>NC_089849.1:99708821-100308821 GCF_035609145.1 Eleutherodactylus coqui
GTATGGATGTTAATGGGGAGTCCCATTATACAGGAGGGCGGTGCAGCAAGTTAATAACAGGTTAATAGACTGGAATTGACATTGGTGAAGCAAGGAGAATTAGCGCACTGGACTTTATTGCTTGTCCAGAAATGAACTGGTAAAAGGCATTTTACTGTATGGAGATTCTATAGGGTTGTCGGATTTCCTTCAGGGTTGGGTTATGGTAATTAGGTAAAAGGTAAAGTCTCCTGGTGTGAGCACCGAGTCATGACCAACTCCTATGGTGACATCACGCTGTGACGTTTTCTTGGCAGACTGTTTTTGCGGGGTGGTTTGTCATTGTCTTCCCCAGTCATCTTTACCCCCCAGGAAGCTGGGTACTTATTTTTACCAACCTTGAAAGGATGGAAGGCCGAATCAACCGTGAGCCGGCTACCTGATCCTGCAACCTTCAGGTCATGAGCGAGAGCTTAGGACTGCAATCTGCTGCCCTAACACTCTGTGCCACACGAGGCTCTATGGTCATTCGGTCTATTTTTTTTTTAAATGTGACATCCAGGCTTCTGCACACTAGCGACTGCGATAGCGCCACGAGAAAATAGCGGCAATATCACAATTTTGCTCAAGAGATGTCTGAGCATCAGCGATGCCTTTTCTTGCAAAACATCGCTGCGGCTTTCAATTTTCTCGTGTTTAACAGCAGGAGATTCTAATGTTTAAAACGGACCACATAAAAAACGTAGGTTTGAGCATGGTGACGCGATAAAACAGCCTCTATGAAAAAACATCTGTGATGAACAAAAAAAAAAGGCCAAAACGCAGAAAGACGACATGCTGCGATTGACAAATCTCACATCACCACATGAATGAGAACATTAAAAGCGCAGGTTTCATAATTCTACGTTTTCTATCACGCCAATGATCAAAAACACACCATTTTCGCGCACGTTTGAAGACACCCTCAAGGAGGGCAGACTGTCCCTTACCACAGGGCAAATAGGAAAATCACAAGGACTATAAGCTCCATGTGGGCAAGCAGAATACCCACAGCTATAGGCAAAGCAATCACATGGCAGCCATTACATATTACCCACTCAGCATACTCCTAAAATGCCCCAAAATGTCATCTGTAAGTACATTAATAGTTTTTGGCAATTTGAGGGCAGTTATTACTTTCTGCAACTCAGATTACATTTTGGATTTTTTTCCCCAACATGTATAATTACACTTGGTCACAACTTACAAGACGCACTCCTTAATTTCACATACCACAGATCTACGTGCCAGACTGTTTGAATGTTCTCCAAGCAGCCGCCTCGCACTCCTGTGCCCCCGAGATGCACTGATGACTCACCATGCTGCGCAGATCACCACTACATCCGCAGCTTCCAAGTCTTACCAGAGGGTTAAATCCCACCATGATCCCTGTCATGGCACAAATATAACAAACAGGGATAAGCACTGAAAGATACGTATGGGAGAACGGCAAGACCACCGTAGACCGAGGAGATGATGGACTTACATACACTAGCTGCCCAGAGGAATTCTATATAGCTACAGCAGCTAGTTTTATGTAGGACAGTGTTAGGTGCACAGCTTAGTAAAGCGTATCACACAAGAGGCTTAGATACAGTGGTTCAGCAGCTATGATGGGATTAGATATGTCACCATTTACAAGAAAAGGCTTCCCCTCTCCCTGTCCTCATGGATTCCTATAACCAGATCTGATCAGTCAGAGTAATGTGTTCTCCTGTAAGGAATGCACCCAGACTTCCCACATCACATTTGGCCTCCATACTCCCTGGAGCACATTCTCTCTGCATAGTGATGTCTTTTCCCATGTTGAGGTGGAGTAGAGGATGACGAGCTCTACGAGTGTAGCCAAGACTTGTACTGAGATCATCTATGAATTCCAGTCCCCGGGGCGGCCACAGCCCAATCACAAGTAATTTGTCTTGGGCTCATTACTTATTCATTTGTAATGGGTGGGAGGAGTATAAATTAGCACAATAATTGAGAATACTGTATGTCAGGACAGAGCGGGGAGGGAAGTCACCCAAACAGACCCCGACAGAGCAAATGTAATATTCTCTATTGATCCCTGTTCTCAACAAGCATCCTAATAGGCTGGTGTTGGTGGTACATACAGGTTCTTATGATTGGGGCGTGATCCATTCAACAGCAAGTGTTAAATAACCCCCACATACCTCAGAAGAGTCAGGTCAGCAGAAAAAACAGGTGACATTACCATGGTTCCGCAGGGGCGGTGCCCCTTACTGACAGAGCCAAATTTTGGAAATCTGACATGCGTCGTTCAACATAGCATAACTCCGTAAAGGTTTTGCATATCCAAATGATTCTGACATTGTTTTTTCGCCACATGTTGTACTTCATTTTGGTTGTAAAAAGACCGATATAATTTGGGTATATTTATTAAAAAGTACCAATATCGGAAAAATGTTCAAAAAATTGTAATTTTTTCACATTTTCAACTGTAATATCTCAAACATGTCCAAACATACTGTACAAATTTTTGATAAGATATTTATTTCCATCTGTTTACTTTATTCTGAATGCACACTTGAAAAACGTGTGGTTTTTTTAGCCATTTATAGGACGTACAAATTTAACATTACTTTTCAGCATTTTGAGGAACACTTGGCTTTCCTGCACCAAGCCAAGTTTGTAAAGGCTCATGAGTGTCAGAATAATAGATACCCCCCCAAATGACCCCATTTTAAAAACTAAACCCCTTAATGTATTCACTGAGGGATGTCATGAGTATTTTGACCCCACTGTTTTTTTTTCAGGAATTCAATTTAGAGGAGAGAAAAAAAAAACTTCATATTTTTGCAAATCTGTCATTTTAAAGACATATTTATTTCCTATAGTTTACATGAAAATGAGGATTTACACCCCAAAATGGATACTCCTGTTTGTCCCGTGTTCAGAAACATACCCATTGTGGCCCTAATCTACTTAAAGGACACATGGCAAGGTCTATAATGGAAGGAGCACCCGTTGGATTTCAGGGCACAACGGAATTCCAGGCCCCATCGCCCACTTGTAGAACCATTGAGTGTCTAAAACGATAAGGAACCCCCACAAATGACCCCATTTTAAAAACTAGACCCCTTAATGAATTCATCTAGGGGTGTACTGCGTATTTTGACCCCACAGTATTTGAATGAATTTAAGCAAAGCAGAAGGAAAAAAAATAACGATTCATTTTTTTTGGCAATTTTGTCAATTTAAAATCTTTTTTTTGTACAGTGTACAAAGGAATGAAGACCTTCACCCCAAAATGGATACCCCCGTTTGTCCCGAGTTCAGAAACATACCCATTGTGGCCCTAATCTAAAGGACACATGGCAAGGCCTGTAATGGAGGAAACACCCATTGGATTGCAGGGCACAACTGAATACATTCCAGGCCCCATTACCCACTTGTACGGAACACCCCCCCCCCCCCCCAACACACACACTCCGCGCCCTTTCCAGCATTCCCCAAATCTTAGATAAAAGTAATGTGAACTGTGTAGTATTTCCAAAGACGGGTAACTACGGAGGCTGGTTGGGATGGATACATGGGGCAATAAAACCGGTATCCCCCCTCCTCTCATGTTTTTTGAGGGTATTTTGTGACCTCAGTAGCTGGTATGGGGTGTAAAAAGTGGCGCTCCATGAGTCTCCGGAAGCTTGCTGAGGTGCGGCGGTCTCTCACAGAAGACGCTCAACAAGCTGCTCCTGGTACTGCAGGAAGGCGAGCGTTCCCGGGGCTTCTTGTAAATTGCGTATTACAGGTGGCGGTCTGAATAACGCCGGGCTCACGTAGCCGTAGGTGGAATCCGCTTGCGGAGGCCCGCAGCAGATCCCAGCTGTGAGCCAGCAGTGACCCTGCGTACGGCCGCGTAATGTACTGCGCATAACTGCCTACTCACACGGGCGGTCATGCGTAGTACTTTTTTTTTGTATTTCCCGCACCGTTGCTTAGTGATGACGCGGGTACCCGCAGCCTGCAGACAATATAGTTGCGTATGGGCTGCGGGTATATCCACGACCATGGAGCACAATGGGCTCTTTGTTGCGGATATCCGCGGTAAAATAGAACCTGCTGCGTTCTCTTTTCTACGAGTGGATTACACAATTCTAACTCACTAATGTGAGCGGAATTGTGTAATCCAATGCGATTGATCTGCGTATTACCGCGGATCAGACACATGCGGAATCCGTAATTCCTATCCGGTCATGTGAGACCAGCCAAAGGTAGATTGCTACCTTTTTATTATGTGACCGGGGACCGCTCAACGAGGCCACCGGTCACTGCTCCAGGCTCTCGGCGACCGTTGATCGCTGGGAGCAAGGAGATTTTAAATTTCCTGGGCTCCCCGACTCCTGCGCATGTGTCCAGCGTTTTGCCGGCGGTCGCATGTGCAGAATCCGGGAAAGTTCACGGAGGAAGATCACGTCGGGTGCAAATACGGAAGCCTCCGGTAAAAAGTTTCATCTCTTCTCACCGATCGCATCGGTGAGGGGAGATGAACCTTTACTTTTTTTTTACTTTTACGTGTTTGCCATTATCCATTGGATAACGGCAAACACGTGACCAGGAACTGCTCACCGCGGCCCCCCGTGAAATCTCCCGTGAAATGAAGGCTCTCGGCTAAGTTTTGTAGCCAGGAGCAGGGAGATTTTAAATTACCCTGGCAATCCACGGCTTTTGTGCTGCACCTGCCATTTTGGCGACATGCGCGTGCGCAGAAGCAGGGGTAAGGTCCACGGATAAATCCGCGGGCCTTAGGTACGTCATTTCATCCTCCCTCACGGATATGATCCGTGGGGAGTGATGAGACATAAGCTTTAACTTTTTTTTACTTTTTACACTTTTTTTTTTTTACTTGAAATGATCTTTGCTCTCCATTGGGTAACAGTGATCATGTCCCCAGTGAAATCTCTCTGCTCCTGGCTACACATGGCAGCCAGAAGCAGAGGGATTTTAAATTTCCCGTGGCTCGAGCCACTCTGTGCACGCGCCCGATCGACATCGGGCACGCATGTGTAGATGGGGACTTTGGGTCCCGGAACACCGGGGACATTGGCAGACCTGAGGTGAGTATTTTCACTTCCCCTAATGGATCGGATCCATGAGGGGAGGTGAAACGTGTACTTTTTTTTTTTAACTAACTTTTTCGCGATCGCTGCTATCCAATGGATAGCGGCGATCGCGGGCCCGGGGACAGCTCACCGCGGTCCCCTTTAACATCTGCTGGTTCCCGGCTACCTTCGGGAGCTGGGAGCCAGGAGACTTTAAATTTGCCGGGGACTGCCGGGCTTCTGCGCATGCGCGTGACCATCGTCTGGCACGCATGCGCAGATAACCGGCGGCAGGTCCAGGAGGACCAGATCTTTGGGGGCAGCGTGGAGAAGGCGGGTGAGTATTTTCAGCTGCCCTGATGGATCCAATACATCAGGGCAGCTGAATCTTTGACTTTTGTTGTACTTTTTTTTAAACTTTCATGCGATCGGCGCTATGCGATCGCAATGCCGGGGAGGGGGGGGGGGGGGGGGGGGGGGAGGGAGAAACACTGCCCGCAGCCCGGGATGACAGCTCCATGCTCTCGGCTACCTGCGGGCACCGACAGCATGGAACTGTCACGTCCTCAGGCAGGTGGGCATTAATCCTAAGAGGACGCATAATACTACATCCTCTAGGATTAAAGCCCACTTACTGAGGATGTAGTTTCCCGATGGGGCCGTTACTAAGGGGGTTAATTCACAGTAGTGGAAGGGAGGCACAAACTGAAACCTTATCCCAAAGCAAACATTGTGACTAATGATAGAAAGATACGTCATTCCAAATAAAGGTGAATGCCCTCACTGACTGACTCGTTACTAATTCTCTAACTTCCCGGTGTCGTACAAACATTAAATTTGGCATGACCATTCTTTAGGTCATAAATCGGAAAAGTAAAAAAAGGGTCACAACGCTATTATTCAATGCCAATTGCAAAAGTATTGGCACCCCTATGTAAATGTACATAATCTATTTCTCAAACTTGGCAGTGTCGTACAAACATAAAATTTGGCACGACTATTCTTTAGTTCCTAAATAACATACATAGTAACATAGTATGTTTGTCTTCATCCAGCCTAGGTCCATCTAGTTCAACCTGTTTTAGACCCCCCTTCTTGGTCCAGAGAAAAGAAAAAAAAAGAAACCAAGTCAATTTAGCTCATTTGGAGGAACAAAAATCCTTCCCAACTCCACAATGGCAGCCAAAGTAATCCCTGGATCATCATTTGAGATCAACAACCCTGCTGGACACCTAATGTCTATAGTCCTCAGGCAGAGAGTTCTACAGTCTCACTGCTCTTACAGTAAAGAACCCCCTTCTGTGTTGGTGATGAAACCTGCTTTCTTCTAGACGTAGCGGATGCTCTCTTGTTACCATTGCAGTCCTGGGTATAAACAGATCATGGGAGAGATCCTTGTATTGTCCCCTCATGTACTTATACATAGTTATTTGGTCGCCCCTTAATCTTTTTTCCAGGGTGAATAATTTGATGCCTCTCTGGGTATTCCAGTCCTCCTATTCCATTTATTAATTTAGCTGTTCTTCGAACCCCCCTCAAGCACTGCAACATCTTTCCTAAGCACCGGTGTCCAGAACTGTGCGCAGTATTCCAAATAGGAAAAGTAAAAGGGGGGGGGGAGAAGTGATACTGTGTAGTGTCCATATATACAGAATAAGGGAATATACTGAGAGTTACACCAGCATATAGGATAAGAGAAGTGGTACTGTGTAGTGTCCATATATACAGGATAAGAGAATATACTGAGAATTACACCCAGCATACAGGACAAGAGAAGTAGTACTGTGCAGTGTCCATATATACAGAATAAGGGAATATACTGAGAATTACACCCAGCATACAGTACAAGAGAAGTGGTACTGTGTAGTGTCCATATATACAGAATAAGGGAATACACTGAGAATTACACCAGCATACAGGACAAGAGAAGTGGTACTGTGTAGTGTCCATATATACGGAATAAGGGAATATACTGAGAATTACACCAACATACAGGACAGGAGAAGTGGTACTGTGTAGTGTCCATATATACAGGATAAGAGAATATACTGAGAATTACACCCAGCATACAGGACAAGAGAAGTAGTACTGTGCAGTGTCCATATATACAGAATAAGGGAATATACTGAGAATTACACCCAGCATACAGTACAAGAGAAGTGGTACTGTGTAGTGTCCATATATACAGAATAAGGGAATACACTGAGAATTACACCAGCATACAGGACAAGAGAAGTGGTACTGTGTAGTGTCCATATATACGGAATAAGGGAATATACTGAGAATTACACCAACATACAGGACAGGAGAAGTGGTACTGTGTAGTGTCCATATATACGGAATAAGGGAATATACTGAGAATTACACCAGCATACAGGACAAGAGAAGTGGTACTGTGTAGTGTTCATATATACAGAATAAGAGAATATACTGAGAATTACACCAGCATACAGGACAAGAGAAGTGCTGTGTAGTATCCATATATACAGAATAGGGAATATACTGAGAATTACACCCAGCATACAGGACAAGAGAAGTGGTACTGTGTAGTGTCCATATATACAGAATAGGAAAATATACTGAGAATGACACCAGCATACAGGACAGGAGAAGTGGTGCTGTGTAGTGCCCATATATACAGAATAGGAGAATATACTGACAATTACATCAGCATACAGGACAAGAGAAGTGGTACTGTGTAGTGTCCATATATACATAATAGAATATACTGAGAATTACACCAGCATACAGGACAAGAGAAGTGGTACTGTGTAGTGTCCATATATACAGAATAAGGGAATATCCTGAGAATTACACCAGCATACAGGACAGGAGAATTGGTACTGTGTAGTGTCCATATATACAGGATAAGGGAATATACTGAGAATTACACCCAACATACAGGACAAGAGAAGTGGTACTGTGTAGTGTCTATATATACAGAATAAGGGAATATACTGAATATTACACCAGCATACAGGACAAGAGAAGTGGTACTGTGTAGTGTCCATATATACAGGATAAGGGAATATACTGAGAATTACACCAGCATACAGGACAGGAGAATTGGTACTGTGTAGTGTCCCTATATACAGAGTAAGGGAATATACTGAGAATTACACCAGTACACAGGACAAGAGAAGTGGTACTGTGTAGTATCCATATATACAGAATAAGGGAATATACTGAGGATGACACCCAGCATACAGGACAAGAGAAGTGGGACTGTGTAGTGTCCATACAGTATATACAGAATAAGAATATACTGAGAATTACACCCAACATACAGGACAAGAGAAGTGGTACTGTGTAGTGTCCATATATACAGAATAAGAATATACTGAGAATTACACCAGCATACAGGACAAGAGAAGTGGTACTGTGTAGTGTCCATATATACAGAATAAGCGAATATACTGAGAAGTACACCCAGCATACAGGACAGGAGAAGTGGTACTGTGTAGTGTCCATATATACAGAATAAGGGAATATACTGAGAAGTACACCCAGTATACAGGACAGGAGAAGTGGTACTGTGTAGTGTCCATATATACAGAATAAGGGAATATACTGAGGATGACACCAGCATACAGGACAAGAGAAGTGGGACTGTGTAGTGTCCATATATACAGAATAAGGGAATATACTGAGAATTACACCCAGCGTACAGGACAAGAGAAGGGGTACTGTGTAGTGTCCATATATACAGTACTGCTTCTCAGTCTTGTATGATGGGTGTTATTCTCAGTATATTCTGTATATAAGGACACTACCCAGCACCACTTCTGTCTGCAGATTACAATCCTCTTGTTTGCAATCATTTCTTCCTCATTAAAGCTCAGCTACAATATATAATCCGCCATTATGTGATTTATCGTCTGAGCAGCAGACCCGGCCCACAGATACATATCATCAAATTTAAATATTTCCATACAAGTTTGCTTTGAAGTGAAAATTACAATTGGTAAGAAACACAATCTGCATGGAGACTTAACATGAGTGATGCCAAATCCTACAAGGCCTCGCATACGGAAGACCGACATGAAAGGGGCTTTGATGTTCTGTAACCGCAACCAACTATTAACCAGATGCAACGGCATGTCGTGTGTCCAGTGCACAGCTGACAGTAAGATACAGTAGGTCCCCAAGAGGACGTCACTGGAAAGGTGCAGGCAAGGAGAGGTGCAGGTACCTTCCAAGGTGGAAGTTATTTAAAACTTTAGTACTTAGGTGGGTGTGGTCAGGGGCGGGGCTTATCAAAACCTATGATTTTACCTCCGTCATTATAAAAATTACAGGGAGCAAGTTGAGCAGCATTTATGCATGCAAAAAAAAAAAAAAAGTTAAAGTTCGTACCATGGGCACAGATTTTGGCTGGAGATCCACTATTAACTTGCAGCCGATTTCATGCTATGTGGTGCTCCCCTCACCTCTTCCGAAGGCTTCTAGTTGCCAGTGCCAGTAGTGGCCTCACGTGACCAGGCTGCTGGAAACCAAAAGTCCCACATAGTATGAAATCAGCTGTGAGTACTCAGCGAATTTCCAGTCAAAATCTGGGCCAAGTGTACGGATTTTGACTTTGGTACATAAACTCTACATAACTTGCCATGGGAATTTCCAGAGCATTTCCGCCACGTGTAAACATACCCCAATGCAGCTTGAGGTATGCTGCCACATGCAGAGTGGCCTCAGTAGTAACAGTGACCCTCACACCCCACAGTGGCCCCAGTATTAAGTGACCCCCTCCTTGTCATCCTCCTTTCTGCTCTCCTCCTGTGGCACCAATGAGGAGAGGTCAGGGGAAGAGGATCCCAGGCGCAACCACTGCAGTCCTGTATGCATCCCGCTGGAATAATGCGGCTCTCTGGCTGATAATCACTTTAATGGTGACCCGACATTCTGAAAGCAGGACAGGCATCCCAAAGGCGGGACAAAAGTCTGCCCTGTTTAGGGACCCTGGGGAAAGCAGGACACGGTCCCAAAGTGGGATGTCTGGTCACCTTAACTTACATGTTTGGGACTCTGACATCTTGACTGGCTTCGGCTTTGCCCGTGTCTACATAGGTTTAGCAATAAACCAATTGAAACTCAACCCTTCCAAGATGCCCTCGGCTCATTAAGGACCCTGGATTTAGAGGAGTCTTGTGTCTGTAGGGCTCCTCTACGAAGTTAGTTATTTCCATCAATTGTTCTACATTTTTTACATTATCCAAATTACAAACGAGCACAGGGTTCATTTCTACCTCGCTTTACTGTGCTCTTGACCAAGGTCATCTTCACCTGCGGGCTTTCCCCAGATGCTCTCCCTAAGGATTAGGGATCCTGCTCTTCTGGACATATGGACATATTCGCAAAGCCTCTCTGGACTTAGCGTGTTGACGCCTGTCGGACGGGTGTTCCACACCAGGTAAGTCCCACCCTTTGTATTTCCACATACTTATGTATTATTTCATAGCAACCTTCTCTGAAGGCCCATTTACACGCAAGGATCACTCGAAAGCCATTGTTTGAGCGATAATAGTGTGTAAATGCTCCCATCTTTCACTCTTCATCTTAATGATGATTTTTAGGTGAGCAAAAAATTCATAGTTCAGCCAGAAAGATAAACAGACCGCATGCTGCGTTTGCTGTCCATGGTGCTGTATTATCCATGGGAGCGCTGATTACATTGTTTTCAGCTTGCAGTCCTGCAGCAGAAGAAAGGAGTTGAATGCAGAGAACAGACCACCTGCTGTTCTCTGCATACAGCTCCTGGAGGCTCATTTAAATACAGATGAAGGTGATAAACTGCTAATGGTCATAAGTGTCCATTAGCAGTTTATGCAAAACTATCGCTCAAAACCTATCTTTTGAAAAATTATCTTTGCATGTAAATGGGCCTTAAGGAATCCTCTAGAACGGAGCGCTAGTCCAGTGATCTTTTCGTTTGTTTCTGCATTACCTATGATGCAGCACTAAATAGCAGCCATGGTGGATGTTGGTGGGGTGAAGAGCATGCCCCTGCATAGGGAGCCAAAATATAGTTAGTGCCGCAGCTGACCATTAGGGCATGTGCACACGGGGTAGATTTACAGTGCACTGTCCACAGATATTAAGCAGATCAGCACCGTTTGGTGCAGAATTCACCCCCTTATTGAGAAAAGGCGGATTCCGCATGTGTGAAAGGCGATAAAAAAAAAAAAAAAAATTTTTTTAAAACCCACACGCTGCCGCTTTAAAATTCCACACCACAGCAGTGTTCGCAGGGGTTGTCTGGGTATTTTCCGCGGCATGTGGACAAGATTTTGAAATTCTTCATCCACCTAACCGCTACTGTAAATACCACGGATTTTGCTTGTGAAGTGTCCGCACGGAAAATCCATGGCCAACTTGCCCCACGTGAACATGGCCTTCGGGTGCTAGGGACTGATACAGGAGGTAGAGTCAGACTTGGAAACCATGGTAATTAAGGAGTATATAGGCATTTTCGGGGAAACACGGTAGCTATGACAGTCTATTAATTTTTGCCCAAAAAGAGGCACAAGGTCTTATACTTTACTAGTAGGTGCGATTTGGGCCCCTCATACCGCTCTCCGAAGATCCGGAGTCCTGCAATCCTCAGCTGCTCATACATCACTTCCTGGTAATGGGATTCATAAGTCCTGCCTCCACAGCACACTGGTTGTTAATTGGCTGAGCTGTGGTTAACCTAACAGTCCGCGTGTTGTGGAGGCGGGATTTATTAATTCCGTAACCAGGAAGTGATGTATGAGCGACTGAGAGACCCGGATCGTGCCCACTATGCCTTTTTTTTTTCCCCCACAAATGTATATCCAGTTAAGGCTTATTTTTGGGATAGGTCCTATTTCTGGGGAAACAGTATTAAGTTTCTGCACCCTTTTTAGGAGAACTATCACTATAGCGCGGGTCTGTATAAGGGCTGTTGAGCCTCTCATTTGATACGCTTACATTATCCTGAAAGACCACCTTGTTTAATCAAATTCATTAGTTAAGTTCTTGTTTTCAGCAGAAGTCCATATCCATGCCATAGAATTTGTGAAACTCATTTGTGCCATACTGCACATTGACGAGCTCGGGGGTAACCACTCAGCATAATGACATCACGTATCCAAGCCCAGAGCAGTGGGTCTCCGAGATATCCTCACATATGATTAGTGTATCACATTCTATTCGTATTTTTGGGCCATTATCAGAGAATAAGCTGCAATAAAATAATGTAAAGGCAGTCTGTTGGTTCAGGACAAAGAACAGTGCGCCCTATAGCTTCCTCTATGCCCACAGTGGGCACACACTGGCACTGCCCAATGTTCCACAGCACAGAAGAATGTCAAATATTCTAGTACAAAGAGCTTGATCTGCATTATGGACACCAGAGGAAATCACATTTTGGAGAAAGACATTCCTCTGTTATATAACTGATTAACCCTTCCTAGAACATGAGGCCACACGACAGCCCTGCCCACCCAACTGCTCGGACACAGGGCTCTGGAAGGGAATGACAGTGTACTTTGCTTCACAAGGGAACCCCAAGATGGCCTCTCCAGATAGAACTGAGCATGCTCCCTGGGAACTTTCTGGGAAGAGGTCAACACCATGGAAGGCTGCACCACAGAGTGCAGAAACTGTCAAGGTACATTCACATGAGCGAGAATCTCGTGCAACTTTGGCGCGTTGAGACAAACGAATTGAACTGGAATAGGTGATTTACATGCGAGTGTGATGTTTCCCATTGAAATCCGTTGGTAACACTTGCAGTCCTCTGACGCTCCCGAGACATGCCTGAGGGGCGCCGCTTCACAGAAGTGATGCAAGTAGTTTGAATTAATACCTTGCATCCGCGTGAAAGATGCAGGTTGGCAAGTGTGATATCGGAGAGCGGAGTAGCGGCTGCCGCCAGAGGGGTGCAGGCAGCGGGAGTCTGAAGCCCTGGAAGAAGAGCCGCTGGTTGGGGAAGGTAGACAGCACCATGCAGAAGAAACAGACCGCCTGCTGCCAGTGAGAGCCGGATGGTGCTGTAGAGCCACCGATGGGGACAGCGAAGAAGCGGGCCTCAGTAAAACCGCTAGGCGTGCACACGGCTAGGGACAACACTAGCAGGCCTGCTATGAGAAGAGCTGGCAATACCAACAGTAATGTGTACATTTTGGGTGCTCCAATCCAGATTATGGGTACTGATTTTTAACTAGTTTTCCAAGATATTACATAAAAAAAAAAGGATTAAAACTGACAAATTCAGAAGTCCCCTAACTCAGCAGCTCCTTATTCAGCATTGCAGCCCCAGTGCCCACTGCACAGAACCTGGAAGGAGCGGTGGTGGGGTATCACATGCCCAACGGGTCCTTTTGGGTGGGAATCCACTAGAATAGGGGGAGTCTTCAATTGCTCTTCCATTTAACCCTTAAAAGGAAAAACAAAAGAAAACCACACCCACCTACCACTTTAAAGAGACAATGTAGTTGGATACAGGAACCAGCTTTTTTTAAAGCCTGAATGGGGTATTGACCACAGAAAGTGAAGTGTTAACCATTTCATGGCTGACCTGTGCATTGTGTTGGGACTAATGCAGTTTCAGCTATTATGGATACAGTTTTCTTAGAGCTTTTATTTCACGCAGATTACAAACTTTCTTATTGTACATAAATTATTAATCCTGGGGTTCAGTGAAAGGTCAAAGGTAACCTGCTTATTATAACATTACTCATTTTTATTTCATTAGCAAATAAATATCGCTGTGCAGCTGTGGCTGCATCATATCCTGAAACAGTCACCACCCACCCCAGGGCTACTGCTGATTGGCCAGCAGAGAGGAGGGCCGTGTGCGACAGTTTCAGCCCCTCCAATGGGACTCTACAATGCAGGTCATCGGAGCTCCTTTCTGGTCCCGCTTAACATTTTCCCACATTTGCTGCTGTTTTAACACGAACAATAACTGAATCTTTGGATAAATCATCACCTTCGGTTTTCCTAAAAATAGCAGATTTTTAAAACATTGCTATTCTCACTTCAGTTAGCTAAACTAAGTTTTACAGCCTGGAATTAGAACACGGACTCGCATAGTTTTAATCCCCTTGGGATTAATTGTCCTCTGGGGTAAAGCAAATATCAGAAGAACCACGCCAATGCCATTCTGTGGCCATTGACTATCATGTCAAGTTGTTTGAATAACACTAATTTGCCTGCACTGTAAAGTCTGCCTACCTAAGTTTGTTGTATTGTGTTGTGTTTAAAAGTCACTAGTAAAGTTTTACCAGGCCTCCACCATTCCAGAGGACCCAAGGTATGATGCACTTGTCCAGTGTTATTAATCCACCATGTATGAATGCTAGTGTGTGGAATGGTGGCGTCACGAACCGACAACTACTACCTCCCTTGTACCTGTTATGTGACATAACATTACAAGTTGGTAGTCACAAACAGGATTTATATGGAACAAGTTAGCCCCAATACCAGCCCGTTAAATGGTTATCCTGGCAAATACTCTAGTAGACCCATCCTCGGTACAGGTCATCAGGTGTTGCTTGGCTTGGGTCTGCCACCCCGGACTCTGGCCGATCAGCTGATCAGGACCCACTGTCAGCTCCGCGGTACACAGGGCTGGAGTGAGAGCAGTCGGCTCTTCTGTTTAGCGGTCGGCACTCGTAATTGCAATGACAGCTGTGCCTGCACTTACAAGTGTCAGCCACTACACAAGGGTCAGAGCTAACTGCTTCTGCTCCAACCTCCATGTACTGCGGAATGGTCAGTGGGTGTCCGATCAGCTAATTAACCAGGGGCCCAAGCGGTGGACCACAGCTGATCAGCTATTGAGGACCTATCCCAAATGGGGTATGTGAAAAAATTAATAGCGCTAGATATGAAATCCGTTTCTTGAACTAGGTCCCAAATTCGGTTTTTAATTATATATTTGGGTCTGTTTTATATTTCATAAAAAGGTATATAGAATGACATTCTTAGAGTTTACAATAAAGATATTATCTATAGAGGTCATGGCACCAGCTCAAGTGTATGCTGATCCTACTAGCGGCAGTTATAAGAGACAAGCTAATGATACAGATGTAGCAAATCACTAAAGGCCCATTTACACTCAAGATCCGTTCAAAACGATAGCATATGAGCAATAATCGTTGAGCGTAAATGCTACTGTAGCATCCCGCGGCAACCGAGACACAAGGTCCACGCTGAGGAGCTGGCAGGGTAGAGGTGTCACTTGTCAGTGGCTCTACCAGACTCCTCCCCAGAGGGACGCATGAACTCTGACCAAAGCACCGCTAGGCCTCTTCCAGGCAAAGCCAAGTGGCAGTTACCTGAATAAGTGTAGTGGACTTAAAGTTGTCACACGTGACGCCATCATTCCTTCACTCCGGCAAATCCTCGGTGGTATAAAGCTGAGTCCACACACTGTTAACCTTGCAAACCTCAATCACTGGGAACGGGCAGTGACTGGCAAATTTTACCATATGCTTTTAGAAACACATTACTTGCACGTGCAGAAAGGACAGAATTGCAGTAGATTGTCAGGGAGAACACAGGACGACACCAGGCCCACAGTCCAAGTTATCTGTGGTGCTTGACGCTCCTGGACAGAGAGACAGACACACACACACACACTCCGGAGGGGGACACAACTCTCCGCTGACACTCACTCAGAACTTGTTTGTAGAACGCTGCACGGCAGACTCCTTCACTCCTTGC
Organism: Eleutherodactylus coqui; assembly: GCF_035609145.1. Lineage (NCBI taxonomy): Eukaryota > Metazoa > Chordata > Amphibia > Anura > Eleutherodactylidae > Eleutherodactylus > Eleutherodactylus coqui. The sequence goes on from NC_089849.1 coordinate 99,724,589, forward strand.
ACTCCTCAGAGGTGGTGCCTAGGATGGTGGTAATCTGGATACCTCTTCTCCGCTTCCATAACTTCACCATGAGGGTTGAAGGTAACTCCATGTGGCCAGCAATCTCATTCCACTCTAAACCATTGAAGATAGAAGACCCAGACACGTCTCAAATGACTTTCCTTTACAAAACTTAAAAAAGACCACATTATGAGACAGATTGATACTTTCCCAGCCACTTTCAGACATTAATCTTACATGCTGCAGCTGCGCAATACACACTACAGAAGACAAGTTACTTTCCACAGTGCATCCACATTTAAAAACATGACATGTATGACAATTATGGAGGAGCCAGAAATAAGCATTTCGGACCACTACACTACCATCATAAACTCTTGGGCTGAACAATGATTTTAAGGTGAGCTTAAAATCCATCCTTCAGCAGAGAGTAGATAACAGACCACACACTGTGTTCTACACAGGAGTGCTGATTACATTGTCCTGATGTAACACCACGAATGGTGGTACAGCTGAGTGCACTGCCAATTCAGACACCCTCCGAATGGAGGAGATTGCCACCAGGAACGCCACCTTGACATGTGAGGCGACAGTTCCGCAAGGGGTTCAAAAAGAGATTTCGTTGTAGAGCATCCAGTACCAAATTGAGATCCCACACCGGGATATTATATATTAAAGTGTGGACTGATAGAGTATCCAGCGGTTTCTGGAGCAAGATAGTAAGTGCTGACACTTGTGCCTTGAGAGCTGAGTCTGAGCCCCAACTCTAACCCGGCCTGCAAGAAGGAGAGGATCTTTGTAAGTGAGAACTGCATGGGATGCCCGCATTGGCATTCACACCAGGCAAAGAAGTGCTCCCAGATGCGATAGTAGATAGTTGAAGACGACTGTTTCCGCACACTAATCATAGTGTGGATAACCAGATCGGTGAACCCTTGGGCTCTCAACATGGCGGATTAAAACTTCCACGCTGTCAAATGCATTGTTAGTAAATGCTGGTGGAAGAGGGGCCCTTGCAAGAGGAGATCCCTGAGGAGCAGGAGACTCAATGCATCCACTTGTCGACTTGCCGTTATTTCAGCGTACCATGCCTGATGCACCCAATCCGAAGCGATGAGCATCACTAGAATGCGTTACGTCTTGATCTTCTTGATGACCCTCTTTAACAGAGGAAACGGTGGAATAGGTAAGGGAACTGGAACCACGACCATAGGATGATAAGGGCGTCCACTGCTAAGGGCTTGGGTTCCTGGGACCTCAATACAAACTGCAATATCTTGCAGTTAAGCCTGAAGGCCATAAGGTCCATGTCTGGCGGTCCCCAGTGATGACAAAGTTACTGAAAAATGTCTGGATGAAGTGCCGAGTCGCCTGGATCAACTGTTCTGCTCAGGTAGTCGGCGACCCAATTGTCCACTCCGGGTATGTATACTGCTGATGTCTCCGGCACATTGACCTCAGCTTAAGATAAGATGCGGGCCGCCTCTGCCATCAACTGAGTGCTGTGGGTTCCACCTCGTCTGTTGATAATGCGATAGCCGTTGTGTTGTCTGTCTGGACTCAGAGGGGGTAGCCTTGTAATCGAGATGCAAAGTTAAGAAAGTGGCAGATAAATTGCTCTAAGTTCCAGGACATTTATCGGGAGACACACTTCCTCAGTGGATCACAGGCCCTGGGGCATGTGAGGAGGGAATGTTCCCCCTTCCCCCAGCCCGAATGGTTGGTGTTTGTGGTGATCACTCTCCAGTGGAGGAAGAGGAAAGACTAACCCTGAAATATGAGCAGAGGCAATACCCACCACTCCAAGGAGTGGCGGAGCAACTCCAGAGGACTGATCCGCTAGTCCAGCGTCATTGGGTCTTTGTTCCAAAGAGAAAGCAGGCTTCATTGCAGATACCGCGACTGAAATTGTGTGAAGGGTGTGGCCGGAAAGAATGCCAGCATGAGGCCCAAGACTTATCGCATAGCTGATGGAAACAGAGCGCCAGAAGGCCCAAGACCTGACGCTGAAGTGCCTGATGCTTTGCAACTGATAGAGACACGCGTGCGTGCACAGGGTCCAGGGTCATACCCAGGAACTCCCGATGTTGAGGGAAAGAGCGATGACATGGCATAATTCACTGCCAGCCGAATCGTTCCAGAGTGAATAAGGAAATGTGCAAACTTTTCAGACTGGTCGTCCACGACAGGCCCTTGATGAGGATATCACCCAGATAGGGTATGGCTAGGATTCCCCTTGAGTGAAGGAGTGCCATTACGGCTGCCAATACCTTGGTGAAAACCCTGGGAGCCGTTGCCAATCTGAAAGAGAGGGCCCGGAACTGGTAATGCCCGCCTTGAATTGCAAACCTCTGGAACAGTTTTTTCGTTTGCCAAATCGGATCATGTAGATATGCATCCTGGATGTCGATGGACGTCACGAATTCGTAGTGGTCCATGGATGCCATGACTGAGTGAATGGACTCCATACTAAAATGCTGCATCTGCATGTACCTATTCAGTTGCTTGAGGTCCAGTACCAGACGAACTGAGCCATCCTTGTTTGGCATGATAAAACAAAATTGATAGGAGCGCTCAGGCTGAAGCTGTCTGTGCTTAAAATGTTTATAGTATATATATTAAATGTTGCACCATCGATGCTATCCACTATAACATGGAGAGCTGCTGGGCTCAAACAGAAAAAACACCAGGCACTGTGCGGTGCCCAGGGTATGAACCATAAACAGTAGTTAGTCCCACACAAATATTGGGGTAACTTAAACATGCAGTAGGGCCTGCATGTTTTTAAGTTACCCCAATATTGGTGTGGGACTAACTACTGTTTATTCTTTGGCATGATTAGCAGGTTCAAGTAGGACCCTGCAAAGCACCTGGCCTTGCGGGAGCGGGACTGGGACTGGGGGTGGGGGTGGGGGGTAAATAAAACAGATTATGAAACTAAAGATTTTCAATGGTTTCCTTCCCATTGGCGAGGTTTTCACTGATGTGGTGTTGCGGCATGCTCCCTTTCATCTTCCACGTTTCACTACGAAGCCTCCTTTTTATCGCACAACACAAACTTACATTACGATTTTAACATTAGACAGTCCTATTAACTTTCTTGATTAAAAAATGTGTGTTTCTATTGCGGGCGGCAGCAATGTGCGATTCTATTAAAAAAAAAAAAAAAGTTAAGAAAAATCACTGACACTCAAAAATCGCCGCTACAAAAATGCAATCACCCACGTGGAATGAGCTTAACATGGATTTTCTTCCCAAATACTACTGATAAGGACCTATTATCAGGATACGTCATCAATAGCTGATCAACCGTGGTCAGCCGCCGGCTGCTACCACCACAATATATACACGGGTTGGAGCAGAAGCAGTTAGCTCTGACCCTTGTGTAGTGGCCGACACCTGTAAGTGCAGGCACAGCTGTCATTAATTTAAATGCAGAATTGCAGTTACAAGTGCCGACCGCTAAACAGGGGAGCTGACTGCGCTCACTTCAGCCCTGTGTACGGCGGAGCTGACAGCGGGTCCTGATCGGCCAGAGTCCAGAGCGGCAGACCCAAGCCAATCAACACCCGATGACCTGTGCCGAGGAAGGGTCTTCTGCAACGTTTGTGTGGAGAATCCATTAATACGGCCAGACGGACTAACGCCATGTAGACAAACAAGACCCGGGTAGCGGCTACAGAATATTTATTTGCTGAGAAATAAAGATGAGTAATAAGCAGGTTACCTTTTACCGTAGACTGACCTTTCGCTAAACCCCAGGATTAATAATTTACGTACAATAAGGAACAGTTTGTAATCTGCATTAAATAAAGAGCTCTGATCAGTCTTGTGAAAGAGAAGTCTCACAACGACATATAGGTCAGCCATGAAATGGTTAACACCTCACTTTACTAAAAAAACAAAAACTGACTGCCGTTTCCAACTACACTGTCTCTTTAAAGTGATGGGCTTTCTTTTGTTCTTTAGGACATTTACAAAATATACATTTAAAAATAAGGGACCCAGAAAAAGTGGTGGGTGGTCACATGCCGCTCATAAAGCCCCCTCTCCACCCCATCCACCCTTACTGCTTCTTCCAGGTTCCATGCAGCAGACACTGGGGCTGCAGTGCTGGATGAGGAGCTGCCTAGATAGGGGACTATTCAATTTCTCAGTTTGAACATGCATAATATAGATATTTTTTTTAATAAAAGGGTTAAACACACACACACCAATAACCTGGATTGGAGCACCTAGAATTTACACAATGTCATTGTTTGCGTCACTAACCCTTCTCATAGCAGGCCTACTAGTGCATAATGCCCAGCAGGTTTACTGAGGCCGGCTTCACTTACATGTTCCTCAATGTCCCCATCGGTGGCTCTCCAGCACCATCCGGCTCTCACTGGCAGCAGGCGGTCCGTTTCCTCTACATGTTGCCATCTACCTTCTACAACCAGCAGAGAAAAATAGCAGAGGGGTCTCAGCAGCCCACCATAAGCAACACGGCTTGTCACGATAGGGCGATATGTCAATTGGCCAAAAATTAGCATAAGAGCTAGTGTGTGCACGCTCACCAAGGGATCCGGACTAATAGATCCTAGAAAAGTGTCTAGGAGAGCAGCATCCGTTGGAGCAAACCACAGAGGAATTCTGAAGTCTTCAAAAGAATAAAAATCCAATAGCCATCTTTATTGATAAAACAGCTCCATTGACAGAACACAAGCCTGCGACGTTTCGTCCTATGCTTGACAAAGTCCTTTGCATAGGACGAAACGTCCTGGCTGAAGCTCTCCGCTGCTGGTCTAAGTATCTGTGCTTTTCTCCACTGCTACTCCCGGCTGCTCCACCCCCCCCCCCTCTGCAGCGCCTCTGCTGCCGCTACTCCCGCCGCCCCCCCCCCCCTCTGCGGCGCCTCTGCTGCCGCTACTCCCGGACCCCCCCCCCCTGCGGCGCCTCTGCTGCCGCTACTCCCGGACCCCCCCCCCCTCTGCGGCGCCTCTGCTGCCGCTACTCCCGGACCCCCCCCCCCTCTGCGGCGCCTCTGCTGCCGCTACTCCCGGACCCCCCCCCCTCTGCGGCGCCTCTGCTGCCGCTACTCCCGGACCCCCCCCCCTCTGCGGCGCCTCTGCTGCCGCTACTCCCGGACCCCCCCCCCCCCCCTGCGGCGCCTCTGCTGCCGCTACTCCCGGACCCCCCCCCCCCTGCGGCGCCTCTGCTGCCGCTACTCCCGGACCCCCCCCCCCCACGCGGCGCCTCTGCTGCCGCTACTCCCGGACCCCCCCCCCCCACGCGGCGCCTCTGCTGCCGCTACTCCCGGACCCCCCCCCCACGCGGCGCCTCTGCTGCCGCTACTCCCGGACCCCCCCCCCCCCCACACGGCGCCTCTGCTGCCGCTACTCCCGGACCCCCCCCCCTCTGCGGCGCCTCTGCTGCCGCTACTCCCAGGCCCCCCCCCCCCCACGCGGCGCCTCTGCCGCCGCTACACCAGTACCAATATGCATATTTTCATTCAAAAACACCTTGCATTGCTTTAGTATAATTGTGATCCTCAGGCGCGTCAGCGGATCAAAAAAATGTTTCCCATTGATGTCAGTGAGAAACATGGCTTCGTACGGCATGCGAGTGCAACGCGAGGTCTTTAAAAGGTTCAATTGAAAACAATGGGTGAGGCTTTTGGAACGGACATGAAAAATATATATAAAAATGCTGCGATTTTTAGTGTGATTCGGTCTATTCAAAAGAATGGACTTCATATTTGCATGAATTTCATGCACCTTGCAACGCACAAAACTCACACCAGATTCTTGCCTGACAGTTTCTGCCCCCTGCGGTGCAGCAGGCATTCCTTTCATAGTGCGACCTCATCTCCCCAGAAAGTTCCCACTGAGCATGCTCATTTCTGTCCAGAAATCCCGGGGGTCATTGTGAAGCAAACTACCCCCTTTACTTCACTTACTCCTCACAGGCATTCCCTTCCATTACCGTTTCCACGGAGTTGGGTGGGAAGGGCTGTCTTCTACCCTCACATGTTCCAGAAAGGGTTAATGATAATACATGACTATAGCCGCTATAATACTGCCCCCTCATATACAAGACTATAGCTGCTATAAGGCCAGATTCACACAAACATATGCGCACAAGATACACACCAAGCCTCTCACACTAATTGAAGTGGCCAATTAAGTTAATTAATTGAATATATGCCATTTTCTTGAGCAAATGCACAGCTGAACCAGGTGGAACACAGTTAATGTTAACGGACCAGTTAAAAGCAATGCAGTCTATTCTCTATGTAGCATGAGCCAATATCCTGTGATGGGTGCCTATACTATACTGCGCAATAAGTTGGCGCTATACAAGAATTTTTTTTTTTTTACAGTATTTCAATAAACTATAAAAAAATTTTTTTAAAAAGTCACAAAAACACAAGAGGAAAAAACAAACAAACTTCCTGGCTTTCTTATTAAATTCTCATTGAAGCTTTAGCCTGAGGACAGTGTGGGGGCCGCCTGGTACCCTTCAGCGTGATGTGCACGGACACGGGGTGACACGCCACTCCTGCCCGGAGAGGGGCTCATTGTGTCGGTGACGCAGCGGCCGCTCACAAAGCTCCAGTTCATGCTGGCCATAATTAGAACACACAATTAAACAATGATTCTGCATTAGCAGGTCCGGTCAGCAGATCGCGGCCAACAATGGGATGATCTGTGATGCCACAACCCAAAAGTGAGGACAATACATGACAAAGACCTGTGACCTCAGATGAGTCAACCGCATCCCAAATACCAAGAGGCACAAAGCGCGATGTTCTGCAGATCTCCAGAGAGGTCATGCGTATAATCTGTGCCCCAAAGACACGTACGGCCGTGTGGAACATTGGCTCTTCTCCGCTCCGCCTGCATTGTGTTTAATGGATTGTGCGCCAATGTCCAGCGTACGTTACCCACATGTATTAAGACAAACGGTGGCGTATAATTAACGGTGATGACATCACATCAGGTGACAGTTTTGCGGACTGTGCAACGCTCGCAGCTCCTGGATTCCCTCGTTATTAGCCTGAACGCACCTGAACGCCACAGAGCATCACGTCATTCCAATCCAAAACATCTGCTCCAAATACTGGCGCCACCAGGTGGCCAAACAGCTGCAACAACAGGCACAGAACAAAAAATTATTGCTTAGGGTACTACAAGCTCCAGGAACACAGAAGCCGATTACTGACCACCAAGGCTCCGTTCACAAATGCGGTTGGCTTTTCCCGTTGCGTCATAGGAGCAGAGGAATGAAATCCCTGCCGGGAACGGCCGTGTGCCGTGATAGAATAGAGCGGACCCCACTAAGTCTACTCGGAGGGTCCTTCGTGCTTCCATCATGCAGATCTGATCAAAGCAAGGATGGCAAGACCCAATGGATAAGCACAGCGGCTGGCAGTTGGGTGCAAGACGCGGCTGTCCTGGAACTGCAACATTACCTGGTTAGGAAGGGGTTACAGGGAAATCCGAAGAAACAAAGTAACGAACGGCCAAGACAGGCAGCCGCCTCCTGACACTGAGCGCTCCGGGAAGCAGAGCGGCTAGAAGAAACCTGCATCTGTCTGAACACAGCCCTACACACAAACATGACGCACGTGCTCCTAAACCGTGGGGGTGGAACCACAGTAGCTCCGCCCACTTATGCTAATACGTAAATATTCATAGGTAAGTTGGGACACGACCTCTTAGGTTAGAAACACACCGAGTGACCAACCTCCAGCATAGGGAAATACTAAAAGGCATACTCACGTAAATAAGAGAAAAAATGTAAGAAATGGACATTTTTACATATGTCTGCAGTCTGTGTCCATCTGCCCCCCCCCCATATGCTATTTTTTTTAACATGTTCTTAAAAAACACAAAACCCACCACACAAATGAAACAGCCCTAATTATTTTTTTCTGCATCTTTAAAGAAAACACCCCCCCCCCCAAAAAAAAACAAAAAACCCCCACAGCCACACGGATGGCAGCTTTGTGCCTTCTTTCTAACCCCGTTAGTCTCGCTCATAAGTCAGCTCAGAATAGCGCACGGTTTTCATGCAGCGTATAATAACAGCATCAGTCACCACATTCAATAAGTCGGGTTATACGCGGTCCATTCTTTAAATCAGACTCCACACAGACAAAAAAAACTAAGTCTAATGTGCTGGAGCCATATAGTGCAGGACCCTACAACCTAGTGCCTGAGTACATTCCCCTAAGCTCCCCATGACAACACTGCTGGTCTTCAAGCTCCACAGGTGATAGGCTTACCTCTAGGATCTGCACATAGCTGGCAGGGAACCATCCTCGCACCCCATCCTTCTCACCTTCCCACCAGCCTCCATCCAACACCTGCAGAACAGCGAACACCTCCCCAGCCTCAAACTTTAGCCCTTGTTGGTGCTGGTCTCCAGAGAAGGCGTAGAGACTCTTACACAGCGCTCCAGACATGTCCTTTAAGAAGAAGGGATGCAAGGAGATGACCAGCCCCTCCTTCTGCCCACTCTGCTTTCAGCAGGATCAGCTGTAAGGCTTCTCCAGGTTAACCCTTCATGGTCTGCAGTGTGGAGCTTCAGTCCAAGCCTTACAGAATCCAGGACAGGACAGCACAGGACTGGAAGCAGCGCAGCAGCAGCACAGCCCAGGACTGGGAGGGAGCAGTGTGTGAACATAGTGTATACTCCACTCCAGAGCCAATGACTGCATACAGCACAACCCACAGCAGGCAGCCGGGAGGAGGCTGCGTGATCCTGGCTGCCACCCTCCAGTGCATGTCACTGCTGTGTGCTGCACATGACGGGCGGCTGGATCACACCGGATCGGATCCGCAGACAGCATCGCACATAATAGGCTTAGATACAGCAAAGGGTAAGGCATGTGATAGGGTTAGATACAGCAGGCGGTATCACACATGGTAAGGTTAGATACAGCCGACTATCACACATGATAGGTCTAGATACAGCAGGCAGTATGGCACATGGTAAGGTTAGATGCAGCAGGGAGTATCACACATGATAGGGTTAGATACAGCAGGCGGTATCGCACATGGTAAGGTTAGATACAGCCGACTATCACACATGATAGGTCTAGATACAGCAGGCAGTATGGCACATGGTAAGGTTAGATGCAGCAGGGAGGATCACACATGATAGGGTTAGATACAGCAGGCGGTATCACACATGGTAGGACTAGATGCAGCAGGCAGTATGGCACATGATAGGGTTAGATGCAGCAGGTGGTATCACACATGATAGGGTTAGATACAGCAGGCGGTATCACACATGATAGGGTTAGATACAGCAGGCGGTATCACACATGATAGGGTTAGATACAGCAGGCGGTATCACACATGATAGGGTTAGATACATCAGGCGGTATCGCACATGATAGGACTAGATACAGCAAGCGGTATCGCACATGATAGGACTAGATACAGCAGGCGGTATCGCACATGATAGGACTAGATACAGCAGGCAGTATGGCACATGATAGGGTTAGATGCAGCAGGCGGTATCACACATGATAGGGTTAGATACATCAGGCGGTATCGCACATGATAGAACTAGATACAGCAGGCGGTATCGCACATGATAGGACTAGATACAGCAGGCGGTATCGCACATGATAGGACTAGATACAGCAGGCGGTATCGCACATGATAGGACTAGATACAGCAGGCGGTATCGCACATGATAGGACTAGATACAGCAGGCGGTATCGCACATGATAGGACTAGATACAGCAGGCGGTATCGCACATGATAGGACTAGATACAGCAGGCGGTATCGCACATGATAGGACTAGATACAGCAGGCGGTATCGCACATGATAGGACTAGATACAGCAGGCGGTATCGCACATGATAGGACTAGATACAGCAGGCGGTATCGCACATGATAGGACTAGATACAGCAGGCGGTATCGCACATGATAGGACTAGATACAGCAGGCGGTATCGCACATGATAGGACTAGATACAGCAGGCGGTATCGCACATGATAGGACTAGATACAGCAGGCGGTATCGCACATGATAGGACTAGATACAGCAGGCGGTATCGCACATGATAGGACTAGATACAGCAGGCGGTATCGCACATGATAGGACTAGATACAGCAGGCGGTATCGCACATGATAGGACTAGATACAGCAGGCGGTATCGCACATGATAGGACTAGATACAGCAGGCGGTATCGCACATGATAGGACTAGATACAGCAGGCGGTATCGCACATGATAGGACTAGATACAGCAGGCGGTATCGCACATGATAGGACTAGATACAGCAGGCGGTATCGCACATGATAGGACTAGATACAGCAGGCGGTATCGCACATGATAGGACTAGATACAGCAGGCGGTATCGCAGATGATAGGACTAGATACAGCAGGCGGTATCGCACATGATAGGACTAGATACAGCAGGCAGTATCGCACATGGTAAGGTTAGATACAGCAGGGAGTATCACACATGATAGGGTTAGATACAGCAGGCGGTATCGCACATGGTAAGGTTAGATACAGCCGACTATCACACATGATAGGTCTAGATACAGCAGGCAGTATGGCACATGGTAAGGTTAGATGCAGCAGGGAGGATCACACATGATAGGGTTAGATACAGCAGGCGGTATCACACATGGTAGGACTAGATGCAGCAGGCAGTATGGCACATGATAGGGTTAGATGCAGCAGGTGGTATCACACATGATAGGGTTAGATACAGCAGGCGGTATCACACATGATAGGGTTAGATACAGCAGGCGGTATCACACATGATAGGGTTAGATACATCAGGCGGTATCGCACATGATAGGACTAGATACAGCAGGCGGTATCGCACATGATAGGACTAGATACAGCAGGCGGTATCGCACATGATAGGACTAGATACAGCAGGCAGTATGGCACATGATAGGGTTAGATGCAGCAGGCGGTATCACACATGATAGGGTTAGATACATCAGGCGGTATCGCACATGATAGAACTAGATACAGCAGGCGGTATCGCACATGATAGGACTAGATACAGCAGGCGGTATCGCACATGATAGGACTAGATACAGCAGGCGGTATCGCACATGATAGGACTAGATACAGCAGGCGGTATCGCACATGATAGGACTAGATACAGCAGGCGGTATCGCACATGATAGGACTAGATACAGCAGGCGGTATCGCACATGATAGGACTAGATACAGCAGGCGGTATCGCACATGATAGGACTAGATACAGCAGGCGGTGTCGCACATGATAGGACTAGATACAGCAGGCGGTGTCGCACATGATAGGACTAGATACAGCAGGCGGTGTCGCACATGATAGGACTAGATACAGCAGGCGGTGTCGCACATGATAGGACTAGATGCAGCAGGCGGTGTCGCACATGATAGGACTAGATACAGCAGGCGGTGTCGCACATGATAGGACTAGATACAGCAGGCGGTGTCGCACATGATAGGACTAGATACAGCAGGCGGTGTCGCACATGATAGAACTAGATACAGCAGGCGGTATCGCACATGATAGGACTAGATACAGCAGGCGGTGTCGCACATGATAGAACTAGATACAGCAGGCGGTGTCGCACATGATAGGACTAGATACAGCAGGCGGTGTCGCACATGATAGGACTAGATGCAGCAGGCGGTGTCGCACATGATAGGACTAGATACAGCAGGCGGTGTCGCACATGATAGGACTAGATACAGCAGGCGGTGTCGCACATGATAGAACTAGATACAGCAGGCGGTGTCGCACATGATAGGACTAGATACAGCAGGCGGTGTCGCACATGATAGGACTAGATACAGCAGGCGGTGTCGCACATGATAGGACTAGATACAGCAGGCGGTGTCGCACATGATAGGACTAGATACAGCAGGCGGTGTCGCACATGATAGGACTAGATACAGCAGGCGGTGTCGCACATGATAGGACTAGATACAGCAGGCGGTGTCGCACATGATAGGACTAGATACAGCAGGCGGTGTCGCACATGATAGAACTAGATACAGCAGGCGGTATCGCACATGATAGGACTAGATACAGCAGGCGGTATCGCACATGATAGGACTAAATACAGCAGGCGGTATCGCACATGATAGGACTAGATACAGCAGGCGGTATGACACATGGTAAGGTTAGATACAGCAGACGGTATGGCACATGGTAAGGTTAGATACAGCAGACTGTATCGCACATGATAGGACTAGATACAGCAGGCGGTAGGGCACATGGTAAGGTTAGATACAGCAGGTAGTAGGGCACATGATAGGGTTAGATACAGTAGGCAGTAAGGCACATGATAGGGTTAGATACAGCAGGCGGTATGGCACATGGTAAGGTTAGTTACAGCAGGCGGTATGGCACATGGTAAGGTTAGTTACAGCAGGCAGTAGGGCACATGATAGGGTTAGATACAGCAGGCGGTATGGCACATGGTAAGGTAGTATCACACATGATAAAATTAGGTACAGTAGACAGCATAACACAGAATCGCATTAGATACATCAGAGTGTATCACACCTGATAGGACTAGATACAAGGTTCAGCAGAGAGCATCACGCTTTACAGGATGTTCCCATGTGGCAGATTCAATACATAGGTAATATCTGTGCCAACCCGCACCTAAGGCTGGCGTCACACGGGTGTATTTGCAAAAGTTGTGCGCACAAGATGCAGGGAATAGAACCCACTGACTCTAATGGGCCAGTTCACATGCGTGATTATCCTGTGCTTTTCGGTCATGCAACAAAGTAACATGTTCTATTTTCCTATGCATTTGCAATCAGAGGTGCCCTATGGGGATGAACAAATGCCCGAAAAATACACTGGGTGATACGTTTAACACTGCGTAATTGTGCAGGAAAACGAACACATCTGGAGCTCATTAGACTAATTAGACATTTCAGTTGGTGCATCTTTTGCCCCCATCCTTGTGCAGAAAACGTACAGTGAAATACGCCGATGTGCGCACAAGAAGACATTGTTCAGTCTGCAAAGACACTACGCTCATGTACACACAAATACGCATGCGCCTGTGTGACGTCCGTCTAAATCCATATCAAAAGCCCCACCGTCTGGTGTAGATTGGACTCTGATCTGCAGCAGATTTTACACCTTCAATTGAATTGAATGGATGAAATCTGCTGCAGATCAGAGTCAAAATCCACAGTGATCTGCAACAATCAGGAGTATCCCGGAAGGGATTAGATACACAGCTCAGCAGACAGTATCAGACAAGATGGGATTAGATACACAGCTCAGCAGGCAGTATCACACATGATGGGATTAGATACAGAGCTCAGCAGACAGTATCAGACAAGATGGGATTAGATACACAGCTCAGCAGGCAGTATCAGACAAGATGGGATTAGATACACAGCTCAGCAGCCAGTATCACACATGATAGGATTAGATCAACAACTCAGCAGGCGGTATCACATGGTATGATTAGATACACAGCTCAGCAGGCGGTATCACACATGACAGGATTAGAAACGCAGCTCAGCAGACAGTATCAGACATGATGGGATTAGATACACAGCTCAGCAGACAGTATCAGACATGACAGGATTAGATACACAGCTCAGCAGGCAGACTCACGCATGATGGGATTAGATATGCAGCTCAGCAGGCGGAATCACACATCACGGGATTAAATACACAGCTCAGCAGACAGTATCAGACATGATGGGATTAGGTACGCAGCTCAGCAGGCAGTATCACACATGACAAGATTAGATACACAGCTCAGTAGGCGGTATCACACCTGGTATGATTAGATACACAGCTCAGCAGGCGGTATCCCACATGACAGGATTAGATACACAGCTCAGCAGGCGGTATCCCACATGACAGGATTAGATACACAGCTCAGCAGGCGGTATCACACATGATGGGATTAGATACACAGCTCAGCAGGCGGTATCACACATGACAGGATTAGATCCACAGCTCAGCAGGCGGAATCACACATGATGGAATTAGATACACAGCTCAGCAAGCAGTATCACACATGATAGGATTAGATACACAGCTCAGTAGGCAGTATCACACATGATGGGATTAGATGCTCAGCAGGCGGTATCACACATGATGGAATTAGATACACAGCTCAGCAGACAGTATCAGACATGATGGGATTAGATACACAGCTCAGCAGGTGGTATCACACATGATGGGATTAAATACACAGCTCAGCAGACAGTATCAGACATGATGGGATTAGATACACAGCTCAGCAGACAGTATCAGACATGATGGGATTAGATACACAGCTCAGCAGGTGGTATCACACATGATGGGATTAAATACACAGCTCAGCAGACAGTATCAGACATGATGGGATTAGGTATGCAGCTCAGCAGGCAGTATCACACATGACAAGATTAGATACACAGCTCAGCAGGCGGTATCACACCTGGTATGATTAGATACACAGCTCAGCAGGCGGTATCCCACATGACAGGATTAGATACACAGCTCAGCAGGCGGTATCCCACATGACAGGATTAGATACACAGCTCAGCAGGCGGTATCACACATGATGGAATTAGATCCACAGCTCAGCAGGCGGAATCACACATGATGGGATTAGATACACAGCTCAGCAGGCGGTATCACACATGACAGGATTAGATATACAGCTCAGCAGGCGGAATCACACATGATGGAATTAGATACACAGCTCAGCAGACAGTATCACACATGATGGGATTAGATACACAGCTCAGCAGGCACTATCACACATGATGGGATTCGATACACAGCTCAGCAGGCAGTATCACACATGATGGGATTAGATACACAGCTCAGCAGGCAGTATCACACATGATGGGATTAGATACACAGCTCAGTAGGCAGTATCACACATGATGGGATTAGATGCTCAGCAGGCGGTATCACACATGATGGAATTAGATACACAGCTCAGCAGACAGTATCAGACATGATGGGATTAGATACACAGCTCAGCAGGCAGTATCACACATGATGGGATTAGATACACAGCTCAGCAGGCAGTATCACACATGATGGGATTAGATACACAGCTCAGCAGGCAGTATCACACATGATGGGATTAGATACACAGCTCAGCAGGCAGTATCACACATGATGGGATTAGATACACAGCTCAGTAGGCAGTATCACACATGATGGGATTAGATACACAGCTCAGCAAGCGGAATCACACATGATGAAATTAGATACACGGCTCAGCAGGCGGTATCCCACGTGACAGGATTAGATACACAGCTCAGCAGGCGGTATCACACGCGACAGGATTAGATCCACAGCTCAGCAGGCGGAATCACACATGACAGGTTTAGATACACAGCTCAGCAAGCAGTATCACACATGATAGGATTAGATACACAGCTCAGTAGGCAGTATCACACATGATGGGATTAGATGCTCAGCAGGCGGTATCACACATGATGGAATTAGATACACAGCTCAGCAGACAGTATCAGACATGATGGGATTAGATACACAGCTCAGCAGGCAGTATCACACATGATGGGATTAGATACACAGCTCAGTAGGCAGTATCACACATGATGGGATTAGGTACGCAGCTCAGCAGTCGGTATCACACATGATGGGATTAGATACACAGCTCAGCAGGCAGTATCACACATGATGGGATTAGATACACAGCTCAGTAGGCAGTATCACACATGATGGGATTAGATACACAGCTCAGTAGGCAGTATCACACATGATGGGATTAGATACACAGCTCAGCAAGCGGAATCACACATGATGAAATTAGATACACAGCTCAGCAGGCGGTATCCCACGTGACAGGATTAGATACACAGCTCAGCAGGCGGTATCACACATGACAGGATTAGATCCACAGCTCAGCAGGCGGTATCACACATGATGGAATTAGATTCACAGCTCAGCAGACGGTATGACACATGATGGGATTAGATACACAGGTCAGCAGGCAGTATGACACATGATGGGATTAGATACACAGCTCAGTAGGCAGTATCACACATGATGGGATTAGATACACAGCTCAGTAGGCAGTATCACACATGATGGGATTAGATACACAGCTCAGTAGGCAGTATCACACATGATGGGATTAGGTAAGCAGCTCAGCAGGCGGTATCACACATGATGGGATTAGATACACAGCTCAGCAGGCAGTATCACACATGATGGGATTAGATACACAGCTCAGCAGGCGGAATCACACATGATGGGATCAGATACACAGCTCAGCAGGCGGTATCACACGGTATGATTAGATACACGGCTCAGCAGCGGTATCACACGATATGATTAGATACACAGCTCAGCAGACAGTATCACACATGATGGGATTAGATACGCAGCTCAGCAGACAGTATCAGACATGATGGGATTAGGTACGCAGCTCAGCAGGCAGTATCACACATGACAAGATTAGATACACAGCTCAGCAGGCGGTATCACACCTGGTATGATTAGATACACAGCTCAGCAGGCGGTATCCCACATGACAGGATTAGATACACAGCTCAGCAGGCGGTATCCCACATGACAGGATTAGATACACAGCTCAGCAGGCGGTATCACAGATGATGGAATTAGATACACAGCTCAGCAGGCGGAATCACACATGATGGGATTAGATACACAGCTCAGCAGGCGGTATCACACATGACAGGATTAGATCCACAGCTCAGCAGGCGGAATCACACATGATGGGATTAGATGCACAGCTCAGCAGGCGGTATCACACATGACAGGATTAGATATACAGCTCAGCAGGCGGAATCACACATGATGGAATTAGATACACAGCTCAGCAGACAGTATCAGACATGATGGGATTAGATACACAGCTCAGCAGGCATTATCACACATGATGGGATTAGATACACAGCTCAGCAGGCAGTATCACACATGATGGGATTAGATACACAGCTCAGCAGGCAGTATCACACATGATGGGATTAGATACACAGCTCAGTAGGCAGTATCACACATGATGGGATTAGATGCTCAGCAGGCGGTATCACACATGATGGAATTAGATACACAGCTCAGCAGGCACTATCACACATGATGGGATTAGATACACAGCTCAGCAGGCAGTATCACACATGATGGGATTAGATACGCAGCTCAGCAGGCAGTATCACACATGATGGGATTAGATACACAGCTCAGTAGGCAGTATCACACATGATGGGATTAGATACCCAGCTCAGTAGGCAGTATCACACATGATGGGATTAGATGCTCAGCAGGCGGTATCACACATGATGGAATTAGATACACAGCTCAGCAGACAGTATCAGACATGATGGGATTAGATACACAGCTCAGCAGGCAGTATCACACATGATGGGATTAGATACACAGCTCAGTAGGCAGTATCACACATGATGGGATTAGATACACAGCTCAGTAGGCAGTATCACACATGATGGGATTAGATACACAGCTCAGCAAGCGGAATCACACATGATGAAATTAGATACACAGCTCAGCAGGCGGTATCCCACGTGACAGGATTAGATACACAGCTCAGCAGGCGGTATCACACATGACAGGATTAGATCCACAGCTCAGCAGGCGGTATCACACATGATGGAATTAGATTCACAGCTCAGCAGACGGTATGACACATGATGGGATTAGATACACAGGTCAGCAGGCAGTATGACACATGATGGGATTAGATACACAGCTCAGTAGGCAGTATCACACATGATGGGATTAGATACACAGCTCAGTAGGCAGTATCACACATGCTGGGATTAGGTAAGCAGCTCAGCAGGCGGTATCACACATGATGGGATTAGATACACAGCTCAGCAGGCGGAATCACACATGATGGGATCAGATACACAGCTCAGCAGGCGGTATCACACGGTATGATTAGATACACGGCTCAGCAGCGGTATCACACGATATGATTAGATACACAGCTCAGCAGACAGTATCAGACATGATGGGATTAGGTACGCAGCTCAGCAGGCAGTATTACGCATGATGGGATTAGATACACAGCTCAGCAGGCGGTATCACACATGACAGGTTTAGATACACAGCTCAGCAAGCGGTATCCCACGTGACAGGATTAGATACACAGCTCAGCAAGCGGTATCCCACGTGACAGGATTAGATACGCAGCTCAGCAGGCGGAATCACACATGATGGAATTAGATACACAGCTCAGCAAACAGTATCAGACATGATGGGATTAGGTACGCAGCTCAGTAGGCACTATCACACATGATGGGATTAGATACACAGCTCAGCAGGCGGTATCACACATGATGGAATTAGATATACAGCTCAGCAGGCGGAATCACACATGATGGGATTAGATACGCAGTTCAGAAGGCAGAATCACACCTGATGGGATTAGATACACAGCTCAGCAGGCAGTATCAGACATGATGGGATTAGGTACGCAGCTCAGCAGGTGGTATCACACGTGATGGAATTAGATATACAGCTCTGCAGGCGGTATCACACATGATGGAATTAGATATACAGCTCTGCAGGCGGTATCACACATGATAAGATTAGATACACAGCTCAGCAGACAGTATCAGACATGATGGGATTAGGTACGCAGCTCAGAGGGAGTCACACATGACAGGTTTAGATACACAGCTCAGCAGGCGGAATCACACATGATGGGATTAGATACACAGCTCAGCAGGCGGTATCACACATTATAGGATTGGATCCACAGCTCAGCAGACAGTATCACACATGATGGGATTAGGTACGCAGCTCAGTAGGCAGTATCACACATGATGGATTTAGATATACAGCTCAGCAGGCGGTATCACACATGATGGGATTAGATACACAGCTCAGCAGGCGGTATCACACATGACAGGATTAGATACACAGCACAGCAGGCGGTATCACACATGATGGGATTAGATCCACAGCTCAGCAGGCGGAATCACACATGATGGGATTAGATACACAGCTCAGCAGGCGGTATCACACTTGACAGGTTTAGATAAACAGCTCAGCAGGCGGTATCACACATGATGGGATTAGATCCACAGCTCAGCAGGCGGTATCCCACATGACGGGATTAGATACACAGCTCAGCAGACAGTATCAGACATGATGGGATTAGGTACGCAGCTCAGCAGTCGGTATCACACATGATAGGATTAGATACACAGCTTAGCAGGCGGAATCACATATGATGGGATTAGATACGCAGGTCAGCAGTCGGTATCACACATGATAGGATTAGATACACAGCTTAGCAGGCGGAATCACACATGATGGGATTAGATACGCAGCTCAGTAGGCGGTATCACACATGATGGGATTAGATACACAGCTCAGCAGTCGGTATCACACATGATAGGATTAGATACACAGCTTAGCAGGCGGAATCACACATGATGGGATTAGATACGCAGCTCAGTAGGCGGTATCACACATGATAGGATTAGATATACAGCTCAGCAGGCAGAATCACACATGATGGAATTAGATACACAGCTCAGCTGAAAGTATAAGACATGATGGGATTAGATACACAGCTCAGCAGGCTGTATCACACATGATGGGATTAGATACACAGCTCAGCAGGCTGTATCACACATGATGGGATTAGATACGCAGCTCAGCAGACGGTATCACACATGACAAGATTAGATATAGAGCTCAGCAGGTGGTATCACACATGATAGGATTAGATACACAGCTCAGCAGGCGGTATCACACATGAGAGGATTAGATACGCATTTTAGCAGGCAGAATCACACATGAAGGGATGAGATACACAGCTCAGCAGGCGGTATCACACATGAGAGGATTAGATATACAGCTCAGCAGGCAGAATCACACATGATGGAATTAGATACACAGCTCAGCTGAAAGTATAAGACATGATGGGATTAGATACACAGCTCAGCAGGCTGTATCACACATGATGGGATTAGATACACAGCTCAGCAGGCTGTATCACACATGATGGGATTAGATACGCAGCTCAGCAGGCTGTATCACACATGATGGGATTAGATACGCAGCTCAGCAGACGGTATCACACATGACAAGATTAGATATAGAGCTCAGCAGGCAGAATCACACATGAAGGGATTAGATACACAGCTCAGCAGGCGGTATCACACATGAGAGGATTAGATACGCAGCTCAGCAGGTGGTATCACACATGAGAGGATTAGATACACAGCTCAGCAGGTGGTATCACACATGAGAGGATTAGATACACAGCTCAGCAGGCAGTAGCACACATGATAGGATTAAGGCACCCTTACACAATATGACCGTTGGCCGCAGAAGTGCCGAACTGCCGTCCCAGCGACTGTGCTTTTACACAGCAGCGATAGTCTGTCAAGTAATGGACGCGCAGCGGTTGCAAAGCTCTTCTGGTCGCCTCCATTCACTGCAAACAGGCAGTCGCTCAGATTGAAGCCGCTCAGCAGTCGTTCCATCTCAGCTCATTGAAAGAGAACGACTCAGGACTACTGAGCGACTTCTCAAGGCGATCCCTGTCGGAGGCTGTGTCTACACGGGGGACAGTCACCGGAAATCCCTCGTTTGAGCAATAAGTTAGGCGACTATTGGCCGATGTAAAAGAACCTATACACACACATATATATATCTATATATACACACACACACATATATATATCTATATACACACACACACATATATATATATATATATATATATATATATATATATATATATATATATATATATATATATATATACACACACACACACACACACACACACACACACACACACACACACTAAGATTAGATAGGATCAGATACATTAGCTCAGCAAACAGTATCCAACATGATGGGATTAGATGAGCAGCTCAGCAAACACTACTACATATAATAGGATTAGATACGCAGCTCACAGTATTACACATGGTAAGATCAGATATAGCTCAGCTGATGACATCACATATCATAGTATTAAGAGCCATTTACACGCAACCATTGGCCTGTAAAATGCCGTCAAATAAACAAATGCGCGATAATCGTCACATCTAAATTCCAAGCCATCGAGCGCTATTCCTTTACTTCTCGTTTGTCACTCAGTTTCCACCAGCATGAAATCATCGCCGGCTCGCTCTACATAGAACTTGATGCGCTGAGTGATACGCAGCAATGATCTGCCTGTCTGAGCGTTCTGCATGAGCGCTAACAACTAACGGCAGCGTCATCCGCTCGTGATGATGACAGTGGTTCCATGTAAATGGACCATGAGATATAGTTTCCCGGCAAACTGTATCACACATAGTAAGATTAGATACATCAGCTCAGCAGATAGAATCAGATACCCTGCTTAGTAGACACTGTCACACATAATGGGATTAGATACAGCAGATCTTTTATTATAGAAGTAAAAAGCATAAGGGCCGACGCCCACGGACGGATCTCTGCCGCATTTTACATTTTGGAGTTCTACCGCGGAATTCAGCAGCGTGAAAGAAACCGTGGCATGCTCTAACTGCTGCGGACAAATGCGTAGCTGGCTTCCATTGTAGTCAATGGAAGCTGGCCGTCAGCCTATACTTCCGCTGTGATCACAGCGGATGTATCGTGTGATTATGTGTCCCCGTCCACATCATCCTGCACTGCTGGCGTGTCATGAGCTGTACTGCACACACACGGCGGATCTTTAGAGGAGAGTATGGGGTCTTTGGGGGGGGACGCCGTGACGGACTCCGCTGCAATATTCCAATGGTGCAGTCTGTCATGGCCGTGGGCATGAGGCCTAACAAAGAATAATATAAAGAACAGGAAAATTGCCAAGAACATAATATACCAACTCAAATGATCAAAATACAATAATCAGAAGCAAAAGGGATAATATTTACAAAAGATTACAGAATATTTTCCGTAACATGTCTCGTCACATAAACATTCATCCCATCCCATGTATCCTATTTATACCAAATAAGGGCGGCTTCAGACGACCGTATATCGGCTGGGTATTCACGCCGGCTGATATACGGCGTCTCTCTCTGCAGGGGGAGGGGGCTGGAAGAGCCGGGAGCAGTGCTCTGAGCTCCCACCCCCTCTCTGCCTCCTCTCCACCCCCTCTCCGCCCCTCTGCACTATTTGCAATGAGGGGAGGCGGGAAGGGGGCAGAGCTAATTTGGGCCATTTAGCCCCGCCCCATCCCACCCCTCTCATTGCAAATAGTGCAGAGGAGCGGAGAGGAGGTAGAGAGGGGGCGGGAGCTCAGAGCACTGCTCCCGGCTCATCCAGCCTCTTCCCCCTGCAGAGAGGGACGCCGTATATCGGCTGGCGTGAATACCTAGACGATATACGGTCGACTGCATAAGCCCTAAGCTATACAAAATATAAACTATACATATAAAATATATATTTCCAAAACACAATTATGATGATTTCTAATAACTCCATGTTGGACACTCCAGTGATTTATATACCCTCATACTGCAACCTACGAAGAAAGGAAGCAGAAAAAAAAAACAAAAACACAAATTAGTAACATATTTATACCCATAGGCATAACCTACACCCATACCCTTAGGAGTATCCTATACCCATACCATGTACCGATTGTTACATCCACACTGGATCCGCAGGGCAAACAAATACAAAGAAGCACAACCGCGCGACTAACAAAACAAAACCAAAGCACGAGCGCGCTTAGCAGACATAGAACCAAATAAAGCACAATTATAGATGCCACAGTAAAGAACACAAAACAGAACCCCTAGCTCAGGAAGAAGTAATACCTAGCAAGCCAACCGCCCTGATAAAGAGCGGACCAGCACACGAACCTCGGCCACTAAGAAGTCACTGCAAAGTCCTTACCAGGAAACACCCTAAGAAATACCAATAATCCACAGAGAGGATCAGAAGCTCCAGCAAACAGCTATGCACCTCAACAATCCCAGGCAGATACTAAAATTGACCAGCACTACAGACAAGGCAGAGCCAGACTATAAAGGGCCGGACAACAAGAACCAGGTGTGACCTGTCATCACTCACCTGACACCCCACCCCTCAGAACCTGGCCCAGCCTGAATGCAACGGGGGCAATACCAGCACAGCCGCAAGACCTATAGCCTACAGTAATGCCTGGAAGCCATCCCTGTATGCATACCTTATATCTTCTTCCTGTTCCCATCCCCTATAACAAAACCCAGAAATTTACCCACTTCAGTGTCTATTTACCCTCCACAGAATACACAGAGAATATGCAACTGGCCTACCTCCAGCTCCAATCTTTGGTCTAGCAGTAGCCTCTGAGCAGCTGGACTGGGCTAATCCCAGCAATCTTCCCACTCACAGTGACTTTTCGGTCTTCCCTGAATGCACAGAAAATATGCAAATGATCTTCCTGCAGCTTCAGATTCTGTTCTACCAATAGTCTGAGTAGATAGTTCCAACTAATCTTCCCATTTACAGTCACCCTTCCTACAAGAAGCTAGCACCACTAATCCCAACAATCTTCCCAGAATGCACAGAGAGTACACAAATGATCCTCCTGCTACTCCAATCTCTGGCCTGCCAGTGTCTTCCAAGCGGCTAGACCCAGCAATCTTGTCACTTACAGCAATTGTTCACTTTTCTGCAGCATGCAAACAGAATATGCATAAGATCTCCCTGCAGCTCCAAATGCTGGTCTGCAGGTATCTTTCAATTAGCTATACAAGACAAATCCCTACAATCTTCCCATTGCCAGTGATTCTTCATCTAAGCAGCTAGACCCGGCTAATGCCAGCAACCATCCCACTTACAGTGACTCTTTGCTCTTCCCAGTATGCACAGGGAACTTGCAAATGATCTTCCTGCTACTCTAAAATCTGGTTTGACGGTATCCTCCGGGTAGCTAGACCCCGTTATTCCCAGGACTCTTCCTGGAATGCACAGAAAATATGAAAATGGTCTACCTACAGCTCCAATCTCTGGTCTGGCGGTGTCCTCTGAGCATCTAGATTCTTATAGTAACTCTTTGGTCTTACTTAAATGCTCAGGGAATATGTAAATGATCTTCCTACAATTTCAGATTTTGACCTTGCAATATTCTCTGAGTAGATAGTCTCAACTAATCGCAGCATTCTCCCCATTTAGTCACCTCTCCTACAGCAGCTAGACCCACTAATCCCAACAATCTTGCCAAACCACAGAGTTTATGCAAATAATCTTCCAACTACTCCAAACTCTGGCCTGCCAGTGCCTTCTAAGCAGCTAGACCAGGCTAATCCCAGCAATCTTTTCACTTACAGTGACACTTCGCCCATCCTAGAATGCATAGGGAATATGCATAAAATCTTCCCGCAATGTGTTCCAAGCAGCTGGACCCAGCTAATCCCAGCAATCTTATTGTTTACAGTCACACTTCGCTCATCCCTGAGTGCACTAGGAACATGCAAATGATTTTCCTGCAGCTCCAATCACTTTGACGGTATCCTCTGAGTAGCTAGACCCTGTTATTCCCAGAACTCTTCCCAGAATGCACAGAAAATACACAAATGGTCTACTTACAGCTCCAATCTCTGGTCTGCAGGTGTTCTCCAAATGGCTAGACTGGACCAATCGCTACAATCTTCCTATTTACAGTGATTCTTCATCTGAGCAGCTGGACCTGGCTAATCCCTGTAATCTTCTGGTTTACAGTGACACTTTGCTCTTCCCAGAGTGCACAAGGAATATGCAAATGACCTTCCTGCAGCTCCAATCTCTGGTTTGATGGTATCCTCCAAGTAGCTGGACCCAGCTAATCCAAGGACTTTTGTCAGCATGTACAGAAAATATGCAGATGATCTTCCGAGCACTTAGGCCCGACTAACCCCACTAATCTTTTTGCTTACAGTGTCACTTTGCCCTTCCCAGAATGCACAGGGAGTATACATAAGAACTTCCTGCAGCTCCAATTTCTGGTCTGCAGGTATCTTCCAAGTGGATAGACTGGACTAATACACCTAATATTTTCCTATTTACAATGACTTTTCTTCCAAGCAGCTAAACTCAGCTAAAACCAACAAACATCCCACTTACAGTGACTCTTTGCACTTCCCAGAACGCACAGGAAACGTGGAGATGATCTTCCTGCTACTCCAACCTCTGGCCTGGTAATGTTTTCTGAGTTGCTTGACGCGACTAATACCAGCAATCTTCTTGCTTACAGTGACATTTCATTCTTCCCAGAGTGCACAAGGAATATGCAAATGATTTTCCTGCAGATGCAATATATGCTCTGACGGTATTCTCTAAGTAGCTAGACCCGATTAATCCCAGGACTTTTTCTAAAATACACGTAGAATATGCAAATTATCTTCCTGCTACTTCCCTCTCTGGCCTGCCAGTGTCTTCCGAGCAGCTAGAACCATGAATCTTCTCATTTACAGTGACTGTTTACTTTTCTAAAGAAAGCACAGGAAATATGCATAAGATCTTCTCACAGCTCCAATATCTAGTCTACTGCAGATGTCTTCCGTATGGCTAGACCACACTAGTCCCTACCATTTCTCACTTAAATTGAGTCTTCATCCGAGCAGCTAGACCCGACTAACCCATACAATCTTCTCACTTACAGTGACAATTCATTTTTCCCAGAATGCACAGGGATTATGCAAATAATATTCCCTCAATTCTAATTTCTGGTCTGGCAGTGTCCTCCAGGCAAACAGACTCAGTTAATCCCAACAATCTTCCTATTTACAGTAACGCCTCCTCTGAGCAGCAATCATCCTGCTTACAGTGACTTCACTCTTCCCAGCATGCACAGAGAATATGCAAATGATCTTCCTGAAGCTGCAATATCTGGCCTAGAAGAGTCCTCCAAGTTAAGAGATTTGACTAAACCCAGGAACTTTGCCATTTACAGTGGCTCCTATCTCCAAGCAGCTAGACCCAGCAAATTATCCTGTTTACAGTAACTTCCCAGAATGTACAGGGAATATGCAAATGATCTTCTTGGAGCTCCAATATCTTGTTTGGCGGTGTTATCCACTAATCCCATGAATCTTGTTGCTTACAGTGACTTTTTGTTCTTCCCAGAATGCACAGAGAATATGCAAATGATATTCCTGCTACTCCATTCTCGGGCCTGCCAGCATCTTCCAAGCAGTTAGAACTGGCTAATCCCAGTAATCTTCTCGTTTACAGTGACTGTTTGATTTTCTGCAGAATGTTTAGGGAATATGTATAAAATCTTCAAGCAGCCCTAATTTCTGGTCTGGCAGTGTCTTCCAAGCAGCTGGATTCAGCTAATCCCAGCAATTCTATTGCTTACAGTGACACGTTGCTCTTCTCAGAAGGCACAAGGAATATGCAATTTTCCTGCATTTCAAATCAGGTCTGGTGGTGTCCTCCAAGCAGCTAGACCAAACTAATCCCAGCAATCTTCTCACTTACAGTGACTTTTCACTCTTCCCAGAATGCACAGGAAATGTGCATAAGATCCTCCTGCAGCTCCTAATTTCTGGTTTGCAAGTGTTCTCCAAGCAGCTAGACTGTACTAATTTCTACAATCTTCCCATTTACAGTGATTCTTCATCCAAGCAGCTAGACTCTGCTAATCTCAGCAATCATCCTGTGTACAGTGACTCTTCATTCTTCTCAAAATGCACAGAAAATATGCAAATGATCTTCCTGCAGCTCCAGTTTCGGGTCTAGCAATATTCTCTGAGCAGATAGACCCAACTATTCCCAGCAATATTCCCATTTACAATGACTCTTCATGTGAGCAGCTAGAACCACTAATCCCAACAATCTTCCTGGAATGCATGGAGAATATGCAAATGATTTTTCTGCTACTTCAATCTCTGGCCTGCCAGTGTCTTCCGAGCAGCTAGGCTGGACTAATCCCTACAATCTTCTCATTTACAGTGTCGCTTCACTCTTCCTAGAAAGGACAGGGATTATGCAAATGACCTTCCTGCAGTTCCAATTTCTGATCTGGCGGCATCCTCTGACCAGATAGACCCAGTTAATCCCAACAATCTTCCCATTTACAGTGACTCCTCCTCCAAGCAGCTAAACTCAGCAATCATCCTGCCTAAATTGACTTCACTCTTCCCAGAATGTAAAGGGAATATGCAAATGAGCTTCCTGCAGCTGCAATATGTGGTCAGGCAATGTCCTCGGAGCAGCTAGACCCACTAATCCCAGGAATCCTGCTGCTTACAGTGACTTTTTGTCCTCACCAGAATGCACAGAAACTATTTAAATAATCTTCCTTCTACTCCAATCTCTGGCCTTCCAGTGTTTTCCAAGCAACTAGACTGAGCTAATCCCAGCATCCTTCCCAGAATGCACAAATATGCAAATGATCTTCCTGCAGACTACAATCTCTGGTCTGGTGGTATTTTCTGAGCAGCTACCTGGCTACCGCCAGCAATCTTTCTACTTACACTGACTCTTCACTTTCCCCAGAATGCACAGGGAATATGCAAATTATATACCTGCAGCACCAATCTCTGGTCTGGTGTGTCTTCCAAGCAGTTAGACCCAGCTAATCCCAGCAATCTTGCCATTTACAGTGGCTCTGTGTACTTTCCAGAACACAAGGCAATATGCAAATAATCTTCCTGCAGCTCCAAACTAGTCTGACAGTGTCCTGCTCAAAGTGACTCTTTGCTCATTTGCCCAGAAGATATCCAAATGAATGTACTGCAGCTGCATGCAGCTGCAATCTCCGGTCTAAAAAAGTTCTTGAGCAGCTAGACTTTGCTCTCAGTAATCATCCCATTTACAAATGCCACTAATCATCCTGTTTATAGCGACTTCACTCTTCCCAGAATGCACAGAGAATATGCAAACAATGTTCCTGCAGCTGTAATATCTCGTCTAAAAATGTTCACCAAGCAGACAGACTTGACTAATCCAAGCAGTCTTCCTTTTTACAGTGACTCCTCCTCCGAGCAGCTAGACCCAAAGAATTGCAACAATCATCTTGACAGTAATGTCACTTTTCCCAGAATGCACAGAGAATATGCAAATAATCTTTCTGTAGCTCCGATCTCTGGCCTGGCAGGATCTTCTGAGCAGCTAGATCTGGCTGGTGCTAGTAATCTTCCTATGTACAATGACACATTCTCTGAGCAGCAACACCTAGCTAATCCCAACAGTCTTCCTGTTTATAGTGACTTTTTGTCACAGAGAATATGCAACCTCTGGCTGGGTCTTCCGAACAGCTAAACCCACGTGATCCAAGCAATCTTCTTGCTTACAGTGACTCTTCACTCCTTCCAAAATGCACAGAGAATATGAAATTGATATTCTTACTACCTCAATCCCTGGTCTGGTGGTATCCTCCGAGCAGCTAAACCTAGCTAATCACAGCAATCTTCTCAGAATGCACAAGGAATATGCAAATGATCTTCCTGCAGCTCCTAATCTCTGGTCTGGGTATCCTTCTAGCATATAAACCCAGGTAATCGCAGCAATCCTTCACTTAGAGCGACTCTTCTCCATTCCCAGAATATATGCCAATAATATTCCTGCAGCTCCAATCTTTGATTGGATAGTTTCCTTCCACCTACAATGACTCTTTGCTCTTCCCAAAATACACATAAGAACATCCTGCAGCTCCTAATTTCTGGCCTGCAGATGTCCTCCAAGCAGCTAGACCGGACTAATTCCTGCAATCTTCCCACCTACAGTGACTCTTCATCCAAGCAGTTAGACCCAGCTAATCCCAGCAATCATCCTGTTTACAGGGACTCTTCACTCTTCCCAGAATGCACAGGAAATATGCAAATGATCTTCCTGCAGCTCCAGGCTCTGGTCCAGCAGTATTCTCTGAGCAGATAGACCCGACTAATCCCAGCAATCTTCCCAGAATACATAAGGAATATGCAAATGATCTTCCTGCAGCTCCAGACTCTGGTCCAGCAGTATTCTCTGAGCAGATAGACCCGACTAATCTCAGCAATCTTCCCAGAATACATAAGGAATATGCAAATGATCTTCATGCAGCTCCAATCTTTAGTCTGGTAGTATCCTCTGAACAGGTAGGCCCAACTAATCCCAGCAATCTTCACAATTACAACTATTCTTGCAATCTGCTTGCTTACTGTAACTCTGTGATCCTCCCAGAATGCATAGGGAATATGCAAATAATCTTCCTGCAGCACCACTCTTTGCTCGGGCAGTGACCTCCGAGCAGCTATACCTGGCTAATCCCAACAATCTTTCCACTTAAAGTGACTCTGTGCTCTTCCCAGAATGCATAGGGAATATGTAAATGCTCTTCCTGCAACTGCAGCTCCAATCTCCAATACCCTATACATATACCCAACAGCCATACCCGGTAGCCATACCAATCTCCTTTACCCCCACCTTAAACCCATACCCTCTCTGCTGGCATGTGCACTGAAGCCTTCTCACCATGATAGTGGTAATCACTCAGCGGTGCTGCTACGTGTGCACACGTTGACCGTGGTGTATGCAGCTGGCGGTCTTCTCTTCTAATCTTGTCTTTATTGTGCCGTTGGAGAGATTAGAGGAGTAGAGCCTCAAATGTAAATATTGCTGCGTGTCATATAGCAGTGCTCTGACTAGAGGGAGAAGGTAAATATATGATTTCCAGGATGATACTCTGTGTGTGGTAGTGTATTTCAAACTGTTTATAGCATGTTTGCACATGGTGGAAGTGCTGCGGAAGGTTTATAACAAATAATGCAGCATTTCCACATAAAAAAAAACTGCCAAAGTTTGTACTGTTGGTGCAGATTGTGACTGGAAATCAGCCATGTATCCACAGCTGATTTCATGCTATGCGGCGCTCTCCCTCACCTCCTCCGAAGGCTACCTGCTGTTAGCGCGCCCTGGTTTTCGGTGCCCAGCGGTTTGCTCAAATGTGATTGGGTGTGGGGATGCCGGTCAGGTGAGCCCACCACAGGCCGCTGGGAACGGAAGCCGGGGTGCGCTGACAGCGGGAGGCCGTTTTAGTTTCTTCCTCCCTCCTTTTAAAAAAAATTGTAACTTCTTTATTTATTTATTGACGTCGCTGGAGGAGGGCTTGTTTTTTGCGGGACGAGGTGAATTTGTCAATGGTACTATTTATTATACCATATAATGTACTGAAAAACTTCTTTAAAAAAATTCTAAGTGGAGTAAAATTGAAAAAAGAAAACAGAACTTCCGCCATCTTTCTGTACATCTTTCTTCTACGGCGCACAAACTGCAACAAAAATGACATGATAACCTTATTCTATGGGTCAGTACGATTACTACGATACCAAACATATAGTTTTTTTTTCTCTACTACTTGTATTTTTGTTAAATTATTTTCTGCCGCCATCCTCTGCGCGCAATAACTTTTTTATTTTTCCGTCGACATAGTTGTACGAGGGTTCATTTTGTGCGGGATCTCCTGTAGTTTCTATAGGTATCATTTTTGAATTTATTCGACCTTTTGATCACTTTTTATTGCAATTTTTCTTGTGTTCGAGGGATTTGAATGCCTCTGTCAGGGAGCATAGTGTACTGCATTGTATGCAAATCCCTCGCGTGTTGGAATATGCTGTGTTTAGTCCTGCTGTGTTTCATTTGTAATCTAGGTCTAAGAGATCCCTAGGTTTCAGCACAGGGCCGTCCTTGTCGGGATGATTGCCCCATATGCAGGCCGGTTTCATGTGGAAGTTGTCTCACTAGAGTAGGGACCCACGAGACAACGAGGACCCTTGAGCTTGGCTCACGGGCTTAAGTATCAAAATACTGACTAATATCTTGTACATTGCAGTTATTCCATCTGGCTATGTGTACAGGTATGCAGGTGAGTGTTTTTAGCACTTGTCAGTCATTGACCTATGTCTGTCTATGAGTATGGAGTCAAGTTCACAGTTCTGTAGTTCCACCTGAGGTCACCTGTCAGCAAGTATGAAGTTCGCTTTGCAGTTCTGCAATTCCGTTTGAGTTCGACAGTTCGTGAGTGTGAATGACATAACATCTTCCCACCTTTTAACATATAATGAGATAATATCAAACACCCACAAAAACACAATACACAATATAAAATCCCAACCTGGGCAGTCTATGAGGGCCAATGGACTCTTGAAGTGAGTTCCCAAAACCGTCTGGTCAAGCATACGCCGGCATCCTGACTTCCCACATAACCCCTATTGAAAATCATTCACATTCCTGCAATATTAATTTTCAAAAAGGTAGTCACAAGGAATACCACTGGGTTGACTATACCCAACCCACCTAGTCTCCTCATATGGTAAGTAACCTCCCTCCTGTTTGGGTTCAACATATTTTCTCATAACAGCTGGAAGAGCAGGCTGTAGAGCAGCAGTGTAAGCAGTGACTTGAGTTGTTGCAGGAGCTATACCTTCAAACTTCCTAGAAACCAATCAGATCATTGCTTTAATTTTATATTCTTTACTAGAATTTGATTAGTTGGTTTGGACACTATCATCCAGTAGCAACAAACCAGATCCCTTCTTTACTTTTTTAACCAGCAATGGACAAATGGCTAAAATCTGATTAGGTGTTTTTGGCCCCACCCACACCCTTATTAAAACATTATTAGATTATAGTTCTTCCTCCAGCACACAAGTATTGTATAGCTGCCTGCAGTGGAAATGCTGCCCTTCAGGCTAGTGGACACAGATGTCTTCTGCAACGTGATGCTGCATGCTAATCCACAGCACCAGATGCCCAGCCGCAATTTCTTTGCCCAAAAACCCATCCCTGCCTTGCACTGCCATTTGAGTGGTAACGTGTCCATGGCATTGGATGCATCTGAACGTGGCCACGTGGTCCAGCAAGGATTGCCAGGGGCATTACATATCCTTAACACACTGGATCAATGTCCTGCAGGTGGGGCATGAAGACCAAAGTGGTGGTCCATGTTTCTTGGTACTCCTAAGAGCTGTAAGAGATTCATACTTGTCTGTCACCTTCTCCCAAAATGAAAATTTTACAAAGTACAAAAAACATCTCTAGCTCTACAGTAGTGGTTCTTAAGCTTATTGGAGGTACCGAACCCCGCAAGTTTCATACATGCATTCACCGAACCCTTCGTAATTGGAAAAATAAAATAAGATTTTTTTCAAATTCAGAACATAGATAATAATTATTTTATTAGTACACAAAATGAACCGTGCGTCAGCTGTACACATTGAACTCTATTTACTGCAAACCAATGTGACTTTTGCTGTTGCCTTCACCTTGGCTAGTGCCACTTTCATATCACTTTTGTATCACCTTTTTGTTCTTATGTCTACCATTCATGAAAAGGATTGGTTGCAAAGATACGTTGTAACAAACGGTATGAGGATCTCAAGGGCTTTCCTAGCAATAAGAGGGTTCGCTACCATTTGGTGACACCATAACGGTGAGAGTGTTGTTGTTCTGAAGAGTTGTTCTTGAACCTGGCTCTGCTGAAGTTCAATTATTTCGTCGAGGTACATCTGCTGTTGTAACATTAACCCTTTCCAATCCACTGTCTGACGTGTAAAGACATTCTGATTGAAGGCTGTACAGCTCCGATGTTGGAAGATGTCCGACAGGATATTCTTAGTGTATATTAATGGCCGCTTTGTTGTTGGGGGCCTCTCCAGCATGTCACATACTGCAGTACTGGCTATAGCCAGCAGATGGCACCATTGTATAATAGCAGAAAGAGAAAGCCACCTAGGAAACCCTGAATCCAACATTGGATTGCAAAGGGTTAAACGTGAATGGCTGTCTCACCCATGCTGGAAATGACTCTCTGTTGGGGGTTGAGAGACTTTGCGAGCTAATCTAAGTGCATGGCAATTGCTTGCTTCAGTTCCCTAGGTACAGAAATGTCTCCAATTCCCATAGCCTAGCACATGCGCAGTGGATCGCGTCATGGATCATACAAGTGGGATGAACAGAACGTACACACACAGTGTGCATGCCTTGACTTCGGCCGAACCCCTGAGACTGACTCACCAAACCCCTGGGGTACGATCGAACTCAGGTTAAGAACCACTGTTCTACAGCATTTCCTTGG
The DNA here is from genome assembly GCF_035609145.1 of Eleutherodactylus coqui. Taxonomy (NCBI): domain Eukaryota; kingdom Metazoa; phylum Chordata; class Amphibia; order Anura; family Eleutherodactylidae; genus Eleutherodactylus; species Eleutherodactylus coqui. The sequence goes on from NC_089849.1 coordinate 99,757,550, forward strand.
AGAAGGTCCATGCTTGGCTGTTCTTTTCACATAGTAGAATTTGTCCTATGCAAACTTTATGATATTGCTTTTAAAACAAGCAGCACACCTGTGGCACACGGACTCATTATAGCCTATGAGGCTATTCACATGAATGTGTTTTCACACATCGATGGTCCATATGAAAAAAAATCACAGAAAAGAACAGGACATGCAATGTATACTGTCGATGCATTTCGGACAGCACTTGGACAGGCGCCTGTGTGCTTTCCGATGCGAGTTGCGCCCGAGATCCTCCAGAACTCCCACCCGCCCGTGTGGATGAAGCCTTAGATACAGCCGCTCAGTGTATTTATAAATGTTGACGATTGTGCGTCTCGTGCTTCAGATGGCGGTACGGCAATTGTACACTGCGGATCCTCCTCTTCCTATTTAGCCTCCTCTCAATACCAGATAATTAAGCTTTGGCCTCTGTATCAGTTTGGCAGAATACAGGCAAAAATAAAATATATTTGAGCTGAGGAGCTGCAGATTTGAGGGCAGGAAGAGCATTTCTCAGTCATTATAATTATCTTCATTGTGTGCAGAGAAGAGAAAATTATCAGTAAAATCGCTGCAGATTTCACATTTCAACGTCTATGAAATGAAAATTTTTGATGACTTGTAAATATCAAGGACAGATGACTGAGGGGTCAGACACGGCAAGCCTCTTGAGGGCATGACAGCTGAAGAGTACCTTATACCAGGGGTGTCAAGTGCATTTTCACCGAAGGCCACATCGCCCGATTATGGTTATGGTACTATGTTATGGTAAGACTGTATGGTAATAATGTCCCCCATTGTACCCCTAGTAGTAATAATGACCTCCATAATGACCACAGCAATAATAGGGACTCCCATAGTAGCCCCAGTAATAATAGTGAGCCCCATATTAGTCCCAGTAGTAATAGGGTCCCCCATAGTGGCCTCAGTAATAATAGGGACCCCTATAGGGACTCCAGTATTAATAGTGAGCCCCATAGTGGTCCCAGTAGTAATAGGGTCCCTCTTAGTGACTCCAGTAGTAATAGTGACCCCCATAGTGGCTGCAGTAGTAATAGTGTCCCCTATATTGGCCCCAGTAGTAAAAGGTATCCTCCCATACTAGTCCCAGTAGTAATAGCATCCCTCCTATTGGTATCTGACTGGGCAACATTCTTACAGGCATTCCACTCACCCAGCCGGAAGCTCCGGTCTGGCAGTGGAAGTGCAGAGTCTGTAACTGCTGACCTCTCCCTCAATAAAAGTGGTCCTAGTAATAATAGTGCCCCCCATTGTGGCCTTAGTAGTAATAGTGACCCCCATAGTAACCTCAGTGATAATAGTGAGCCCCATAGTGGCCCCAGTAGTAATAGCGGCCCCAGTGATAATAGTGTCTCCAGTAGTAATAGGGTCCCCTGTGGTAGCCTCAGTAGTAATAATGACCTGCATTGTTTCCCCAGTAGTAATAGTGACCCCCATAATGACTTACGTAGTGATACCAGTAGTAATAATGACCTCATAGTGGCCCTAGTAGTAATAGTGACTCCCCATAGGGACCCCAGTGATTATAGTGGCCTTCATTGTTGTCCCAGTAATAATAGGGTCCCCCATAGTAGCCACAGTACTAACAGTGACCTTTATTGTTGCCTCAGTAGTAACAGTGATCCCCATATAGACCCCAGTAGTAATAGTGACTCACATTGTGGCCCCAGTAATAATAATGACACTCATAGTTGCTCCAGTAGTAATAGCGACTCACATAGTGACCACAGTAATAATAGTGGCCTTCATAGTGACCCGAGTAATAATAGTGTCCCCCATAGTAGCCTCAGTACTAATAGTGCCGTTTATTGTTGCCCCAGTAGTAACAGTGATCCCTATAAAGACCCCATTAGTAATAGAGACCCTACTATTGGCATCTGTACAGGCAACATCCTTAAGGGCATTCTCCTCACCCAGCTTGCAGCTGTGGTCTGGCAGCAGCAGTACAGTCTGTGACCGCTGACCTCTCACTCGGCATCTGCCCTGCGTACAGGACAGCGCACACAGACACCAAGGGGGAGAGGTTAGCCTGGGTTCACACGGGTCAGATCTGCTGCGGTTTTGCCGCGGTTTGCCGTTGCATATCCGCACTGCGGCAAAACCGCAGCGTTTGCAGTGCAATGCAGTACAAATGTGTTTGGCCAAAAGTCTGTTCTCACAGGATGGATTTTTTCCGCTCTGCTGCAATGCAGAATTGCAGCTGAAGCGGGTTTTCAAGACGCGGCATGTCAAATCTTTTGACTTTTCCGCAGCGCTTTTTTGTCCATAGACTTCTATGGACACAGCATAATCCGCACCAAAATACGATGCAAAAGTAAAAAAGCGCTGCGGAGAAAAACACTTGCGGATTTTCCATGCCGAAAAAGCGCGGAAAATCCGCAATCCAAAAAGAAGCTTCTGTCTAGTTAGCACCCTGAAAGGTAAGTGCCTATTTTGTGTAGTTGCACCAGGTATGTGCTGCCGGCGGCGGGGTTTCCCACTGGGTTTTTTTTCTATTAATTAACCCAAAATTAAAACTGGTTGGGCTGTAAACTGTTATGTCTTTGCTGACACCCCCCAAGTGGTTATTGCCAAATCTCTTATATCTAATGATATGAAGCATGCTGGTATGACCTGGGTATCTCCTGTATGTAATTTTATATGTACAGCTGGTATAAGTTATGCATGTATATAGTGATATGGAACATGCTGGTATAACCTGTGTATCTCCTGTATATAACTAATGTATCGCTGGTATACGTTACACATGTGTGTAGGAATATGGAGTATGCTGGTATAACCTAGGTATCTCCTGTATATAACTAATGTTTAGCTGGTATAAGTTACACAGATATGGGGTTATTGAACATAATGGTATAACCTGCCTATCTCCTGTATATAACTAATGTAAAGCTGGTTTATAATATACATGTATATAGGGATATGGAACATGTTGGTATAACCTGGGTAACTCCTCTATATAATATATATAGCTGGTATATGTTAAATGTATATAGGAATATGCAGCATGCTAGTAGAACCTGGGAGTATATATAATTATGTACAGCTGGTATAGGTTACATATGTAAATAAAAATATGCAGCATGCTGGTATGTTACATATGCATATAGGAATGTGGATCATGCTGGTATAACCTGGGTATTTCCTATATGTAACGAATGTATAGCTGGTATATGCTACACATATAAAGAGATATGGCGCATGCTGGTATAACCTGGGTATTTCTTGTATATAACTCATGTATAACTGGCATATGTTACACATGTATTTAGGGATATGGAGCATGTTGCTATAACCTGGGTATCCTGCATGTAAATACATTGCTGGTATATGTTACACATGTATATAGGTTTATGGAGCATGCTGGTATAACCTGGGTGTGTCCTGTGTATAATGCATAGTTGGTAAAGTTATGCATGCATGTAGGGATATGTAGCATGCTGCCATATGTTATACAAGTATATAGGGATATGGAGCATGCTGAAATAACCTGGGTATCTGATGTATATAACTAATGTATAGCTGATATAAGTTTCACATGAATATATGGATATGTAGCATGCTGGTATACATTACAAATGTATATAGGGATATGGAGCATGCTGATGTATGTTACAATGTATACAGAGATATGGAACATGCTGGTATAACCTGGGTATCCTGAATATAAATGCAGTGCTGGTATATGTTACATATGTATATAGGAATATGGATTGTGCTGGTATAACCTGGGTATCCTGTATATAACTAATCTATAGCTGGTGTATAATACACATGTATATAGGGATTTGTAGCATGCTGGTATGTTACAAATGTATATAGGGATATGGAACATGCTGGTATAATCTAGCTCTCTCCTATATAATTAACGTAAACGTGGTATATAATACACATGTATATGGGTATATGGAACATGCAGGGAAAACCTGCATATATCTATATAACTATGTACAACTGGTATAAGTTACATATGTAAATGGGGATATGGAGCGTGGTTGTATGTTACATATATAGTGATAAGTATTGTGCTGGTATAACCTGGGTATCCTGTATATAAAAGCATTGCTGGTATGTTACACATGTATATAGGAATATGGATTGTGCTGGTATAACCTGGGTATCTCCTGTATATAACTAATGTATAGCTGGTACATGCTATACATGTATATAAGAATATGAAGCTTACTCTTATAACCTGTATCTCCTGTATATAATTAATGTATAACTGGTATATGCTACACATGTATATAGGGGTATGGAGCATGTTGGTATAACCTGGGTATCCTGCATATAAAAAATGCATTTCTGTTATACGTTACACATGTATATAGGAATACAGAGCATATATATAGAGCTCTATATAATTTAAAGCTGGTATAAGTTGCATATGTACATAGGGATATGGAACGTGCTGGTATAACCTGGGTATTTCCTGTATACAACTAATGTATAGCTGTTATATGCTACATAGGTATATAGGGATTTGGAGCATGATGGTCTATCATGGGTATCCAGTATATAAATGTTTTGCTTGTATAAGGCTGGTATGACCTGGTTATCTCCTGTATATAAATAATGTATAGCTGGTATATTCTACACATGTATAAAGGGATACAGAGCATGTTGGTATAACCTTGCATATTCTGTATATAAAGAATTGCTGGTATATGTTACACATGTATATAGGGATATGGATTGTGCTGGTATTACCTGGGTATCTCCTGTATATAACTATTGTATAGCTGGTAAAGTTACATGCATGTGGGGATATGCACATGCTGGTATATATTACACGTGTAAATAGGGATATGGAGCATGCTAATATAACCTGGGTATCTCCTGTATATAACTAATGTAAAGCTGTTATATAATACACATGGGTGTATCCTCTATTAAATTATTTACAGCTGGTATAAGTTACATAGGTAAATAGGGATATGGAGCTTCCTGGTATGTTACATATGTATATATGAATAAGGAGCTTTCTGGTATAACCTGGGTATTTATTGTATGTAACTAATGCATAGCTGGTATATGTTGCACATGTATATATGGATATGGAAAATGCTGGTATAACCTGGGCATTTCTAGTACATAATGTATCTGGTATACGTTACACATGTATATAGGAATATGGAGGATGCTGGTAAAACCTGGATATCTCCTCCATATAAATAATGCATTGCTGGCATGTTACACATGTACATAGTAATATGGAGCATACTGGTATAACCTTGGTTATCTCCCGTATATAACTATAGTACTGCTGGTATATGCTTCACATGTATATAGGGAAATAGAGCATGCTGGTATAACCTGGATATCTCTTGTATAGAACTAATGTATAGCTGGTGTATAATACACTAGTATATAGAAATATGGAGCGTACTGGTATAACCTGGGTATGTCCGGTATATAACTAATGTATAGCTGGTTTATGCTACACGTGTGTGTATAGGAAATTTAAAGCATGCTGTTATAAGCTGGGTAACTGCTGTATATAACTTCTGAATAGATTGTATACGTTACACGTGTATATAGAAATATAAAGCATGCTGGTATAACCTGTATATCTCCTGTATATAACTAATGTATAGCTGGTATGTGCTACACAAGTATATAGGGATCTAGAGTATGTTGCTATAACCTGGGTATCCTGTATATAAATGCATTGCTAGTATATGTTACCCATGTATATAGGAATATGGTGCAAACTCGTATAACCTGTATCTCCCTTATATAACTAATGTATAGCTGGTAAGTTACACATGTATATAGGGATAAGGCGCATGCTGGTATTATCTGGACATTTACTGTATATAATGTATAGCTGGTATATGCTACACATGTATATCGGGGTATCCTGTGTATAAATAATGCATTGCTGTTATTTTACACAGGTATATAGGAATATGGAGCATACTGGTATAACCTGGATATCTCCTGTATATAACTGATCTATAGCTGTTATATGCTACACATGTATATAGGAATATGGAGCATGCTACCACAACCTGGCTATGTCCTGTATATAACGAATGTACAGCTGGTATATCTTACACATGTCTATAGGGATATGAATTATGCTGGTATAACCTGGGTATCTCATATATAACTAATGTATAGCTGGTTAAACATGTGTGCGGGGATATGTAGCATGCTGGTATAAATTAGATGTATATAGGGATATGGACCATGCTGCTATAACCTGAACATCTCCTGTATATAATGTGTATAGCTGGTAGGCGTTACAAATGTATATAGGGATATGCAGCATACTGGTATAACCAGGGTGTATCCTCTATGTACAGCTTGTATAAGTTACATAGGTGAATAGGGATATGGAGCATGCTGGTAAGTTACATATGTATAAAAGAATATGGAGGATGCTAGTTTAACCTGTGTATTTCCTGTATATAACTAATGTATAGCTGGTACATCTTACACATGTATAGAGGGATATGGAGCATCCTGGTATAACCTGGGTATCCCCTGTATACAATTAATGTAAAGCTGGTATACGTTACACATATGTATAGAAATATGGAGGATGCTGGTATACCCTGGGTATCTCCTCTATATGAATGATGCATTGCTAGTCTGTTACACATGTATATAGGAATATGGAGCATACTGGTTTAACAGATATCTCCTGTATATAAGTATATATGTATAGCTGGTATATGTTACACATAGCGAAATGGATCAAGCTGGTTTAACCTGGGTATCTCCTATATAGAACTAATGTATAGGTGGTATACGTTACACATGTGTATAAGAATATTGAGGATGTTGGTATAACCTGGATATCTCTGGTATATATGTGTATCTGGCATATGTTACACATATATATAGGGATATATGTAGCATGCTGGTATAATCAGGGTTTCCTATATATAAATAATGCATTCCTGGTCTGTAACACATGCATAAAGGGATGTGGAGCTTGCTGGTATTACCTAAATATCTCCTGTATATAACCAATGCATAGCTGGTTATATACACTTGTATATAGGAATATGGAGTATGCTGGTATAACCTGGATATCTCCTGTATGTAATTATATATGTGTAGCTGGAATATGTTGCACATGTATATAGGGATATGGAGCATGCTAGTTTAACCTGCGTATCTCCTGTATATAGTCAATATATAGCTGCTAAATGCTACACATGTATATAGGGATATGGAACGTGTTGGTATAACCTGGATTTCTCCTGTATGTAATATATATAGCTGGTATACGTTACACATTTACATAGGAATATGGATCTTTCTGCTATAACCTGGATATCTCCTGTATATAACGAATGTATAGCTGGTATATGCTACACGTGTACACTACCGTTCAAAAGTTTGGGGTCACCCAAACAATTTTGTGTTTTCCATGAAAAGTCACACTTATTCACCACCATGCGTTGTGAAATGAATAGAAAATAGAGTCAAGACATTGACAAGGTTAGAAATAATGATTTGTATTTGAAATAACATTGTTTTTACATCAAACTTTGCTTTCGTCAAAGAATCCTCCTTTTGCAGCAATTACAGCATTGCACACCTTTGACATTCTAGCTGTTAATTTGTTGAGGTAAGCTTGTGAAATTGCACCCCACGCTTCTAGAAGCATCTTCCACAAGTTGGATTGGTTGGATGGGCACTTCTGGCGTACCATACGGTCAAGCTGCTCCCACAACAGCTCAATGGGGTTCAGATCTGGTGACTGCTCTGGCCACTCCATTACCGATAGAATACCAGCTGCCTGCTTCTGCTGTAAATAGTTCTTGCACAATTTGAAGGTGTGTTTAGGGTCATTGTCCTGTTGTAGGATGAAATTGGTTCCAATCAAGCGCTGTCCACTGGGTATGGCATGGCGTTGCAAAATGGAGTGATAGCCTTCCTTATTCAGAATCCCTTTTACCCTGTACAAATCTCCCACCTTACCAGCACCAAAGCAACCCCAGACCATCACATTACCTCCACCATGCTTAACAGATGGCGTCAGGCATTCTTCCAGCATCTTTTCATTTGTTCTGCGTCTCACAAACGTTCTTCTTTGTGATCCAAACACCTCAAACTTGGATTCATCCGTCCACAACACTTTTTTCCAGTCTTCCTCTGTCCAATGTCTGTGTTCTTTTGCCCATCTTAATCTTTTTCTTTTATTGGCCAGTCTCAGATATGGCTTTTTCTTTGCCACTCTGCCCTGAAGCCCAAAATCCCGCAGCCGCCTCTTCACTGTAGATGTTGACACTGGTGTTTTGCGGGTACTATTTAATGAAGATGCCAGTTGGGTACCTGTGAGGCGTCTGTTTCTTAAACTAGAGACTCTAATGTGCTTATCTTCTTGCTTAGTTGTGCAACGCGGCCTCCCACTTCTTTTTCCACTCTGGTTAGAGCCTGTTTGTGCTGTCCTCTGAAGGGAGTAGTACACACCGTTGTAGGAAATCTTCAATTTCTTAGCAATTTCTCGCATGGAATAGCCTTCATTTCTAAGAACAAGAATAGACTGTCGCGTTTCAGATGACAGTTCTCTTTTTCTGGCCATTTTGAGCGTTTAATTGACCCCACAAATGTGATGCTCCAGAAACTCAATCTGCTCACAGGAAGGTCAGTTTTGTAGCTTCTGTAACGAGCTAGACTGTTTTCAGATGCGTGAACATGATTGCACAAGGGTTTTCTAATCATCAATTAGCCTTCTGAGCCAATGAGCAAACACATTGTACCATTAGAACACTGGAGTGATAGTTGCTGGAAATGGGCCTCTATTCACCTTTGTAGATTTTGCACAAAAAACCACGCATTTGCAGCTAGAATAGTCATTTACCACATTAGCAATGTATAGAGTGCATTTGTTTAAAGTTAGGACTAGTTTAAAGTTATCTTCATTGAAAAGTACAGTGCTTTTCCTTCAAAAATAAGGACATTTCAATGTGACCCCAAACTTTTGAACGGTAGTGTATATAGGAGTATGAAGCATGCTGGTATAACCTGGATATCTCCTGTATATAACTAATGTGCAGCTGGTATACAATACACATGTAAATAGGGATATGGAGCATGCTGCTATAACTGAGGTATTTCCTAATGTATAGCTGGTATATGCTGCACATTTATATAGGGATATGGAGCATTATGGTATAACCTGGGTATCCTGTATATGAATAATGTATTGCTTATGTTACACAAGTATATAGGGATATGGAGTATGCTGGTATGACCTGGGTATTTTCTGTGTATAACTAATGTATAGCTGGTATATGCCACACATGTATAACAGGATACAGAGGATGTTAATATAATCTGGGTATTTTGTCTATAAATGACATGCTAGTAAATGTTACATGAACATAGAGATATGTAGCGTGCTTGTGTACGTTACACATGTTTAGTGATATGGATTGTGCTGGGATTACCTGGGTATTTTCTGTGTATAACTAATGTATATAACTGGTATATGCTACATATGTATATAGGGATAATGGAGCATGTTGCTATAACCTGGGTATCCTGTGTATAAATGCATTGCTGGTATATTACACTCGTATAGGAATATTAAGGATGATGGTATAACCTGGATATCTCCTGTATATAACTAATATATAGCTGGTATGTGCTACACATGTATTTAGGGGTATGGAGCATTCTGGTATAACCTGGGCATCCTGCATATAAATAATGCATTACTGGTATGTTACAGACATAGGAATATGGAGCATACTGGTATAACCTGGCTATCTCCTGTATATAATGAATGTATAGCTGGTATATCTTACACATGTATATAGGGATATGAATTGTGCTGGTATAACCTGGGTTTCTCCTGTACATAACTAATGTAAAGCTGGTATATAATACACCGGTATATAGGGATATGAAACATGCTAGTATAACCTGGACATCTACTGTATATAATTATGTGTATTGCTGGTAGACGTTACACATGTATATAGGAATATGCAGCATGCTGGTATAACCTGGATGTATCCTCTATATAATTATGTACAGGTTGTATAAGTTACATAGGTATATAGGGATATGAAGCTTGCTGGTATGTTACATATGTATATAGGAATATAGTGCATACTAGTATAACCTGGATATCTCCTGTATATAACTAATGTACTGCTGGTATATAATACACATGTAAATAGGGATATGGAGCATGCTGGTATAACCTAGGAATTTCCTGTATATAATGTATAGCTGGTATGTGCTACCATGTAAATAGGAATATGGAGCATGCTGGTATAAACTCGATATCTCCTGTATGTAATTATATATGTATAGCTGGTATACATTTCACTTGTGTATAGCGAAATGGAGCATGGTGGTACAACCTAGGTATCTCCTGTACGTAACTAATATGTAGGTGATATACGTTACACATGTGTATTGGAATATTGAGGATGCTGGTATAACCTGGATTTCTTCTGGATATAACTAATGTATAGCTGTTATATGCTTAATATAGGGATATGGAACATGCTGGTTTAACCTGGGTATCTCCTGTATATAACTAATTTATAGCTGGTATGTTAAACATGTGTATAGGAATATGGAGGATACTATTATAACCTGGATATCTCCTGTATGTAAATGCATTGCTGGTATGTTACACATGTATGTAGGAATATTGTGCATACTGGTATAACCTGGATATCTCCTGGAAATAACTAATGTATAGCTGGTATATTCTATACATGTATATAGAGGTATGGAGCTTGCTGATATAACCTGTATATCTTTTGCATATAAGTAATGTGTAGCTGGTAAATACTACAGATGTATATAGGAAAATAGAGTATACTGGTATGTATAACCTACATATCTCCTGTATATAATATATGTAGAGCTGGTATATGTTACACATGTATATAAGAATATGGAGCTCGGTGGTATAACCTGGATATCTCCTATATATAACTAATGTACAGCTGGTATATGCTACACATGTATAAAGGAATATGAGCATGTTGGTCTAACCTGGGTATCTCCTGCATATGATATGTATAGCTGGTATACATTACACATGTATATAGGAATATGGAACATGCTGGTATAACCTGGGTATTTCCTGTTTATAACTAATGTATAGCTGGTACAGTATATGCTAAAAATGTATATAGGAATATGGAGCATGTTGGTATAACCTGGGTATCCTGTGTATAAATCTTTGCTGGTATGTTACACAAGTATATAAGTATATTAGAGCATGCTGGTATAACCTGGGTATCTCCTGCATGTAATTATACTTGTAGTTGGTATACGTTACACATGTACATAGGAATATGGAGCTTGTTTGTATAACCTGAATATCTCCTTTATAACTAATCTACAGCTGGTATATGCTACACATGAATATAGGGATATGAGCATATTGGTATAATTTAAGTATCTCCTGTATATAATATGTATAGCTGGTATACGTTACACATGTATATAGTGATATATAGTGTGCTAGTATACGTTACATATGTATATAGGGATATGGAGCATGCTGGTATAACCTCGGTATTTCCTGTAGATAACTAATGCATAGCTGGTATACTTTACACATGTATATAGGAATATGAAGCATGCTGGTTTATCCTGGGTATTTTTCTGTATATAACTAATCTGTAGCTGATATAAGTTATACATGCACATGCTGGTATAACCTGAGTATCCTGTATCTAAATAATACATTGCTGGTATACATTACATATTTATATAGGGAAATAGAGCATGCTGGTATAACCTGGATATCTCCTGTATGTAATTATATATGTATAGCTGGTATACGTTACACATGTATATAGGGATATGGAGCATGCTGGGTTAACCTGGGTATTTCCTGTATGTCTCCCAAAAGGCCAACCTCACGTCTTCGTCGTGGGAGACGGGCAACAGTCAAGTAGGGGACTGCCTGACAGGGTAAAGTACGGTGGCCGCTATGGTAGCCGCGAAGGCCTGTCAAGAACTTTGAATACGGCTGGCTAACGAGGCTCTGGTGAAGGCCAGGCAGCAGCGGTTCCTTTCTTGCTGAAGGTGGGCACACCATCTAGTCGAGGCAAATGGAAACAGCATGCAACAGTGAAAGGCCTAATACCAATACACTTGTGAAATGGGCCTCATTACTGCGCTTCTTGTCGCCCCCTGTCCTAGACGACAAGTATCTATGGACTTACAATCAAAAAGTAATGGCTAGCACTTCAAGCACCAGGGTTAGAGCCCCTAAACACCCAAGTTCCCGTTGCCAACCAGCACCTCAGTGCACGCATGGAGGAAATGGCCAAAAACCCAATTCGGGACGGCCCTTTCTTGATGAAGATTGATCACCAAGTCCCAAAAACTGACCTGCATTTAGTCACCTGCTTTGCCACATGGAATGTCCTCACTCTAAACGGGACTGGCTTCCAGCTGGCACTAATCAACGAACTGGCTGGATATAATATCACTGTAGCTGGCATCACCGAAACTCGTCTACTGCATCATGACCAGCGTGATGTTAATGGCGCCACCATATTACACTCCGGTGGCTCGGACCACACTCGGAGCGGCACTGATCCTTCGCCCTTCCATAAATTAGTCAAAGGAAATGTGGCATCTGATTTCTCCGCGTCTGCTGTATGCCAGGTTTGTTTATTGTCACGGTCACATGTCCATCGTTGTGGCATGTGCACCAACTGAACACACAGCTGCAGACAAAGATGCCTTTTATGACCAGCTCGCCGCCACCGTGCAGTCCGTCCCTCCGCACGATGTACTCATAGTGCTCGGGGACCTGCATGCAAACCCAGGTCCCCGGACTCCTGGTTACGAAGACGTCGGACCCTTTGGCAAAGGCCCAACCAATGACAATTGACAGCGGATGCTGTCATTCTGTGCTTCAATGGGCCTCAGTGGCAGCGTCCTGGTTCCAGATAAGTAGCATTCATAGGTTTACCTGGATATCAAACAATAGATGTACAAAAAAAGAACTGGACCATATACTAATTCATCATCTCAATTCTGTCAAATCGTGTCGAGTATATCGCAGGGCAGTGTTCTGGATTATAGTTTTCTCCAGCAGGTTTTGGGGTATTTTGTAGCTTCCGAATTGTATTGTGTGCACACATCATCGACCAGAATCAGACACAAATGCTGGTCTAAAACCGGGAGAGTCTCTACAATGTGTAGAGGCTCAGGCTTTTTATTATAACACATGATAACCGCCTTTAATGGGCGTGCAACAGATTACATCAGTAACATATAGGATTCTCATTTGTCGGATCATATAGAATCCCCCACCTCTCTGCCCACCCTCTACTAGCCAGGATGTGGCATGGACTCTGTCCTAGCTCCAGTCATTTCTGTGTGCGTGGCAACCCATTGTTTTGAGAGGTCTCTGTGTGGGGGGTAATATGGCTAGGAAAACACTCAGTGTTGGACAAGTATATACATATAATCCTATAACCTTTAACTCTTAGAGGCTGGTTGTGCAATTCCTATGTACTTAACTAACATTACATCACACATCCATTGTCTAGCAAATACCATGATTAGATTGTGTGTGTCCTTTAAACTCCTCAGAGCTAAAAGTCATTACAACAGCAAAATACATTTGGTTTATACAAATCGATAGACATTTTATACTAAATAATCATCATGTCTATCACAATCCCCCCTTAAAATGTCTATCCTCTAATTCTCTATCTAATTTTCACAGTTCTCTGCGCATGAGCCTATAACTGGAGCGCGTTGAAGGTTCGTTTTAGGGTCTTCAAGGGGGTGTAGGACTTGTCCACTCCTTCTGGGGATGCATCCAGCAAACTCATGGTGGGAGCGGCTTTTCCAGCATCAGTTTCACAGGTCTCTCTGACACAGGGGATAACACAGCAGACTAGAACAGAAAAGGTAACCATCAGATCACATACAACAGCGACGCCCGTCTGTGCCAGGATCCTTTACCACCCGCTCATCCATGGCGAGTGCTGGTCCCAAAAGTTAGCTCTTTTTAGTTAGTGCGGTCAGCTTCTTAATGGCAACTGCGTCTTTACCCACGGGTCACGTGTCGTCTAGGATGTAGGTACAACAAGTCTCCCCTATCATCTTACAGACACTCCCCTTTTTAGCTAAAGTCATATCTAAGGCCATTCTATTTTTAAAAAGTCATAGTCGAGGTAGGTCCTATTGGTCGACTAGTCCCTATAAGGCATCTCTAGTATAATTTATAAACCACTGCTAACTATAATAAACATAATTAATCCAATCAACGTTTATTTACCATAATGACCAGGAAAATGGACTCGAATCTAGTTTTAACTTGGTCTCTATTTTTTGAAAAACTCGTCAGGTACCCCCCTTGGCTATCCTATGACGTCAATGTACACGTGTAGATCAAAACTACCACCAGGGGTCTCTCTTCTCGCTCTAGTATAATGTTACAATACTAGTAGCATGCACAGGTACGCACGGCCTGGGACTCCCTAATCTTCACCCACACCAATGTCCCTCCTGGAGATAGTCCTAATGGTGAACACGTCCAGGCCGCCTCACCCTGACCCTACACTACCTAGTGACAAGACTGGAAGGAACCGCCGTACCTATGCGGAAAATAAGGATAGACCAACATGACAGGATAACCACAAAACACAGACTGAGTTGGATCGAGATAAATTAACTATTAGGGGTAACCTCATTATCCTCAATGCTGTCTGACAGGATGTGGAGGAGCATAAGGGCTTTACTAAGGCACACTCCCCTGTCCAATTACCCTCCAGGTGGGTCCTCTACCTCATGTCACTACAAAGCCAGTAAACGTCTCCTAAGGACTGAACCTGATTCTGTGTCCATTCCCCTCCTATCGTACCGTAGGAGGAGCAATACCTGTTGGTGAGTTCCCCAAAATCTCCCTCCACCCTGCCTATTTGCCTGGCAGGTGTAGTTTCCAGGGTAGTCAGTAATACTCTCTCCGGTGCAAACACTTAAGTAGTTATAGAGTATTCCTTCTTCCACTTCTCACAAGCAGTGTAATTAACGGAAATGTTCGTGAAGAGACTAATAAACCACTCTTCAGCATCTACAGGGAGATTTAGGGGGACCATCCCCGAGTATAGTCGGGCACTACCGCACACGCAACAGTTAGACTTGTTGCTCCTGTTAGCATTGTACCTCATCAACTCCAACCAGAGATTCTGGTCAGAGTAGCCAGTCGCTACTGTCAAGGTGTCCTCAAAGGTAGGGTCGGCTATGATCATCATGTTCGTCAAGGTCTTTATCTTACGGCGGAGGGGGTTAATTATAGGCACGGGACTAAGTGAAGGCTTCCATTTGGGTGCATCTACCATATCCCTTATTTTAAACTTCCCTAAGGGATCTGTCCTCCCGTACCGGTATGTCCCCAGACTGTAAGTCCCTCCGTCCCCCGGGCTTGGATCTCCCATGGTTAATGTAAAAACCGCATTAAAACCAAGCAACATACTAAGTTCAGCCTTCCAATACCTGCTGTCCTTATTATTCTCAAGGAGGGTTATACGACTAATTAGGGATTTCCCGCTCTTATCTTTCTTATTTAAGGCACTTCGCGGTTTATAGGACCAGTCTATTCCTGTGTTACATCCCACTAATCCCCAATAACGGCAGTCTTCTCCCCAGACGTTATCAGTGGCGCGAACATATTGTATTCCCCGGGTATATAAGTCATATAACCAGCTGGACTGAGCTAAATCTGGCCTGCGGTGGGATCTTGCGCCTAGACACGGGACCACAGTACAATAGTCGAAGGAATATGCGGTTACTTAAGCATTGAACGAGTTATACTAGAAGGTAACCATACCCCCATATTCTTCCGACTAAGGATTCCAGTTGTCACCCTCCTCTCTCACTAGCCCTAACCAGAGTAATGTCTTTAGCACAACTAAGACTGGTCTCCCGGATCTGAAGCTTTCTTACAGTATGAAGCATGGATCCATGTAAATCTTTCGGCTAGTTTCACAGCTGTGGCAGTAGTCAGAAGCACCTGGTAGGGGCCATCAAATCGGGGCTCAAGAGGGTGCTTCCTGAGGAACTTCTTGACGCACACCCAATCCCCAGGCTGCAAGATATGTGTCCCAGTGTCTGCCTCTGAGTCTGGAAGATAACACCTGTGCATAGGCTTTGGTTAGTGCTTTAACAAGGGAAATCACATACTTAGTCAACACATCAGATTGTAATTGTAACTACTGAGGATAGTAACGACCTAGCCTTGGGGCTAGCCCAAACAATCTCGTAGGGAGATAATGTATAATCCCCCCCCTGGGTTCATATCTAACACTGTATAAGGCTATTGGATGACAGTCTTTCCAAAGTGGCGTCATTTTTAAGTATCTTACTTTTAGCGGGCCACTATGTCTCTCCACCTTTCCACTACACTAAAGGTGGTAGAGTATGTAAAAGGCCTGGGATACACCCAGAGCAGACATGACATGTTACATTCACCTGCGAAGTTTATACCTCTGTCTGACTCTGAATCACTTCTGGTACCCCATATTCACAGTTTACCTTGTTCATGAGCTTCTTTGCGGTTACCTACTTGTTTGCCTAGGTAACAGGGTCGGCCTCCAACCTGCAAAGACATCAACAACAACAAGCACGTATTCATACTTCCCAACAAGTGGGAGCTGAACGTAGTCAATTTGCAATCCCTGAAATGGGTAGAGTGGTCCCGGCAAGTGTGATGTGGCAAATTTACTTCTGCCCTGACTCACCCATGGCATAGATCATGCTAAACTGGACAAATGATGCAGCAGCTACAGAGAACCCAGAAGTCGCCCATCGTCTTTCAAGCGTCGTCATCATTGCTGGTTTACTAGGTGGGTCTTTCCGTCCATCAGCTGGGCCATCATGGGATACAGGAACTGTGGTGGGCAAGTGCTGTTGACCGTTCACCACACGCTGTCCTGTTTCTGCTGCTCCCATATTAGTACATTTATTCTTTTCTTCCTTGCTGGCTTGTAACTGTAAAAGTCTTTAGCATATCCAAGTCCAAATTTTTGTCAATGTCCAAAGTTTTTTACTACTGACTCATGCCGTCAGTATCTTTTTCTTCTTTCTTCCACGGCTTGAGGGCCGCTGCCTTTGCTGCGCTGTCAGCGAGGGTGTCGTCTCTCGCCTCTCCAGTGTAGGAATCGGTGTGAACTCTCAACTTTGTCAGGTAGAAGTAGGGCCTCCATGCGACTCTGTACCGCTGCACCATTCTCAATTGGTTGTCCTGCTAAGGTAAAAACTGTCTGGCCTTCCATATTGGGCCGTAATCATGAGCTATGCCAAATACATACCAGAAGTCAGTGTAAAGGGTTGCCGTCTTACCTCTCACCACTCTACTCGCCTCAGTGAGGGCCTTCAATTCCGCTTCTTGTACTGTGACATGCGGAGGCAGAGCTTCTGCTTCTAGGACATCTTGTTGTGTGACCACTGCATATCCGATGTGGAGTCATCAATCCTCACCCTGGTACCATCTGCAAAAAGCTCAACATATGCATTATCAACAGAGGTTCTGGTAACTGTTTGCATACCTGCAGTTTCTTATTGAATTAGTACTAAATATTTTTTTTTTTTAAAGGCCCAATAGCTGATCTACAACACCTAGATCATCTATGACCCAGATCACCTATGCCTCCCCCCTTTTGAACCGGAATACTCAATGGAAAAAGAGTAATTGCGTTCAAACTAGTAAACCAAGAGGCACAAAAACAAGCACTTTGTAGGTCAAGGTGACATTATATGCAGCGAAGTCTGAGCGAAAATATCCTTTAGATTTTTTCCTCAGGTTGCAGTTAGCATTTTTTAACACAAGGGGGCGCAACACAAGTAAAATTTTACGTCACCCAGTGTAATAGTATTTCAGGGAATGGCCACGTTTAGCTTTTACTCTCCTGTCGGAATATAATTGTAGCTTCAGTGTAGACTGACACTAGAATATACAAAAGACTTAAAGAAAAACTAAAGAATACGGATGAATTAACATCCTACTCTGGGCAATTCAGTCCCTCTTTCTTCACATAAAAAGTAAAATTACTTCACCAAATTGCATGAAAAAGTTTGCTGGGTGACTATAGGGAAATTATTCCATCTGTAGGAGCCTTTCATAACATCATCGGTCTGAGTATCCATTGGAGAAGCGGGCAGTGGAAAACAGAGCCCCTGGGAACATGAGAGAGCGTCCCCTGTCATGTATTCCCGGCCTCTGCCCCCCATGCATCAACTCCAATCTTCCATACACTATAAACCAGCTTAGTCATCTACTATGTCCCAAGCTGCATCTCCACAAAGGTTTGTTTCCCTGAACTTATCACACATCCAAAGTGGCCACATTTTGGAGTGTAACAAAGTCTGGTCAAACAAAACCTTACTTCAGACAATCATGATGTTAACACTGGATACAGTGGCATTGGGGAATATAGGCCTCCCAAGTGCAGCAAAATGGCCACCAGAGGCAGAAAGGGGCGGAGCTACAAATCTCCCAGGTGAGGCAAAATGGCTGCCGGAAGAAGGGGCGGGGCCAGGGGCAGCAGCACTTCCAGGTGAGGCAAAATGGCCGCTGGAGGAGGAAGGGGCGGGGCCAGGTCCTGTCCCGGATGGGGAGGGACCGGAAGTAACATCACACACCCTGAAAGTGAGCACATGGGGGGAAGTGCTGCAGAGTCACACTATGTGGAGTTGTGAACATTGCAAGCGCGGCCGCCATTACAGGGAGGGGCTGTAGTCAACACAAAGGCATTACATTGTTCATAAGCAATACACATACCCCCCTACATGCTTTCCCCTCTTGAATCTCTTAACTACGTTATACCAAAAAAACTAGCTAAAAACGCCTTTCTTTCTGCTGGGCTTCCTGCTCATCTTCTGAAAACTTTCTACAGTCTATCTTATCTATCCATATTCATTTCTGCTTATCTGTCCATAACCTGACATTTCTTTCTGCAACTTTTCCTGATCCTTCTCTTTGTATAACATTTCTACATGTTCAGTAAACTCTGCTCCCTTCCCTTCAGCAACCAAATCACAAGCTCTATGACCTTTGTCCTTGCTCACTTTGCTCCCCATTCTCTAAACAACCTGAGTCTATGCCTAACCTTCTCAATCTGCTCAACTCTATGCTACCTGCTTATTCTATCCTATTCGAAGTTTCTGGACACATTAGTGTTTCTCTTGTAAAATCTGCTTTCTTCAAATCCTTCCAATATAACCTCTCTTTCCCACTCAGATTACAATGCACATGAATTCTACAAAACACAAGACAAAGGGAACAGAAAGGGTTAATTGGAGAATGCTTTCAGTTCACTCTCTTATCAGCACCCCTCCCCCAATAATCAACACTGCACATTCTTTCTATAATACCAAACAGACGGGATTACTGGAGAATACCCACAACGACTCAAGGTATATATCTCATCCACCTTCATAACAGCCCACCGTCTAGTAATCCCCAAGAGCACTCCTCGTACACGATCTAGACAGGACATTTAGCTATATACATAGACTGACGATTATTTTCAATGACCAAAACCTCAACAATATTCTGGAGACATCAGCCGTCACACCACGGCTATATTCCCGCGTATATACCTTTTCACATATGAGAACATAACACGCTCAATCATAAAAGGTAAATATGCGTATCATAAATCTTCCTAACCTCACACTAGTTTACCTAGGAGTAAGTCTATGGCGTGCTCCCTCAGACTTAAACAGCCGAGTCCGCCCTTCTGACACATTAACCCTCACAGAATTTGTCTCTTGGTCTTGCATACACAATTTTTAACCGTCTCAGACATAGCAGCCACAGCATACAAAATACCCCTAGACAGGTAACATGGTGGTTTTTCGAGTGGACAGAACTAGAGTTATTACCTGTCTTTCAGTGAAGGTCTAGTCTGGATCAGATACAGGCAGATTAGCATTTGGAAATCAACTCACATCGGTAGATTAAAATAAAGCAATCTTACCGTGTTCTGTAGATTTTGGGCCCCTGAGTTCCACGTGCTATCTGCCGGTCTCTATACGTTCCAGGCTGTGACCTCACAGATCCACTCGCCCACCCAGGGACGCCACTGTTCTGGATTATAGTTTTCTCCAGCAGGTTTTGGGGTATTTTGTAGCTTCCGAATTGTATCG
Source organism: Eleutherodactylus coqui (assembly GCF_035609145.1). NCBI lineage: Eukaryota > Metazoa > Chordata > Amphibia > Anura > Eleutherodactylidae > Eleutherodactylus > Eleutherodactylus coqui. Next base: position 99,777,707 of record NC_089849.1, read on the forward strand.
TGTGCGCACATCATCGACCAGAATCAGACACAAATGCTGGTCTAAAACCGGGAGAGTCTCTACAATGTGTAGAGGCTCAGGCTTTTTATTATAACACATGATAACCGCCTTTAATGGGCGTGCAACAGATTACATCAGTAACATATAGGATTCTCATTTGTCGGATCATATAGAATCCCCCACCTCTCTGCCCACCCTCTACTAGCCAGGATGTGGCATGGACTCTGTCCTAGCTCCAGTCATTTCTGTGTGCGTGGCAACCCATTGTTTTGAGAGGTCTCTGTGTGGGGGGTAATATGGCTAGGAAAACACTCAGTGTTGGACAAGTATATACATATAATCCTATAACCTTTAACTCTTAGAGGCTGGTTGTGCAATTCCTATGTACTTAACTAACATTACATCACACATCCATTGTCTAGCAAATACCATGATTAGATTGTGTGTGTCCTTTAAACTCCTCAGAGCTAAAAGTCATTACAACAGCAAAATACATTTGGTTTATACAAATCGATAGACATTTTATACTAAATAATCATCATGTCTATCACAGCAGAAGCTCCAGCACACACAGACCACCGTTTGCTTGTTGCCGAAATAGCAGTTCCCCTCTGTCCGCTCCATAAGACCAGATCACAACCTTCATTAAACTTTGACGCCCTGAGGGAAAATCCAGCACTCGAATGCCAATACAATATAGCAATTGAAAAATGGTTCCACGCTCTGGGCAATCTCCCAGATGAACCAGAGGCAGCTTGGAATGTCACAAAAGACGCTATCCGTGAAACCGCAAAGACCGTTCTCTGATATCGGCGTCCCCGTAGGCAGCCCTGGCTAACGGACAACACTACGCAGGTCCTTGAAGTGAAGGTGAAAGCCCGCCTTAAAAATGACCAAGCGGAATGTAAGAGGCTGAAGGGCGTGTACCGGGCAAAGGCCAAGAAAGACAGGGAGCGCTACTATAATGATCTAGCTGATGAAGCTGAGGAGGGTCTTAAGTCAAACCATTTTAGAGCAGCATACAAAGCAGTCGCCAGAATCCGAGGGTCCTCAGGGACCAGCCATATACGCCAATCCACAAATCTGATGGCAGCCCTTGTACCAACAATGACAAGACTCTTTAACGCTCGCGTGAACATTTCTCATCTGCCGATAACTATTCACTGGCTAATCTGTGCCATGATCTTGGTGACCTCGCATCCGTTACTGTGGATTACCATTCTGTGTCTACGCATGCTCCGTCACGGGAAGAGGTCCGTTCTGCTTTTCAGAAAATTGGATATGGATGCGCCGCTGGCTCAGATGGCTTTCCACCTGAACTGCTGAAATGTGCAATTGAGCCGATAAGCACTGTTTTACATCAGCTATTTCTGTGCATCTGGTCTTGTGGGAAAGTCCCTGTCGAATCTTTGCCCTGTACAAGGGGAAGGGCCCAAAAACAGCATGCACTAGCTACAGGCCAATAACTCTTCTTTTGGTTCCCTGCAAGGTCTTCGTGCACATTCTACTCAAGGATACAACCACTCCTGACCTCCAAGTGGAGACCCCAACCTTCAGGCTTCACGGCAGGCCGCTCCACCATGGATGCCATACTTGCTCTTAGTCTCCTCTCAGAGATACATAGAGAATTTAACAAACCGCTCCTTGCCGCGTATGTTGATCTCAAGGCAGTGTTTGACTCAGTCAACAGAAGCCCTCTAGAAGGCCATGTCTAGCATTGGCATTCCCACATCCCTTCTAAACCTACTAAGACATGCATCAGGGCACATTTGCCAAAGTCTGTATCAACAAACGTCTACTAGTTGTGAGACCTCGACTGGTATTCGACAAGGTTGCGTCTTGACTCCGGCACTCTTTTTTGCAGGCCCAAGGACTGGATTCTTCAGCGTATTGTCCAATGTAATGGGGTCACTCTTCTGGACCTGGACTACACCGACGATGTTGCACTCTTGGATGTCGCATCTAATAATCTAAGACTCATTGGAACAGTTACATTTTGAGGCATCCTGTCTTGGGCTTCACATCTCCTGGCAAAAAAACAAGCTGCAGAATCTAGGAGCCGGCGCAATCCTTACGGACCTAGACTTAAATGGTCAGTCGACGCTGTCAGTGAGTTTGTGTACCTCAGCAGCGTTCAGCACACAGATGGGAGGGCGCTTCCAGACATCCTGTGGAGAATAGCGCTGGCAGCCTTGGCGATGAGGTCCCTGGATAAACTCTGGCGGAGGCAGAACATAACACTCAGGACTAAGATTCGATTCTACCAGACCTGCATTATGCCAATATTAATGAACGGCTTGAAGACCAGGACCTTGCTGTCGCAAACCACTTAACTAAGGCCTCCTTCCCACGAGCGTGACGGGCTCCGCAGCGTAATATTCCGCTGTGAAGCCCGTCACGGCGCCCCCCAGAGCCCCTATACTTACCTGCGGGAGATAGCGTGAAATCGCTTCCCCGCCCACCGCCGCGCGTCACCGCCCGTCACCGCCCACCGCCCTCGCGTCACCAGCCGTGTCACGTGCACGGCCGGCCGTGTCACGTGACGCGGCCGGACCGCGTCATTTGGCGTCATATGACGCTCGGCGGTGGGCGGGAAAGCGTTTTTTCACGCTATCTCCCGCTGGTTACAGCGGGAGATAGCGTGAATGGACGGCTTCCATTGACTGCAATGGAAGCCGTCAGTGCGTACAGCCCGTCCTCACCCGCAGAAAATAGAGCATGCTGCGGGTGAGGACGGGAGAAATCGCGGTGCGTAATTCCGCGGTGGAATTACACATCGTGAGCATTGTGCTATTAGGTTCAATAGAACCTAATAGCTGCGGGCAACGCAGCGGATTTTCGCCGCGAATTACGCGGCGGAAATCCGTTCGTGGGAAGGAGGCCTTAAGGCATGCTGCAATCTTGTTGTCCAGATTGAGTTAAAAATCACCATTGTGAATAAAACTATTGAAAATACTGTGCTTAATTTCCGCCAGAATTGGATGGAGAAATTGCATGTGTGAATAAGTGTATTCACACGTGATGTTTGATCCAATTTAGGGTGGTTTCACACAGGCTAGAAAATTGCGTGATTTTTGCATGTTTCGAGAGTCTGTAAGAAAGCAGATTAGGAAACAGTTTTACAGTGGTTCCTTCCCATCTGCGATTTCACTGATGCGATGAGAACCAAAAAAAATCACAACATGTCTTATCTTTCTACCTTTTATTTTTATCTCCCATGTTTCCCTATGGAGCCTCCTTTTCATCGCATCGCAACAAACTTGTGTTGCGATTGAACATTAGAAGGTCCTATTGACTTGCACTAAAAAAATAGCACAATAAAATCACACAAAAAATTGCAAGCGGCAGCAATGACACTAAAATCGCAGGGAAAAAGATGCGGTTTTGCCGTGGCAGTCACAATCGCTTGTGTGGAACTAGCCTTAGACCGAAACATTGGACTGAATGTTAATCAGGTTAACTTTTCAACTGAAGTTGTTTTCATGTATCGGTGTAGTGGCCCTGAGCGGGGCCCCTCAAAGGCATGCTATATGTTCTTTATTGTCTTGTATATAGTCTTCGAATGTGGTATGATTCAGCAAAATGTGTATTGGTTGCAGGAATTAATGAGTTAATGTCTGCAAATGAGCTGTCTGAAAATGTATCGTTTTCTGTTAGTTTGTGGTCACCTGACCATGCTTTATATTTGCAGAATGTTGGTCTGTTCTGAGCCAGTGCAAGTCTCGAGTTCTGCAGGGGAGGCACGAGCGAGTCTATGTCTCAGGATACACTTTGCCTTGCTGAGGCTCAGGATGGAAGAGGCAGAGAGGATGGCCTGATGGCTGCCCGGGGATTACTACCCCCAGGAGTTCGCAACCTTAGAGAGATCTAGAGGAATCTCCAGGTAACTTGGATGGCATCTGGAATGGTCAGTGTGCCGCTAGAGAGTGGAGACTGGTGCCAGGACCCACATATAACAGGACTGTGGGCGTCTCCTGCTGCCACAAGAATTCTCCCTGCCACCGCATAACCAACTGCTGATCCTAGTTTTGGGCATAAGTCTAGGGAAGGTGGAGAAATACACAAGGAAATGTGTGAAACACTGCGCAAAACCATGGGGTGTGGGAGAACCCATCTGGACCTCATCAGGCAAAAAGCCTTTTAATCCAAGTCATGGGTGTGTGAACTGGCCCTGCATGCGCAGGAAGTACAGTACGAAGCGCGGACGTAACTCTACCTCATCCATGTGTAAATTCATTGCACTAAGCCGAGCACTTTTGTCCTGAGGAGGAATAATATAAGCATGATCAAGTCCCGTAGATGCTGGATTGGGGGCAGTTAGGCCTCCTGCTCACGGGTAGATATCTGCTGTGGAATCGCCGCACCATAGATCCACAGCAAATACCGTCCAGAGCATGCTATACAAAAGGGTTTTTCTTGCGCACTTGCGGAAACCAATTGCAGTTTCTGCAAGCTGAGAAAAAATCGTAGTATTCTGGATTTTGCGCAGACTGCTTCCATTGAAGCCTAGCGATGACTGAGGAAAAGTAGGATTTTAAAATCTGTACTGCGCATGTCCAACGGCTCACTGTGCGGACCATCTACAGTAGAGATGAAAACAAAAGTAAAACAGGTACGTGTTGTCGCCACTGATGCCAGAGCTGGATTCTGCTGCAGGATTCGGCCTTCGGAATCCGACTCTGCTGTGTGCAGGAGGCCTTATTTTCTCAGCATGTCATTACAAGTGTTGGACACTAGGTGGCAGCAGGATTCTGTATTGTATCTGAGCTGCAGATACAATATGACAAGTCCTGGGCCACCAACAGAAGTTACAAAAATATCAGTTGAAATCTACTGTTACCACAGGGGGGCGACAAAGCAAATGGTTTACTCTAGAGATCTGCAGAACATTGCAACTTCTAAGGCTTCTGTTAAAGCTGTCTGTCATGATTGTCTGTTTAAATTTTTCGAGCAGAGAAATGGAATCAAAAACATTTACATTTCTTTCCCATTGATTTGAATAGTTATAAGTGAATGGGAAAACTTTATTTACTTTTGTTTTCAGGTTCCCATTTCCTTAAAGGGGTTGTCCCGCGGCAGCAAGTGGGTCTATACACTTCTGTATGGCCATATTAATGCACTTTGTAATGTACATTGTGCATTAATTATGAGCCATACAGAAGTTATCAAAAGTTTTTCACTAACCTGTTCCGTTGCTGGCGTCCTCGTCTCCATGGTTGCCGTCTAATTTTCGCCGTCTAATGGCCAAATTAGACGCGCTTGCGCAGTCCGGGTCTTCTTATCTTCTCAATGGGGCTCCGTGTAGCTCCGTGTAGCTCCGCCCCGTCACGTGCCGATTCCAGCCAATCAGGAGGCTGGAATCGGCAATGGACCGCACAGAAGCCCTGCGGTCCACGGAGGGAGAAGATGCCGGCGGCCATCTTCACCGGGTAAGTAAGAAGTCACCGGAGCGCGGGGATTCAGGTAAGCGCTGTCCGGTGTTCTTTTTTAACCCCTGCATCGGGGTTGTCTCGCGCCGAACGGGGGGGGGGGGGGGGTTGAAAAAAAAAAAAAACCCGTTTCGGCGCGGGACAACCCCTTTAACTGAAGTGGCGCCGTGGAGCGGCCTATCTTTTGCGTTGAACGGAGACCTAAAGGAATCAAAGCCAGTGGAAAGCCTTAGGGCTCATGTCCACAGCCAGGTCGGATTCTGCATGCGGAATAACACAGCAGAATAGACCCTGCCAGCAGCGGCCGCACGTACCTGTTATCTTCTGTATTAAATATTTTCCACATGGCTCGCTGTAGGACATGCACCGTACATATTTATTTTTTTATATCTGCCCCTCTTCGTGACAGCATACACATGGAGGCTGTAACCTGGACTCCTGTAGGGTTACGTATAAAAGTACCCCCCCCCTGACCTAATAACCCCTTTTTTTCCTGTCCCTACAGGACTGCACTAGTGGAAGAACCTCCATGGATGCTGCCCTTACCTCCCCGGGCATGGAACGAACCCAGAGAAGGGTCTTAAGCCTACTGTGACTGCTATCCAGTAAGCGGTCACCATCATCCTCCCTAAGAAGTAGTAGCCTATCTTGGCCTTTGCCGGTGTGTCTGCAGGTCAGGACTCCAGGAAAGAGTCCTCTGGCTTGCGGCGGCTGCCTCGTGGGTTTCCTACCGTGGTGACTAGTTCTCTTCTGGGTCTGACAGCCGGAATGTCAGACATCATGGGGGCAGGGCATCAGACAGCCATGTGAGGATGACTTCAGAATCCTCTATCTGCTGCCAGTAAGGATCGTCTGCTAAGGAGGAGTTTGAGAACCCACAAACCATGAGTGGCGCGGTGGGACAACAAATGTCCACTATCATGGTACTTGGTATAACAGCCGCATTCCATGTCTTACAGGACAGGGGCACACAAACCTAAGAAGACTTGGAAGAAAGGCAGAAAATGTCTGATGTGCCTAAAGCATCTGTACGACACATATACCAAGTCCCTTTGTATGGTTTGCATCACAAAAATCCTACAAGCGGGAAAAAGCTTGGATAGCAAATATCTGCGCTATTGTCCGGGAGGAAGTCCAATCCATGTCCAGCCTCCCTCCACCAGCTCTCTAAATCTGCCAGAAGGGCGAGGCTTGCAACTCCTGACTTAGAGTCAGAATCAGGTGACAATCTCGTGGATGGAGTATTATACGTGTAGAGCCACAATCTAGAGGTAGAGAAAAAATATCAGTTTTCCTCCTTGGACATGGACCAACTCCTCCATGCGGTTCAGAAAATCATGCAAGTTGAGGAAGACATACAAACTCCCCGTTCCATACAGGATGAGATGTTTGCAGGTCTCATACCCAGACGCAGACCGATGTTTCCAGTATTGAAACCCTGAAGCTCAGAAAAAAAGGCAATATTCCGAACATAGTTCTGTGCTATCTAAGGACTTTAAGGAGAGAATCCTGTTTTCGGAAGATGATGTAGCAGTCTTTGAAAGTATCCCCAAAGTTGATACATCATCTCAAGAATTACTAGGAGATGCTCCTTACCCTTTAAGGATATCTCCCACTTAAGTGATCCTATGGATAATAAGGTCGACAGCGTAATGCGTAAAGCTTGGGACACATCAGCTCTGGCGATGCAGACTAATATTGAACCCACCTCCGTGGCCAGATCTGTCAATAAGCCTGGATCAGCTCAGTGCAGAAAGCCACCAGGGAGGAACTCGCTAACTGCCTCCATCTCATGCTATTGGCTACTGGGTTCCTAGCAGACGCCTCTATGGAGTTAGTCCGCTTCGGGGCCTGTTCAACGGTTCTCTCAAACATTGCAGAAGAGTCTTAGTCAGGGGATAGATAGTCTAAAAGCAGGTTCTGCGCCCTGCTTCAAGGCCACCACGTATTTGGCCCAGACCTGGAATGGCTGCTGGAGAAAGCCGATAAAAGCGAGGGCCTACTGGTTGACAAACCAATCAAAAGACCACATATACCCCCATCCCTCATCTAGAGAATACAGGGTAAAAAGGAAAAATGGATGATTCTTACCCCAAAGGAGGAAGGGGTAAGATTCCATCCAAAAGTCCATCGAGACCTTCCACACAAGTTGTCGGGAGATGGTCCTTCCATAGTTCATGGGAGAAAATTACAACGGGTCGATTTTTCGCTTGATAGCAGATGGATACAAGATTGAATTTTTCTTGTTACCTCCTAGGAGATTCGTGGTAACCTTCCATCAGTCTCCCTCCCTTCAGCAGGCTTTAATCTTAGGGATTTATAATCTGTTATCAATAGGCGCCATTGTCCCTGTTCTTGAAGAGGACTACCAGAAAGGGTTTTTCTTATCCCTTATAAAAATCTTATCCTGGTAAAAAAAAAGCCAGTGTTTTTATTAAACCATAAAAAACGTAAAACTTCTGAATAAATTTTATTTGCAAAAAGTTTAAGATGGAGACCATTGGAACAACCTCCGTAATTAATGTAGACCGTGTCATGTCCACTATCAATTACTATGCTTACTACCATATCCCCATTCATCCCAACTCTCACAGGTATCTGAGGTTTGCATTGCAGATAGAAGGTTCAGGCTGCCATTTCCAAATTGTTTGCTTTTTGAAATTTCCTCTATGCCAGCGCACCCCCCACCCCTCATATTCACTTAAGTGGTTTTAGAGATGGTGGCATATTTGCATAGGCTAGTCATATAACCATAATTCCTTATCTGGACTATTATCTCCCTGTCGCAGCGTCACCAGCAAGTCTACATTCACATTTAGCATCTACACTCGCTCTACTTCAAAACCTGGGCTGGCTTGTTTAAACCAAGAAATCCAGCCTAAAACTTGAGCTCAAAACATTTTTTAGGTGGGGGCTCTTACTGGATTCCCACCTCCAGTGCTCCTCCCTGCCCCCTCTAAGAGGCAATATATTTTGGAAACCAGCAAAACCCTCTACAGGGCTCCTCGGGTATCAGAGGCCATGAGAGTCTTGGGCCTGATGACCACCTGTATTGGCATTATGCTTTGGGCCCAATCTCATAGTAGAGGACTTCAAGCCTTGGTTCTTAAAAACTGGGACAGGACCCAGTCTTCACTGGATCGAATGAATCTCATATCACCCAAGGTCACGGAATCCCTTCGTTGGTGAATGTCTGAAGATAACCTTGCTTAAGGCTAAAGAGTGGAATTGAGATCCTTCAGTCATTACTGCTGATGCCAGCTTGACTGGATGGGGGGGCCCACCTACATGGGAAATACATACAGGGGTCTTGGAGTTCTCATGAAGCAGCTCAGACCTCTAATTTCAGAGAATTAAGAGCAGTCTGGAAGTCTCCACGAAACCTTAAAGCGGATATAAGAGGGAAACATTTAAAAGCTTTTCAGATAACGTAACTGCTGTATCACTTATTCGCCACCAGGCGTCTAACGGGAATCTACACCTTTAGCGGTTGGCATCAAAGATGCTACTCTGGGCAAAACTGACCCTTTCTCTATCAGCACCTCACGTGAAGGGATTACCTCAGCAGGAAGAAAGTGGAGTGCATCCTCAAGTATTAGATATAATCATCAAGGAATGGGGCACCCCGCGGATAGACCTATAAGCCTCCATGGAAAACTCTAAATGTCCCCTATTCTGTGTGTGGACGCTCGAGCCTTGGGCACAAATGCCCTCTCAAACATATGAAATTAGGACTTGGTTTACGCCTTTCCTCCTCTGCCTCTAATCCCCCTTGTACTAAGAAAGGTCCAGTGGTCCATAGGTAATGTAATAGCTCCTTAATGGCCCAAGAGGCCCTGGTTCCCACTGCTAAACTCCCTCTAACAGGGATCCCATCTACCAACTGATGAGGCCGGACCTTCTTCAGGGACCTTTAGAGTACCCTGAGGCACAGAGGTTCAAGCTAACCACCTGGATGCGAAGGGTACATTTTTAGACCTAGAACTATATAATAGTTATGCTGATGCTCTGCAAAAGCCTTAAACGCGCTACCAAAAAAATTTACTAACGTCTGGAGAAAATTCTCTGAGTGGATGGGTCAGGATTTTCAGAACCTGCCTTGTGCAGAGATCACCAAAATCCTTAACTTTTTATAGGTGGGTCTTTCTTTGACCTTACCCTGATGGAACACAGGTGGGTCAGGAAATTCCTTAAAGCAGCTAGCAGGCTTCACCCCTTAACCATGAATACTACTCCTTGGGACCCAACCCTGTTTTTTACAATCATTGTGAGCCTAGCAGATCTACCCATTACTACCCTCAAGTATAAAGTAACCCTTTGGTAATTAAATCAGCTAGACAGGTGGAAGAGATACAGGCCCTCTCCCATAAGGTTCCCTATATGATGGATCCGAACAAGACGTTTACTCTAGATCCTGTCTTTCAACCAAAGTCCTAATGGATTTCCATGGAGGAGAATCAATAACCTTTCCCTACTTCTGCTGAGAATTTCCACAATTTAGTCATCAGGAGGGCAGTATTGGCTCAACTTGAGGCAACATATCTCTTTAGAAATCCTGATAACCTTTGTTCAATTTCAGAGGCTGGCCAAGAAAAAGGCCACTTCGGAGGATGCGATCGCCCCGTGGGTCAGACTAGTGATTTATGAGGCCTACAAATCCCAGCGAGTTTTTGCCCCCTCCAAATGTGCCCCCTTTAACCCTTCCAACCTTCCTGAAGGACTGAGCCCTGGACAGAAAAAGCTCAGACCACCACTGATCAAACTTGCAGATCTACCACGTGTTCCAACAACCACACCTTTGTTAAACTTTATAGACTAGACCTGGAGGCCGGTCGAGTTACGGCCTTCGGAAGGAAAGTATTAAAAGCTGTAGTCCCGGCCTAAGCCTCTCCTTTTGCTCCGGTATTCCTTCATGCATATGCTGTCATGACAAAGGGAACATGGGAATTTATCCTACCATTAATTCCTTTTCTTGAGTTATGATAACATAAGGACTTTTCCCTTGCCTGTATGTTCCTCAAACCTTTCCATGTGCTGTAAATGTGTTGTGTATTTTCTGTTTAAGGTGTTAAGCAGAGTCTGGCTTAGCTAGTGAGGGCTGGGATGGGGGTCAAAAGCTATCTAACAAAGCTTTTAATTCCCAGTCATTGTTACAAGGCTTGCATAAAGAGTAACTTTGGCTTGAAGTCATGCTGCCTTCCAATAGATAGCGCTGTGGAGGTATTATTCAGTCTCCCTTATTTGCATATTACCCGGAGGAGCATGAATGGCCTTTTGAGTCTCCACACTCAGTATAGGTGCTCTCAGGAGAAAAGATAACGTTTCTGAAGCACAATAAAGATCACCTTCTGGTTAAGGACGTCACTGTAGTTATTTGGGAAACACTGGTGATTTAGGTGGCCTGACCTGCGCAGACACAGCGAAGGCCCATGTAGGCCACTACCTCCTGTGAAGACCGGGTTGCCGGAAGATGGTTACTGCTTGCCAGATAGCGTTCACAGCAGGCTAAAGAACCTTCCCTGGGTTCAATGCTGGCGCAGGCAAAAAACCCAGAAGGGGAGGCCAGGCAGCTTCCATGGAGGTTCTTCCACTAGTACTGGCCTGTAGGCAAAGGAAAAACAGTGCTGATTAGACAGGGGGGAGGTTCTTTAATTCTTTTCCACTCCCTGTCCCTACAGGAGTCCAGGGAACAACCTCTGTGTATGCTGTCATAATGAATCAAGAACGGGAATTAATGATAGGATAAATTCATATGTGTCCCTGCGGAATTTGCGGCTCATCCGCAATGTCAATTGTGTACAGGTCATAGACTGGACTGCTTTTACTGACTTCAATGGAAGCTGTCTGTGCGGAAACCACAGCGAAATAGAGCATGCTGCATTTGTTTTTTTAATCCACGAGAAGAAACCGCAATTGGTTTCTGCTCGAGGACATGAAGAATCGTTTCACCGCAGCGTACTATGGGGAGTTATTGCTGATGAATAGGGAGGTGGACATTTGTCTGGATTCTGCATCAAAAATCCGCCCGTGGACATTGGGCCTTATGAGATTTTAAATCTCTCAACTTCGGCTAGCAGGTTTAGCCAAGAGCAGAGAGATTACTGGGCACCACTGTATGCAGTACACCCCTAGATTAATTCGTGGAGGGGTCTAGTTTTCAAAATGGGGTCATTTGTGGGGGTTCTCTGTCGTTTTGCCTGCTCAAGGACTCTACAAGTGGGCAATGGGGCCTAAATCGCCTTCAAGCAAAATGTCTTATGAAAGCCACCAGCTGCTCCTTTCTGTTTAAGCCCCGTTATGCATACAGACATAAGATTAGGGCCACAATGGGTATGTTTCTGAACACAGGACAAACAGCAGTATCCATTTTAAGGTCTAAATCCTCATTTTCATCTACTTGAAGTCAATAAAAAGTCAGATTCAAGTGACAATGAACAAAGCACGGGAGAAAAGATCCCTACTCCATCCCCCATAATGCAATTTACCATGCCATACTACCTGGGCGCCCCTTGGCTGCCTAGATATAATACAGAACAAGATCAAGTCGCTGAGTTCAAGCAGAAGATGAAAGCACTATATTGTCTGAGCCCTCTTACTAATGAACAGAAGCTGGAGATGTTAGTAGGCCAATTAGAAGGTGCCGCAGTTAGAGAGGTCACATCATGGCCTAGAGAACATAGGAAGACTGTGGATCAGATTTTTGAGACTGCAGAACATCCCTGAGACCAGAACCGTATCCGGAGTAAAACGTTTCTTTAACAGAAGACAAAGCACATGAAACTCTGAGAATATGCACTGTCAAAAAAGACATGAAGGCCATGATCCACACTGACTTGAAGTAGTGATAGGATCAGATGCTGCATGAACAATTCGTGGAAGGAGTAGCCACGGAAGTAGTCAAAAGACAGCTACGTGTGCTATCCATCCAGAACATGGGTCTCTTTCCTAGACTTAAAGGAATTGGCCATACAAGTGCTTGACAAGGATTGATGCAATGCCAGAGGCCTTTACCTATAAGAAAAAATAACATCTAAAGAATCCCCGAAGAATGTCCTGGTGTTAAGAGCGGCAGAGCCAGTCTGACGAGAAGGGGATCCTTGATATTGTACAGAAGGACATTGCAGCAGTAGCCCATAGTGTATCCTCCCTCTGCAAGAAAATGGAAGAACTGCAGGCAATATTAAGCAAGATAACTCAATAGTCCTGCCACACAAGGGTTATTCTCATCCAGCTACCACATCTACCAGAATATTACCGAGTAGACCAGGCCCAGTTATCTGCAGGCATTGCCAGAGGAGAGGACATACCGAAAGACTGTTGGCAGTTGAACGAATATTCCATGAGGCCAAGGATCGTCCCTCAGGGAAACCAAGAGTAGGTCCTGAAGTCACCAGATGGTGCTCGAAGTATGTGGGACCCTGCCTGGAGGTTAACATCCATCTCGATGGCTTACCTTTTCCAGCACTACTGGATACAGAATCTAAGGTAACCACCATATGCAAAGCCATATTTCAGAAGTATTGGTCCCTAGAATTAGTACAACCGTGAACAGGTTATAAACTTTGTCGCTACCAATGGACAAAAAGTTCCTTTAGTAGGCTACTGGGAGGCTACGGTGATTGGGAATGCCGAACTGCCCCGTCAAGGGATCTTAGTCATAGATGTAGCAGAGAAATGCTTCAGCTGTCATTTTGTGCATGAACATTCTTAGAAATTGCTATGGAGCAATGCTGCAAGCCTTACGAAACTCCTTTCCGTCTGCTTCTCAAGCCCAGCAGCGAGTCTTACATCGGACTATAAAAGTCTTGTCCGCCCACCAGAAATTCACTAACAATAAAAGTCAAGTAGGATGTGGAAGAATAAGTGAGACCGATAACTTTAAAAACCGGGACTGAAACTATAATCTGGTGTCAAACTTGACCAGGTCTCCAAGGAAGGGATAACCAAGCCTTGGTAGAGCCGCTTCAATTGGAAGAGAACATCAAGTATCATGGCAGCCCAGAGTATAGCGAACATCTCAAGAGGAAGAGTGCCTTTCCGCCTACTAAATATAAGATAGTCTGCAGTACAGTTGAAGAAATATTAACCAGTGGCACAACTCTACCAAGCGGACGATATCCTCACCCTCTCCGGAGCAGAGATTCAACAGAATACAGTCTCGACCACAGAAATAGCCAACTTGAGACCCCTTGGTGGGCTGAATTACAAATTCTAAATGCTGAAACATCTGCTATGAAGAAAGGAGTAGTTGGTGGCTCATAAATTTTATCAAGCCTTTAGTAAAAACCTGTTAAACTTTGGCCAAACTGAAGGCATCTGTCACTATATATCACACAGGATTCCATCCACCCATTAAAGAAAAATACCGACCCATACCCTAGCCATGTACCAACCTGTAAAAAAAAAAAAAAAAAAGAAAAATGAAAGAATAGTCTGTGGGCAGCCCTACTGGTACTGGTGAGGAAAAAAGATGGAGATATTCAATTTTGTGTGGATTATAGAAATTGAAATATATCACGCATAAAGATGCCCATCCTTTGCACCGAATCGAAGAATCCCTCACTGCTTTGGGATCAGCGGCTTAATTCTCCACTCTAGATTTGACTAGTGGATACTGACAAGTACCCATGGCTCCAGAGGACTTAGCGAAAAGCTTTTACTACCCCAATGGGGGTATACGAGTTCAATTCTATGCCCTTCGGCCTATGTAATGTTCCTGTCACTTTATAAAGGCTCATGGAAAGATGCTTTGGGCATAAGAATTTTGAAACGGTGCTGCTACATCTGGACAATATCGTATACTCCAATACTTATGACTTCTATCTGAAACACCTGGCTGAAGTGTTTGAGATACTAGTTTGCCGTCACCTCAAGGTGAAGCTATCCAAATGTCATCTGTTACAAACACAAGTACAATACTTAAAAACACGTCATGAGTGCAGAAGGAGTTAGATCCGATCCAGAGAAGAATGGCCAATACCCAAAACTGTTAAACAAGTAGGATGTTTCTTAGGATTCGCAGGATACTACCAAAGCTTTATTCCAAATTTCGCCAGAATTGCTGCGCCATTGCACAAACTTATCCTGGGAACATCAAAACAAAACTGCAGAAAAACCATTTTAATCACGTGGGAGAACAAGAAGTTTTCGAAATCCTGAAAAAAAATATAATATCCCCTCCTGTACTGGGTTATGCAGATTACAATAAACCCTTTAGAGTATATGCTGATGCAAGTAAGAAAGGATTGGGTGTAGTATTAAGTAAAGTCCAAGGCGATAGAGTAATAGATTTGCAAGCTGTTCTTTGAAAGGAGCGTAAAAAAACAACCAGAATGTGATTGTTCCCAGCAAGAGAAACAACGTAATCTTGTAGATATGATACCTTTTAATGGCTAACAAAAATACATGATGTTACAGCAAGCTTCCGAACCAATGCAGGGTTCTTCTTCAGGCTTAAATGGATTGGATCTGAAGAGGCATGGATATTTATACACACTTATAACATACATACTTCTGACAAGGCACAGATATGGATGTGATTGGTTCGCACTTAAAAGGAATTCTGCAACAGCAAACACATTTTTTTGTCTAGGCACTGATAGTGGAGTGAAAGTTTTATGGTCCCTGGATTACTGTTGGAGGGGGGGGGGGGGGTCATCAGGCTAGAAATGCTACAAGAGGTACACTGACATTTTTAACTAAACACTGATAACGTAGTGAAAGTTAATGGTCCCTGAATTACTGTTGATGGGGGTCTTATCTGTGCAATAAATGCCTCACACTTTCCATTCACGCATAAATCCTGGGGAATAATTTAACCCAGTATTCAGCATGTCAAAGGTTGTTAAAAGGTATCATATCTACAAGATTACGTGGTTTCTCTTGCTGGGAACAATCACATTTTGCTCTACTGGCTAACACGGTACCAAACCTTTGTTTTCATGAAACGACCAGAGTTACAGCTAATTGAAATTGGAACTCCTAGCTCTTGTATGGGAGTTCAAAGACTACCTGCTCACATCCACATTCATAGCTTACACAGATGACAACCCTCTTGCACATTTTAAAGTCAGCAAAATTGCTTATCTCTTAATCAGAGATGGGCTTCACGCCTAACACACTTCTCCATCAAATAGAGAGCTGTAAAGACTAATGCCAATGCTGATGCACTATCCAGACAACCAACATCAATAAATTACTCCACGGAAGATTATCAATGGGCGGAGATAGAGATGCCTGACTTTGGTTACAACGTACGACAGAATGTCATCCAAACCGCCGGTACTAATGAAGACAAACCTGTGGAAGAAAAACAGATTAATCTTCAAACTGAAAATCTCACTTTAGGAGAACTTGGTCTTTTCAAGACTTATGGTGCTGTACCCGTCGGTGAGAAACGGGAAAACAGATCCAGAGTTTCACCGGTTGTGGCGGCAAAGAAAGACCCTTTGTAAAGAGGTCTATTGTATAGAGGAAGCATAGATCAGATTACCTATTTAAAGATGCACCAAATACTTATTCCATTAAGAGATGTACATCTTGTACTAAAAGTTGTACCATGACCAATCTGGGCATTTGAGTGCACAAAACAGATAGATAACCATCTGGAGAAGATTCTACTGGGTAGGAATGAGGAGAGAGAGACATGGTGTTCAGTGTCAAACATGTGCTAAAAGGAGAAAATAACAAAGCTGACATAAAAGCCCCTTTACACCCAATAGTGTCAAAGAAACCATTAGAACTGCTTGCCCTTGAAGATTGAGACATGTAGGAGTGGCTATACCTACTTGTTTACCATAATAGACCACTACATCAAGTTCACAGTAGCAATTTCTGTAAGAATAAACCGTGTAAGTCAACTGCAGCACTCTCATAGAATCTATGTGATCAGATTCTGATATAATGCTGTATAAGCAGTGAGGAGTGAATGGATGCACCAGCCCAGTTTGGTCCGGATCAAAACCTTGTAGTCATCAGAGTTGCAAAGTGTAGACCAGGCAGCATCAGATGTAATTTCAAATAATTTTCAACCTTTATTCCTCCATAAAAAAGACCAGCGATGTTTCAGCCACTACTTACGCCTTTCTTGAGAAAGGCCTAAGTAGTGGCCGAAACGTCGCTGGTCTTTTTTATGGAGGAATAAAGGTTGAAAATTATTTGAAATTACATCTGATGCTGCCTGGTCTACACTTTGCAATTTCTGTAAGACACTTAACTGCCAAAACAGCAGCCAGAACGATTTAGAAATACTTGTTGCTTTATGGAACACCAGAAAAGATGCTCACTGATCAAGGAACAGCATTTGAGTCAAATATTTCAAGAATTGTGTAAACCATATCAATGCACCAAGATCCTAACGCCAGCATATCATTTTCAAGGAAATGGAGTCTGCGAGAAAATGAAGCAGACAATACTAAATCTATTATGTTCCATACCGACCTCCAAGAGAAGTGATTGGCCAGGTTTACTACCTGAATTGATGTATGTATACAATAACACCATCCATTGTTCAACGGGATACACTCCTTATTATCTAATGCTTGGTCAACAAGGGAAATTGCCTGCTGATCTGTTAATGGGAGTTCAAGTGTCTGAAGATCCAAATCCTTTACCCACCGCAGAATGGATTCACGATCTACAAAGACGTCTGAAAACTGCACAAGAAATTGTAGACACTCACATGGAGCAAGTTCATAAAAGACCAAGACTTTAACTTGAAAGCCAAGGCTGAACCACTAAAAAAAAAGCAAGTGTGTGGCTAAAAGAGCAAGCATCTAACAGAAAAGCTTGACAACAGATGGTAAGCAGTGCTTTACACCATAATAGGATTACCCATCCCACAAAAAGACCTGTATCGTATTGCTCAAGACGTTAGAGTCCCAAAAATGGTTCACCAAAAAAGGCTGAAACTGTTTACTATTCTCTACTTCAGAAGATATGTCAGAAAAAATAAAAAACTACACCAAATCCAAGAAGGGAAACAGAAAGCACAAGAAACCTTGGTGAATTTGACGACAGCCCCCCAACATGGTACTTAAATCCTGCAATGACTGGTTGGACCAAGCCCATTTGATTGTGTGCCAACAGTATCAGTTGAATCACCAAATGTGAACGCAACTCCAGTACAAACAATGTATAGGTTATCAGTAGAGATGAGCGAACGTGTTCTTCCGAGCTTGATATTCGTGCGGATATTAGGGTGTTCGGGATGTTCGTTATTCGTAACGAACACCATGCGGTGTTCTGGTTACTTTCACTTCCTTCCCTGAGACGTTAGCGCGCTTTTTTTGGCCAATTGAAAGACAGGGAAGGCATTACAACTTCCCCCTGTGACGTTCAAGCCCTATACCACCCCCCTGCTGTGAGTGGCTGGGAAGATCAGGTGTCACCCAAACATAAAAGTCGGCCCCTCCCGCGGTTCGCCTCAGATGCGGTGTGAGTTAGTGAGGGACAGTGCTGTTTGTACCGGAGCTGCTGTAGGGAAAGAATTGGTAGTTAGTGTAGGCTTCAAGACCCCCCAAAGGTCCTTATTAGGGCCACTGATAGCTGTGTGTTGGCTGCTGTTAGCAGTGCCATTTTTTTTTTCTCAAAATCGGCTCTGCAGAGCGTTGCACCCGGCATTAGGGACAGAAGTGCTGCATAGGCAGGGAGAGTGTTAGGAGTGAGTGTAGCCTTCAAGAACCTCAACGGTCCTTTCTAGGGCCATATTTATCCGTGTGCAGTACTGTCCAGGCTGCTGTTAGCTGTGCTGCATTTTTTTTTGCTTCTCAAAATCGCCTCTGCAGAGCATTCCACCCTCCATTGATACTGTAGGGAAAGAATTGTGTAGGCAGGGCCACAACACAGTTATTATTCATTGAATATATGCAGTGCTGCCTTTTGGTGCAAAACAACGGAAAATAATTCTATTTGTCCTGCCTCTGTCCGTACTAACGCCGGTGGACACGTGTCGGCTGCGTGTGCAACCTGTAAAAATCATACGCACCCAGCTACGTTTTACTCCTGGCTTCGCCATTTGCTTTCCTTAATTGGGAAAAAAAATACCTGCTCTGCCACAGTTAATAACTCTGCTACCCTCACGTTCTGTGACACATTAGCAGGAAAACAGCACAGTTATTAAACTTAGATTATTCATTCACTAGAGGCAGTGGGGCCTTTCGTTTTCAAAAAAGGGAAAAAATTATATTTGGCCTGCAGTCTTGCGCCAATTTATTAGCTGCCTGTGAAATCAAATCACTGGTAATACAGCATGCTGAGGGGTAGGGGTAGGCCTAGAGGACGTGGACGCGGCCGAGGATGCGGAGGGCCAAGTCAGGGTGTGGGCACAGGCCAAGCTCCTGATCCAGGTGTGTCGCAGCCGACTGCTGCGCGATTAGGAGAGAGGCACGTTTCTGGTGTCCCCACATTCATCGCCCAATTAATGGGTCCACGCGGGAGACGGTTATTAGAAAATGAGCAGTGTGAGCAGGTCCTGCCCTGGATGGCAGAAAGTGCTTCGAGCAACCTATCGTCTACCCGCAGTTCTGCGCCGTCCACTGCTGCCAATCCGAATCCTCTGTCTGCTGCTCCTCCTTCCTCCCAGCCTCCTCACTCCACTACAATAACACCTGCTCAGGAGCGGGAACACTCCCAGGAACTGTTCTCGGGCCCCTGCTTAGATTGGGCAGCAGCGGTTCCTCTCCCACCAGAGGAGTTTATCGTCACTGATGCCCAACCATTCGAAAGTTCCCGGGGTCCGGGGGAAGAGGCTGGGGACTTCCGCCAACTGTCTCAACAACTTTCTGTGGGTGAGGAGGACGATGACGATCAGACACAGTTGTCTTGCAGTGAGGTAGTAGTAAGGGCAGTAAGTCCGAGGGAGCAGCGCACAGAGGATTCGGAGGAAGAGCAGCAGGACGATGAGGTGACTGACCCCACCTGGTGTGCCACGCTTACTCAGGAGGACAGGTCTTCAGAGGGGGAGTCAAGGGCATCAGCAGGGCAGGTTGCAAGAGGCAGTGCGGTGGCCAGGGGTAGAGGCAGGGCCAGACCGAATAATCCACCAAGTGTTTCCCAAAGCGCCCCCTCGCGCCATGCCACCCTGCAGAGGCCGAGGTGCTCTAAGGTCTGGCAGTTTTTCACAGAGACGCCTGACGACCGACGAACAGTGGTGTGCAACCTTTGTCGCACAAAGCTCAGCCGGGGAGCCAACACCAACAGCCTCACCACCACCACCATGCGCAGACATATGATGGCCAAGCACCCCGCAAGGTGGGACGAAGGCCGTTCAGCGCCTCCGGTTTGCACCCCTGCCTCTCCCCCTGTGCCCCAACCTGCCACTGAGATGCAACCCCCCTCTCAGGACACAGGCACTACCGTCTCCTGGCCTGCACCCACACCCTCACCTCCGCTGTCCTCGGCCCCATCCAGCAGTGTAGTTCAGCGCACCGTCCAGCCGTCGCTTGCGCAACTGTTGGAGCGCAAGCGCAAGTACGCCGCCACGCACCCGCACGCTCAATCGTTAACCGTCCGCATAGCAAAATTCATCAGCCTTGAGATGCTGCCGTATAGGGTTCTGGAAACGGAGTCCTTCAAAAGTATCATGGAGGCGGCGGCCCCGCGCTACTCAGTTCCCAGTCGCCACTACTTTTCCCGATGTGCCGTCCCAGCCCTGCACGACCACGTCTCCCGCAACATTGTACGCGCCCTCACCAACGCGGTTACTGCCACGGTCCACTTAACTACGGACACGTGGACAAGCACAGGCGGGCAGGGCCACTACATCTCCCTGACGGCACATTGGGTGAATTTAGTGGAGGCTGGGACAGAGTCAGAGCCTGGGACCGCTCATGTCCTACCCACCCCCAGAATTGCGGGCCCCAGCTCGGTGGTGGTATTTGCGGAGGTGTATGCTTCCTCCACTAAAGCACCCTCCTCCTCCTCCTCCTCCTCCTCTGTCTCGCAATCAAGATGTGTTAGCAGCAGCATGTCGCCAGCAGTCGGTGTCGCGCGGTGTGGCAGCACAGCGGTGGGCAAGCGTCAGCAGGCCGTGCTGAAACTACTCAGCTTAGGCGATAAGAGGCACACGGCCCACGAACTGCTGCAGGGTCTGACACAGCAGACCGACCGCTGGCTTGCGCCGCTGAGCCTCCAACCGGGCATGGTCGTGTGTGACAACAGCCGTAACCTGGTGGCGGCTCTGCAGCTCGGCAGCCTCACGCACGTGCCATGCCTGGCCCACGTCTTTAATTTGGTTGTTCAGCGGTTTCTGAAAAGCTACCCACGCTTGTCAGACCTGCTCGTAAAGGCGCGCCGGCTCTGCGCACATTTTCGCAAGTCCCACACGGACGCTGCCACCCTGCGCACCCTGCAACATCACTTTAAGCTGCCAGTGCACCGACTGCTGTGCGACGGGCACACACGGTGGAACTCTACGCTCCACATGTTGGCCAGGCTCTATGAACAACGTAGAGCTATAGTCGAATACCAACTCCAACATGGGCGGCGCAGTGGGAGTCAGCCTCCTCAATTCCTTTCAGAAGAGTGGGCCTGGTTGGCAGACATCTGCCATGTCCTTGGTAATTTTGAGGAGTCTACCCAGGTGGTGAGCGGCGATGCTACAATCATTAGCGTCACCATTCCTCTGCTATGCATCTTGAGAAATTCCCTGCAAACCATAAAGGCAGCTGCTTTGCGCTCGGAAACGGGGGCGGGGGAAGTCAGTATGCCGCTGGATAGTCAGGGCACCCTCCTGTCTATTTCTCAGCGCGTACAGGAGGAGGAGGAGGAGCATGAGGAGGATGAGGAGGAGGGGGAAGAGACAGCTTGGGCCGCTGCTGACGGTACACCGGCTGATTGCCTGTCATCCTTTCAGCGTGTATGGCCTGAGGAGGAGGAGGAGGAGGAGGATCCTGAAAGTGATCTTCCTAGTGAAGACAGCCATGTGTTGCGTACAGGTACCCTGGCACACATGGCTGACTTCATGTTAGGATGCCTTTCTCGTGACCCTCGCGTTGCACGCATTCTGGCCACGACGGATTACTGGGTGTACACACTGCTCGATCCACGGTATAAGGAGAACCTTTCCACTCTCATACCCGAAGAGGAAAGGGGTTCGAGAGTGATGCTATACCACAGGACCCTTGCGGACAAGCTGATGGTAAAATTCCCAGCCGACAGCGCTAGTGGCAGAAGGCGCAGTACCGAGGGCAAGGTAGCCTGGCCAGCTTTATGGCTCCCCACCAAGACTGTGTCACCGCTCCCCAGTCACGGCTGAGTCGGCGGGAGCACTGTAAAAGGATGGTGAGGGAGTACGTAGCGGATCGCACGACCATCCTTGGTGACGCCTCTGCCCCCTACAACTACTGGGTGTCGAAGCTGGACACGTGGCCTGAACTAGCGCTGTATGCCCTGGAGGTGCTTGCTTGTCCTGCGGCTAGCGTCTTGTCGGAGAGGGTGTTTAGTGCGGCTGGGGGAATCATCACAGATAAGCGTAGCCGCTTGTCAACTGACAGTGCCGACAGGCTAACACTCATCAAGATGAACAAAGGCTGGATTTCCCCAGACTTCTGTTCTCCACCAGCGGACAGCAGCGATACGTAAGCAATACGTAGGCTGCACCCGCGGATGGAAGCATCGTTCTCTCTCACCATCCAAAACGGGGACATTTCTGCTTCATCAATCTGTGTCTAATATTCCTCCTCCTCCTCCTGCTCCTCCTCCTGAAACCTCACGTAATCACGCTGAACGGGCAATTTTTCTTAGGGCCACAAGGCTCACTCAAATAATTTTTCTGAACAATTTTTATAAGTTTCAATGCGCTTAAAAGCGTTGGAACTTTAACTTGAACCAATTTTTTGTTACACTGGGCTGCCTCCAGGCCTAGTTACCACTTAAGCCACATTAACCAAAGCGATTAATGGGTTTCACCTGCCCTCTTGGCTGGCCATGGCCAATTTTTGGGATGTACATTAGTACTGTTGATACAGCAATTTTTGTGGGCCCTCGCCTACAGTGAAATCAAATTAATTTTTAGCCCACCTGCATTACAGCTGACGTTACCTCAGCTGTGTTGGGCAATGCAATGGGATATTTTTATGTACCGCCGGTGGGTTTCAGGGAGCCACCCATGCTGTAGGTGCACACGGAGTTTTTAATACATCTGTCCACTTCTAAAGAACCCCAGTCTGACTGGGGCATGCAGTGTGGGCCGAAGCCCACCTGCATTATGCACGACATTACTACCTCAGCTGTGTTGGGCAATGCAATGGGATATTTCTATGTACCTCCGGTGGCTTCCTGGCACCCACCCATGCTGTGGGTCCACAGGGAATTATAAATGCATCTGTTTCCACTTATAAAGAAACCCAGTCTGACTGGGGCATGCAGTGTGGGCCGAAACCCACCTGCATTAACCCTTTCCAGTCCACTGTGTGACCTGTGAAGACATTAGGGTTTAAGGCTGTACAGCTCCGTTGTTGGTAGACGTCCGTCGGGGTTCTCTTACTGTATATTGCCAGCCTCTCTGCTGTCGGAGCCTATCCTACGTGTCAGCTCATGCAGTACTGGCTTTAGCCAGCATATAGCGCCGTTGTATAACGGCAGAAAAAGAGTAAGCCCCCTAGGAAAACCATATACAAATTGGATTGGAAAGGGTTAAGCACAACATTACTACCTCAGCTGTGTTGGGCAATGCAATGGGATATTTTTATGTACCGCCGGTGGGTTCCAGGGAGCCACCCATGCTGTAGGTGCACACGGAGTTTTTAATACATCTGTACACTTCTAAAGAACCCCAGTCTGACTGGGGCATGCAGTGTGGGCCGAAGCCCACCTGTATTACGCACGACATTACTACCTCAGCTGTGTTGGGCAATGCAATGGGATATTTCTATGTACAGCCGGTGGCTTCCTGGCACCCACCCAGGCAGTGGGTCCACAGGGAGTTTAACCTACATGTGTCCACTTCTAAAGAACCCCAGTCTGACTGGGGCATGCAGTGTGGGCCGATGCCCACCTGCATTATGCACGACATTACTACCTCAGCTGTGTTGGGCAATGCAATGGGATATTTTTGTGTACCGCCGGTGGGTTCCAGGGAGCCACCCATGCTGTAGGTGCACACGGAGTTTTTAACACATCTGTACACTTGTAAAGAACCCCAGTCTGACTGGGGCATGCAGTGTGGGCCGAAGCCCACCTGTATTACGCACGACATTACTACCTCAGCTGTGTTGGGCAATGCAATGGGATATTTCTATGTACCGCCGGTGGCTTCCTGGCACCCACCCATGCTGTCGGTCCACAGGGACTTCACAATAGGGAGTTGTACCTGCCTGTGTCTATGAATTAAAAAGCCCGGTCTAACTGGGGCATGCAGACACCTTGACAGAATGAATAGTGTGTGGCACATAGGTTCCCCATTGCTATGCCTACGTGTGCAGCTCCTGATGGCGGTGGCACAGGATTCTATTTCTCATTGCTTCTGTACAGCATTGTGGGCTATCGCCCTGCCACTTTTAAAGAGGGTCGCTGCCTAGCCGTGCCAACCCTCTGCAGTGTGTGCCTGCGGTTCCTCCTCATGGCAGATGCACTTCTAAATAGACATGAGGGTGGTGTGGCATGAGGGCAGCTGAAGGCTGCGCAGGGACACTTTGGTGTGCGCTGTGGGGGGAGGGGGGGCGGTTGGTCAGCATGTAACCCAGTAGAAGTGGCAGCGGAGTGTCATCCAGGCAGTGATTGTGCTTTGTTGTAGCTAGTGTGGTGCTTAGCAAAGGTATGCCATGCTAATGAGGGCTTTTCAGAAGTAAAAGTTGTTGGGAGGGGGGGGGGGGCCCACTCTTGCCGGTATTGTGGCTTAATAGTGGGACCTGTGAACTTGAGATGCAGCCCAACATGTAGCCCCTCGCCTGCCCTATCCGTTTCTGTGTCATTCCCATCACTTTCTTGAATTGCCCAGATTTTCACACATGAAAACCTTAGCGAGCATCGGCGAAATACAAAA
Organism: Eleutherodactylus coqui; assembly: GCF_035609145.1. NCBI lineage: Eukaryota > Metazoa > Chordata > Amphibia > Anura > Eleutherodactylidae > Eleutherodactylus > Eleutherodactylus coqui. The sequence goes on from NC_089849.1 coordinate 99,802,118, forward strand.
ATGCTCTGGTTGCCCATTGACTTCAATGGGGTTCGTTGTTCGAAACGAACCCTCGAGCATCGCGGGAAGTTCGTTCCGAATAACGAACACCCGAACATTTTGGTGTTCGCTCATCTCTAGTTATCAGGTGTACAAAGTTCTAGCGACGGTTCAGAAAACGAGGCCGGCAACATTCCGAGATGCTCACAAAGGAGTAACTTTGGAAAGCCTCCTATTTGCTTTGAAGATGACGACTAAAAATTCTCTTCCTCCGAATTCTCTGTGCGCTCCTCCCTCGGACTTACTGCCCTTACTACTACCTCACCGATAGACAACTGTGTCTCATCGTCATCGTCCTCCTCACCCACTGAAAGGTCTTGAGACAGTTGCTGGAAGTCCCCAGCCTCATCCCCCGGACCCCGGGAACTTTCCAATGGTTGGGCATCAGTGACGATAAACTCCTCTGGTGGGAGAGGAACCACTGCTGCCCAATCTGAGCAGGGGCCCGAGAACAGTTCCTGGGAGTCTTCCCGCTCCTGAGCATGTGTCATTGTAGTGGAGTGAGGAGGCTGGGAGGAAGGAGGAGCAGCAGCCAGAGGATTCGGATTTGCAGCACTGGACGGCGCAGAACTGTGGGTGGATGATAGCTTGCTCGAAGCACTTTCTGCCATCCACGACAGGACCTGCTCACACTGCTCATTTTCTAATAAAGGTCTCCCGCGTGGACCCATTAATTGGGCGATGAATGTGGGGACGCCAGAAACGTGCCTCTCTCCTAATCGCGCAGCAGTCGGCTGCGATACACCTGGATCAGGAGCTTGGCCTGTGCCCACACCCTCACTTGGGCCTACGCGTCCTCGGCCGCGTCCACGTCCTCTAGGCCTACCCCTACCCCTCAGCATGCTGTATTACCAGTGATTTCCCAGCCAGGAAATAAATTGGCGCAAGCCTGCAGGCCAAATAGAATTTTTGCCCTTTTTTTTAAAGGAAAGGCCCACTGACTATATTCAATCAATAATAAATGTGTTCTGTGGCCCTGCTGTGTGTCACAGAGGTGCAGTGTTATTAACTGCAGCAGAGAGGTGATTTCCCAGCCAGGAAATAAATTGGCGCAAGCCTGCAGGCCAAATAGAATTTTTGCCCTTTTTTTTAAAGGAAAGGCCCACTGACTATATTCAATCAATTAACAAATGTGTTCTGTGGCCCTGCTGTGTGTCACAGAACTGCAGTGCTATTAACTGCAGCAGAGCGGTGATTTTGCAGCCAGGAAATAAATTGGCGCAAGCCTGCAGGCCAAATAGAATTTTTGCCCTTTTTTTTTTAAGGAAAGGCCCACTGACTATATTCAATCAATAATATATGTCTTATGGCCCTGCCTACACAATTCTGTCCCTGTAGTATTACTGCAGGGCGCAAGGCTCTGCACAGCCGATTTGGAAAAAAAAAAAAAGAAGTGCAACACTGCTAACAGCAGCCTGCACAGTACCGCACAAGGTTAGATGTGGCCCTAAGAAGGACCGTTGGGGTTCTTGAAGCCTACACTCACTCCTAACACTCTCCCTGCCTAACCACTTCTGTCCCTGTAGTATTACTGCAGGGCGCAATGCTCTGCACGGCCGATTTGGAAAAAAAAAAAATGTGCACCACTGCAAAAGGCAGCCTCCACAATACTGCACACGGTTAAATGTGGCCCTAAGAAGGACCGTTGGGGTTCTTGAAGCCTACACTCACTCCTAACACTCTCCCTACAGCAGCTCAACCACAATAGCACTTTCCCTCAGCTAACTCACAACGCATCTGAGGCGAGCCGCGGGAGGGGCCGATTTTTATACTCGGGTGACATCTGATCTCGCCAGCCACTCACAGCAGGGGGGTGGTATAGGGCTTGAACGTCACAGGGGGAAGTTGTAATGCCTTCCCTGTCTTTCTATTGGCCAGAAAAGTGCGCTAACGTCTTAGAGATGAAAGTGAAAGTAACTCGAACATCGCGTGGTGCTCGTTAAGAGTAACGAGCATCCCGAACACCCTAATATTCGCCCGAGCATCAAGCTCGGACGAGTACGTTCGCTCATCTCTAATTATTATATATATTATAAATTATAAATGTGCAAACAAACTGTACAGATTTTTTATATATATTTCCATCTGTTAACTTTATTATGGACACATATTGGAAAAACTTGTTTTAACCATTTAGGAGATGTACAAATTTAACATTGATTAACACTTTGAGAAACACTTTGTTTTCCTGCACCCAGCCAAGATTGCATGGATGTCAGAATGATAGATCCCCACAAATGACGCTAATTTTTTAAAGAATACACCCTTAACACTTTGCAATCCAATTTTGGATTCAGGGTTTCCTAGGGTGCTTTCTCTTTCTGCCACTTTACAATGGCACCATCTGCTGGCTAGAGCCATTACTGCAGTATAGGACATGCTGGAGAGGCCCCTGCTAACAGAGTGGTACAGTAAGAATACCCTGCCGGACAACTTCCAACATCGGAGCAGTACAGCCTTCAATCAGAATGTCTTCAGATGTCAGACAGTGGATTGACTGAGGGGGGTCATGAGTATTTTGACCCCCACAATTTCTTTTCAGGAGGTAATGCAATTTAGAGGAGAAAATACAATTTCATACTTTTGCAAGTATGTCATTTTAAAGGCAAATATTTTTCTATAGTGCACATGAAAATGAGGATTTACACCCCAAAATGGATCCCCCTGTTTGTCCCATGCTCAGAAACATACCCATTGTGGCCCTAATGTCTGGATGTACACCGGGGCCCAAAATGACAAGAGCAGCAGCCTGTGGCTTTCAGAAGAAATTTTGCTTGAAGGTATTTTAGGCCCCATTGCCCACTTGTAGAGCTCTTGAGCGGCCAAAACAAAACTCCCAAAAAAGACCCCATTTTAAAAACTAGACCCCTTAACGAATTCATCTAGGGGTGTACTGCGTACAGCGGCTCCCGGTGATATCTCTCTGCTACACATACTAGCTAGAAGCAGCAACTTTAAATTTCCCGTGCCGCCAGCCATTCTGTGCATGCACCGCTCCAGGACCTGTTTGTTCGGCGCGCATGCGCAGAAGGCGACGTTGGGTCCTGAAAGGGCCAGAACATGGTACATCACAGGACAGGGGTGAGTACTTTGAACTCCCCTCATGGATCCGATTTGTGAGGGGAGCTTAATCTTTAAATTTTATTATTTTTTTTCTTCTTGCTTATGGGCCCCCCATGAAAACTTTAGGTTGGCTACCTACAGCAGCCGACAGCATGGAGCTATCGCATAAATAGGCCCCGTGGCTTTAATCTTCAAAGCAAGCGCGTTTTCACAGCCTTTAGGATTAAAGCCCACTAAGCCAGGATATAAAGACAATATGGCCGTCACTACACGGTTTAAACAGAAAAACTATTTTTTTCCCCCATTGATGTCAGGGGCTTTAAAAAAAATAAATGTAATAAAAGTATATAAGGTCCAAGGTCCATGGGTGGATTTTTGCTGCAGAAGCCAGAGCGAGCGTCCGCCTCAGATTCTGCAGCGATAACCCTCCATAACATGCTATGGAAAAAAAAATCATGTCCACGAGCGGAAACCAATGCAGTTTCCACCCGTGGACGGTAAAAATCTCAGCATTCTCTGCTGTGGTTCCCGCACGGACTGCTTTCATTGAAGTCAATGGAAGCAATCTGGTCCACAACCCCTCCGCGGATTATTAAAAAAAATCTGTACTGTGCAAGTTCAACAGCGAGCCGTGGAGAATGTCCGCAGTACAGAAAAAGATGACTGGTACGTGCGGCCGCTGCTCTGGCAGGGCCACACTCTGCTGTGTTATTCCGCATGCAGAATCCGACCCGCCCGTGGACATGAGCCCTAAGGGTTTCCACTGGCTTCCATTCCTTTAGGTCTCCGTTCAACACAACAGATAGGCCGGTCCACGGCGCCACTTCAGTTCAGGAAATGGGAACCTGATAAAACAAAAGTAAACAGAGTTTTCCCATTCCCTTTTTTTAACCATTTAGATCAATGGGGTAAAAAATGGAAATGTTTTTATTTTAATTCCATTTTTCTGCTCCAACAGATGAAATCATAACACACAGCTTTAACGGAAGCCTTAGAAGACGCAATGCTCTGCAGATCTCTAGAGTAAACCAATTGCTTTGTCGCCCCCCTGTGGTAACAGTAGATTTCAACTGATATTTTTGTAACTTCTGTTGATGGCCCAGGACTTGTCACATGGTATCTGCAGCTCAGATGGGACTGAAAATACAGAATGCTGCTGCCACCTAGCGTCCAACCCTTGTAATGACATACTGAGAAACTAAGGCCTCCTGCAAACAGCAGTCGGATTCCGCATGCCGAGTCCTGCAGTGGGAATCCAGCCCTGGCAGCAGCAGCGTTCAAGCGTACCTGGTTACTTTTGTGTTCATGTGTACTGGATGGTCCACACGGCAAGCTGTTGGACATGCGCCGTACAGATTTTACTTTTAAATCCTTTTCCCACTTCATCGCCTAGCGGTGACACGGAATTCGCAACGTCAATTGCAGAAGGGCCTCGATTGGATGACTGCCATTGACTTCAATGGAAGCTGTCCGAGCAAAAATGGAGCATGCTACAAATTTTTTTCTCCGCTTGCAGAAATCACAATTGGTTTCGCAGGCGTGCATTGATGAATCTTTTTCCCATAGCATGCTATGAGCGGTACTTGCTGCAGATCTGCGGTGAGGACGCCCACTGCGGATTCTGCAGCAAATATCTGTCCGTGAGCAGGAGGCCTAACTGCCTCCAATCCAGCATCTATGGGATTTGATCACACTATACTAGTAGTCAGGGCAGTTTCACATGACCAGATGGGCAGAAATGCTCGGCTTAGTGCAATGTAGTTGCACATGGATGCCCCCACACACAGTTTTTTGGGCAGTTTTTCACACATCCCCTCTTGTGTATTTCCCCACCTCCCATAGACTTTTATGGGGGCCGTTGCTGCACAATACCAGAAAGATTGAGCCTGTCCTGCTTTCTTCTGCACGTGTAAAAAGCTTATGCCAAACACACACAGGAGCGCCAACCCGCTGATATCAGTGTTTTATCTCTTTATTTTGTGTTTTGAGCATGTATTTTACGCGCGCAAAAAGATGTGCAAATACGGTGAAGCCTTATGGCCAACTTCATGCGGGCGAGCGGGATATCGGGCCGTGAATCACATGGCAGCAGCGTATTCATGGAGCGGAGAGCTTCCTCCCATCTAGTAGTGATTCTGCAGAAATTGATGATCTTGTGTGAGAAGAAATTTAGTCCCTTTAAAAAAGGCAAAACTTGTTTCAGTTGTTAAGATCTCCGCTTGCTGTCAGTTAATCGAAACATGATATTTCCAGGTCGTCATCCCAACAGCCCTATTTACAATGGAGGTTGTCCTCTGACCTTGGTAGGGACAGGAAGAGCCCTTAAAAGCATCTCCCTTTCCACCATTCCTCAGAGTCTTCCTGTCCCTGCGGTGGCCAGATGAAGCAAGCTGCAGGGAGGGTCACCTACCGGAGGCACATGCCGAAAATCCCCTGGAGTGAAGAGGTCAGGGCAGCATACCCTAATAGTCCCTGCATCTCTGACCTGCGCTACCATGGAGCAGTCAGCCGCCAAGCAGCGCAGGCCTCCTTGAGCGGGTCGGCACCTTCTGGACGTCACTGCCGCGATTGGGTAGTTCCTCCTGGCAGGGGAACGGCAGTGGGGGCCCCCCTGGTCCTCGAAGCGCATACCGGTGACGTCATCCAGCGTGGTGATGTCACACGCACAACATAGGAAGCGTGGCTACAGGCGCAGACCAGGAAATGGCGCCAAATTCAAAAAACTTCTCCATAAAGCAGGCTCTACTCCTCATAGAAGTTATCCTGCAACTGCCAGAAGTGCCTCAGCATGTCTACACGAGACAGCTCAGCGCGAGATGGAGAAACAGATACCCTACAAACCGCGAGTGGCTTTATGCCAAAAATGGAATATGCAAATCTGTCATGGTGATTGGATGCATATATGTTCTCTTTTTTCCCCTTTCCCCCATTTTCTTGTATGGGTTAGACGGATAAAGAAGGTCCGAAGACTAAAGCGGACCCGAGGAAAAAATATATAAAATGTGTACTCTGTAGTAAGAGACTAGAGGAGAACTACAAAAAAAAACCCTATGTGAAGAGTGCACTGGGGAGATCCTAGCAGAGGAAAAGGCGGCATTTAAAACAGATATTTGGTGCATGATCAAAGAGGAATTGCAGGCCTCTATGGCGTCCTTCTCTCACCCTCAGCCTGGTCCCTGAAGGGCCCCTAAAAGGTCAAGGCAGGCGGAATCGGCGAGCTCTATCTCTGGTGAGTCCCTGGAACTCCTATCAGAGGGAGAACTAGAAGATCCTCCGTTGTTACCGAATACTATTTTTCCTCAGACGACATACGACGACCTCATAAAAGCAGTGAGGGGAAAATATGCAGATCGAAGAGGACCGCCCACTCAGAACAGTCCAGGACGAAGTGTCCGGGGACCTTCGGTCAAGGAGCAAAACCATGTTTCCTGTTAATCAAACCCTGTAACAAATTATTGCGGACTAATGGCAGGAACCAGGGAAGAGACTATCTGTCTCAAAAGAGATTAGGAACCGGCTGGCGTTCGCTCCTAAAGATGTCCGCCTGTATAGAGACCCCAAAGGTCGTCATGTAGTAAATATAATGATTAGTTCGCGTAAAATGTCTATTGATTTGTATAAACTGGAAGTATTACGCAGTTGTAGTGATTTAACTCTGTAGAGGTTAATGGCCACATCATTTCATTATGGTAATTGCTGGACAATGGCATGGTGAAAGATGTGTTCTATAACGTTAGCCTAATGTAATTAGGCTAACGTGGATAATTAGTGGATAATTAGCAGTTCTCAGTAATATCGCAAGAAGAGCGTTATAGTTAAAGTCATGGTTAGCATACGTAACGTCCAAAAATAAACTGCGCCATTCCGTTCCAAGGTGATATGTTCGGGCCTGTCTTGGATAAGATACTTGAGAAAGTGGGAGACAAAAGCAAGACCCTTCCGGACAGGAAATCCTATAGGAAGCCATCCCTTCCAAGGAGGACACGACAGCCACCTCCAGAAGTCAAAGGGAAAGGAAAAACTGGAAGATGGACATACCCCAAAGGAGGTCGGGGTAAGCAAATACAACCCATTTCTGACTCAACAGGGGGTAGACTAGCACGATACCTGGTTCAGTGGCGGGGGATAACATCCAACCCCTGGGTACTTCAGATAGTTGAAACAGGGTATCGAATCGAATTTAACTCCTTATCTCCTAAGAGATTCCTCCTAACCTCCCCAGGGTCCCCACAAGAACAGAAAAATCTGCTAAAAAGCATCCAGGAACCGAAGGACCTAGGAGTTATTGTGCAGGTTCCTGAACACAAAAGGGGTGAGGGATTCTATTTCCCCCTCATCTTGATCAAAAAACCAAACTGCTCTATCAGAACCATCTTCAACCTCAAAGCATTAAATAAATTTATCTCCTACAAGAAATTTAAAATGAAAACCGTGAGGTCCATCGTACCGCTAATAGATCCCAACAGCGTCATGTGCACTATAGACCTTAAAGACGCACACTATCACGTCCAAATAGCCGCAGTTCATCACAAATATCTGAAGTTCGCTCTGCGGGACGGTGATATAATCTATCACTATCAATTTATGGCTCTACCCTTCGGGATCTTGACTGCCCCTAGAGTTTTCATGAAGATAGTGATAGAAATGATAGCTTATTTTAGGCAAAATCAGATTCTCATTTTTCCATATCTGGATGATTTTCTGTTGGTATAAAGAACAGAAGCCATACGCGCAGATCTGTCCGTAGTCCTGTCCACTCTGAATGATTTAGGGTGGATAATGAACGAACAAAAGTCTGATCTGGTTCCGTGTACACAGAAGATATATTTAGGTGTACTCCTAGATTCCCGCATCCAGGAGTTGCGGCTTCCACCGTCCAGAAGTAAAGACCTTATTCAATCCGTAAAATTCCTATGTCAGGCCGCTACGGTGTCCATCAGAGAAGCGATGAAAGTGCTGGGCCTGTTGACAGCCTGCATACAAATAGTCCCATGGGCACAAGCCCATACCCGACAGCTACAACTGTTCATCCTTGCCAGGTGGGACAAACAGCAGACTTCCCTAGACAAGAAGGTGAGCCTGTCCGTTCAAGTTAAACAGTCCCTGCGCCGGTGGACTTTACAGAGTAAAGGGTACCTCTTGGTCATGAGAATCCTCTATATCCATCACAAGGGATACTAGCAAAACCGGGTGGGGAGCGCAAGTAGCAGACCTGACTTTGCAGGGAACCTGGGATTCTCGAATAGCCCCACACTCATCCAACTATAGAGAATTAAGAGCAATATGGGAAACCCTTCGTGCGGCAGAACCCCACTTAAAAGGAAGGCATGTTAAAATCCTAACTCATAACATGACAACCCTGTCGTTTGTTCGTCACCAGGGAGGAACACAACACCCACACCTCCAACAGCTGGCGGCAAGGATACTTTGCTGGGCAGTTCCACAAATTGGATGTCAGAAGGGCCGTTCTAACATATTTAGAGGCTACCCATTCTTTTCGGAAAAATAACCTCTTTGTCCAATTTCAGGGGCCGGGCAAAGGAAAGACAGCATCTAAAAGTACTATTGCGAGATGGATCAAGACTGCCTTCCAGGAGGCATACAAAGCTAGGGGTCTCGATCCCCCAGGAAAAATCAGAGCCCACTCAACACGGCCGAGAAAATTTGCAAAGCGAATAGTCTAGTCTACATACTTTCATTAAAAATTATAAGGTTAACGTCCAGTCGGACAAAGACCTGGGATATGGCCGAAAAGTCCTCCAGGCAGTAGTCCCACCCTAAGTCACCTATAATTTGGTATTGCTCCATTGTAAATGGGGCCGTCGGGATGACTACCTGGAACTATACGGATTTCTTGCCTTTAGTCCTTTTTCCGGGAGTCATCAGGATGGACCATAGTTCCCTCTCTTATAGAATAATTATGTTCTTTTCAATGTAAATATGACCGAATAAAGGTAGATTTTGGTTAAGTAAACTGGCCACCATAATAATTTGAAAGTCACTGAGGAATTGTGGAAAGGGAGGTGCTTTTAAACTCTTCCTGTCCTTACCGAGGGCAGAGGGCAACCTCCATTGTAAATGGGGCCGTCGTGATGACTCCCGGAAAAAGGACTACTGGTAAGTAATCCGTATATTTTTCCATTGTCTGTCCTGACCTCATCCTGTGTGACCCAGATGAGGACTTTCGTTAAAGCAAAAAAAACCGCAGCATGTTCTATTTCTGTGCGCACAAACATAGCGCACGTAATACCAATTTAACGTAATCCCCCATTGGCATTGAGCGCCCACTCAGGTTTTCTTTGCACGTGTAAATACAGTAAAACACAAACGCACGCAATAATACAACGCCCGTCATGCAAATCCGCAGTGCAAATGTGCTTGTAAACGAAGCCGGTCATTAGTGGTGATAAGTCCGTTGGGGATTCCTTCTGAAGGCAGCCCGCCTGGTAATTGAGTGACCCCCTGACACTACAGACTTGGCGCCTGGCGGCGCTTCAGAACTCAGCGGAGATTTAACCTTTTATTCATCAGTTCTAAGCTGCAAATTATCAGATTTCTCATGGGCTCGCACCTCAATCAGGTGTAATCAGAGCTGCGCTCATAAGGGTCGGTCATGTGACTGCAAGCCCTGTCCCCAGTTTAACCCCTCACTTGCCATGGCTGCCAGCACTCTAATCCCAGGATTGCCTGGGTTGATTATCTTTCATAATCATTGCTCCTTTGTGCAGTTTAAATGTTGCAGTTGCCGCATCCTCTGCTGATATCTTTACAACTGCTTAGCGTAACTATAGTTTTTCCTTTTTTTTTTATATTTTCCCCTGACATGTGGGGCTTTTGTGTTCGATTGCTTTAATCATTTTTTTTATTTTTTAAAGAGCAAACTAAATATGAAAACTTGTTTTTTATTTTTTTTTTTCCATTAGTTTCTTAGTTCAATTGGTTTTAACCTAATATCAAAAGGTTACCTAAATTATCTGGCTAAGCGAATATCTGAATTCAACTCCTTACCCCCATGAGATTCTTCTTAACATCTCCGGGGTCCCCGCAAGAGCAACAATATCTGATAAAGGGCATCTAGGAACTTAAAGACCTATGAGTGATTCCCAAACACGAAAGGGGTTGAGGGCTTCTATTCCCCCATTTACTTGATCAAAAAAACAAATTGCTCTATCAGAACCTATAGGAAATTTAAAATGGAAACTGTTAGATCCATCGTACCTGTAATAGATCCCGAAAGCGTCATGTGCACCATAGACCTTAAAGACGCATATCACAATGTCCCAATAACTGCAGCTCATTACAAATACCTAAGGTTTGCCCTGCAAATGGGCAATGTAATTTATCACTATCAATTTATGGCTCTACCATTCGGTATCTCTACTGCCCCTAGAGTCTTCACGAAAGTAGTGATAAAAATGATGGCATACTTTAGGAGAAATCAAATCCTCATCTTTCCTTATCTGGATGATTTCCTGCTAGTATCAAAGTCAGCAGACCTGGTGTATGCATTCCCCCCCTCCCCTCCCGCTGATCCCACAATCCTCAAAAAGGTTCAGGTCAGCCAAGCAGCGGTAATCCTAGTCGCCTGCATGTGGGACAATCCAGGGTCCACTTCAGCTAACAGTCGAGCAAGATCTCCTATTCCAGGGTCTACTAACGTACTCGGGAGTCGAAAGACTGAAGTTAGCAGCCTGGTTGCTGAAGGCATAATACTTAGGGGAAAAGGGCTTTCACAAAAAGTAATTACTACTTTAACCCCTTCTCGCTCCAGGGTGTACTTTTACATCCTGGGAGCGGGGTACTCCCCGCAACAGGGCGTAAACTTACGTCCTGGGGATAGCGCGAGATCACATATGATCTTGCGCTATCCCGCAGCCGGAGATGCGCCCCCCCTGTTGACCCCTTCCCTGCCGCGATCTAAGTAGATCGCGGCAGGGAAAGAGTTCAGAGGGAGCGCGCTCCCTCTGTGTCTTCAGCCGTCTCTTGCGATGTTATTTTGCCTCCCTAAAAACGCAATAAAAGTGATCAAAAAAGCTGTATGTACCCCAAAATGGTACCAATAAAAACTACAGCTCGTCTCGCAAATAATAAGCCCTCATTGAGCTCCGTACATAAAAAAATAAAGTTACAGGACTTTGAATGCAGCGATTTAGAAAAAAAAAAAGATTTCCAAAAAGAGTTTTTATTGCAGAAAAGTGGAAAAACCTAAAAAAATGTAAGAATTTTGGTATCGTTGTAACCGTACCGACCCACAGAAAAAACAGATTGTGTCATTTATGCTGCATGAATAACGCTGTAAAAAAAATCTATGGTAGAATTGATGCGTTTTCTCTCCCTGCTATCATAAAAAAATAAGTTCTACAATATAGTCAAATCTACCCACAAGTGGCACCGATAAAAACTACAGTTCGTCACGCAAAAAACAAGCCCTTATACGGCCGCATCGACGGAAAAATAAAAAAGTTACAACTTTTGATAAATGGAAAAGAAAATCCGCCAAAAATCATTGCGTCCTTAAGCCCAAAATAGGCCATGTCATTAAGGGGTTAAGTAAAAGCTGCAAACCTGTAACCACAGCCATTTACAATAAAGTGTGGAAGAAATTCTTGGAGTACTGTAACTTAAATCCGAGTGCGGTCCCAGGTATAGATATACCTATAAGGCCGCCTGCAGACGAGCCGCGGGACCCGACCCGAGCGCCTGCAGAGACGAGTGCGTACTCACCCGTGCCCGGCAGCCCCGGCTCTTTCATGTGCCGGCTGCCGGGCAGCTGGCGCATGCGCAGACCGGAGCCGCCAGCTGCATGAGTAACGCGAGCCCCGCACAAAAATAGGACATGCCGCGGTTTGTTTGCCGCGCGACATTTCGCGCGGCCAAACTGCGGCCGTCTGCATAGGATTGCGTTTGTTAACGCAATCCTATGCAGGCTTTGAGCGGCGGAAATCCCGCGGGAAATCCCGCCGTGGGATTTCCGCTCGTCTGCAGGCGGCCTTATTCTGGAATTTCTGCAGGCCGGCCTAGAAAAGGGTCTAAGCCCAAGGACTCTAAGAGTACAGGTGGCAGTGGTAAGATCCTGTTTGGATTTCATCGCTGGGTCCGCAGGTTCCTTAAAGGGGCTGGCAGATTCCCTTTTTTAGGGAAACCTTTCCTACTTGGGACTCAAATTTAGTCCTAAAAAGCTTTTGTAAGCCACTTTTGAACCCCTCTCCCAACTTCCCATAAGGTTGCTCACACTTAAAGTCTCTCTCCTGGTTGCCATAACCTCAGCATGGAGAGTGGGTAAATTACAGGCTTTATGTTGCGTCGAGCCACATATGGTGGTATAAGACAATAGAATCATCTTTAATCTAGATCCCGCCTTCTTTCCGAAAGTCGTCTTAAATCCACAGAGCAGGCAATTGCCCTACCCTCTTTTTGCCAGGAGCCCCGTAATGACAGAGAATTCCATAGCCTAGACGTCAGGAGGGCTGTTCTAGCACATCTAGATGTGACCCGTTCCTTTCGGAAGAATAATACCCTCTTTGTCCAATTTCAGGGGCTGGGCAGAGGAAAGACAGCGTCTAAAAGTACCATTGCAAGATGGATCAGGATGGCCATCCAAGAGGCGTACAAAGCCCGGGGTCTCGACCCTCCGGAAAATATTAAAGCCCACTCTACAAGATCCCTCTCCTCCTCGTGGGCAGAAAAAGCACAGGCCTCCGGAACAAATTTGTAAAGTGACTACCTGGTCCAATCTTCACACACTTATTAAGCACTATAGAGTTAGTGTGCAGTGTGACAAAGACCTGGAATATGGACGGAAAGTCCTCCAGGCAGTAGTCCCTCCTTTAAAAAAATAACTATAATTTGGTATTACTCCATATGTCTGGATTACTTACCGGTAGGTTTTCTTTTTCCGGGAGTCACCATGACGGCCCCATATTTCCCTCCCCTATAAAATATTTATGTTCTTTTACTAATGTAAAATGTGACTGAATAAAGCATCTTTTTGATGGTGAGATTTTTGAGGGTTTAACCCCTTAGTGACGGAGCTTTTTTGCTTTTTTTCCATTTGTTTTTTCCTCCTCCCTTTTAGAAAATGGTAGCTCCTTTATTTATCCATCAACGTCGCTGTATGAGGGCTTGTTTTTTGCAGGATGAGTTGTATTTTTTAATGGTGCTATTATACCATATAATGTACTAAAAAACTTTCCGTCACGTCCATCCTGACAGCACACATGGAGGTTGCTCTGCCTGTGTTCCTTGGGACAGGAAGAGGAGTTCTTTAAAAGGTCACCTCCCACCGCTTGACTCCAGTGTCTTCCTGCCGCAAATGGGCACAGGAGGGAGTTCTCCGTGCTGAGGATGGAAGCAATGGGCTGCAGGGTGCTACTCATCGGGGCGCGGGGTATCCGGCCAGGGGAGGCAGTTCCACGGCCCCATCCGGATGTCGGCACCATCTGTGGGGAGGGAGCGGCAGGTGCGATTGCTCTTCGCTCCTGTTCCCCGGAGTCTAGCGGCGGCGCGGTGGCCAGTGCCGCGTCGTGCGCGATGACGTTAGATGTCGGCGGAGTGACGTCAGACACAGTGTGGGCACTTAAAGGCGCCAAATTTAAACGTCAAAAATCCTCCTTCATGTTCCCAGGCTCCTTTTTCCTGCTGACAGGTGCCATGGACAGCGCTGAGGGAGAGAAAGGGATTGTGCCAACTGTAAGTAGTCCACTTGGACAAAAAATGGGAACATTTTTTTGTGAGTATGGCTTTCACACTTGGTATTAGTAATGGCTTCTCCTTATAGGAGGAAGCATTAAAAACTAAACAGGAAAAAAAGAGGATAAAAAGGTGCGCGTTATGCGCCAAAAAAGTGAATGATAACGCCAAGAGACCCATTTGCTCAGACTGCGCTACAAAAATAGTAAAAGACGAGCAACAAAACCTTCTACAAGGTATTCGGGAGATGGTGCGTGAAGAGGTACAGGCGCTAAGAGAGCAAACCTTTGACTCCCAGCTGGGGCCATCCCGGAAAAGGGCCCGCACCAGGGATTATGGGGTCTCTTCACCCGAACATTCCGAGGGAGAATTTTCAGACGACTCATCGGAAATGTCAACCCCCACGCCAGAAGGGGACAAAAAATATTTTTTCTCAAATCTGGACCTGGAGGAACTAATTTCCGCAGTGCGTAATACTATGGAGGTCACAGATACACCGCAAGTTAGATCAGTGCAGAACAAAATGTTTGGGGGCCTCAGAACCCGCCATAAGAAATGTTTTCCAGTTAATGAAAATTTGCGGAACATAATCTTGGATGAGTGGCACAAACCCAGACGGGGTTCCATCATCCAAAAAGACTTTAGAGAGAGACTCTCCTTCACCACAGAAGATGCCTCTCTATGGTTAATGATCCCAAAAGTAGACGTGACGGTCGCAAAATTAACAAAGAAGACTGCGCTCCCATTTGAGGATTGCTCCCAATTGAAAGTACCAATGGAGCGAAAAATGGAAGGGTTTCTAAAGGGAGTATGGGAGTCAGCTTCTACAGTTATAGAGACCAACATAGCGGCCACATTTCTGCATAACACCTCTGCAGCCCCCCGACCTCCAAGCACGATTGGAGGAGGGTGTATTTAATTTAAAGGGGTTGTCCCGCGCCGAAACGGGTTTTTTTTTTTTTTCAATAGCCCCACCGTTCGGCGCGAGACAAACCCGATGCATGTGTTGAAAAAAAAAAACCGGATAGTACTTACCCGAATCCCCGCGCTCCGGTGACTTCTTACTTACCTTGCGAACATGGCCGCCGGGATCTTCACCCTCGGTGGACCGCAGGTCTTCTGTGCGGTCCATTGCCGATTCCAGCCTCCTGATTGGCTGGAATCGGCACACGTGACGGGGCGGAGCTACGAGGAGCAGCTCTCCAGCACGAGCAGCCCCATTCAACATGGAGAAGACCGGACTGCGCAAGCGCGTCTAATCGGGCGATTAGACGCTGAAAATTAGACGGCACCATGGAGACGGGGACGCCAGCAACGGAACAGGTAAGTGAATAACTTCTGTATGGCTCATAATTAATGCACAATGTACATTACAAAGTGCATTAATATGGCCATACAGAAGTGTATACCCCAACTTTGTTTCGCGGGACAACCCCTTTAATTAATATAGGAGCAATTATTCCTGTCCCTGCGGCTGAACAAGGCCAGGGTTATTATTCCCGTTTATTTTTAGTTCCAAAGCCAAGCGGCGCTTTTAGAGTTATTTTGAATCTCGAAAATTTGAATGCGTACGTGAATAACCATACGTTTAAAATGGAAACCATACGCTCGACGGTCCCATTAATAGGTCGGGGTAATGTTATGTGCACAGTAGACTTAAAAGATGTGTATTTTCATATCCCCGTTCACGTGACATCTCAAAAACTTCTAAGGTTTGCAGTTTATATAAATAGCACTATTCGCCATTTTCAATTTATCTGCCTACCGTTCGGTATCTCCTCAGCTCTGAGAATATTTACAAAGGTCATGATAGAACCAGTTAGTTTTCTTCGGGAACACAACATCAAAATTGTCCCTTATCTAGATGATCTTCTGTTAATCGCGAGCGACAAAAAAACCATGAGGTCCCATTTATAGCAGATGCTAGATCTACTCGAAAAACTGGGCTGGATTGTTAATTACGAGAAGTCTGGTCTCGTTCCAGAGTCCAAAAAGATATTTCTGGGGATCCTCCTGGATTCAAGTAAAAATCGATCCTTTCTACCCGAACCAAAAGTTTCCCACATCTTGGAAGAAATACGGAAATTTAAAAAGAAAGAAGAGGTGTCAGTAAGGGAAACAATGGACATCCTAGGCCTAATGATGTCCTGCCTTCCAGCAGTACCCTGGTCTCAATTTCACTCCAGGCCCCTTCAACAAAAACTGTTGGCAACCTGGGATCTCTCCCAGGAGTCCCTGGAGGAGAAATTCAAGTTACCACTATGGGTAAAAAATTCCCTAGATTGGTGGCTTGTACCATCAAATCTGAGAAAAGGAGTCCAGTGGTCACTATCTCCGTGCGTCACAGTAAATATGGACGCCAGCAGTACAGGATGGGGATCCCAAGTGGCAGGTGAAGCCCTGCAGGGATCCTGGTCTAGGTTCAAACACGTAAAATATTGTCAGATAATATGACTACGGTTTCCTTTCTGTGTCACCAGGGAGGCACCCGGCATCCTCGCCTACAGCATATGGCAAGCAAAATACTAACGTGGGAAGAGGTCAACACGGCATCCCTCTCGGCAGTTCATCTAAAAGGGACTCAAAATCAGGTGGCGGACTTTTTGAGCAGAGAAAGATTGGATCCGGGAAACTGGTACCTCAACCCAGAAGTATTCCGACATCTTACGGACCAGTGGAGTCTACCACAAGTGGACCTTTTCGCATCAAGGAAAAATACAAAATGCCGGGATTTCTTCTCCCTAGATCCGGCGGACCAGCCACTAGCATTAGATGCACTATTCCAGGAATGGGAAATGCCCCTGGCCTATGCGTTCCCTCCCTTACCGTTGATAGCCAGATGCCTACAAAAAATCTCACGCAGTCACACTACCGTCATATTCATCGCCCCGGCATGGCCGAAAAGACCGTGTTATCCAATGCTAAACTGGTTGTCAATACAATTCCCGATAGCGCTACCCCTCAGAGAGGATCTTTTATCCCAGGGCCCAGTATTGTTTCAGAAAAACCACTGGCTAAAATTGACGGCCTGGCTGCTGAAAGGCAGAGGTTAAAGAAACAGGGGCTTTCCAACAAGGTGATTGATACTTTGTTCAAAAGTCGGAAAGCAATTACTTCAAAAATCTATTATAGAATTTGGGAAGTATTTTGTACCTGGTATAAACCAGAGAGTCCAAATATAGATTGCCCAGATTTTATTAAAATCCTAGATTTTTTGCAAGCAGGGCTAGACAAAGGCCTTAGCCCTAGAATCCTGCGGGTACAGACAGCAGCTCTTAGCGCCCTGTTTGATATTAAACTTATGGAAAATAAATGGATAAAAAGGTTCTTGAAAGGGGCAGATAGATCAAAACGCTTTGTGAGAGGACTGTCACCCTCATGGCATCTTAATGTAGTCCTGGAAGGTCTCTGTGATCCTCCATTCGAACCCATTAACCAAATTCCGGTTAGAAATTTATCCATGAAAGTCGCCTTTTTGATTGCCAGCACATCGGCTGGGAGAATCGGCGAGTTACAAGCCTTATCAAATAGAGAACCCTACTTAAAGGGGTTGTCCCGCGCCGAAACGGGTTTTTTTTTTTTTTTTTTAACCCTCCCCCCCGTTTGGCACGAGACAACCCCGATGCAGCGCTTACCTGAATCCCGGCGGTCCGGCGTCTTCATACTTACCTGCTGAAGATGGCCGCCGGGATCCTCTGTCTCCGTGGACCGCAGGGCTTCTGTGCGGTCCATTGCCGATTCCAGCCTCCTGATTGGCTGGAATCGGCACGTGACGGGGCGGAGCTACACGGAGCCGGCATTCTACACGAGCGGCCCCATAGAAGACTGCAGAAGACCCGGACTGCGCAAGCGCGGCTAATTTGGCCATCGGAGGGCGAAAATTAGTCGGCTCCATGGGAACGAGGACGCCAGCAACGGAGCAGGTAAGTATAAAACTTTTTATAACTTCTGTATGGCTCATAATTAATGCACAATGTACATTACAAAGTGCATTATTATGGCCATACAGAAGTGTATAGACCCACTTGCTGCCGTGGGAGAACCCCTTTAACTCCTTGAGTGGCACGCCCGGAAAATCTCCGTGGCTTGCTGCACGGACCATGCAGTTAAACCCCGGAAGGCTTCCGTGGACAGCTCCAGTGCTGAAATGTACTGAGCACTGAGATGTCCGCTGAATTTCTGGGGTTTTTACTGCATGGGGAGTAAAAGGGACTCCCTGCAGGAAGTAAATAATCCCCTCGCACAGCTGTCACAGTTGTGACAGCTGTGGGATGGGACCGCATAGCACTCCTATTGATTTCAATGGAGCCGCCGCTGCCGGCAGCCCCGTTGAAGGCAATAGGAAGCTGGCTGACCCACAGTGATTTTCTGGGAAGGACTTAAAATATAAGCCCTTCCCATAAAATCATTTCTATCAAGTGTAAAGAATAAAATAAAATATATACTTACCGCTCTGTGCTGTCGGGGCTCAGGCGCGTGTCTCCGCTCAGATCCCGGTACTGTCATCATGATCTTTCAGCTGGAGAACATAATCAAACTGCCGGGAGGGGACCGCATAGCACTCCTATTGACTTCAATGCAGCTGCTCTGTGTTGCCGGGGCTCAGGCGCGTGTCTCCGCTCACGTCCCTGTACTGTCATCATGCTCCTTCTTGAATTCTATGAATAGACCGAGCGCTGCGTGTGATTGGCTGAGCGCTACGCGGTCCCATCCCTGCAGTTTGATTATGTTCTTTCAGCAGGCGGGGATTTTAAATCCCCGCCAGCTGAAAGATCATGATGACAGTACCGGGATCTGAGCGGAGACACGCGCCTGAGCCCCGGCAGCACAGAGCGGTAAGTCTGTATTTTATTTTATTTTCCAAAATTGTTATAATCTATTCTTTCTTTGCAAAAAAATATTGCAAAGCGATTGTTCTGTTCCTAAATAAATACTTGCGTGAGAAAATTGCATTGTTGACTTATTTAAAAAACCTGCCCTCTGAGGCACGACATGGTAACAGTAAACCTGCCACTCAAGGGGTTAAGAGTCTTAGAGTATTGTGTAATATTTAAAAACACCCCTGACTCAAAAGTCGTGTCTCCTTTTCATATAAATCAAGAGATAATATTGCCCTCCTTTAGTCAAAATTTCAGTAACGCTAAAGAAGAGCGTCTACATGGTCTAGATGTCCGTAGAGCGGTAAAAACTTACCTGCAAATTACTCAAACCTTCCGGAAATCAGAAAAAAATTCTACTGTTCCAAGGTACCAATAAGGGCAGACCAGCTTCAAAGGATACCATAGCTAGGTGGATCAAATTAGCGATCCAGGAGACCTACAAGACCAGAGGTTTGGTGGCTCCGGAGAGGACGACGGCCCACTCCACTAGGGCTCTCGCCACCTCTTGGATGGAACGCAGGGGGGCCTCGATAGATCAGATTTGCAAGGCAGCAACCTGGTCTAATATAAATACATTTGCAAGGCATTATAGATTAGATCTCCACTCAAATAGAGATCTGGCCTTTGGGCAGAAAGTGCTCCAGGCAGAGGTCCCCCCCTAAAAATCTGATGATTTGGTATACCTCCATGTGTGCTGTCAGGATGGACGTGATGGAAAGACAAGAATTATTTCTTACCGTTAATTCCTTTTCCATGAGTCCATCATGCTTTCCCACCCTTGTTCGATTTATAATGCGTGTACATACAATTGATGTCTTTCAGTGCTAATTAGAGATGAGCGAACGTACTCGTCCGAGCTTGATACTCGTTCGAGTATTAGCGTGTTCGAGATGCTCGTTACTCGTAACGAGCACCACGCGATGTTCGGGTTACTTTCACTTTCATCTCTGAGACGTTAGCGCGCTTTTCTGGCCAATTGAAAGACAGGGAAGGCATTACAACTTCCCCCTGCGACGTTCAAGCCCTATACCACCCCCCTGCAGTGAGTGGCTGGGGAGATCAGGTGTCACCCGAGTATAAAAATCGGCCCCTCCCGCGGCTCGCCTCAGATGCGTTGTGACATAGCTGAGGGACAGTGGTATCGTGTTGGAGCTGCTGTAGGGAGAGTGTTAGGAGTTAGTGTAGGCTTCAAGAACCCCAACGGTCCTTCTTAGGGCCACATCTAACCGTGTGCAGTACTGTGGAGGCTGCTTTTAGCAGTGTTGCACATTTTTTTTTTGGTATATCGGCCGTGCAGAGCATTGCGCCCTGCAGTAATACTACAGGGACAGAAGTGTGTAGGCAGGGCCAGAAGACATATATTATTGATTGAATATACGCAGTGGTCCTTTTCAAAAAAATATTTGAAAAAAATCTATTTGGGCTGCCTGTCACTGTGCTCAGTGTTCTGGGTCCGTGTCTGCTGGGGGTAGTAGTTCTCCAAATAAATACGCAGCCAGCTAAGTGTTACAGCAGGCGTGCGCCAAATTATTTACTGGGGTTCTGTAAACGAAGTCAGCCTCCAACCACAGGCCAATAAGCGGCACATTTAATTACAGCGTTCTGTTTCTGCACTACTGCTAATACACCATGCTGAGGGGTAGGGGTAGGCCTATAGGACGTGGACGCGGGCGAGGACGCGGAGGCCCAAGTCAGGGTGTGGGCACAGGCCGAGCCACTGCGGTGGCCAGGGGTAGAGGCAGGGCCAGACCGAATAATCCAACAACTGGTTCCCAAAGCGCCCACTCGCGCCATGCCACCCTGCAGAGGTCAAGGTGCTCTACGGTGTGGCAGTTTTTCACAGAGACGCCTGACGACCGACGAACAGTGGTGTGCAACCTTTGTCGCGCCAAGATCAGCTGGGGAGGCACCACCACCAGCATGCGCAGGCATATGATGGCCAAGCACCCCACAAGGTGGGACGATGCCCGTTCACCGCCTCCGGTTTGCACCACTGCCTCTCCCCCTGTGCCCCAACCTGCCACTGAGATCCAACCCCCCTCTGAGGACACAGGCACTACCGTCTCCTGGCCTGCACCCACACCCTCACCTCCGCTGTCCTCGGCCCCATCCAGCAATGTCTCTCAGCGTAGCGTCCAGACATCGCTAGCGCCGCTGTTTGAGCGCAAGCGCAAGTACGACGCCACGCACCCGCACGCTCAAGCGTTAAACGTGCACATTGCAAAATTGATCAGCCTAGAGATGCTGCCGTATAGGCTTGTGGAAACGGAGGCTTTCAAAAGCATGATGGCGGCGGCGGCCCCGCGCTACTTGGTTCCCAGTCGGCACTACTTTTCCTGATGTGCCGTCCCAGGCCTGCACGACCACGTCTCCCGCAACATTGTACACGCACTCACCAACGCGGTTACTGCCAAGGTCCACTTAACAACAGACACGTGGACAAGCACAGGCGGGCAGGGCCACTATATCTCCCTGACGACACATTGGGTGAATTTAGTGGAGGCTGGGACAGAGTCAGAGCCTGGGACCGCTCACGTCCTACCCACCCCCCGAATTGCGTGCCCCAGCTCGGTGGTGGTATCTGCGGGGGTGTATGCTTCCTCCACTAAACCACCCTCCTCCTTCTCCTCCTACGCAACCTCTGTCTCGCAATCAAGATGTGTCAGCAGCAGCACGACGCCAGCAGTCGGTGTCACGGGGCGTGGCAGCACAGCGGTGGGCAAGCGTCAGCAGGCCGTGCTGAAACTACTCAGCTTAGGAGAGAAGAGCCACACGGCCCACGAACTGCTGCAAGGTCTAACAGAGCAGACCGACCGCTGGCTTGCGCCGCTGAGCCTCCAACCGGGCATGGTCGTGTGTGACAACGGCCGTAACCTGGTGGCGGCTCTGCAACTCGGCAGCCTCACGCACGTGCCATGCCTGGCCCATGTCTTTAATTTGGTGGTTCAGCGCTTTCTGAAAAGCTACCCCCACTTGTCATACCTGCTCGGAAAGGTGCGCCAGCTCTGCGCACATTTCCGCAAATCCCACACGCACGCTGCCACCCTGCGGACACTGCAACATCGGTTTAATCTGCCAGTGCACCGACTGCTGTGCGACGTGCCCACACAGTGGAACTCTACGCTCCACATGTTGGCCAGACTCTATGAGCAGCGTAGAGCTATAGTGGAATACCAACTCCAACTTGCGCGGCGCAGTAGGAGTCAGCCTCCTCAATTATTTACAGAAGAGTGGGCCTGGTTGGCAGACATCTGCCAGGTCCTTGGAAACTTTGAGGAGTCTACCCAGATGGTGAGCGGCGATGCTGCAATCATTAGAGTCACCATTCCTCTGCTATGCCTCTTTAGAAGTTCCCTGCAAAGCATAAAGGCAGACGCTTTGCGCTCGGAAACAGAGGCGGGGGAAGACAGTATGTCGCTGGATAGTCAGAGCAACCTCATGTCTATATCTCAGCGCGTTGAGGAGGAGGGGGAGGAGCATGAGGAGGAGGGGGAAGAGACAGATTGGCCCACTGCTGAGGGGACAGATGTTGCTTGCCTGTCATCCTTTCAGCGTGTATGGCCAGAGGAGGAGGAGGAGGAGGAGGAGGAGGGGGAGGAGCATGAGGAGGAGGGGGAAGAGACAGCTTGGCCCACTGCTGACGGTACCCATGCTGCTTGCCTGTCATCCTTTCAGCGTGTATGGCCAGAGGAGGAGGAGGAGGATCCTGAAAGTGATCTTCCGAGTGAGGACAGCCATGTGTTGCGTACAGGTACCCTGGCACACATGGCTGACTTCATGTTAGGATGCCTTTCTCGTGACCCTCGCGTTACACGCATTCTGGCCACTACGGATTACTGGGTGTACACACTGCTCGATCCACGGTATAAGGAGAGCCTTTCCACTCTCATTCCCGAAGAGGAGAGGGGTTCGAGAATAATGCTATACCACAGGGCGCTGGTGGACAAACTGATGGTAAACTTCCCATCCGACAGCGCTAGTGGCGGAAGGCGCATTTCCGCGGCCCAGGTAGCAGGGGAGGCGCAGAGATCAGGCAGCATGTACAGCGCAGGCAGGGGAACACTCTTTAAGGCCTTTGACAGCTTTATGGCTCCCCAGCAAGACTGTGTCACCGCTCCCCAGTCAAGGCTGAGTTGGCGGGAGCACTGTAAAAGGATGGTGAGGGAGTACGTAGCCGATTGCACGACCGTCCGCCGTGACGCCTCTGCCCCCTACAACTACTGGGTGTCGAAGCTGGACACGTGGCCTGAACTCGCGCCGTATGCCCTGGAGGTGCTTGCTTGTCCTGCGGCTAGCGTCTTGTCAGAGAGGGTGTTTAGTGCGGCTGGGGGAATCATCACAGATAAGCGTACCCGCCTGTCAACCGACAGTGCCGACAGGCTTACACTCATCAAGATGAACAAAGCCTGGATTTCCCCAGACTTCTCTTCTCCACCAGCGGACAGCAGCGATACCTAAACAATACGTAGGCTGCACCCGCGGATGGAAGCATTGTTCTCTATCACCATCAAAAACGTGGACCTTTTAGCTTCATCAATCTGTGTATTCTATTCATCCTCCTCCTCCTGCTCCTCCTCCTGAAACCTGACATAATCACGCCGAACGGGCAATTTTTCTTAGGCCCACAAGGCTCAGTCATATAATTTTTGTAAACTATTTTTATACGTTTCAATGCTCATTAAAGCGTTGAAACTTTCACCTGAACCAATTTTTATTTTAACTGGGCTGCCTCCAGGCCTAGTTACCAATTAAGCCACATTAACCAAAGCCATTAATGGGTTTCACCTGCCCTCTCGGTTGGGCATAGGCAATTTTTCTCAGGTACATTAGTACTGTTGGTACACCAATTTTTGTGGGCCCTCGCCATAAGTGTAATCCAATTAATTTTTTGCCCACCTGCATTACAGCTGACATAACATCAGCTGTGATGGGCACTGCAATGGGATATTTTTATGTACCGCCGGTGGCTTCCTGGCAACCCACCCATGCTGTGGGTCCACAGGGAGTTGTAACTACATGTGTCCACTTCTAAAGAACCCCAGTCTGACTGGGCATGCAGTGTGGGCCGAAGCCTACCTGCATTAAACATGACATTATTACCTCAGCTGTGATGGGCAATGCAATGGGATATTTTTATGTACCGCCGGTGGGTTCCAGGGAGCCACCCATGCTGTGGGTCCACAGGGAGTTGTAAATGCATCTGTGTCCACTTCTAAAGAACCCCAGTCTGACTGGGCATGCAGTGTGGGCCGAAGCCCACCTGCATTAAACATGACATTACTACCTCAGCTGTGTTGGGCAATGCAATGGGATATTTTTATGTACCGCCGGTGGCTTCCTGGCACCCACCCATGCTGTGGGTCCACAGGGAGTTGTAACTGCATCTGTGTCCACTTCTAAAGAACCCCAGTCTGACTGGGGCATGCAGTGTGGGCCGAAGCCCACCTGCATTTAATCTGACGTTAGCTCTGCTGTCCAGGGCACTGCAATGGGATACATTTATGTACAGCGGGTGGGTTCCAGGGAGCCACCCATGCTGTGGGTGCACACGGAATTCCCATTGCGGAGTTGTACCTGCCTGTGACTATTTATAAAAAACCCCGGTCTGACTGGGGCATGCAGACACCTTGACAGAATGAATAGTGTGTGGCACATGGGTTCCCCATTGCTATGCCCACGTGTGCAGCTCCAGATGGCGGTGGCACAGTATTATATTTCTCATTGCTTCTGTACAGCATTGTGGGCTATCGCCCTGCCCCTTTTAAAGAGGGTCGCTGCCTAGCCGTGCCAACCCTCTGCAGTGTGTGCCTGCGGTTCCTCTGGCAGACGCACTTATAAATAGACATGAGTGTGGCGTGGCATGAGGGCAGCTGAAGGCTGCGCAGGGACACTTTGGTGTGCGCTGTGGACACTGGGTCGTGGGGGGGGGGGGGGGGTTGGGCAGCATGTAACCCAGGAGAAGTGGCAGCGGAGTGTCATGCAGGCAGTGATTGTGCTTTGTTGGAGGTAGTGTGGTGCTTTGCTAAGGTATGCATTGCTAATGAGGGCTTTTCAGAAGTAAAAGTTGTTGGGGGGGGGGCCACTCTTGCCGCTATTGTGGCTTAATAGTGGGACCTGTGAACTTGAGATGCAGCCCAACATGTAGCCCCTCGCCTGCCCTATCCGTTGCTGTGTCGTTCCCATCACTTTCTTGGGTTTTGCAGATTTTCACACATGAAAACCTTAGCGAGCATCGGCGATATACAAAAATGCTCGGGTCGCCCATTGACTTCAATGGGGTTCGTTATTCGAAACGAACCCTCGAGCATCGCGAAAAGTTCGTCTCGAGTAACGAGCACCCGAGCATTTTGGTGCTCGCTCATCTCTAATTAAAAGCTATCAAAAAGGTACTGAGTGAATCTCAGAGAAAATTATAAATATTCAAGTGAAAGTCGGGGGATGATGCAATGGTCAGGCCCATTGAAAAAAGGCATAAGGTTCAGGAGAGAAATAACCCCCAACCCAGACAAACAAGCCGCTGTTTAAAGCAACAAAATAACAAACAGCATCACCAGCCTTGATGGTAGATGGGATGAATAACCAGATAGTGATACGTCTGTTCTTTTATAGCAGGAGAGTACACCCGCCTCATGGGGGTGTGGAGACACACAGGCCAATCACTGTGAGAGATGTCATTCAGGAGGACCACCCACAAAAGGGGGGGGGGGGGCGACAGAGGAAATTATTGCATCAGTACTAAATGTCAAATTGTAGATACACTTTTGGCGTTCCTATTGGATGCACCGCTGCAATACGCGATAATGCAATATGTCAGCCAGTACGTGTTTTCGTGTGCCCGGTATACCGGAGGTTGCAAATGCAAATGCAAATTGGATGCACCACGGCAATATACGATTACGCAATTACGCGATATGACGTCAGCCAGTAGGCGTTTTCGTGTACCGGAGGTTGCAGACTATGCTTAGGGGGTATTAGCCTTGGCCTATACTGACTACTAGTTAGATCGGATGTTTGCCCTGCACCTGCCCCATGAGGCATGTTTACTCTGATCTCCAAAAGTGTATCTACAATTTGACATTTAGTTCTGATGCAATAATTTCCTCTGTCGCCCCCACCTCTTTGTGGGCGGTCCTCCTGGATGACATCTCTCAGTGATTGGCCTGTGTGTCTCCACACCCCCATGAGGCGGGTGTACTCTCCTGCTATAAAAGAACAGACGTATCACTATCTGGTTATTCATCCCGTCTACCATCAAGGCTGGTGATGCTGTTTGTTATTTTGTTGCTTTGAACAGCAGCTTGTTTGTCTGGGTTGGGGGTTATTTCTCTCCTGAACCTTATGCCTATTTTCAATGGGCCTGACCATTGCATCATCCCCCAACTTTCACTTGAATATTTATAATTTTCTCTGACATTCACTCAGTACCTTTTTGATAGCTTTTAATCAATGGTTCCTAATGAGGTTGCACTACTGCAGCTGAAAAACGTAGAACCAATCAATTAAACCATTTACTACTTAGCTTTTCCATTTCATGTTTTTCACACTTGATGTATCAGCATTCTGTATTCTAAGTGATAGATTTTTGTTTGGCATTAATTATTTCCCTACTGCATCCATTTGGGATATACATTGGCTATTAAGCCAATCATCTATGCTGTTACTGTAGATACAAGCGTAGTACTTTCTGGACGCTTGTGTCCCCGTTTTTTGTGTGTGTTCACTTCCTATAGCTGTGGGCTGGTTTTATTTTATTTTGATCTATTTAGTAGAGATGAGCGAACGTACTCGTCCGAGCTTGATACTCGTTTGAGTATTAGCGTGTTCGAGATGCTCGTTACTCGTGACGAGTACCACGCGATATTCGAGTTACTTTCACTTTCATCTCTGAAACGTTAGAGCGCTTTTCTGGCCAATAGAAAGACAGGGAAGGCATTACAACTTCCCCCTGTGACGTTCAAGCCTTATACCACCCCCCTGCAGGGAGTGGCTGGCGAGATCAGGTGTCACCCGAGTATATAAATCGGCCCCTCCTGCGGCTCGCCACAGATGCGTTCTGACAGAGATCAGGGACAGTGCTGCTGGTGCCGGAGCTGCTATAGGGAGAGCGTTAGGAGTATTTTAGGCTTCAAGAACCCCAACGGTCCTTCTTAGGGCCACATCTAACCGTGTGCAGTAGTGTGGAGGCTGCTTTTTGCAGTGTTGCACATTTTTTTTTTTTTGTATATCGGCTGTGCAGAGCATTGCGCCCTGCAGTAATTATATATAGTCCAGGGCCAGTAGTGGTGGTGAGGCAGGGACAGAAGACATATTTATTGAATATAGGCAGTGGGCCTTTCCAAATACATTTGGGGAAAAAAATCTATTTGGGCTGCCTGTGACTGTCCTCAGTGTACTGGGTCTGTGCTGGGGGTAGTTGTCCTCCTAATTCATATGCAGCCAGCTAAGTGTTACAGCAGGCTTGCGCAAAATTATTTCCTGGCTCTGTGTTGGCTGTTACATCACCGCTGTATTCCAGTCCACAGTACAACAGTCTGCAGTTATTTTACATACTCCAGGGCCAGTAGTGGTGAGGCAGGGACAGAAGACATATTTATTGAATATAGGCAGTGGGCCTTTCCAAAAACATTTGGGAAAAAAAATCTATTTGGGCTGCCTGTGACTGTCCTCAGTGTACTGCGTCTGTGCTGGGGGTATTTGTCCTCCTAATTCATACGCAGCCAGCTAAGTGTTACAGCAGGCTTGCGCAAAATTATTTCCTGGCTCTGCTGTGCGTTCCGTAAGCGAAGTCAGCCTCCAACCACAGGCCAATAAGCGGCACATTTAATTACAGCATTCTGTTTCTGCACTACTGGTAATACACCATGCTGAGGGGTAGGGGTAGGCCTAGAGGACGTGGACGCGGGCGAGGACGCGGAGG
Organism: Eleutherodactylus coqui; assembly: GCF_035609145.1. Classification (NCBI taxonomy): domain Eukaryota; kingdom Metazoa; phylum Chordata; class Amphibia; order Anura; family Eleutherodactylidae; genus Eleutherodactylus; species Eleutherodactylus coqui. The sequence continues at coordinate 99,829,706 of NC_089849.1, forward strand.
CCCAAGTCAGGGTGTGGGCACAGGCCCAGCTCCTGATCCAGGTGTATCGCAACCGACTGCTGCGGGATTAGGAGAGAGGCACGTTTCTGGCATCCCCACATTCATCTCAAAATTAATGAGTCCACGCGGTAGACCTTTATTAGAAAATGAGCAGTGTGAGCAGGTCCTGTCGTGGATGGCAGAAAGTGCATCCAGCAATCTATCGAACACCCAGAGTTCTGCGCCGTCCACTGTTGCAACTCTGAATCCTCTGGCTGCTGCTCCTCCTTCCTCCCAGCCTCCTCACTCCATTACAATGACACATTCTGAGGAGCAGGCAGACTCCCAGGAACTGTTCCCGGGCCCCTGCCCAGAATGGGCAGCAAGGGTTCCGAATACTCTCCCACTGGAGGAGTTTGTCGTGACCGATGCCCAACCTTTTGAAAGTTCCCGGGGTCCGGGGGATGAGGCTGGGGACTTCCGGCAACTGTCTCAAGACCTTTCAGTGGGTGAGGAGGACGATGACGATGAGACACAGTTGTCTATCAGTGAGGTAGTAGTAAGGGCAGTAAGTCCGAGGGAGGAGCGCACAGAGGATTTGAAGGAAGAGCAGCAGGACGATGAGGTGACTGACCCCACCTGGTTTGCTACGCCTACTGAGGACAGGTCTTCAGAGGGGGAGGCAAGGGCAGCAGCAGGGCAGGTTGCAAGAGGCAGTGCGGTGTCCAGGGGTAGAGGCAGGGCCAGACCGAATAATCCACCAACTGTTTCCCAAAGCGCCCCCTCGCGCCATGCCACCCTGCAGAGGCCGAGGTGCTCAAAGGTCTGGCAGTTTTTCACTGAGAGTGCAGACGACCGACGAACAGTGGTGTGCAACCAGTGTCGTGCCAAGATCAGCCGGGGAGCCACCACCACCAGCCACACCACCGCCAGCATGCGCAGACATATGATGGCCAAGCACCCCACAAGGTGGGACGAAGGCCGTTCACCGCCTCCGGTTTGCACCGCTGCCTCTCCCCCTGTGCCCCAACCTGCCACTGAGATCCAACCCCCCTCTCAGGGCACAGGCACTACCGTCTCCTGGCCTGCACCCACACCCTCACCTCCGCTGTCCTCGGCCCCATCCACCAATGTCTGTCAGCTCACCGTCCAGCCGTCGCTAGCGCAAGTGTTGGAGCGCAAGCGCAAGTACGCCGCCACGCACCCGCACGCTCAAGCGTTAAACGTGCACATAGCCAAATCTATCAGCCTGGAGATGCTGCCGTATACGGTTGTGGAAACGGAGGCTTTCAAAAGTATGATGGCTGCGGCGGCCCCGCGCTACTCAGCTCCCAGTCGCCACTACTTTTCCCAATGTGCCGTCCCAGCCCTGCACGACCACGTCTCCCGCAACATTGTACGCGCCCTCACCAACGCGGTTACTGCCAAGGTCCACTTAACAACAGACACGTGGACAAGCACAGGCGGGCAGGGCCACTATATCTCCCTGACGGCACATTGGGTGAATTTAGTGGAGGCTGGGACAGAGTCAGAGCCTGGGACCGCTCACGTTCTACCCACCCCCAGAATTGCGTGCCCCAGCTCGGTGGTGGTATCTGCGGCGGTGTATGCTTCCTCCACTAAACCACCCTCCTCCTCCTCCACAACCTCTGTCTCGCAATCAAGATGTGTCAGCAGCACGTCGGCAGCAGTCGGTGTCGCGCGGCGTGGCAGCACAGCGGTGGGCAAGCGTCAGCAGGCCATGCTGAAACTACTCAGCTTAGGAGATAAGAGGCACACGAACTGTTGCAGGGTCTGACAGAGCAGACCGACCGCTGGCTTGCGCCGCTGAGCCTCCAACCGGGCATGGTCGTGTGTGACAACGGCCGTAACCTGGTGGCGGCTCTGCAGCTCGGCAGCCTCACGCACGTGCCATGTCTGGCCCACGTCTTTAATTTGGTGGTTCAGCGCTTTCTGAAAAGCTGCCCACGCTTGTCATACCTGCTCGGAAATGTGCGCCGGCTCTGCGCACATTTCCGCAAGTCCCACACGGACGCTGCCACCCTGCGCACCCTGCAACATCGGTTTCATCTGCCAGTGCACCGACTGCTGTGCGACGTGCCCACACGGTGGAACTCTACGCTCCACATGTTGGCCAGGCTCTATGAGCAGCGTAGAGCTATAGTGGAATACCAACTCCAACATGGGCGGCGCAGTGGGAGTCAGCCTCCTCAATTCTTTACAGAAGAGTGGGCCTGGTTGGCAGACATCTGCCAGGTCCTTGGAAACTTTGAGGAGTCTACCCAGATGGTGAGCGGCGATGCTGAGAAGTTCCCTGCAAAGCATTAAGGCAGACGCTTTGCGCTCGGAAACAGAGGCGGGGGAAGACAGTATGTCGCTGGATAGTCAGAGCACCCTCCTGTCTATATCTCAGCGCATTGAGGAGGAGGAGGAGCATGAGGAGGATGAGGAGGAGGGGGAAGAGACAGCTTGGCCCACTGCTGAGGGTACCCATGCTGCTTGCCTGTCATCCTTTCAGCGTGTATGGCCTGAGGAGGAGGAGGAGGAGGATCCTGAAAGTGATCTTCCTAGTGAGGACAGCCATGTGTTGCGTACAGGTATCCTGGCACACATGGCTGACTTCATGTTAGGATGCCTTTCTCGTGACCCTCGCGTTACACGCATTCTGGCCACTACGGATTACTGGGTGTACACACTGCTCGACCCACGGTATAAGGAGAACCTTTCCACTCTCATACCCGAAGAGGAAAGGGGTTCGAGAGTGATGCTATACCACAGGACCATGGCGGACAAACTGATGGTAAAATTCCCATCCGACAGCGCTAGTGGCCGAAGGCGCAGTTCAGAGGGCCAGGTTGTAGGGGAGGTGCAGAGATCAGGCAGCATGTACAGCACAGGCAGGGGAACACTGTCTAAGGCCTTTGACAGCTTTATGGCTCCCCAGCAAGACTGTGTCACCGCTCCCCAGTCAAGGCTGAGTCGGCGGGAGCACTGTAAAAGGATGGTGAGGGAGTACGTAGCCGATTGCACGACCGTCCTCCGTGACGCCTCTGCCCCCTACAACTACTGGGTGTCGAAGCTGGACACGTGGCCGGAACTCGCGCCGTATGCCCTGGAGCTTGTCCTGCGGCTAGCGTCTTGTCAGAGAGGGTGTTTAGTGCGGCTGGGGGAATCATCACAGATAAGCGTACCCGCCTGTCAACCGACAGTGCCGACAGGCTTACACTCATCAAGATGAACAAAGCCTGGATTTCCCCAGACTTCTCTTCTCCACCAGCGGACAGCAGCGATACCTAAACAATACGTAGGCTGCACCCGCGGATGGAAGCATTGTTCTCTATCACCATCAAAAACGGGGACCTTTTAGCTTCATCAATCTGTGTATTCTATTCATCCTCCTCCTCCTGCTCCTCCTCCTGAAACCTGACGTAATCACGCCGAACGGGCAATTTTTCTTAGGCCCACAAGGCTCAGTCATATAATTTTTGTAAACAATTTTTATACGTTTCAATGCTCATTAAAGCATTGAAACTTTCACCTGAACCAATTTTTATTTTAACTGGGCTGCCTCCAGGCCTAGTTACAAATTAAGCCACATTAACCAAAGCAATTAATGGGTTTCACCTGCCCTCTTGGTTGGGCATGGGCAATTTTTCTGAGGTACATTAGTACTGTTGGTACACCAATTTTTGTGGGCCCTCGCCTACAATGTAATCCAATTAATTTTTTGCCCACCTGCATTAAAGCTGACGTTACATCAGCTGTGTTGGGCACTGCAATGGGATATATTTATGTACCGCCGGTGGGTTCCAGGGAGCCACCCATGCTGTGGGTCCACAGGAAGTTGTAACTGCATGTGTCTACTTCTAAAGAACCCCAGTCTGACTGAGGCATGCAGTGTGGGCCGAAGCCCACCTGCATTTAATCGGACGTTACCTCAGCTGTGATGGGCACTGCAATGGGATACATTTATGTACAGCCGGTGGGTTCCAGGGAGCCACCCATGCTGTGGGTGCACACGGAATTCCCATTGCGGAGTTGTACCTGCCTGTGACTATTTATAAAAAAACACGGTCTGACTGGGGCATGCAGACACCTTGACAGAATGAATAGTGTGTGGCACATAGGTTCCCCATTGCTATGCCCACGTGTGCAGCTCCTGATGGCGGTGGCACAGGATTATATTTCTCATTGCTTCTGTACAGCATTGTGGGCTATCGCCCTGCCCCTTTTAAAGAGGGTCGCTGCCTTGCCGTGCCAACCCTCTGCAGTGTGTGCCTGCGGTTCCTCCTCATGGCAGATGCACTTATAAATAGACATGAGGGTGGTGTGGCATGAGTGCAGCTGAAGGCTGCGCAGGGACACTTTGGTGTGCGCTGTGGACACTGCGTCGTGGGGGGGGGGGTTGGGCAGCATGTAACCCAGGAGAAGTGGCAGCGGAGTGTCATGCAGGCAGTGATTGTGCTTTGTTGGAGGTAGTGTGGTGCTTAGCTAAGGTATGCATTGCTAATGAGGGCTTTTCAGAAGTAAAAGTTGTTGGGGGGGGGCCACTCTTGCCGCTATTGTGGCTTAATAGTGGGACCTGGGAACTTGAGATGTAGCCCAACATGTAGCCCCTCGCCTGCCCTATCCGTTGCTTTGTCGTTCCCATCACTTTCTTGAATTGCCCAGATTTTCACAAATGAAAACCTTAGCAAGCATCGGCGATATACAAAAATGCTCGGGTCGCCCATTGACTTCAATGGGGTTCGTTACTCGAAACGAACCCTCGAGCATCTCGATAATTTCGTCCCGAGTAACGAGCACCCGAGCATTTTGGTGCTCGCTCATCTCTACTAATAAGTTATATTTTAGAAAGAAAATAGACACTCAGTGGTTTGTATCTCCTGCCGAAAATTCCAAAGATACAAAGGTGTCCACCTCACTCTTGTTCAACCCAGGGACTATTCAGCTCGAATCAGAGCCACATCCTTAGCAGGCAATGGATCATAAATGGAGCCGGTAGTTGTCTTTGTGCTTGGCCCAAGTTAGTTGACTTTAACATCTATATAAAGTTTGAGTAAGTTGAGTAATTGTCTGCTCATGATCATTTGGCTGACAGCTATTGAAGGTGTATTGACACGTTACTTTTTCTTATATTGGTTGCTTTGGATGTTTTTCCCCCAATGGTCAAACCTTGCAAAATACAGCATCAACCAAAGCTGGGGCTTGTAAAAATTGATATGACTAAGAGCGGTAATGCTTGAAATGCGTGGGTGCTGTTGTGTGCAAAATCGCTTATGTATACAAGCCCATTCAAAAGAATGGGGTCTATATTCGTGCATTTCACAGATCTTGTGTGAAAGTGGCCTGAGACAGGTGTTATACCACAAAAAATAAATTAAAGTGGTTGTCTGAAATAATCGCTGAGCTCGGTCAGTGGCTGCAGCAGCCTGTGGCATCCCATAAACAGGCTGTTGTAGCCTGTAAACTGTGCGTCAGCAAGGAGACCCAGAGACGACAGTGGGAGGACTTGCAGGGAGTGGGGAGAGGCGAGTATAAGCTCTTTGCTTTCACATGGGAGACCCTTTTTTAGAAATGGGTTATACTTCTGACAATCCCTTTATTAAAGTGGTTGTCCCGCGCCGAAACGGGTTTTTTTTTTTTTGCATAGGCCCCCCGTTCAGCGCAGGACAAACCCAAGGAATGTGTTGAAATTTAAAAAAAAAATTTACTTACCCAAATCCCCTGTCTGCAACTTCTTCCTTCTTTTCCTCCAAGATGGCCGCCGGGATCTTCACCCACGATGCACCGCGGGTCTTCTCCCATGGTGCACCGTGGGCTCTGTGCGGTCCATTGCCGATTCCAGCCTCCTGATTGGCTGGAATCGGCACACGTGATGGGGCGGAGCTACGCAGTGATGCGTAGAAGGGGGCGGAGCCAGAACGCCGCTCGTGCCCGTACCGACCAGAAGGGAGAAGACCCTTCTGCACAAGTGCGTCTAATCGGGCGATTAGACGCTGAAATTAGACGGCACCATGGAGACGGGGACGCCAGCGCAGGGAAGGTGAGTGAATAACTTCTGTATGGCTCATATTTAATGCACGATGCATATTACAAAGTGCATTAATATGGCCATACAGAAGTGTATAACCCCACTTGCTTTCGCGGGACAACCCCTTTAAATACTATTAACCACTTGTATACGTTGGCATTTTTTAAATGTCCTCTGATTCTTTTAGGATGTTGGGCTTCTACGTTTTTGAAGCGGTTATTCAAATTTTGATGAAAATGTCCAAGATCCTTCCGCTATTTTTTTTCTTTTTTTTTTTTTTTAAAGGGATGAATTCAGTCTTTAAATATTAAAAATCTTTAGGAAAACTTGTTAAATGTTGCACAGAAATTAAAGCAAAGTAGAGATTTTTTATTTTCCTCGCAGATTTTCAGTCTTAAACCTCTTTTTTTCTGCAACGCAGCTGAGTTAACATAAAAAATCCCTACTTACTATCCTGATAAAGCTGCTTATAGGAATATCTGACATGGGGTCCCAGTGTGCACATTGACCAAGACACAGACCTCAAAAATGAAGAAGCACCTTATGTTTTTTTTGGAGACTATTAGGCCAGTTTCAGACAAGCATATAAAAACTTGTCCATAATATGAATCCGCATTACGGACAGGTCATCAGCTTCTTATCTCAGTTTTCCTCCATATTTTTATTACTTTCCTAATAGAAATTAATACAAATATGGAGGCAAATGCACAAAAAATAAATCATGCTGTGTGTTTTGAAAAACAATAAAAAATATGAGCATGTGATTAGCGCTATAGATTTAGATTAGCTCCGTATTTAGTATTGTCCCCTCAACATGGACCTAATATGCAGCAAAAATATGCTTGGCTGAAATCTGTCTTATTAGGACGTATTCCAGGCACCATTTCAGGTTTACCAAGGCCATGAAGTGCCAAGACAAACCCCCCTCAAAATTCCCCACTTTGGAACTATATTGGTAAGAGGATTCATCTATGTGACCCTTTTGACCCCCCAGGTGTTTTATGGGAGTTCACATTAGCCCATGTTATCAAACCACACCGCTACTGATCTGATGATCTCATTGCCAGGTGCCAAATTAGTAGATATGGAAGCCCGTGATGAGAAGATTGCTAGCGGTATCTAATAACGCGAAGAACTTCGTATTATAGGAAGATGCTTCTCATGAGCCCAAAAGAGAATTCTGTTTAATTGAAGAAATTTGCCAGTTTTTATACAGCAATAAAGAGGGCGTTATCATACAAAGGTTACTGTTACAAAGGTTACAAACATTATGGATCATGAGGCTTATTGACATCTACAAAACAGTCTTAAAAGATATTAATGTTCGTCTACACAAGAAAATAACTGCAGTCAGGGTAGTATTATTGCAGTATGCACTATTTCTGTTGACTATTTCTTTATGTTAACATAATTTAGTATGGCTATTTTTCCTATTGACTCCTCTTATCTGTTAATCCTTGCTACCGGCAATACAAAGCATAGGTTTTAGTCTTGTATATAAGGGCCAATAGTCCAATCAGATAAGAAATACATACACCTATTGCATTCTGAAACTTAACAATTTATGTGCCATGACAGCCCATGAAAGTAAAAGTACTATTTTTCATATTATCTGATGGTTTAAACACATTTAAAAAAAATTTTCAATAGGAAAAAAGCACGGCACAATGTTCCACCCAATTTCTCATAGTATCAGATAGGCCCCATATTTAGGTGTAATATGCAGTCTTAAAAGCCCATTGATTTACATTGGGACATTTAAATAAGCGTGTTTTAACATGCGTATTAAATGCATGAAATCGCAGTATCAACTATTTTGGTGCATAATACTCCCATTATAGGCTATGGGGATTTAAAACATGCAGTAAATACGCATGTTACATGTATGTTTAACTATGTAGTGCATATGTAAAATTAAAATTATATGCATGTGATACACAGCCCCCATATGCCCGTGTGAGTACTTAGTATAACTATAGCTTCTGTCTTCAGCAATTTGTTTCACAACTTCTCACTAATTTGCCACTTCAGTCCATTCTATCCACATTAGCCTCTCTCTCCTTCCATCACCCATGTACAGCTCATATTCACTGTATGTGTTTTTGAATCACATTTAAACCATCTGATTCCACTGTGAAACAGAAGCTGCTCCCATAAATCACAAAACCATCTGCTGACCCTCTTTATTCTCCTGCTTCTAGCTGTAGGTGGCATCTCTTCTAACCCCAGTCCACCTCCTAATATTACCAACCTAAACTTCTTACCTGCCCCACAAAGAAACCCTGAAATTCTTAACTTTGATTGTATGTCTTCTCCAGTCTCCTTTCATTGTGCTCGAAAATGCTCAGCATGCAACAAACTCCCGATCATTTACAACTTCTCAATCTGCTGGTGCAGCATCTGGGGTCAGGCCTATGGCCGGGAAAACAGTGGGGTAAAAGATGGCGGGGGTCCTGATGGCTCTACAGTCTCCATCTGATTCATTCAAAACCTGGCTTGACCCAGCTGCATGCAAGGAATAAAGTTAGCACTGTGCTACAAACGTTCACTAATTATCTGTTAACGTGACGCCAGTGCCTCTTCCGAGTGATAAATCACCTGAGCCGAATAAGAGTTCCACAATCAAGAGGTAGTTTCAAACCAAAGGCGCAGTGCTTTCTTTTACTCACAATTTCCAACTTGGCAGTATTTTGTTATCGGAAAATCAAACAGTCTTAGATAAAACACTCTTTGCACATTTTTCTCCTGCACTACCTCTGACACTTGCAATTAGGAGTCACACTTGCCCCGAAATATAGACTCCATCAGTCTCGGTTATCTGATGGAATAACTCTTGGGAGAACACTCCTGACATAAAGGGGAAAAGCATACCATTTTTTTTAACTTGCTACGTCCCCTATCTCGTTTTTCTAGCGCCATTTTGCAGTGTAGTTGCTTACGCCAGACTTGTCCTCCAACCTGCCTTAGCAGAGTCATTCTCATCTCTCGATCATGTAGTTAAGCAGGGGAGTGTTTGAACATATCTACCAACTCTTTCTACAGGATCCGACCACTGAACTCTAATGCCCGGAGGGGATACATCCCATGGAAGTTTGAGATGGCCCAAGGCTCTGCCCCGGCAGGAGTGTCAGAGCCTCTACATCCTGCTCACACATCCTCCATCACAGACTACATCTCTACTCTCTACACACTAACTCTGTCCCTAATTTCTCTAATGACTAATCACGCCACACAGAGCAGGTTAGGGAGACAGACACACCGACAACACCAAAACCGGTGACACCAACATGAACACAAGACATAGACTAACATAACTACACATACCAAGGCACAAAGACAATCCACCTGGGGTAGACAAACACCAACCTAGTGGTACCCTAATTCTAAGCCACTACACTGGCTCTTGCAGAAACATGGGTTCAACAGTCTGACACTGCTTCCCTTGCTGCTCTATCTGGATCATTTTACTGTCTTAATTTCCTGGTTTCTGGCTTGTGAAATTCTATCCCTCGTTATGGGTGATATTAACATCTCCATTGATGATCCATCTGCCTCTCTGCTTCTATCATTAAGCTCTCTAGGTCTTTTACAGCTTACTGCTTCCACACAGATACACTTGACTCAGTCTTCTTCCAGCTCTGCTCAGTCTCTAACTTTTAAAACTCCTCTCTCGCTCTTACCATGAGTTCCTTTCCTTTACTGCCAAGTATTCTTGTCCTTCCCAAAATACTCTTTGCGTTTACACACAGATCTACAGGCCATTGACACTCAACAATTTATAGACTCCTTACAGCCATCGTTATTCCCAAACTCAAATTTCTTGATGGTGTTGGTGTACATTATAGCAAAACTTTCTAAAGTACCCTGGACAATCCAAGCCTCCCAATGTAGACCATGGCTACCTTGGCACACACCTCAAACACATTTCCTTCAGCTCTAGGTATGCTGAAAGCCTGTGGTGAAAATCACAGCAGATTTCCTCAATTACAAGTTCCCACTTTGCCCTTTACCATGTCATACAGTCACCATGCTCAACCTCCTCACTATCCAGTAACCTGAAACTATTTGATGCTCTTCACCCCCTCCCTAGCCCTGAAGTGCAGCCGCCTACGATAGATATCAGTGCTGAAGACCTGGAGATTTATTACTAAAACAAAATTGACAACATCGGGTATAATATCTCTAGTCTCTAAGTAACTTTGATCCTATTCCCTCCTGCACCTCTTCTAGTTTATTCTTGGCATTTGACTCAACAGAAATAGTCTCCAGGCTCTCCTTCGCACCCAACTAACCATTAATGACCATATTCCCTCATATCTTGTCCAGGCTCTCTCCTCGACTGTCATTAGTCACCTCACTACAATACTTAGCCTTTCTTCTCATCACTTCCCTTTTTTCTTTTAAGGATGTCATGTCTTCATTGCTAGAAATAATTTCTTGACCCAGTCTGTGCTTCCATTTATTGAACCATCTCTATTCTCCCTTTCATCTCCTAATTGAAACATCTGGTCTACTCTATAATTAGCTATCTTCCTGTGAACTCTCTTCTTGACCCCTTACAATCTGGTTTTTATATTCTGTTCTACAGAAACCAGTCTTACTAAAATGCAAATGGTCTCCTATTGGCTAAATCGAATAGTGGCTACTCACTACTTTTTTTTGGATCTCCCTGCAGCATTTGACACTGCAGATCATCAACTCTTTCTCAATATGCCCCACTTTACTGGCATATGGACACTACTTTCTCTTGGTTTCTCTTCTACCTCTCTGACCATTCAGTGTATCATTTTCTAGCTCTACTTCTCCTCCTGTTAAGGTTTCGTTTTAAACACTCTATTTTGTCTACTTAGCAATTAGTCGACAAACTATCCACAGATTTGGCTTCCAGTATCATCTCTATGCCGATTACCATTCTGAGGTTCTATGATTTATTGAGTTGGAAGGGACCTCCATGGTCATCGGGTCCAACCCTCTGCTCAATGTAGGATATATCACTAAATAATCCCAGACAAATGTCTGTCTGGTCTGCTTGAAGACTTCATTTTTTCATCCCATTGCTTCTATTCTTGTGCAAATGAGAATAGGGCTGATCCCTCTGCACTGTGACTGCCCTTCAGATGTTTATAGACAGCTATTAAGTCTCCTCTCAGCCACCTTTTTTGCGAGCAAAACATTCCCAGATCCCTAAAGGGTTCCTCATAGGACATCGTTTGCAGACCGCTCGACATCTTGGGAACTCTTCTATGAACTTCAATTTGTTCTTTTTTAAAATGGGTGTCCCGAACTGGACACAGTATTCTGAATAAAGCAACGAAGAGTAGACTGGGATAATTATCTCATGTGATCTAGATGTTATGTTTCTCTTTACCTTTTTTTGCTGCTGCATCACATTGTTGACTCACGTTCAGTCTGTGATCTATTAGTATGCCCAAGTCTGCTGCTGCTTAGCTTAATTCTTTCCATTCTGTATGTGCTTTTCATTTTTCTTGTCCAGATGTAGTTCTTTGCATTTCTCCTTGTTAAATACCATTGTTAGTCACTGTCCACTGTTCATGCTTTTCTAGATCTTTTTGAATGCTCTTTCTATTCCGTGGTGTTAGCTATCCCTCTTAGTTTTGTGTCATCAGTAAATTTGATCAGCTTCCCCTCAATTTCCCCTCTTGACTCACTTATAAAAATGATAAACGCTGGGCCTCGGGCAGTCTTGTGGTACCCCACTTGAAACATTCTTCCACTTGGATGTGCAGCCATTTATGACCACTCTTTGAGTACGATCACTCAGCCAGTTGTAAATCCACCCAACCGTTGCCTTGTCAAAACCATATTTGGTTGTTTTTGCAAGAAGGATGGTAAGAGATAATTTACCAAATGCTTTACTAAATTTAAGATATAGTATATACCCCTCTATTCATGACATCATCCCTTCACATTTTCAAAACACCAGTGTCTGACTGTATGCTGCATCTAAAATGTCCTCTCTGTATCTCAAATTGAATCTTCTACTAACCCACCAAAATCCTTCGCTCACTACATTCAATGACTTGCTTGCTCATGTCACCTGTACCTCCAACACATCTCCAGAATCTTCCTTTTTCTTGCTGTGGAAACGGCATAAACTCTTATTATTCTTATGCATTTTCATCTTGACTGTTGTAATTCATTACTGATTAGTCTTTCTCACACTAAACTGTCCCATCTCCAAACTGTCCTGAATGCAGCAGCCATTTGGTTTGGTTGCCCATCCACTGCAGAATACAATTTATACTCCTCACTCATCCATAAAGCTCTCCATAGTGCTGTGCCAACCTTATATCTCCTCCCTCATCTGTCTACTGCCCTACTTGTGCTCTCTGCTCTACTAATGACCTTAGACTGAATTCCTCCATAATCTAAACCTCCCACCTCCTAGATATTTCCATAGCTGCTCCAATTCTCTAGAATGCTCTACCCAAGAAAATCAGGCTCACCCTCAATCACAGTATTAAGCCCTAAAAATGTCTACCAGATCCCCTAATCTAACTTTACCTTCATCTACCCCTTTCCTACATTCTCCCTCTGAACTTTGTTCTGTCATCCAGAAGCATGCCCCCGCACTCCATGCTCTTACAGGCACTTCACAACTGGACATACAGATAATAGGGGGTGGCCGGCTCAAGTGGCTTTATGTATACTGCCCTATTCTGTAAAAAGATGACTGGATCGTCTTACGGTCTTATTTTGTCGATACGTGTACCCTCTGAATTGTGAAGTGCTGCAGAATATGTTAATGCTATATAAATAAAGAGGACTATGGCCATTGGAATGAAACTCTGCTATGACTGGGGATGTGTGCCTGAAACACATTATTGCTAATTTTTGTATTATCATTGTGGGGCGGCCGAGCACAGACCTTTGTGAGGAAGACGGCGGGGAATAAGATGGGAATCGACAGTGGCTCTGCCGTCCCTCTCTGAAATGTCTAGACGCAGCCTGGCCCAGCAGCACACAGTGACAATAGAGAACAGTAATAATGACTGGTGAAACTGAAATCTTCTCACAATGCCAGTACCTTTTTAGGTGGAAGCAATCTGTTAAGGTCGGAATAGAGTATCTACAACTGCTTTAATAGCTTAAACTGAAGGTACACAGTTTACTCCAGACTTGTAAAAGATTTCAACAGTTTCAACTTTGCAGTTTTCCAATTAGCAGTCCGTAGCAATCACTCTTATCAATTTTTTTACACTTTTTGTTCTGGAAAATGCACCCACCAGACTCTTATCTGAGAGTTCTTCCATACGGATATAATTAAAAAAGACTTATCTCCTCTGAGTTCCGCGGGGTCTGCCCTGTCTGGGATTCCTCTTCCAGCAGAGACCAAAAAGACTCCACTCCAGCCTACAAAGCTTGACTTAAGCCCAATTTGCTTAAAGGGGTTGTCCCGCGCCGAAACGGGTTTTTTTTTTTTTAAACCCCCCCCCCGTTCGGCGCGAGACAACCCCGCTGCAGGGGTTAAAAAAACAACCCGCACAGCGCTTACCTGAATCCCGGCGGTCCGGCGTCTTCATACTCACCTGCTGAAGATGGCCGCCGGGATCCTCTGTCTCCATGGACCGCAGGGCTTCTGTGCGGTCCATTGCCGATTCCAGCCTCCTGATTGGCTGGAATCGGCACGTGACGGGGCGGAGCTACACGGAGCTACATGGAGCCCCATTCAGAAAAGAAGAAGACCCGGACTGCGCAAGCGCGGCTAATTTGGCCATCGGAGGGCGAAAATTAGTCGGCACCATGGAGACGAGGACGCCAGCAACGGAGCAGGTAAGTATAAAACTTTTTATAACTTCTGTATGGCTCATAATTAATGCACAATGTACATTACAAAGTGCATTATTATGGCCATGCAGAAGTGTATAGACCCACTTGCTGCCTCGGGACAACCCCTTTAATCTCCACTAAACTCTATTTCTTCCCTTTTCTTCCTCTTTTCTGCCCTTCTCCCTATCACCCCTATTATCTGGCCTGTTAGTTACTCCCACAAGCAATCCCGAGCTATAGGGTGATCTACCTAGCCAATCCTAGGCCTGCTTAGGGTGACTGACAAGACACACAGTGTTAGTATGACCCAGACATGAGACAATGACTTATTGACCCAGACAGAGCCATTACATGTGACAATACAGTAACACATCCAACAGTGCCAACACATAAACGCTACAGGAGACCGATAATAGAGCGTTGGAGGGCCCCTACTCTGAGAAACTAACTTTATTGATTTATTTTGTAAGAATCAGTTGTAATGTATTCAATGGATTAACAAGTACTGACCTTTCTCTTCCTTAAAATAAAGTACTTTGGTAAGATTTTCTAGGGATAGATACTCCTAAATCGCACTTTAAGGCAGTCTTCACACCCGTAAGAAATGCTGCGTAATTCCTGCTGCCCGAATTGCAGTGTAATATTTTCTGCACTTACGGCATAAGTCATGGGAGGAGAGTTCTAAAATCTTTCACATGTTGCAGAAAATTTCTGAAACAAATCCACAGCACTTCAGAAAAACGCTGCAGTTTCTAAATCCACAGTACATCTATTTGTTGTAGATTACTGCTGAGAACGTGAACCCTTGGGATACAAAGAGTAAGGGGTCTCTCCATGGGACAGAATAGGCCGCAAGACTCACTGTAAGCCATGGTAAATGCTGTAGCAAAATCTGCAGGTCAAGTGTGGATTTTAATGTGGAATTGAAAATGGCTTAAAACATACCTGCAATTCTGCAGCAAAATCCACAGTTAGGCCTCATGTCCACTTGAAAAATACAGTCTGCGCAGAATCTGCCGTGGATTTCCGCTGCGGATTTGCTTTAAATGGTATTATTTTTGCATGCAGATATCCGCACACATTGCTATCAATGTGATAGCAATGTTGCCGATCCGCGCAGAATCCGCGGCAGAATGGAGCATGCCGTGTTTTTCTCCTGCGCGTGAAAAACGCAATTCTTTTAAAATGCCATCCGCGGGTGCAAAAATCAATTTAATGGACCGCGGATGGCCAATGATTCCCTATGGGCAAAATCCACTGCGGATTCAGTGGCGGAAATCCCCTGCGGAATCCGCAATTCCATTTAACTAGTGGACATGAGGCCTAAGGCCTGCGGACTCCCGATGTGGAATTCCAAAGCTGTGGATTTAAAGAGTCTTTGCTGCAGGTTTTCTGCTGTGGAAAGCCTGCAGCAGATACGCTTAGTGTGAAAGGATCTACTAGTATGTTTTTTAGACAAATGACATGCTAAGTTCACTTTGTCAAAATGTTGTCCATCAGCTTGCACTTTTTCCCTTTTATTCATATACTTTATTTTTTTACCAGGGTTTTGGTACCTGGCCCAGCTGCTACAGTGTTAATATTGATGTGTACAGTAATTAGCAGCTTCTACATTTGCATTCACACCTGTTCCCGTTGTTCACTGATTTTGGGCGAACAGATGGTGACACTTGAAGTTTTTTTTTCTTTTCCTCGGGAATCGAACAAGAGATCTTATTTTAGCAGCAGCAAAGTGTTTCTGGGTCGGATGACTTAAGGCTTAACCACAACACTTGAAAGCTGGATGGGTGTGTAAAGGAAAAAAAAAGCACAAAAATTGCAACTTGTCGTTGAGGACAAAAATAGCAACATTTTAATCCACTTGTGATCTATGGGGCCGGGCGTATGAGAAGCTTTAGGCTCTGACTCTATAGGATATGGATGTATGGTCAGCACTGTACACTTATGAATGACCAGTGTGTCCACTACTACAGTGCAGGGTCATGAGGGTTCAGGCTCTAACATATTTGAGTTACTTGGATATTTAGTGCAAATCAGGGAAAATATGTATATCCTGCGCTCTTGGTGCATAGGATTCCAAGGTGTTTATTGAGCCTTTTGGGACGTTTCCTTAACTTGTAGTTTCCTTTTCTTCCTTAGGCGAAACCACAAGCCTTTGAGTCCTGTTCTTCACATTTTAGTCTTCATTTACTTTGGGTGCTGCTCCTAAATATTGTTAAACTTGGATATTTAGGGATTTTCTAGATGAGCTTAAGATAGCGAATTGAAAAATGTGAGATCAGTTGTAAAAAATCCCAATTTTGATACAAAAACAAGTGATAACACAGTAGAGAGGATTTAAGGCTGGCGGTTTGTAACAGATAAAGTCGTCATTTGACGAGTGGAAGGGAACACTGAGGCAATAGAATGAGTTGTGTACCGGACAGCCCATGGTCCACAGAGGATTTCAAGAGTAGAGTGCCGGGTTTTGTAGGAGTGACATTGGTGCTAATAAATACCACCGGTCTACAGAACAGGAAAAGTGGCGATAGATTCACACGGTGCGAAATAACTACAGGCATTTCGAAATAAATACCAACAGCGATTCCGCTGGAAA
The DNA here is from genome assembly GCF_035609145.1 of Eleutherodactylus coqui. Lineage (NCBI taxonomy): Eukaryota > Metazoa > Chordata > Amphibia > Anura > Eleutherodactylidae > Eleutherodactylus > Eleutherodactylus coqui. The sequence goes on from NC_089849.1 coordinate 99,846,106, forward strand.
TCTCATGTGACCAAAACTGCACTTAACTGGTGCAGATTTGCCCACGTCTTACATTGTGGATCATATTCGGAATTTAATTCTTGTATTTTAGGGGTTGAATTCAACAGCAGAAATATGCAGCATTAAGTGACATGTTTTTAATTAACACGGCGGATTAGTCTAGGAAACATTCTGCACCATGTACAAGAGATCCCTATAATCTATTCCCCAAGACTCGCACTGTCAATGCGGTGCTGTTAGTGGAAATCTACAGTGTCTAGTTACTGTGTGAAGGCGGCTTCACCGTGCACAATTCATACATATAAGGCTCAAGTATGTAACGTAAGTAATATCACTAATCTGCTACCACTGTGTCAGCGCCAGGCAGTGTAGTCACTGTGTACCTTCTTACATTTGGACTTGTGAATTGTGCTTACTGCATTTCTAAAGCAGAGTTTGCGAACCTTTCCATCCCATAGGAAAACACGTCACTTCAGGCCTGCAAAAGGCCTGCAATTTACTATCTTACTGATCATTGTTAGCTACTTGCATCTTAACCCCTTAATGACCGTCCATACGTCTTTTGACGGTGGGCGTTAAGGGGCTTTATTCTGCAGCGCCAGTTTTAAAACCATGGACGGCAGAAACACTGGATCCCTGGTGTTTAACCCTTTACACGCTACAATCGGTGCGACCATGGCATGTAAAAATTTGACAGAGGGAGGCTGCTAAGCTGTCAGTGGGTTGCTATGTCACCCAGAGGCTTAAAGGGGTTGTCCCGCGGCAGCAAGTGGGTCTATACACTTCTGTATGGCCATATTAATGCACTTTGTAATGTACATTGTGCATTAATTATGAGCCATACAGAAGTTATCAGAAGTTATTCACTTACCTGCTCCGTTGCTAGCGTCCTCGTCTCCATGGTTGCCGTCTAATTTTCGCCGTCTAATGGCCAAATTAGACGCGCTTGCGCAGTCCGGGTCTTCTTATCTTCTCAATGGGGCTCCGTGTAGCTCCGTGTAGCTCCGCCCCTTCACGTGCCGATTCCAGCCAATCAGGAGGCTGGAATCGGCAATGGACCGCACAGAAGCCCTGCGGTCCACGGAGGGAGAAGATGCCGGCGGCCATCTTCACCGGGTAAGTAAGAAGTCACCGGAGCGCGGGGATTCAGGTAAGCGCTGTCCGGTGTTCTTTTTTAACCCCTGCATCGGGGTTGTCTCGCGCCGAACGGGGGGGGGGGGGGGGTTTGAAAAAAAAAAAACCGTTTCGGCGCGGGACAACCCCTTTAAATCTGCCCTCAGAGTCAGGCTCAGCTTTAGGCTTTCTAATGCATTCTTGTACTGAACTATTAGTGATAAAATATGATGGTATTCAAGTCCCCTAGTGGGACTAAAATAAAAAGTTAAAGTTTAAAAAAAGTAGTAAAAAAAATAAAATGCCAAAACACAGCTTTCCCTCTTTACTATGTAAAAAAAAATAAAAATGAAGTGGTATCACTGCATTCCCAATGACCTAGAGAGAAAAGTTAGTACATTATTTAACCCTCTCCGTGCACGCAATAGAGGAAAAATACAAAGAACATGATGAAAATAGCTGGTTTTGCCAATCTCGCACTGCAAAAAGGGAAAAAGTGATGAAAATGTTGCATGGATCATCAAATACTTATAAAAATAAAACTCAATCTGCAAAAATAAACCCTTTCACAGCACCATTGACAAAAATAAATATTAGGGGTCTTTGAATGCAGCGATAAACAAAAAATACATTTTCTTTAAGGTGTGGTAAAGCTGTAAAACATTATAAATTTGGTATTGGTATAATCGTATCAACCTACAGAATTAATGTTAACGTATTTATACTACATAGTGAACACCAATAAAAATAAACAAGCCACAACTGCAGATCTTGTTCTTGCTTTCAGAAAAAAATAAGATAAATTTGATAAGTGAAGACTAGAGTTCATCCTGCAAAAAACAAGCCCTCATAAAGCTCCGTTGATGGAAAAATAAAAATGCTATGCAATAAATAAAATGCGTCAACGCAAAAGCGAATCTTAAATTTATATATTTGTGTACAAAAAACCCCTAAAAACACTGTGAGCTAAAATGCACCAGAATCACACTGACCCAGATGACGTTATCACATTATTTTGAACGCTGTAAAAATGGAATCCAAAAACCAAATCGCTGAAATTATTTTTCCCCAATTCCCCTAAAATTAGTTACACAATACATTCAATGTACCCAAAAATAATGTACTGTATATACTCGAGTATAAACCTAGTTATTCCCCGGCGTCATCATGACGGCATACCTGGAGGTTGCCCCTTGACCTTGTAGGGACAGGAAGCAAGAGACTTGAAAAGGCTCCTCCTGCCTCCCATTCTCCAATGCTTCCTGTCCCTACAGGGACATGCAAGAGAGCTCCCTCCAGGAGCTGACGGGGGTAGTGCGGGTCTACAGGCTCGCCTCCCCCTCTCACCTCCTCATTTCTTTAGCGGTCCGGGGGACAGCGGACCACAAGTCATGCCTCCCGGTTTTCACCACCACAAGTGCCACGGAGAGCGGCGGGCCAGAGGTCCTGAGACCCCTCTCCTATCGGGGCCGGAGCGTCGTCATCACAGCGGAGGAGAACGGCAGGCCACAGACTCTGAGACCTCTCTCCTCCAGGCAGCAAGCTCCAGCGCGGCCGCGCGCAGTGTCGGGGGGCGGGGCTAGTGACGCGGCGTGACGTGGTGGTCACACACTGCAAACCCAGAAGCAGAGCCCGGGAAATTCAAAAGAAGCCCTCCGACAAGCTTCCACTGCAGGACACCTTCAGAGAAGGTTTATCCAGGCGAACAGGTCTGTCTATTGCTACTGTGGATACCATGACTAGCAGAGAGACTGATGTGAAAGCCCTGCAAACCGTAAGTGTTCACCCAAGAACTAAATCCGGTGTAATATGTACAAAAATGGGGGGCTTAAAGGGCATCGTACGGGGGCTCCCTTATGCGCATATGTGTATCATTGCAGGACAGGGAATCCACCAAAGCGAAACAAGACCCTAAGAAAAGGCACAGAAAATGTTCCCTGTGCCTAAAAAAATTGGACGAGGCATACAAAAAAAATCGCTATGCCCGGAATGTACGCTAAGATCCTCAAAAAGGAACAGTCGGCATTCCTGGAGGATATAAGGTCCCTGGTGAGGGAAGAGGTCCGAGCGTCGATCTCTAGCCTTGCTCCGGCCCAGCGGGAAAGAAGGGCCGCCAAAATGCCTAGCTATGCACCGCTAACAAGCTCCGAGCAATCATTGGACGAGCTTTACGAGGGCGAGCTGTTCAACCACCCCCCTGACCCGAAGGACGAGAACAAAAAATATTACTTTTTGTCCGGTGATCTCAATGAGCTGATAAAAGCAGTGAGGGACACCATGAAGATCGAGGACACGGTCGAGCCAAAATCCGTGCAGGATGACATGTTTGGGGGGCTCAGGCCGAGAAATAAGACTGTCTTCCCGGTGAACACCACACTGAAAAAAGTGATTGCGAACGAATGGGCCTGCACGGATAAGCATCTTTATTTACCCCACGAATACAAAGAGAGGCTCCGGTTCGCAGAGGAAGATGTGGGCATTTACGAAGAAGTCCCGAAGGTAGACGCACAGGTGGCTAGTATGGCCAGGAAGACAGCCCTCCCCTTTGAGGATTCTTCACATCCAAAGGACCCGATGGACAATAGGGTGGATGCCCTAATTAAGCGGGCCTGGCAGACAGCAGCATATACCTTGGAATCCAACATCGCCGCCACCTCCGTCGCAAGATCGATGTTTCTCTGGCTGGGCAAACTGGACGACCAGGTCAAGCAAAGAGCACCCAGGGAAGCGATTCAGGAGTGCATACCCCTGCTGAAACAGGCGACAGGCTTCTTGGCGGACGCCTCCGCAGAATCTATGAGACTAGCAGCCAGGAACGCAGCGCTATCCAACATGGCTAGGCGGGCGATCTGGCTTAAAACATGGAAAGGAGACGCCGCGTCCAAGAGTAAACTGTGTAACATCCCCTTCCACGGCCAGTACATTTTCGGCGCAGACCTGGAGAAAATCCTCAAGAAAGCGACCGACAGGACCCACAGCTTTCCAGACCAGGCAAGAACCGGGCTACCCCCCAGACGACAACCGTCCTTCCGACCCTACCGCAGGAAGGGGAAGACGGGCCGCTGGTCCTACCCCAAGGGCGGCAGGGGTAAGACAAAAGCAATCACTACCCCCGTAGAGGAATGGAATGGCAGCGCATTACGGATAACCTGTGAGCCCTCCAGCTGATATCCCAGGGATATAGGATAGAGTTCTTTGTCCGGCCCCCAAACAATTTCAGGATCACCCCCACGCAATCCCCTGCCCTTCAGGATATTTTCAGAAGGGAAATCGCTAACCTGCTACATATGGGGGCTATAGTCCAGGTCCCCACCATAGAGCAGGGGTTGGGATACTATTCCCCCCTTTTCCTTATTAAAAAACCAAGCGGCGCCCACCGGATGATCCTCAACCTGAAGGGCCTGAATAGATATATTATCTATAAAAAATTTAAAATGGAAACAGTCAGGACGGCAGTGGCCCTATTAAAAAAGGGGGACTATATGAGCACAGTCGACCTGAAAGACGCGTACTATCATGTCCCGATCCTGCCGGAACACCACAAGTATCTGCGATTTGCGATAAGGATAGGCAGCCACCTGTATCACTTCCAGTTTCAGTGCCTACCATTCAGCATATCCACGGCACCCAGAGTTTTCTCCAAAATAGTGGCAGAGATGGTTGCGCACCTTCACGCATCGGGCATTAATATCATCCCCTACTTGGATGACTTCCTAGTAATAGGACCCTCGCCTAAAGCCCTCAAGGAGGATACCACTCGGGTCATTACCCTGTTCCAGAGACTGGGGTGGCTTGTAAATTTTCAGAAATCCAGCCTCCCTGCCGAGATCCGTTAAACATTCCTGGGGGTACGGATAGACTTGGAGTCACAAACCCTATCTTTGCTGCCACCCAGGCAAATAACGATAAGGCACGGGATGAGACTCCTGGGCCTCATGACATCCTGCATCCAGATCATCCCATGGGCACAAGCACACTCAAGGACGCTCCAGAGGGCCGTCCTGGGTAACTGGGATGGAGCAGCAACCTCCTTGGACGCCAGGATGCCCTTATCACCATCGGTCACACGGTCCCTTCACTGGTGGCAGTCAGCGCACAACCTAAATGCGGAATCCCGTGGACGGCGGAACCCTTCATTTGCGTAGTCACCGATGCGAGCCACCTTGGCTGGGGAGCGCAAATAGGACATGTTGCAGGGCGAATGGGGCCCAAGGACTATGAACCAGACTTCAAATTTCAGGGAACTCAGGGCCATTTGGAAAGCACTGCGCAGAGCACAGGACACCCTAAGGGATAAGCTTATTAAAGTCTTCTCTGATAACGTGAAGGCGGTCTCCCTTATTCGCCACCAGGGAGGCACCAGGAATCACCATCTGCTGAAGTTGACAGCCCGGATTTTCTAGTGGGTCGAAGCCACGGTGCGGTCCCTGACAGCAGTCCACCTCAAGGGGTCCCAGAATATAACAGCAGATTACCTCAGCCGAAGACGCCTAGACCCCGGGGAATGGTCCCTGAACCAGGAGGTGCTCCAGGGCATCATAGACAACTGGGGCAGGCCGCAGGTGGACCTCTTCGCGAGGGGCCTAAATGCAAAATGCCCCGTTTACTTTTCCCTCGATCCCAGGGACAGGGCCGAGGGAATGGACGCCTTTTGGACATCAGTCTGGCTTACGCCTTCCCTCCCATTCCCCTCATCCCAAGGGTCTTACAAAAGATCCAGCAAAGCCGCACGACCATCATACTGGTCGCCCCATATTGGGAAAAGCGGGCATGGTTCCCCCTGCTCCTAAAACTGGCCATCGCGGATCCCATCCGCCTCCCAGCCAGAGAGGATCTCCTCTCGCAGGGCCCAGTACTGTGCCCCAACGTACAGAAGCTGAACCTCACAGCATGAATATTGAGGAACAGATACTGCTGATACAAGGTCAGAGTAATATCAACTCTGCGTCAGTGCCGCAAACCCGTAACAGCCGCAATCTACAACAAGATATGGAAGAGGTTCTTCTCCTGGAGGGGGTCGGAGGTCTCCAACCACGACACTTTGGTGGCGGAGATCCTGGACTTCCTCCAAGAGGGCCTGGACAAAAACCTGAGGCCAGGGACCCTAAAGGTGCAGATTTCGGCCCTCTCGGCCATTTTGGACCAACCGCTAGCTGAACATAGGCTGATTCGTAGATTTATGAAGGCAGCGGAGAGGATGAGACCAGTATGTCGCAGCACAGTACCCCCATAGGACTTAAATCTAGTTCTTAAAAGCCTCTGTAGGTCCCCTTCGAGCCTATAGACCAGACATCTATTAAAATGCTAACCCTTAAAACTATATTCCTAGTCACAATCACGACGGCAAGGCAGGTAAGCGAGATCCAGGCCCTTTCGTGCAAAACACCATACCTGCTAATCTTAGACGATAGAATCATACTAAAAATGAACCCCTTTTTCTTGCACAAAGTAGCCTCAAAGTTCCATAGGCAACAGGAAATTATCCTTCCATCATTTTGTCAGGACCACAAAAGTGATAGAGAGAGAGAATACCACAGCCTGGACATAAAAAGGACCATCCTATGTTATTTAGAACAGACATCTTCCTTTAGAAACACTGACCGTCTCTATATTCAATTTCAGGGGCCGGGCAGAGGAAGAGCGGCTTCTAAAAGATCCATCAGCTGCTGGATAAAAACAATCCAGCAGGCCTACTCTTCCAGCGACAGACCGATTCCCGAAGGACTCAATGCCCATTCAACCAGAGCAGTATCCTGCTCTTGGGCAAAGAGGGCTATGGCTTCGCCGGAGCAGATATGCAGGGCAGCCACTCCGTCCAACCTGCACACCTTTACTAAGCATTACAGACTGAACACCGACCTATCCTCAGACCTAGCGTTCGGGACGAAGGTCCTGCAGGCAATAGTCCCCCCCTAAAAAGTAATCTGGTATAACTCCAGGTATGCCGTCAATAATAATAATAATAATAATAAACTTTATTTGTATAGCGCCAACATATTCTGCAGCGCTTACATAGACAGGGGATACAGAAAGACAAAAGTAGAAACATTACAGAACCACGGTTACATAGTAATCAGTTGATGGAAACAATAGGGGTGAGGGTCCTGCTCCAACGAGCTTACATACTACAAGTAATGGGGTGATACAGAAGGTAAAGAGGCTGGAGATGTGCACTGTATGGCGAGGTGGAGAGTGAGGGATGCTATACACATAGACAATGGTCAGACATTTAGCCGTGTGACAGCAGAAACAGTATGACTGCAGGAGCGGTTTATGATGGCTAGCAAGGATTGCAGTCAGTAGGTCAGGGAGCATGTTATCAGGCGGAGTACAGAGGGGTTTGTTTAGGGAATGCGGTATGCCTCCCTGAAGAGGTGCGTTTTTAGAGCACGCCTGAAGTTCTGCGTGTCCTGGATTGCTCGGGTAGCCTTTGGTAGTGCGTTCCAGAGGACCGGTGCTGCTCTGGAGAAGTCTTGGAGGCGGGAATGAGAAGTTCGAATTAAAGGGGCGCTCAATCTGGTTTCGTTAGCAGAGCGGAGAGCCCGGGCTGGTTGATGGATTGAGATGAGGGAGGCGATATAGGGGGGCGCTGCACTGTGGAGGGCTTTGTGGATGAAGGTGGTGAGTTTAAATTGAATTCTGTATTTAACGGGCAGCAAGTGCAGTGACCGGCACAGGGCAGAGGCGTCCGAGTAGCGGCTGGACAGGAAGATGAGCCTGGCTGCCGCATTCAGGATGGATTGGAGAGGGTAGAGTCTGGTGCAGGGGAGGCCGATCAGCAACGAGTTGCAATAATCGAGCCGGGAGTGGATGAGGGCAACAGTAAGCGTTTTTAGCGTGTCCACAGTGAGAAAAGAGCGGATTCTTGCGATGTTCTTGAGGTGCAGCTGACAGGTTCGGGCCAGAGATTGTATGTAGGGGGCAAAAGAGAGATCAGAATCAAATATGACTCCAAGGCAGCGGGCATGTTGTCTAGGAGTTATGGTGGCGCCACACACTGAGATGGAGATGTCAGGAGGAGGTCGGTTAGTGGAGGGTGGAAATACCAGCAGGTCAGTTTTAGAGAGGTTTAGTTTTTGGTAGAGAGAGGACATGGTGTTAGAGACAGCGGACAGACAGTTAGTGATGTTTTGGAGTAAAGGTGCAGAGATGTCACGGGAAGAGGTGTATAGCTGGGTGTCATCAGCATACAGGTGGTATTGGAGGCCAAATCTCCTGATGGTTTGTCCAATAGGGGCTGTGTAGATAGAGAAAAGAAGGGGGCCGAGGACAGAGCCCTGGGGGACCCCAACAGCAAGGGGAAGAGGAGGGGAGGTAGAGCTAGCAAAGGAGACACTGAACGAGTGGTCAGATAGGTAGGAAGAGAACCAGGAGAGGGCAGTGTCCTTTAGGCCGATGGAGCGAAGCATACTGAGGAGGAGTTTGTGGTCAACAGTGTCAAATGCTGCGGAGAGGTCGAGGAGGATCAGTAGGGAGTAATCGCCCCTCGATTTGGCTGTCAGTAGGTCAATTGGATACCCTTGTAAGGGCAGTTTCTGTCGAGTGTTGAGGTCGAAAGCCAGACTGTAGGGGGTCTAGGAGAGAGTGCTCTGATAGGTAGCTTACAAGGCGGGAGTAAACCAGCCGTTCTAGTAGTTTGGAGATGAAGGGGAGGTTTGAGATGGGTCGGTAGTTGGCAGCATCAGTCGCGTCCAGAGTCGGCTTCTTTAGCAGTGGGGATATGATGGCGTGTTTGAAAGAAGAGGGAAAGATGCCAGAGGTCAGAGAGAGCTTGAACATAGTGGTGAGGTGGGAGATGACCACTGGGGAGAAGGAACGGAGGAGGTGTGAGGGGAGGGGGTCGCTAGCGCAGGTGGTGGGGCGAGCAGAGAAGAGCAATTTGGAGACTTCTTCCTCTGTCGCTGGTCTGAGTACAGACAGTGAACAGGAGCTAGATGCAGTGCTGACAAGACTAAGGTCAGGGCTAGTCTGGGATTGGGAAGTTATTTCCTGACGGATGTCGTCTATTTTCTTTTTGAAGTAAGCAGCCAGCTCTTCAGCACTGAGATCCGTCACTGGGGGCTGCGGTTTAGGGCTGAGAAGGGAGTGAAAAGTATCAAAGAGCCGTTTAGGGTTGTGGGATAGTGAGGAGACTAGAGAGGTGAAATAGACTTGTTTGGCATGGTGGAGGGCAAGGTTGTAGGTTCTGAGCATGAATTTGTAGTGGAGGAAGTCTGCGGACGTTTGCGATTTCCTCCACAGCCGTTCAGCACTTCTAGAGCACCGCCGGATGAAGCGCGTTTGAGGCGTGAGCCAGGGTTGCCGTGGTCTACATCGGATGGCTCGGGTCCTGGAGGGCGCCGCCTTATCCAGGGCATGTTTGAGAGCGGTGTTGTAGTGAGCGGCAGCCAGGTTGGGGCAGGTGAGGAGAGAGATGGGGGACAGAGAGGACTGTAGGGATTCAGCAAAGTTCTGGGTGTGAATGTCCTTAAGGTTCCTGTAGGTACTGTAGGTAGGTGGGTCTGGAGAGATGTTAGGGAGCGTGACAGAGAAAGAGAGGAGGTTATGATCCGAGAGCGGGAGAGGGGAGTTAGTGAAGTTGGCAGCAGAGCAGAGCCGGAGGTAGACCAGATCCAGTGTATTGCCATCCCTGTGAGTGGGAGAGGCTGTGAGTTGAGAGAGACCAAGGGAGGAGGTGAGCGAAAGAAGCTTAGAGGCAGATGGGGAGATAGGGTCATTAGTGGGGATGTTAAAATCACCTAAGATGAGGGTTGGAATTTCACAGGATAGGAAGTGGGGGAGCCAGGCAGCAAAGTGGTCCAAAAACAGGCGAGCAGCACCTGGGGGCGATAGATAACTGCTACTCGCATGGACAGCGGGCGGAAAAGCCATAGCGTATGTGCCTCAAATGATGGAAAAGTGAGTGAGGGTACAGGGGGGATGACCTGGTAGGTGCATTTCGGGGAGAGAAGAGCACCTACTCCTCCGCCACGCCTGTCATCTGGTCTCGGGGTATGGGAGAACTGCAGGCCATTGTAGGACAGTGCAGCAGGGGAGGCCGTGTCAGACTGCTGGATCCACGTTTCTGTGAGAGCTAGCAGGTTTAGAGATTTAGCAGTAAAAAAGTCGTGGATGGTGGGGAGTTTATTACATGCTGACTGGCAGTTCCAGAGTGCACATTTAAAGGAGTCAGCGGAGGGTATGCATGGGCTAGCAGTTGGGCTTGGGGATTTTATTAGTGAGCCCGGTAGGGGGTAATAGCTAGGAGCAGTGGAGGGTGGGCCAGGATTGGGAGAGATATCCCCAGCAGCTAGTAACAGCAGAATAGTTAGGGTTAGCAGATGATTAGGAGATTTATGAGGAAAACTGTTATTTTTGTTAGTGGCACTAGGGGGTTTGAGGCTAAGCAAGAAGGTAAAGAGTGCCTGCGAGCTGTGCATAGGTGAGGACAGGAGAGAGGGGCTAATGTGAATAGAGTGCCCCAGAGGTTGGCACTTGAAAGAAGTTCTGAAATTGAGAGCAAGAATGAGAACAGAAGTGACAACATTTGCGAAAGCTTTTAAGTGTGAAGCATTAAAGGGGTTGTCCCGCGGCAGCAAGTGGGTCTATACACTTCTGTATGGCCATAATAATGCACTTTGTAATGTACATTGTGCATTAATTATGAGCCATACAGAAGTTATAAGAAGTTTTTCACTTACCTGCTCCGTTGCTGGCGTCCTCGTTCCCATGGAGCCGACTAATTTTCGCAGTCCGGGTCTTCTGCAGTCTTCTATGGAGCCGCTCGTGCAGAATGCAGGCTCCGTGTAGCTCCGCCCCGTCACGTGCCGATTCCAGCCAATCAGGAGGCTGGAATCGGCAATGGACCGCACAGAAGAGCTGCGGTCCACGGAGACAGAGGATCCCGGCGGCCATCTTCAGCGGTAAGTATTGAAGTCACCGGAGCGCGGGGATTAAGGTAAGCGCTCCGGTAAGCTTTCTTTACCTCCCTGCATCGGGGTTGTCTCGCGCCGACCGGGGGGGGGGGTTGAAAAAAAAAAAAACCCGTTTCGGCGCGGGACAACCCTTTTAAGGCAGAGTTTGTGGCCTACCTGTCGCCTACCCTGTCGAACTGCCATGATGGAACTGTATCATACTTTCTCAGCTCATACTTTAATACAGCGTGGCAGCCACCCGTGTGGCATGCAAGCTTACACTGATATTATAGTGAAAGTTTTAGGTACGACTAGGAAACAGCTGGGAGTGGCTAATCAGGTTCCAATTGACTAGCCAGCTGACTTTAGCATTGCAAATCTAATGACCAAAGGGGGGGGGAGTGAAATTTATTGCTCTCCTTAGATAAGGAAAGCATCTCTGCAAGGATGGGTGAAAGATGCCATTTGGGGGAGGTGGATGGCAGAGGTGACTAAAAGTAAAGTTTCATTTACCGATGCAAACAGATGAAATGCAAAATACACAATTCACAGCAAGCAAGCAGCGTCATGATGACGCCGGGGAAAAGAATAGAATTTCTTACCGAAAATTCCTTTTTTCCGAATCATCATGACGGCACGTAATTCCGTCCCCCCCCAAAAAATGTATATAGATATATATGTATACACCGAGCACACATAGGCGTGTATAATCAGCGGTGTGTAGATACGTTCATCCAGAGACTCCAATATATAATTTACATGCGACATTATGACATAATATCTCTGTTAAAGTTTGGGAGAGTTACCCTCCTTCCTTTTTTTTCTGTTCAAACGGGACTAACTATGTTGTCTTTTTGTCTTGGAGCAAATAAAATATTTTTCCTGGTAAACCGAGACCTATCCATGTAAGTAATTTGGAAAACACTGCAGAATGGGAGGCAGGAGGAGCCTTTTCAAGTCTCTTGTTTCCTGTCCCTACAAGGTCAAGGGGCAACCTCCAGGTATGCTGTCATGATGACTCGGAAAGAAGGAATTTTCGGTAAGAAATTCTATCCTTTTCAGCACATGTGATTGGCTGGTGCTCAATCCAATCACAGCGCTTACTTACACAGCACTGACAGAGCCAAGCAGAGAGGACGGCGGGGGATGACAGCGGGGAGAATTCAAGCAGCTTGTCGCATGGACACAGACGCCGGCTGGGAGGTGAGTATTGCATTTTTTTTTACCTGGTATATACTGGAGTATAGCTCGGCTTATACTCGAGTCATTAAGTTTTCCCAGTTTTTTGTGGTGAAACTTATTGTCTCGGCTTATACTCAGGTCGGCTAATACTCGAGTATATACAGTAATTAAAAAACACAACTTGACCTGTAAAAAAAGTTCTCATATGGCTGTCAACAGAAAAATTGAAAAGTTAGGGCTCTAGGAATGCAATGATAAAGAAAAATGAGTTGGACATAAAGTCACAAATGGGCTTTGGTAATAAGGAGTTAATTTTAGCTTTTTTTAAATACAAAAATAAGGCCTATGTTCAGTGACACCCTCACCCTTCCCCAAACATCACTGTGTGGGCATCTCTTCAGGTTGAATAATTTTGAGACTGCAGTAGTTAAGAGTCATTTTGCGTTGACTTTGTCGAACTACTAAAAGTGACTTGTTTGTAAACTGCTAAAAGTTTGTAAATTTAACAAACCTACCGTATTTTCCGGACTATAAGGCGCACATAAAATGCTGAGAATTTCTCAGAAATAGAAAGTGCGCCTTATAATCCGGTGCGCCTTATATATGAACCCGACAGTCCAGGTGCTCCCCGACTTGCGAACAGGTTCCGTTCCGGGAGCCCGTTCGCAAGTCCGTTTTGTTCGCAAGTCAAACAAGTAGTAGTATGGAGCGGGATCGCGGGTGGATCCTGCCATACAACGTCGGGTGCCAGCTGTTCTTACAGCGGGCACCCGGCGGCAGCAGTTCCGACGAGCCGCGCCGCTTGTCAGAACTGTTAACACTTTAAATACCGCTCTGACAGCGGTATTTAAAGTGTTAACAGTTCTAACGAGCGGCGCGGCTCATCAGAACTGCTGCCGCCGGGTGTCTGCTGTAAGAACAGCCTGCACCCGACGTTCAGGGGGCCCGTACAGCGTCCCACGATGAGATCGCGGGACGCTGTGCGGTTGCTAGGCAGCCGGGGACCTCCTGAAAGGCCCCAGGGCTGTCTATGCAGAGTGCCCATCTAGCGCACGACTTGCTAGGCGCTCTGCATAGACAGCCCTAGGGCCTTTCAGAAGGCCCCTGGCTGCCTAGCAACCGCGATCTGACCGGACAGGCTTCTATCAGGCTTGATAGAAGCCTCTCCGGCCCCTGCACAGCACTAATGTGCTGCGCCTTATAATCCAGTGCGCCTTATATATGAAACAAGATTGCTTATAATGCGCTCATAGAAAGTGCGCCTTATAATCCGGTGCGCCTTATAGTCCGGAAAATACGGTAATTTGCAATGGGGGGTGAATAATTTTAAGTGCAACTGTAACTAGTAAAAACTAGTATAATACTGCTATGCACAACAATATAACTGGCATACTGCCCCCATATGCCCAAAGGAATATTACTACAAAACTGCCCATAAGTACATGAATATTACTACAGTACTGCTCATATGTATATGTTACTCTTTTCATCTTTATCCTTAACCAGCACAGTAGGAATATTTTGTCCACCAAACTTGACCTTAATATTACCCCATTGAGAATGATAAATCTAGAAATTGGCATAATTGCTGGCCTGTAAGTATCATCTCGTACAGCTCACAAATGTTTAATTTTATCCTCCTCCTGTCAGATTCAGGTTGTGAATCACCTGCTTAGCCCACCTTTTGTGGTTTTGTTTTTGTTCTGAAATTGGCAAAGATGTGCATTTCATAGGGCCTCCTATATACGAGAATATAACTACTCTAATACTGCCCCTATGTATAAAAATGTAACTACTATAATGCTGCCCCCTATGTACAAAAATATAACTACTATAATATTGCTCCAATGTACAAGAATATAACTACTGTAAAACTGCCCCCTATGTACAAGAATATAACTACTCTAATACTGCCCCCTATGTACAAGAATATAATTACTATAATACTGCCCCCTATGTACAAGAATATAAATACTATAATACTGCCTCCTATGTACAAGAATATAACTACTATAATACTGCTCCTATGTACAAGAATATAACTACTATAATGCTGCCTCCCATGTACAAGAATATAACTACTATAATACTGCCCCCTATGTACAAGAATATAACTACTATAATACTACCCCCCTATGTACAAGAATATAACTACCATAATACTACCCCCCTATGTACAAGAATATAACTACTATAATACTGCTCCCTATGTACAAGAATATAACTACTATAATACTGCCCCCTATGTACAAGAATAGAACTACTATAATACTGCCCCCTATGTGCAAGAATATAACTACTATAAAACTGCTCGAATGTACAATAATATAACTACTATAATACTGTTGCTATGTATAAGAATATAACTACTATAATACTGTCCTCCACATACAAGAATATAACGAATATGATACTGCCTCCTATATACAAGAATATAACTACTGTAATACTGCCCCTATGTACAAGAATATAACTACTGTAATACTGCCCCCTATGTAGAAGAATATAACTACTATAAGACTGCCCCTTTTGTACAAGAATATAACTACTGTAATACTGCCCCCTATGTACAAGAATATAACTGCTGTAATACTGCCCCCTATGTACAAGAATATAACTGCTATAATACTGCCTCCTATGTACAAGAATATAATTACTATAATACTACTCCTTTAATTACTGATCCCTATGTATAAGAATATTATTACTATAATGCTGCTCCCTATGTACAAGAATATAACTACTATAATACTGCCGCATGTACGAGAGTATAACTACTATAATACTGCCACTATGTACTAGAGTATAACTTCTATAATACTGCAGCCTATGTACAAGAATATAACTACTATAATACCGCTCCTATGTACAAGAATATAACTACTGTAATACTGCCCCCTATGTACAAGAATATAACTACTGTAATACTGCCCCCTACGTACAAGAATATAACTGCTGTAATACTGCCCCCTATGTACAAGAATATAACTGCTATAATACTGCCTCCTATGTACAAGAATATACCTACCATAATACTGCCTCCTATGTACAAGAATATAACTACTATAATACTACCCCCTATGTACAAGAATATAACTGCTATAATACTACTTCCTATGTACAAGAATATAACTGCTATAATACTGCCTCCTCTATACAAGAATATAACTACTATAATACTGCTCCCTATGTACAAGAATATAATTACTATAATACTGCCCCCTATGTACAAGAATATACCTACCATAATACTGCCTCCTATGTACAAAAATATAACTACTATAATACTGCCCCCTATGTACAAGAATATAACTGCTATAATACTGCCTCCTCTGTACAAGAATATAACTACTATGGTACTGCTCCCTATGTACAAGACTATAACTACCATAATACTACTCCTTTAATTACTGATCCCTATGTATAAGAATATAATTACTATAATACTGCCTCCTATATACAAATATGTAATAACTACAATAATGCAATTTATGTACAAAAATATTACTGTTATATTTTTTCATGTGTTATGTCCATATACTAAAACATTAGTATGATGTTCCCACTGAAAATTCAATGACCCTTTCATGCTAGTGACTTCAAGGATCGTTATCTTAGACACACAATATTCCTCAACTCTACAATTGTTAATGCAAATAGTTAAACCAACCAAAAGATTCCAGCATGCCTCACGTCTTAAGAATGATGGGCTCCTTGACCATCCTCCAATAATAGGACTGATCTGGGCTCTGCTCCTCACAGGGATTAAACTTAATGTCAGTATCAAGTACATTAGAAGACATTCCTACGAAGCAAAACTTGAACACTAAACACAAGACATATCCAACTGAATTCAAAATACAGTAAAAGTATGTGATGCTACTGTAATACTTCCCTTTATAGTGCAGCAATAGAACTACTAGAAAACTACCCGACATACAATAATAAAAATACTAATGCCTTTTATGAAAAAATATTTACTGGAAAACTACTTCATATCCAGAAGAAAATCCCTACTATTATACTGCCCCCTATGTACATGAATATATCTACTGTAATACTGCTCCTCTGTACAAGAAAATAACTACTATAATACTGTCCCCTGTGTAAAAGAATATAACTACTATAATACTGGCCCCTATGTACAAGAATATAACTACTATAATACGGCCTCCTATGTACAAGAATATAACTACTATAATACTGCTCCTAGGTACTAGAATATAACTTCTATAATACTGCTCCCTATGTACAAGAATATAACTTCTATAATACTGC
The DNA here is from genome assembly GCF_035609145.1 of Eleutherodactylus coqui. Taxonomy (NCBI): domain Eukaryota; kingdom Metazoa; phylum Chordata; class Amphibia; order Anura; family Eleutherodactylidae; genus Eleutherodactylus; species Eleutherodactylus coqui. The sequence goes on from NC_089849.1 coordinate 99,862,572, forward strand.
TCCCTATGTACAAGAATATAACTACTATAATACTGCCCCCTATGCACTAGAATATAACTTCTATAATACTGCCCCCTATGTGCAAGAATATATCTACTATAATACTGCTCCTATGTACAAGAAGATAACTACTATAATACTGCCCCTATGTACAAGAATATAACTGCTACAATACTGCTCCTTATGTACAAGAATATAACTACTATAATACTGCCCCCTATGTACAAGAATATAACTACTATAATACTGTCCCCTATGTACAAGAATATAACTACTATAATACTGTCCCCTATGTACAAGAATATAACTACTATAATACTGCCGCATGTACAAGAATATAACTACTATAATACTGCCCCTATGTACAAGAATATAACTACTATAATACTGCCCCCTGTGTACTAGAATATAACTTCTATAATACTGCACCCTATGTACAAGAATATATCTACTATAATACTGCTCCTATGTACACGAATATAACTACTATAATACTGCCTCCTATGTACAAGGAAATAACTACTATAATACTGCCTCCTATGCACAAGAATATAACTACATTAATACAATATTACCCCCCTATGTACAAGAATATAACTACTATAATACTGCTCCTATGTACAAGAATATAACTACTATAATACTGTCTCCTATGTACAAGAATATAACTACTATAATACTGCCCCCTATGTACAAGAATATAACTACTATAATACTGCCCCCTATGTACAAGAATATAACTACTATAATATTGCCCCATTGTACAGGAATATAACTACTATAATACTGTTCCCTATGTACAAGACTATAACTACTATAATACTTTCCCCTATATACAAGAATCTAACCACTATAATACTGCTCCTATGTACAAGAATATAACTAATATAATACTGCCCCTATGTACAAGAATATAACTACTATAATACTGCCCCGCGATGTACAAGAATATAACTACTATAATACTGCCCGCTATGTACAAGAATATAACTACTATAATACTGCCCCTATGTACAAGAATATAACTACTATAATACTGCCCCTATGTACAAGAATATAACTACTATAATACTGCCTCCTATGTACTAGAATATAACTTCTATAATACTGCACCCTATGTACAAAAATATATATACTATAATACTGCTCCTATGTACAAGAATATAACTACTATAATACTGTTATGTACAAGAATATAACTACTATAATACTGCCTCCTATGTACAAGAATATAACTACTATAATACTGCCCCCTATGTACAAGAATATAATTACTATAATACTGCTCCCTATGTACTAGAATATAACTTCTATAATACTGCACCCTATGTACAAGAATATAACTACTATAATAGTGCCGCATGTACAAGAATATAACTACTATAAGGCCTTAGTCATACGGGCGTTTTTTCACGCGATTTGCGCATCGCATGACGGATGCGCATGCGCAAATCGCGTGACCGGCGCCGAAAAATCGGCCGAAAAATCGCCTGAAAATCTGCTCCTAGCCGCGTTTCATTAGAAACGGGCCGGAGCTGTCCAGCGCATTGCATTCAATGGAGCCGGCAATACAGCCGGCTCCATTGAATGCAAGCGCTGCGGGGGAGTGTGGGATGAATTGTCGGGAAGGGGTTAAATATATAACCCCTTCCCTGCAATGCATCCTGAAAAGTGAAAAAATAAAAAAAATGTATGTACTTACCTGCTCCTGGCAGCCGGAGATCCCCGCGGCCGTCCTGCAGTGGGTGTGAAGGGGGTGTGACTCAGGCTTGCCCCTGATTGGCTTAATTTTTTCACTTTTCAGGATGCATTGCAGGGAAGGGGTTATATATTTAACCCCTTCCCGACAATTCACCCCGCGCACGCCGGCAGCCCATTGCTTTCAATGGAGTCGGCTGTATTGCCGCTCCATTGAATTCAATGGGCAAACATCGTTCTTCTCTGTCACAGCTGTTACAGCTGTGGCAGAGAAGAATGATTTGTCTTCTATATGTTCTCAATGGGGTCGGCGCTGCTGCCGCCGGCCCCATTGAGCGCATATAGAGAAGAGAACAGGAATCGCAGATCGCAGATAGGTGCGATCTGCGATTTCCGTTCTCTAATTTATTGGACGAGCGCATAAAAAGCGCTCATGTGTCCGATACCATTGCAAAGCAATAGTTTTTAAAAAATCGCCGGACGCATGCGCATGCGCAAATCGCGGCAATAAACGCCCGTGTGACTGAGCCCTAATACTGCCCTTATGTACAAGAATATAACTACTATAATACTGCCCCCTATGTACTAGAATATAACTTCTATAATACTGCACCCTATGTGCAAGTATATGTCTACTATAATACTGCTCCTATGTACAAGAATATAACTACTATAATAATGCCTCCTATGTACAAGAATATAACTACTATAATACTGTCCTCTATGTACAAGAATATAACTACTATAATACTGCCTCCTGTGTACAAGAATATAACTACTATAATACTGCCCCCTTTGTACAAGAATATAACTACTATAATACTGCTCCCTATGTACAAAAATATAACTACTATAATACTGCTCCTATGTACAAGAATATAGCTACTATAATACTGTCCCCTATGTACAAGAGTATAACTACTATAATATTGCCCCTTGTACCGGAATATAACTACTATAATATTGCCTCCTATGTACAAGATTATAACTACTATAATACTGCTCCTATGTACAAGAATATAACTACTATAATACTGCCCCGATGTACAAGAATATAACTGCTATAATACTGCCCCCTATGTATAAGAAAATAACTGATATAATATTGCCCCCCTACATACAAGAATATAACTACTATAATACTGCCCTCTACGTACAAAAGTATAACTACTATAATACTGCCCCCTATGTATAAGAATATAACTCCTATAATACTGCCCCCCTATTTTCTTCTATTAACCATCAAATGATTATCATAGGGAATTCAGGTGCAGTCTGTTCACCATCAGTCGCTGTCAGGACAGTGTCCGGGATATGGGGGTCCCTGAGAAATCCCACAACCCCTGTCCCTGCCTACTTGCGCCCCTGGGCTAACCCCCAGGGCGACAACTGGGCGGCGGTCCCTACCCTCACTAGGGAAGCGGGACACGGGAAGACAGACACTGAAGACAAACAAACGGTAGAATGGTCAGACAATCCGGGTCGGCAACAGGAGGGTACGCAGTACAGAGGGGAAGGCAAAAATGTAGTCAAAGTCCAAAAGCAGAGGTCAGAAAAGCCGGGGTCACAAGAGCAGTCAAATAAACGCGGGTGCAGCTGGAGAACCAAACTAACACCGGCAAGGGCTGGAAGGAAAACACACACTTTTAACTGCTGTCAGAGCTCCCGCCCCAGCAGCCGATTGGGGCGGGGAGCCTGACAGCAGCAGGGCCCATCAAGGAGGTGCTGGGGACACGCCCCCAGCCTTGCTGAACAGTCAGTTACCAAGGAAGCATGCTAGGTAGTCAAGGAAATAGAGCAGCACCTGCTGCCTCCCTAGCAACCCGGCGGCGACCAGTTTTACAGCGGCCAGGGGAGATCACTAGAACCGGGGCTCCCCTACGCCGCACTCCTGTTACCCAGGTGGCAGGACTGGTGGTATGGGCACGGCGGCCCCGAGAGTTGCTGGTTCTGACAGTACCCCCCCTTCTACGGGGGCACGCCAGACCCCCATGGCCAGGAGCGGGCTTGAGCGGGAAAGCCCTGTGGAACGATCGAACTAGGCGTGGCGCATGAACATCCCTGGCAGGGACCCACATCCTATCCTCAGGGCCAAACCCTCTCAAGTGGACCAGGTACTGCAGCACACCTCTAACCCGTCGGGCATCAACAAGCCTTTCTACTTCGTACTCCAGTTCCCCCTGTACCAGAGAAGGAGGGGCGGGTTCTGGGTGGGTAGAACTGGAATCACGTACTTTTTAAGCAAGCTTTTATGAAAAACCTTGTGGACCTTCCAGGAGTCAGGAAGTGACAACTTGCACGAGACTGGATAACCTGCGAAACAGTAAATGGGCCAATGAACCGAGGAGCAAGTTTCAGGGAGGGAACCTTAAGTCTCAGATTCTTGGATGACAATAAAACTTGCTCCCTGACCACAAAAGGTGCCGAGTAGAGATGAGCGAACGTACTCGTCCGAGCTTGATACTCGTTCGAGTATTAGCGTGTTCGAGATGCTCGTTACTAGAGGCGAGCGAGCACCACGCGATGTTCGAGTTACTTTCACTTTCATCTCTGAGACGTTAGCGCGCTTTTCTGGCCAATAGAAAGACAGGGAAGGCATTACAACTTCCTCCTGTGATGTTCAAGCCCTATACCACCCCCCTGTAGTGAGTGGCTGGCGAGATCAGGTGTCACCCCAGTATATAAATCGGCCCCTCCCGCTGCTCGCCACAGATGCATTCTGACAGAGATCAGGGAAAGTGCTGCTGATGCCGGAGCTGCTATAGGGAGAGCGTTACGATTGATTTTAGGCTTCAAGAACCCCAACGGTCCTTCTTAGGGCCACATCTGACCGTGTGCAGTACTGTTGAGGCTGCTTTTTGCAGTGTTGCACATTTTTATTTTTTTTTGTATATCGGCCGTGCAGAGCATTGCGTCCTGAGCATTGCGTCCTGCAGTAATTTTACATAGTCCAGGGCCAGTAGTGGTGGTGAGGCAGGGACAGTGAAAGACATATCCAGTCTATATAGGCAGTGGGCTTTTCCAAAAAAATTTGGGAAAAAAAATCTATTTGGGCTGCTTGTGACCGTCCTGACTGTACTGCGTCTCTGCTGGGGGTAGTTGTCCTAATTCATATCAGCCAGCTAAGTGTTACAGCAGGCTTGCGCAAAATTCTTTCCTGGCAATGCGTTGCCTCTTACATCACCGCTGTCATCCTGTCCAGACTGAAACAGTCTGCAGTAATTTTACATAGTCCAATGCCAGTAGTGGTGGTGAGGCAGGGACAGTGAAAGACATATCCAGTCTATATAGGCAGTGGGCTTTTCCAAAAAAAATGGAAAAAAAAATCTATTTGGGCTGCCTGTGACCGTTCTGACTGTACTGCGTCTCTGCTGGGGGTAGTTGTCCTAATTCATACGCAGCCAGCTAAGTGTTACAGCAGGCTTGCGCAAAATTCTTTCCTGCCTCTGCTGTGCGTTCCGTAAGCGAAGTCAGCCTCCAACAACGGGCCAATAAGCGGCACATTTAATTACAGCGTTCTGTTTCTGCACTACTGGTAATACAGCATGCTGAGGGGTAGGGGTAGGCCTAGAGGACGTGAACGCGGGCGAGGACGCGGAGGCCCAAGTCAGGGTGTTGGCACAGGCCGAGCTCCTGATCCAGGTGTATCGCAGCCGACTGCTGCGGGATTAGGAGAGAGGCACGTTTCTGGCGTCCCCACATTCATCTCACAATTAATGGGTCCACGCGGTAGACCTTTATTAGAAAATGAGCAGTGTGAGAAGGTCCTGTCGTGGATGGCAGAAAGTGCATCCAGCAATCTATCGACCACCCAGAATTCTGCGCCGTTCACTGCTGCAACTCTGAATCCTCTGGCTGCTGCTCCTCCTTCCTCCCAGCCTCCTCACTCCATTACAATGACACTTTCTGAGGAGCAGGCAGACTCCCAGGAACTGTTCTCGGGCCCCTGCCCAGAATAGGCAGCAATGGTTCCGAATCCTCTCCCACTGGAGGAGTTTGTCGTGACCGATGCCCAACCTTTGGAAAGTTCCCGGGGTCCGGGGGATGAGGCTGGGGAGTTCCGGCAACTATCTCAAGAGCTTTCAGTGGGTGAGGAGGACGATGACGATGAGACACAGTTGTCTATCACTCAGGTAGTAGTAATTGGAGTAAGTCCGAGGGAGGAGTGCACAGAGGATTCGGAGGAAGAGCAGCAGGACGGTGAGGTGACTGACCCCACCTGGTTTGCTACGCCTACTGAGGACAGGTCTTCAGAGGGGGAGGCAAGTGCAGCAGCAGGGCAGGTTGGAAGAGGCAGTGCGGTGGCCAGGGGTAAAGGCAGGGCCAGACTGAATAATCCACCAACTGTTTCCCAAAGCGCCCCCTCGCGCCATGCCACCCTGCAGAGGCCGAGGTGCTCAAAGGTCTGGCAGTTTTTCACTGAGAGTGCAGGCGACCGACGAACAGTGGTGTGCAACCTTTGTCGCGCCAAGATCAGCTGGGGAGCCACCACCACCAGCCTCACCAGCACCAGCCTCACCACCACCAGCATGCGCAGACATATGATGGCCAAGCACCCCACACGGTGGGACGAAGGCCGTTCACCGCCTCCGGTTTGCACCGCTGCCTCTCCCCCTGTGCCCCAACCTGCCACTGAGATCCAACCCCCCTCTCAGGACACAGGCACTACCGTCTCCTGGCCTGCACCCACACCCTCACCTCCGCTGTCCTCGGCCCCATCCAGCAATGTCTGTCAGCGCAGCGTCCAGCCGTCGCTAGCGCAAGTGTTGGAGCGCAAGCGCAAGTACGCCGCCACGCACCCGCACGCTCAAGCGTTAAACGTGCACATAGCCAAATTTATCAGCCTGGAGATGCTGCCATATAGGGTTGTGGAAACTGAGGCTTTGAAAGGTATGATGGCGGCGGCGGCCCCGCGCTACTCAGTTCCCAGTCGCCACTACTTTTCCCGATGTGCCGTCCCAGCCCTGCACGACCACGTCTCCCGCAACATTGTACGCGCCCTCACCAACGCGGTTACTGCCAAGGTCCACTTAACAACAGACACGTGGACAAGCACAGGCGGGCAGGGCCACTATATCTCCCTGACGACACATTGGGTGAATTTAGTGGAGGCTTGGACAGAGTCAGAGCCTTGGACCGCTCACGTCCTACCTACCCCCAGAATTTCGGGCCCCAGCTCGGTGCTGGTATCTGCGGCGGTGTATGCTTCCTCCACTAAACCACCCTCCTCCTCCTTCTCCTACGCAACCTCTGTCTCGCAATCAAGATGTGTCAGCAGCAGCACGTCGCCAGCAGTCGGTGTCGCGCGATGCGGCAGCACAGCGGTGGGCAAGCGTCAGCAGGCCGTGCTGAAACTACTCAGCTTAGGAGAGAAGAGGCACACGGCCCACGAACTGCTGCAGGGTCTGACAGAGCAGACCGACCGCTGGCTTGCGCCGCTGAGCCTCCAACCGGGCATGGTCGTGTGTGACAACGGCCGTAACCTGGTGGCGGCTCTGCAGCTCGGCAGCCTCACGCACGTGCCATGCCTAGCCCTCGTCTTCAATTTGGTGGTTCAGCGCTTTCTGAAAAGCTACCCACGCTTGTCAGACCTGCTCGAAAAGGTGCGCCGGCTCTGCGCACATTTCCGCAAGTCCCACACGGACGCTGCCACCCTGCGCACCCTGCAACATCGGTTTCATCTGCCAGTACACCGACTGCTGTGCGACGTGCCCACACGGTGGAACTCTACGCTCCACATGTTGGCCAGGCTCTATGAGCAGCGTAGAGCTATAGTGGAATACCAACTCCAACATGGGCGGCACAGTGGGAGTCAGCCTCCTCAATTCTTTACAGAAGAGTGGGCATGGTTGGCAGACATCTGCCAGGTCCTTGGAAACTTTGAGGAGTCTACCCAGATGGTGAGCGGCGATGCTGCAATCATTAGCGTCACCATTCCTCTGCTATGCCTCTTGAGAAGTTCCCCGCAAAGCATAAAGACAGACGCTTTGCACTCGGAAACAGAGGCGGGGGAAGACAGTATGTCGCTGGATAGTCAGAGCACCCTCCTGTCTATATCTCAGCGCGTTGAGGAGGAGGAGGAGGAGCATGAGGAGGATGAGGAGGAGGGGGAAGAGACAGCTTGGCCCACTGCTGAGGGTACCCATGCTGCTTGCCTGTCATCCTTTCAGCGTGTATGGCCTGAGGAGGAGGAGGAGGAGGATCCTGAAAGTGATCTTCCTAGTGAGGACAGCCATGTGTTGCGTACAGGTACCCTGGCGCACATGGCTGACTTCATGTTAGGATGCCTTTCTCGTGACCCTCGCGTTACACGCATTCTGGCCACTACGGATTACTGGGTGTACACACTGCTCGACCTACGGTATAAGGAGAACCTTTCCACTCTCATACCCGAAGAGGAAAGGGGTTCGAGAGTGATGCTATACCACAGGACCCTGGGGCGGAGAAACTGATGGTAAAATTCCCATCCGACAGCGCTAGTGGCCGAAGGCGCAGTTCCGAGGGCCAGGTAACAGGAGAGGCGCGGAGATCAGGCAGCATGTATAGCACAGGCAGGGGAACACTCTCTAAGGCCTTTGACAGCTTTATGGCTCCCAAGCAAGACTGTGTCACTGCTCCCCAGTCAAGGCTGAGTCGGCGGGAGCACTGTAAAAGGATGGTGAGGGAGTACGTAGCCAATCGCACGACCGTCCTCCGTGACGCCTCTGCCCCCTACAACTACTGGGTGTCGAAGCTGGACACGTGGCCTGAACTCACGCTGTATGCCCTGGAGGTGCTTGCTTGTCCTGCGGCTAGCGTCTTGTCAGAGAGGGTGTTTAGTGCGGCTGGGGGAATCATCACAGATAAGCGTACCCGCCTGTCAACCGACAGTGCCGACAGGCTTACACTCATCAAGATCAACAAAGCCTGGATTTCCCCAGACTTCTCTTCTCCACCAGCGGACAGCAGCGATACCTAAACAATACGTAGGGTGCACCCGCGGATGTAACCCAGGAGAAGTGGCAGCGGAGTGTCATGCAGGCAGTGATTGTGCTTTGTTGGAGGTAGTGTGGTGCTTAGCTAAGGTATGCATTGCTAATGAGGGCTTTTCAGAAGTAAAAGTTGTTGGGAGGGGGGGGGGGGCACTCTTGCCGGTATTGTGGCTTAATAGGGGGACCTGGGAACTTGAGATGCAGCCCCCTATTAAGGGGGCATTATTGTAGTAGTTATATTCTTGTACATAGGAGCAGTATTATAGTAGTTATATTCTTGTACATAAGGGGCAGTATTATAGTAGTTATATTCTTGTACACAGGGGGGCAGTATTATAGTAGTTATATTCTTGTACATAGGGGGCAGTATTATAGTAGTTATATTCTTGTACATAGGGGACAGTATTATAGTAGTTATATTCTTGTACATAGGGGGCAGTATTATAGTAGTTATATTCTTGTACATAGGGGGCAGTATTATAGTAGTTATATTCTTGTACATAGGGGCAGTATTATAGTAGTTATATTCTTGTGCACAGGGGTAGTATTATAGTAGTTATATTCTTGTACATAGCAGCAGTATTATAGTAGTTATATTCTTGTACATAGAGGGCAGTATTATAGTAGTTATATTCGTGTACATAGGGGGGTAATATTGTATTATAGTAGTTATATTCTTGTACATGGGAGGCAGTATTATAGTAGTTATATTCTTGTACATAGGGGCATTATTGTAGTAGTTATATTCTTGTAGTTATAATCTTGTACATAGGGGGCAGTATTATAGTAGTTATATTCTTGTACATAGGGGGCAGTACGGCCTTTGACAGCTTTATGGCTCCCAAGCAAGACTGTGTCACTGCTCCCCAGTCAAGGCTGAGTCGGCGGGAGCACTGTAAAAGGATGGTGAGGGAGTACGTAGCCAATCGCACGACCGTCCTCCGTGACGCCTCTGCCCCCTACAACTACTGGGTGTCGAAGCTGGACACGTGGCCTGAACTCACGCTGTATGCCCTGGAGGTGCTTGCTTGTCCTGCGGCTAGCGTCTTGTCAGAGAGGGTGTTTAGTGCGGCTGGGGGAATCATCACAGATAAGCGTACCCGCCTGTCAACCGACAGTGCCGACAGGCTTACACTCATCAAGATCAACAAAGCCTGGATTTCCCCAGACTTCTCTTCTCCACCAGCGGACAGCAGCGATACCTAAACAATACGTAGGGTGCACCCGCGGATGTAACCCAGGAGAAGTGGCAGCGGAGTGTCATGCAGGCAGTGATTGTGCTTTGTTGGAGGTAGTGTGGTGCTTAGCTAAGGTATGCATTGCTAATGAGGGCTTTTCAGAAGTAAAAGTTGTTGGGAGGGGGGGGGGCACTCTTGCCGGTATTGTGGCTTAATAGGGGGACCTGGGAACTTGAGATGCAGCCCCCTATTAAGGGGGCATTATTGTAGTAGTTATATTCTTGTACATAGGAGCAGTATTATAGTAGTTATATTCTTGTACATAGGGGGCAGTATTATAGTAGTTATATTCTTGTACACAGGGGGGCAGTATTATAGTAGTTATATTCTTGTACATAGGGGGCAGTATTATAGTAGTTATATTCTTGTACATAGGGGACAGTATTATAGTAGTTATATTCTTGTACATAGGGGGCAGTATTATAGTAGTTATATTCTTGTACATAGGGGGCAGTATTATAGTAGTTATATTCTTGTACATAGGGGCAGTATTATAGTAGTTATATTCTTGTGCACAGGGGTAGTATTATAGTAGTTATATTCTTGTACATAGCAGCAGTATTATAGTAGTTATATTCTTGTACATAGAGGGCAGTATTATAGTAGTTATATTCGTGTACATAGGGGGGTAATATTGTATTATAGTAGTTATATTCTTGTACATGGGAGGCAGTATTATAGTAGTTATATTCTTGTACATAGGGGCATTATTGTAGTAGTTATATTCTTGTAGTTATAATCTTGTACATAGGGGGCAGTATTATAGTAGTTATATTCTTGTACATAGGGGGCAGTACGGCCTTTGACAGCTTTATGGCTCCCAAGCAAGACTGTGTCACTGCTCCCCAGTCAAGGCTGAGTCGGCGGGAGCACTGTAAAAGGATGGTGAGGGAGTACGTAGCCAATCGCACGACCGTCCTCCGTGACGCCTCTGCCCCCTACAACTACTGGGTGTCGAAGCTGGACACGTGGCCTGAACTCACGCTGTATGCCCTGGAGGTGCTTGCTTGTCCTGCGGCTAGCGTCTTGTCAGAGAGGGTGTTTAGTGCGGCTGGGGGAATCATCACAGATAAGCGTACCCGCCTGTCAACCGACAGTGCCGACAGGCTTACACTCATCAAGATCAACAAAGCCTGGATTTCCCCAGACTTCTCTTCTCCACCAGCGGACAGCAGCGATACGTAAGCAATACGTAGGCTGCACCCGCGGATGGAAGCATTGTTCTCTATCACCATCAAAAACGGGGACCTTTTAGCTTCATCAATCTGTGTATAATATTCATCCTCCTCCTCCTGAAACCTAACGTAATCACGCCGAACGGGCAATTTTTCTTAGGCCCACAAGGCTCAGTCATATAATTTTTGTAAACAATGTTTATACGTTTCAATGCTCATTAAAGCGTTGAAACTTTCACCTGAACCAATTTTTATTTTAACTGGGCTGCCTCCAGGCCTAGTTACAAATTAAGCCACATTAACCAAAGCGATTAATGGGTTTCACCTGCCCTCTTGGTTGGGCATGGGCAATTTTTCTGAGGTACATTAGTACTGTTGGTACACCAATTTTTTGGGGCCCTCGCCTACAGTGTAATCCAATTAATTTTTTGCCCACCTGCATTAAAGCTGACGTTACATCAGCTGTGTTGGGCACTGCAATGGGATATATTTATGTACCGCCAGTGGCTTCCTGGCACCCACCCATGCTGTCGGTCCACACGGAGTTGTAACTGCATGTGTCCACTTCTAAAGAACCCCAGTCTGACTGGGGCATGCAGTGTGGGCCGAAGCCCACCTGCATTAAACATGACATTACCTCACCTGTGATGGGCAATGCAATGGGATATATTTATGAACCGCCGGTGGCTTCCTGGCACCCACCCATGCTGTCGGTCCACAGGGACTTCACAATAGGGAGTTGTACCTGCCTGTGTCTATGAATTAAAAACCCCGGTCAGGTTGGGGCATGCAGGGAGCCACCCATGCTGTGGGTGCACACGGAATTCCCATTGCGGAGTTGTACCTGCCTGTGACTATTTATAAAAAAACGCGGTCTGACTGGGGCATGCAGACACCTTGACAGAATGAATAGTGTGTGGCACATAGGTTCCCCATTGCTATGCCCACGTGTGCAGCTCCTGATGGCGGTGGCACAGGATTATATTTCTCATTGCTTCTGTACAGCATTGTGGGCTATCGCCCCGCCCCTTTTAAAGAGGGTCGCTGCCTAGCCATGCTAACCCTCTGCAGTGTGTGCCTGTGGTTCCTCCTCATGGCAGACGCACTTATAAATAGACATGAGGGTGGTGTGGCATGAGGGCAGCTGAAGGCTGCGCAGGGACACTTTGGTGTGCGCTGTGGACACTGTCGTGCGGGGGGGGGGGGGGTGGGCAGCATGTAACCCAGGAGAAGTGGCAGCGGAGTGTCATGCAGGCAGTGATTGTGCTTTGTTGGAGGTAGTGTGGTGCTTAGCTAAGGTGTGCATTGCTAATGAGGGCTTTTCAGAAGTAAAAGTTGTTGGGAGGGGGGGGGGCACTCTTGCCGGTATTGTGGCTTAATAGGGGGACCTGGGAACTTGAGATGCAGCCCAACATGTAGCCGCTCGCCAGCCCTATCCGTTGCTGTGTCGTTCCCATCACTTTCTTGAATTGCCCAGATTTTCACAAATGGAAACCTTAGCGAGCATCGGCAATATACAAAAATGCTCTGGTCGCCCATTGACTTCAATGGGGTTCGTTACTCGAAACGAACCCTCGAGCATCGCGAAAATTTCGTCCCGAGTAACGAGCACTCGAGCATTTTGGTGCTCGCTCATCTCTAGTGCCGAGATAGTACATCTTTTCTTAGAGTATTTATGCAGTTTCTCTTGCACAGTTCCTCAGAGGATATGTCAGCGGCCGGATTGTTCGAGACAAAAGGAGTAGAAAGCGAGAATCGGGGATGGAACCCATAGTTACAAAAAAAGGGTGACAATTGGGACGACGAGTTAACATGGTTGTTAATAGCAAATTCGGCGAGAGGTAAGTAGTTGGCCCACTGAAACTGGTTATCAGAGACAAAAAGTCGCAGGTACTGGATAAGTTCTTGATTCATCTGTTCCGTTTGTCCGTTACTCTCGGGATGGAAGGCGGAGGAAAAAGACAAATTAACATTTAGATTTTTACAGAAAGCTCGCCAGAAGCGAGCGACGAACTGTACCCCTCTATCTGACACAATATCCTCGGGGATCTCATGTAGCCGAACAATCTCCTTGATGAACACTTCAGACAGAAGTTTGGCGTTAGGCAACTTGCAAAGCGGAACGAAATGTGACATTTTAGAGAAACGGTCAGCTATGACCCAAATGACCGTATTCCCCAGCGAGGATGGCAGATCAGTAATAAAATCCATGGACAAATGGGACCAGGGCCTGGACGGAATGGACAAGGGAAGAAGAGGACCCTCAGGACGTTTCCTGAGATTCTTTCCCCTTGCGCAAACTGGGCACGTGGACACAAATAACCGTACATCCCTGGCCATATGCGGCCACCAATAGCCTCTGGATACTAACTCTAGAGTACCCCTGATACCGGGGTGACCAGCTAGGACTGAAGCATGTGTCTCCTCTAACACTTTCAATCTCAGAGACAACGGAACAAAAAATTTGCCTTCCAGAAGGGCTTCAGGGGCGGATTGTTGAGCGGGGCGTATGAGAGGTGAAAGGTCAGAGGAGACAGCAGCGAGGACCACCCCAGGGGAGAGAATACTCTCAGGCTCAGACTCGGAAGGTTCCGGGGAACCAAAACTCCTAGACAGAGCATCTGCCTTGAAATTCTTTGAGCCGGGTCTATAGGTAACAACAAAATTGAACCGAGAGAAAAACAAGGCCCAGCAGGCTTGCCGAGCATTTAACCTTTTAGCGGAATCTAAATAGGTGAGATTTTTATGGTCTGTGAGTACCGTAATCTGGTTACGAGCTCCTTCCAAAAAATGCCTCCACTCCTTGAAAGCCCACTTAATAGCCAGCAATTCCCGGTTGCCTATGTCGTAGTTCCGTTCGGTGGAAGAGAACTTTCTAGAAAAATAGGCACACGGTCTAAGGTTAGTGAGTGTGGAGGGACCTTGGGACAGTACCGCTCCCACACCAAACTCCAAGGCATCTACCTCCACAACAAATGGGCAGGACAGATCCTGCTGTACTAGGACGGGCGCTGAAGAGAACGCCGCCTTTAGGGTATCAAAGGCCCTAAGGGCATCAGAAGACCAGGTACTCACATCTGCTCCCTTTCTGGTGAGGTCCATTAGAGGTTTAACCACCATGGAGAAGTCTTTAATGAACTTGTGATAGTAATTGGCGTAGCCGAGGAAGCGTTCAAGAGCTTTCAAGGTACCTGGTCGGGCCCACTCCATGATGGCTTTCACCTTCCCAGGATCCATCTGGAAGTCGCAGGTATATTCTTATACACAGGGGGGCAGTATTATAGTAGTTATATTCTTGTACATAGGGGGCAGTATTATAGTAGTTATATTCTTGTACATAGGGGACAGTATTATAGTAGTTATATTCTTGTACATAGGGGGCAGTATTATAGTAGTTAAATTCTTGTACATGGGGAGCAGTCTTATAGTAGTTATATTCTTGTACATAGGGGCACTATTATAGTAGTTATATTCTTGTACATAGGAGGCAGTATTATAGTAGTTATATTCTTGTACATAGGGGGCAGTATTATAGTAGTTATATTCTTGTACATAGGGGCAGTATTATAGTAGTTATATTCTTGTTCACAGGGGTAGTATTATAGTAGTTATATTCTTGTACATAGCAGCAGTATTATAGTAGTTATATTCTTGTACATAGAGGGCAGTATTATAGTAGTTATATTCTTGTACATAGAGGGGTAATATTGTATTATAGTAGTTATATTCTTGTACATGGGAGGCAGTATTATAGTAGTTATATTCTTGTACATGGGGGGGCAGTATTATAGTAGTTATATTCTTGTACATAGGGGCATTATTGTAGTAGTTATATTCTTGTACATAGGAGCAGTATTATAGTAGTTATATTCTTGTACATAGGGGGGTAATATTGTATTATAGTAGTTATATTCTCGTACATGGGAGGCAGTATTATAGTAGTTATATTCTTGTACATTGGGGCATTATTGTAGTAGTTATATTCTTGTACATAGGAGCAGTATTATAGTAGTTATATTCTTGTACATAGGGGGCAGTATTATAGTAGTTATATTCTTGTACACAGGGGGGCAGTATTATAGTAGTTATATTCTTGTACATAGGGGGCAGTATTATAGTAGTTATATTCTTGTACATAGGGGACAGTATTATAGTAGTTATATTCTTGTACATAGGGGGCAGTATTATAGTAGTTATATTCTTGTACATAGGGGGCAGTATTATAGTAGTTATATTCTTGTACATAGGGGCAGTATTATAGTAGTTATATTCTTGTGCACAGGGGTAGTATTATAGTAGTTATATTCTTGTACATAGCAGCAGTATTATAGTAGTTATATTCTTGTACATAGAGGGCAGTATTATAGTAGTTATATTCGTGTACATAGGGGGGTAATATTGTATTATAGTAGTTATATTCTTGTACATGGGAGGCAGTATTATAGTAGTTATATTCTTGTACATGAGGGGGCAGTATTATAGTAGTTATATTCTTGTACATAGGGGCATTATTGTAGTAGTTATATTCTTGCACATAGGAGCAGTATTATAGTAGTTATATTCTTGTACATAGGGGGCAGTATTATAGTAGTTATATTCTTGTACACAGGGGGGCAGTTTTATAGTAGTTATATTCTTGTACATAGGGGGCAGTATTATAGTAGTTATATTCTTGTACATAGGGGACAGTATTATAGTAGTTATATTCTTGTACATAGGGGGCAGTATTATAGTAGTTAAATTCTTGTACAGGGGAGGCAGTCTTATAGTAGTTATATTCTTGTACATAGGGGCACTATTATAGTAGTTATATTCTTGTACATAGGAGGCAGTATTATAGTAGTTATATTCTTGTACATAGGGGGCAGTATTATAGTAGTTATATTCTTGTACATAGGGGCAGTATTATAGTAGTTATATTCTTGTGCACAGGGGACAGTATTATAGTAGTTATATTATTGTACATAGCAGCAGTATTATAGTAGTTATATTCTTGTACATAGAGGGCAGTATTATAGTAGTTATATTCTTGTACATAGCAGCAGTATTATAGTAGTTATATTCTTGTACATAGAGGGCAGTATTATAGTAGTTATATTCTTATACATAGGGGGCAGTATTATAATAGTTATATTCTTGTACATAGGGGGCAGTATTATAGTAGTTATATTCTTGTACATAGGGGACAGTATTATAGTAGTTATATTCTTGTACATAGGGGACAGTATTATAGTAGTTATATTCTTGTACATAGCAGCAGTATTATAGTAGTTATATTCTTGTACATAGAGGGCAGTATTATAGTAGTCATATTATTGTACAGAGGGGGTAGTATGGGAGTTATATTCTGGTACATGGGAGGCAGTATTATAGTAGTTATATTCTTGTACATGGGGGGGGCAGTATTATAGTAGTTATAATCTTGTACATAGGGGGCAGTATTATAGTAGTTATATTCTTGTACATAGGGGGCAGTATTATAGTAGTTATATTCTTGTACATAGGGGACAGTATTATAGTAGTTATATTCTTGTACATAGCAGCAGTATTATAGTAGTTATATTCTTGTACATATGGGCAGTATTATAGTAGTTATATCCTTGTACATAGGGGGCAGTATTATAGTAGTTATATTCTTGTACATAGGGGGCAGTATTATAGTAGTTATATTCTTGTACATAGCAGCAGTATTATAGTAGTTATATTCTTGTACATAGGGGGCAGTATTATAGTAGTTATATTCTTGTACATAGGGGGCAGTATTATAGTAGTTATATTCTTGTACATAGAGGGCAGTATTATAGTAGTTATATTCTTGTACATAGGGGGGTAATATTGTATTATAGTAGTTATATTCTTGTACATGGGAGGCAGTATTATAGTAGTTATATTCTTGTACATGGGGGGGCAGTATTATAGTAGTTATATTCTTGTACATAGGGGGCAGTATTATAGTCGTTATATTCTTGTACATAGGGGGCAGTATTATAGTAGTTAAATTCTTGTACATGGGGAGCAGTCTTATAGTAGTTATATTCTTGTACATAGGGGCACTATTATAGTAGTTATATTCTTGTACATAGGAGGCAGTATTATAGTAGTTATATTCTTGTACATAGGGGGCAGTATTATAGTAGTTATATTCTTGTACATAGGGGCAGTATTATAGTAGTTATATTCTTGTTCACAGGGGTAGTATTATAGTAGTTATATTCTTGTACATAGCAGCAGTATTATAGTAGTTATATTCTTGTACATAGAGGGCAGTATTATAGTAGTTATATTCTTGTACATAGGGGGGTAATATTGTATTATAGTAGTTATATTCTTGTACATGGGAGGCAGTATTATAGTAGTTATATTCTTGTACATGGGGGGGCAGTATTATAGTAGTTATATTCTTGTACATAGGGGCATTATTGTAGTAGTTATATTCCTGTACATAGGAGCAGTATTATAGTAGTTATATTCGTGTACATAGGGGGGTAATATTGTATTATAGTAGTTATATTCTCGTACATGGGAGGCAGTATTATAGTAGTTATATTCTTGTACATTGGGGCATTATTGTAGTAGTTATATTCTTGTACATAGGAGCAGTATTATAGTAGTTATATTCTTGTACATAGGGGGCAGTATTATAGTAGTTATATTCTTGTACACAGGGGGGCAGTATTATAGTAGTTATATTCTTGTACATAGGGGGCAGTATTATAGTAGTTATATTCTTGTACATAGGGGACAGTATTATAGTAGTTATATTCTTGTACATAGGGGGCAGTATTATAGTAGTTATATTCTTGTACATAGGGGGCAGTATTATAGTAGTTATATTCTTGTACATAGGGGCAGTATTATAGTAGTTATATTCTTGTGCACAGGGGTAGTATTATAGTAGTTATATTCTTGTACATAGCAGCAGTATTATAGTAGTTATATTCTTGTACATAGAGGGCAGTATTATAGTAGTTATATTCGTGTACATAGGGGGGTAATATTGTATTATAGTAGTTATATTCTTGTACATGGGAGGCAGTATTATAGTAGTTATATTCTTGTACATGAGGGGGCAGTATTATAGTAGTTATATTCTTGTACATAGGGGCATTATTGTAGTAGTTATATTCTTGCACATAGGAGCAGTATTATAGTAGTTATATTCTTGTACATAGGGGGCAGTATTATAGTAGTTATATTCTTGTACACAGGGGGGCAGTTTTATAGTAGTTATATTCTTGTACATAGGGGGCAGTATTATAGTAGTTATATTCTTGTACATAGGGGACAGTATTATAGTAGTTATATTCTTGTACATAGGGGGCAGTATTATAGTAGTTAAATTCTTGTACAGGGGAGGCAGTCTTATAGTAGTTATATTCTTGTACATAGGGGCACTATTATAGTAGTTATATTCTTGTACATAGGAGGCAGTATTATAGTAGTTATATTCTTGTACATAGGGGGCAGTATTATAGTAGTTATATTCTTGTACATAGGGGCAGTATTATAGTAGTTATATTCTTGTGCACAGGGGACAGTATTATAGTAGTTATATTCTTGTACATAGCAGCAGTATTATAGTAGTTATATTCTTGTACATAGAGGGCAGTATTATAGTAGTTATATTCTTGTACATAGCAGCAGTATTATAGTAGTTATATTCTTGTACATAGAGGGCAGTATTATAGTAGTTATATTCTTGTACATAGGGGGCAGTATTATAGTAGTTATATTCTTGTACATAGGGGGCAGTATTATAGTAGTTATATTCTTGTACATAGGGGACAGTATTATAGTAGTTATATTCTTGTACATAGGGGACAGTATTATAGTAGTTATATTCTTGTACATAGCAGCAGTATTATAGTAGTTATATTCTTGTACATAGAGGGCAGTATTATAGTAGTCATATTATTGTACAGAGGGGGTAGTATGGGAGTTATATTCTGGTACATGGGAGGCAGTATTATAGTAGTTATATTCTTGTACATGGGGGGGGGCAGTATTATAGTAGTTATAATCTTGTACATAGGGGGCAGTATTATAGTAGTTATATTCTTGTACATAGGGGGCAGTATTATAGTAGTTATATTCTTGTACATAGGGGACAGTATTATAGTAGTTATATTCTTGTACATAGCAGCAGTATTATAGTAGTTATATTCTTGTACATATGGGCAGTATTATAGTAGTTATATCCTTGTACATAGGGGGCAGTATTATAGTAGTTATATTCTTGTACATAGGGGGCAGTATTATAGTAGTTATATTCTTGTACATAGCAGCAGTATTATAGTAGTTATATTCTTGTACATAGGGGGCAGTATTATAGTAGTTATATTCTTGTACATAGGGGGCAGTATTATAGTAGTTATATTCTTGTACATAGAGGGCAGTATTATAGTAGTTATATTCTTGTACATAGGGGGGTAATATTGTATTATAGTAGTTATATTCTTGTACATGGGAGGCAGTATTATAGTAGTTATATTCTTGTACATGGGGGGGCAGTATTATAGTAGTTATATTCTTGTACATAGGGGGCAGTATTATAGTCGTTATATTCTTGTACATAGGGGGCAGTATTATAGTAGTTATATTCTTGTACATAGGGGACAGTATTAGGGTGCATTCACACGAACGTATATCGGCTCGGTTTTCACGCCGAGCCGATATACGTTGTCCTCGGGTGCAGAGGGGGGAGGATGGAAGAGCCAGGGCCAGGAACTGAGGCTCCCGCCCCCTCTCTGCCTCCTCTCCGCCCCTCTGCACTATTTGCAATGGGGAGAGGCGGGACGGGGGCGGGGCCAATTAACAGACTTTAGCCCCGCTCCGTCCCGCCTCCTCTCACTGCAAATAGTGCAGAGGGGCGGAGAGGAGGCAGAGAGGGGGCGGGAGCCTCAGTTCCTGGCCCTGGCTTTTCCATCCTCCCCCCTCTGCACCCGAGGACAACGTATATCGGCTCGGCGTGAAAACCGAG
This sequence comes from Eleutherodactylus coqui, assembly GCF_035609145.1. Taxonomy (NCBI): domain Eukaryota; kingdom Metazoa; phylum Chordata; class Amphibia; order Anura; family Eleutherodactylidae; genus Eleutherodactylus; species Eleutherodactylus coqui. The sequence continues at coordinate 99,882,634 of NC_089849.1, forward strand.
CCGATATACGTTCGTGTGAATGCACCCTTATAGTAGTTATATTCTTGAACATAGCAGCAGTATTGTAGTAGTTATATTCTTGTACATAGAGGGCAGTATTATAGTAGTTATATTCTTGTACATAGGGGGGTAATATTGTATTATAGTAGTTATATTCTTGTACATGGGAGGCAGTATTATAGTAGTTATATTCTTGTACATGGGGGGGCAGTATTATAGTAGTTATATTCTTGTACATAGGGGGCAGTATTATAGTAGTTATATTCTTGTACATAGGGGACAGTATTATAGTAGTTATATTCTTGTACATAGCAGCAGTATTATAGTAGTTATATTCTTGTACATAGGGGGCAGTATTATAGTAGTTATATTCTTGTACATAGGGGACAGTATTATAGTAGTTATATTCTTGTACATAGCAGCAGTATTATAGTAGTTATATTCTTGTACATAGCAGCAGTATTATAGAAGTTATATTCTTGTACATAGAAGCAGTATTATAGTAGTTATATTCTTGTACATAGAGGGCAGTATTATAGTAGTTATATTCTTGTACATAGGGGGTAATATTGTATTATAGTAGTTATATTCTTGTACATGGGAGGCAGTATTATAGTAGTTATATTCTTGTACATGGGGGGGCAGTATTATAGTAGTTATATTCTTGTACATAGAGGACAGTATAACTGCTATAATACTGCTCCTATGTACAAGGAAAAGGATTATTTTATCTTGCATTTCTCTCTATCTTGTAATACTATGGTTGTGAGTTCCATAATCTGACTTCCCTTATGGGAATATAATTGTATACCTTGTACAGGATATTGTATATACTGTATTCTCTACATCTTACTGGAGATTGTCATTCGTTAATGATCTCAGTGCTACATTCTTCGGGATTACACTAAAATAGGCTGTAAATTAAACCCGTAACTGCCCATTGTTGCCCAAATACAGAATGTGTTCCGTGGAGTGAGAGGGGATTGCCATATAAATATCACAGATAAGAGGCCAGGCAAGTCACATTACACACTGACCCGGTCAAGGTAAGATCTCAGTATCCTCATGGACTAAACCTATTAGATTACATCTGTCTACAACCTTACATGATAAATGGGCTGGTAGTCAGTAATAGATTGGATACTGTCACTATAGTATAAGGTGTGTGGATGTCATGTCTGATCAGTGTAATTATATTATACCCAGTGATGTCAGTTTAAGGGGGGGGGGGGGGCTGTGACAACCCCTCAGACATGATATAGGGGCTGGTTGTCAGTAATAGATGGGATACTGTCACTATAGTATAAGGTGTGTGGATGTCATGTCTGATCAGTGTAATTATATTATATTATACCAGTGATGTCAGTATGAGGGGGGGGGGGGGCTGTGACAACCCCTCAGACATGATATAGGGGGCTGGTTGTCAGTAATAGATGGGATACTGTCACTATAGTATAAGGTGTGTGGATGTCATGTCTGATCAGTGTAATTATATTATACCCAGTGATGTCAGTATAAGGGGGGGGGGGGGGGCTGTGACAACCCCTCAGACATGATATAGGGGCTGGTTGTCAGTAATAGATGGGATACTGTCACTATAGTATAAGGTGTGTGGATGTCATGTCTGATCAATGTAATTATATTATATTATACCAGTGATGTCAGTATAAGGGGGGGGGGGGCTGTGACAACCCCTCAGACATGATATAGGGGCTGGTTGTCAGTAATAGATGGGATACTGTCACTATAGTATAAGGTGTGTGGATGTCATGTCTGATCAGTGTAATTATATTATATTATACCAGTGATATCAGTATAAGGGGGGGGGGGGGGGCTGTGACAACCCCTCAGACATGATATAGGGGCTGGTTGTCAGTAATAGATGGGATACTGACACTATAGTATAAGGTGTGTGGATGTCATGTCTGATCAGTGTAATTATATTATATTATACCAGTGATGTCAGTATAAGGGGGGGGGGGGCTGTGACAACACCTCAGACATGATATAGGGGCTGGTTGTCAGTAATAGATGGGATACTGTCACTATAGTATAAGGTGTGTGGATGTCATGTCTGATCAGTGTAATTATATTATATTATACCAGTGATGTCAGTATAAGGGGGGGGGCTGTGACAACCCCTCAGACATGATATAGAGGGCTGGTTGTCAGTAATAGATGGGATACTGTCACTATAGTATAAGGTGTGTGGATGTCATGTCTGATCAGTGTAATTATATTATACCAGTGATGTCAGTATAAGGGGGGGGGGGGGGGCTGTGACAACCCCTCAGACATGATATAGGGGGCTGGTTGTCAGTAATAGATGGGATACTGTCACTATAGTATAAGGTGTGTGGATGTCATGTCTGATCAGTGTAATTATATTATATTATACCAGTGATGTCAGTATAAGGGGAGGGGGGCTGTGACAACCCCTCAGACATGATATAGGGGGCTGGTTGTCAGTAATAGATGGGATACTGTAACTATAGTATAAGGTGTGTGGATGTCATGTCTGATCAGTGTAATTATATTATACCAGTGATGTCAGTATAAGGGGGGGGGGGGGGGCTGTGACAACCCCTCAGACATGATATAGGGGCTGGTTGTCAGTAATAGATGGGATACTGTCACTATAGTATAAGGTGTGTTGATGTCATGTCTGATCAGTGTAATTATATTATACCCAGTGATGTCAGTATAAGGGGGGGGGGGGGCTGTGACAACCCCTCAGACATGATATAGGGGCTGGTTGTCAGTAATAGATGGGATACTGTCACTATAGTATAAGGTGTGTGGATGTCATGTCTGATCAGTGTAATTATATTATATTATACCAGTGATGTCAGTATAAGGGGGGGGGCTGTGACAACCCCTCAGACATGATATAGCGGCTGGTTGTCAGTAATAGATGGGATACTGTCACTATAGTATAAGGTGTGTGGATGTCATGTCTGATCAGTGTAATTATATTATATTATACCCAGTGATGTCAGTATAAGGGGAGGGGCTGTGACAACCCCTCAGACATGATATAGGGGCTGGTTGTCAGTAATAGATGGGATACTGTCACTATAGTATAAGGTGTGTGGATGTCATGTCTGATCAGTGTAATTATATTATATTATACCAGTGATCTCAGTATAAGGGGGGGGGGGGCTGTGACAACCCCTCAGACATGATATAGGGGCTGGTTGTCAGTAATAGATGGGATACTGTCACTATAGTATAAGGTGTGTGGATGTCATGTCTGATCAGTGTAATTATATTATATTATACCCAGTGATGTCAGTATAAGGGGGGGGGGGCTGTGACAACACCTCAGACATGATATAGGGGCTGGTTGTCAGTAATAGATGGGATACTGTCACTATAGTATAAGGTGTGTGGATGTCATGTCTGATCAGTGTAATTATATTATACCCAGTGATGTCAGTATAAGGGGGGGGGGGGGCTGTGACAACCCCTCAGACATGATATAGGGGCTGGTTGTCAGTAATAGATGGGATACTGTCACTATAGTATAACGTGTGTTGATGTCATGTCTGATCAGTGTAATTATATTATACCCAGTGATGTCAGTATAAGGGGGGGGGGGGGGCTGTGACAACCCCTCAGACATGATATAGGGGCTGGTTGTCAGTAATAGATGGGATACTGTCACTATAGTATAAGGTGTGTGGATGTCATGTCTGATCAGTGTAATTATATTATATTATACCAGTGATGTCAGTATAAGGGGGGGGGGGGCTGTGACAACCCCTCAGACATGATATAGGGGCTGGTTGTCAGTAATAGATGGGATACTGTCACTATAGTATAAGGTGTGTGGATGTCATGTCTGATCAGTGTAATTATATTATATTATACCAGTGATGTCAGTATAAGGGGGGGGGGGGGGCGGTGACAACCCCTCAGACATGATATAGGGGCTGGTTGTCAGTAATAGATGGGATACTGTCACTATAGTATAAGGTGTGTGGATGTCATGTCTGATCAGTGTAATTATATTATATTATACCCAGTGATGTCAGTATAAGGGGGGGGGGCTGTGACAACCCCTCAGACATGATATAGGGGCCGGTTGTCAGTAATAGATGGGATACTGTCACTATAGTATAAGGTGTGTGGATGTCATGTCTGATCAGTGTAATTATATTATATTATAGCTAGTGATGTCAGTATAAGGGGGGGGGGGGGGCTGTGACAACCCCTCAGACATGATATAGGGGCTGGTTGTCAGTAATAGATGGGATACTGTCACTATAGTATAAGGTGTGTGGATGTCATGTCTGATCAGTGTAATTATATTATATTATACCAGTGATGTCAGTATAAGGGGGGGGGGGGGGGCTGTGACAACCCCTCAGACATGATATAGGGGCTGGTTGTCAGTAATAGATGAGATACTGTCACTTTAGTATAAGGTGTGTGGATGTCATGTCTGATCAGTGTAATTATATTATATTATAGCTAGTGATGTCAGTATAAGGGGGGGGGGGGGGCTGTGACAACCCCTCAGACATGATATAGGGGCTGGTTGTCAGTAATAGATGGGATACTGTCACTATAGTATAAGGTGTGTGGATGTCATATCTGATCACAATTATATTGTATACTCAGTCATGTCAGTAATGGCACACGACAAATCTGCATATAGCAACCACTTATGGTTGTAGTGAAAGGCAGATCGCTGCACCTTTGGTAGTTTTTCTTTTTAACATGATTAATCCTGAAGGTAAAGAGTTAAACATTTTAATGTCGCTTCTGTGAACCCTAAATGAAGAAGATGCTTGATATAACTATATGTCAGGTTCTTGAAGTCTTTTCTGTGTTGACACTCGCGCTCCCTGCAGAGATTCAGCACGATCCAAGGGGTTTAGGTTATCCTCACTAGGATATATGTGCCCACTGGCCACCTTCAGCAAGTAGGACTAGAATTCCCTGTATTGCCGCTCCTGCTCGCCCTCTGGTGGTGGTTACCAGACTGACAAAGGTAGGATGCCCATCTTTGTAAAAGAATCGGAATGTATGTTGAGACAAGATTTTTGGGTCTCACCGTTACTATGAAGGGACCACAGCAATCTCCCATGAGCTTCCCTTATCCCTGAGCCTTGCCGTAGAGTTCGTCACAGATTGACTCTTATATGTAAGGGGATGAGCTGTATACTTGCCCCTGCATGAAATGGATGCCTTTTTGTGTGTATGATTGTTTTTCTTTTAAGTCAGACTGATGGCTTTAGTTTTGTCTTTTTGCATGTAATGACTGTATAAAGGTTTGCCCTTTTCTTGCAGATTGCCTCCTGGCAGGCAGGGGTGAACAATGCTATAGGGAAGGCCTAGTTACCTGGGGGCCTCAGGTGTGTCCTGGTGGGGTCAGTCTCTAGATGTACTGGATCTCAAGGAGTTGTCTTTAAAGGAAGTGGTGTGATGGGAGTTCTTGAGCGCTGGACTTGGGTGCATACAAGATAATAGCCATCAGTTGAACTGGAACCATCATAGACATGGTCAGGGAGTCGGCACGGGGGTCTAAACGAGAAGTTGACTATCCGTTGATTGCTGAGTGCCAAGTAGGTTTTGGAGCAAGCACCTCTTTCAACTTCATCAGTACGCGGTTCAACGCTCATTCCCGGCTCCTGGCTCCATTACTTGCTGCTTACAATCTTGTTCCTCATGAACTGTAGAAAGCAGTCTTTAACCACCCTTCAGAAAACTGACCTAGCAGTGAAGGAGCACTCCTCAGTTAACCCCTGAGTGTCCAAGCTGGTTTGCGCCTTAGTGACGGAGCCAAATTTGGGAAATCTGACATGTCACTTTAACATAGAATAACTGTAAGCCTGGGTTCCCACACAGCGGAATCCCTGCGGAAATCTTGCAGTTTGGCGCAGCGAAAAACCGCGAGATTTCCGCCGTGAGAAGCACTGCTTCAAAACCCGCGGCACTCGCTCTTCCGCTGTGGCCGGCGCTCCCATAGAGGAGAGCGCGGCCGCAGCGGAGGAAGAAAAAGAATGAGCATGCTAATCCGCGCCGCAGTGACGGCTTCTGCCGGCTTTCCCGCGGTGGATTTGCCGTCCCGTGTGGACGAGATTTCTGAGAAATCTCGTCCACATGGCTGGCTAATCCCGGGATTAGAGGCCGCAGGCGGATTTGCCACGGCGAAATACCGGACGGAATTTCCGCTGCAAATCCGCCCCGTGTGAACCCGGCCTAAGGGTTTTGCAGATTCAAGTGATTCTGATATTGTACTTCATTTAGGCCTTATGCCCACGGCCGTGACGGACTCTGCCAACAGAACATCGCAGCGGAGTCCGCCACGGCGCGCCCCAAGACTCCCATACTCACACTCCAGTTCTACTGTACACGTCCCACCTGGCGGGCTTGCGCAATAGAGCGAATGACGTGTCGGTAGTACCGAATGACATGGCTGGTGGGGACGCATATTCACTCCATACTTCCGCTGTGCTACAGTGGAAGTATAGCATGACGGCCAGCTTCCATTAACTACAATGGAAGCCAGCTGTGCATATTCCCACGGCAGATAGAGCATTTTCTTTAACTCTGCGGAATTCCACAGCGTCACCATTAAGCTGTTAGGTTCAATAGAACCTTATAGCCCTGGGTAACACCACAGATTTCCGCTGCGTAAAACGCGGCAGAAATTTGTCCGTGAGCATTCGCCATTAGGTGGTAAAGAATAGACCGATTTTTAGAATTTGTTAAAAGTGCCAAATTGGGAAAATTTTGAAAAAATTCTTTTTTTACTATTCTCAACTGCATTATCTCAAATATGTGCAAACATACTGTACAATTTTTTGTTATATATATTTCCATCTGTTAACTTTATTCTGGACGCACATTGGAAAAAACGTTTTAACTATTTAGGAGACATACAAATTTAACATGAATCAGAAAGATATTGGCTTTGTGTAGAAAAACAGTGTTCTTCAAAATATTGACACCTGTTAGGCTTTACAGATAGCCCCACAAATGACCCCATTTAAAAAAACACACACCCCTTAATGTGTTTAGTGAGGGGTGTCATGAGTATTTTGACCACAGTTTCTTTTCATGAGTTTGAGGAGAAAAAATGTTTGTCTTTAAAATGACATATTTGCAAAAAGATAGTTTGTATTTTTCTATAGTGCACCTGAAAATGAGGATTAGCACCCCAAAATGGATACTCCTGTTCGTCCTGTGTTCAATAACCTTATATCTGTATGCACAACGGGGCCCAAACCGAAAGGAGCAGCCGGTGGATTTCAGAACAGACATTTTGCATGAAGGGGTTTCAGGCCCCATTGCCCACTTGTAGAGCCCTTGAGCTGCCAAAACATTGAGAACCCCCACAAATGACCGCATTTTTGTATTGAAAATGATTTTTATTGGGTTTTCAAGAAATTCCAGAACAGAACATTTTTGTACAAAAGTTTAAAGTCAAATATATCTCAAACTGCTCGAATCACGTTCACAAAGACACAAGAAACAGAGAAAAATGTGTGTTACAAGCTTCACAACGTAGTTACATGTTTGCTTGGAAAATCAGAGAAATGTAAACCCGTAACCTGGACCAAAGAACATTGTATCTAATGATACGAACAGAAATTAACCTTTTAGTGACCACTCCATTGCCTTTAGGCCCCCTGTCCACAACCGTTGCGATATATTACCAGCGGTTTTGTGCCGCGGGGTAGCATGGGGGAGAGCTGTCAGTTCTCTTCGGTGAGCCTATCTAACAGATAATCCCTGGGGATTAAAGTCACGTTGGCTATGGACGTGACAGCTTCATGCTGTCAGTTCTTTCAGCTGTCATGGGGGAGCCACAGGAATCTGAGGGCAGCTGAGTTTACTCACCCCCGTCCTCCGCGGTGTCCCACAGCGATCTAGTCCTCTAGGACCTGAGGTCGGGGTTCTGTGTATGTGCGCCAGGTCTCTTTACGTCAGCCGCATGGGCAGAAGGCCGGGAGCCCCAGTGAATTTCAAATCTACTGGCTACTAAAGGTAGCCGGGAGGCAGGCGATATTACCGAGGACCACGGTGACTGATTCCTGGGCCCGTGATTGCCGTTATCCAATGGATAACGGCGATCACGGAAAGGTGAAACAAAAGTTAAAAGTAAATGTTTTAGCTGCCCTCATGGATTGGATTCATTAGGGCAGCTGAAAATACTCACCCACTATCCTCTGTGATGTCACGTGGTGATCTGCACCTGCCGTGGGCTTCTGCGAATGGGCTGATGGCCCAAGAGGCTGACAAATTTAAAATCTCCTGAGATAGCCGAGTGCAGGGAGATGTCACAGGGGAGATGAAATTACATACCCAAGGTCCCTGGATTTGTTGAGAGCCTGGAGATCTCAGGGGGGGCCACGGTGAGTGGTCCCCCAGTCTTGTGATCGCTGTCATGCAATTGATGATGGTGATCACTTGAAAGTAAAAAGAAAATGAAGTTTTGTCTCCTCTCAGTAGATGAAACCTGTTGCCTCTGCATTTAAACCCTGATGCAATACCCCTCCAGGTACCTTCCCTGGCTTCTGCGCATGCGTCCACATGCTGGGGAGCCCTGGAAATTTAAAATCTCCTTACTCCGGCTAACAAAGGTCACTGAGAGCCTGGAGCAGTGACCTCGTTGAGTGGTCCCGGTCATGTAATAAAAAGGTAGCGTTCTAACTTAGGCCGGTCTCACATGATCAGATAGAAATGCGGATTCCGCTTGCGTCTGATCCGTGGTAATACGCGGATCAATCACATTGGATTACACAATTCCGCTCACATTAGTGGGTTGGAAGTACGTAATCCACTCGCAGAAAACAAAACGCAGCAGGTTCTATTTTACCGCGGATATCCGCAGCATAGAGCCCATTTTGCTCCATGGTCGCAGATATACTCACAGCCCATACGTAAATACATTGTGTACGGGCTGCGGGTACCCGTGTCATCACTAAGTGATGGCGCAGGAAATGCAAACAAAACAAGGAGTACTGTGCATAACCGCCTGCGCGAGTACGCAGTTATGCGCTGTACATTATGCGGCCGTACGTAGGACCACAGCTGAGCTCACAACTAAGAACCGCTGTGGGCCTCTGCAAGTGGATTCTAAATACGGCCGTGTGAGCCCGGCGTTATTTAAATCGCTGCCTATATTATGTAATTTACAAGACGCTCGCCACTCAAGGGCTCTATAAGTCGCCAATGGGGCCTAAAATACCTTCAAGCAAAATGTGTGCTCTGAAAGACACCGGCTGCTCCTTTAGGTTCGGGCCCCGTTGTGCATACAGACATAAGATTAGGGCCACAATTGGTATGTTTCTGAACACGTGACAAACAGGGGTATCCATTTTGGGGTGTAAACTCTCATTTTCATGTGTGCTATAGAAAAAATCCTGACTTTAAAATGATGTATTTGCAAAAATATGAAAAAAATTTGCATTAACTCCTGAAAAAAAACCCTTGGTGTCAAAGACTCCTGACAGGAGTAGGAAAACAAAGTGTTCCTCAAAATGTTATTAATCAATGTTAAATTTGTCTGTCTCCTTAATGGCTAAAAAAAACAAAAGCTTTTCAAATGTACGTCCAGAATAAAGTAAACAGATGGAAATATATATGTTATCAAAAATGTGTACAGCATGTTTGCACATATTTAAGATATTGCAATTAAAAATGTGAAAAAGTGACAATTTTAAAATGTTCCTAATTTTGGTGTTTTAAATATAAACAGGTTCTGTTGGTCTATTTATACCACCTAAATGAAGTATAATATGTGGTGAAAAAACAATGTGAGAACCACTTGGATATGCAAAACCTTTACGGAGTTATTCTATGTTAAAGTGACACATGTCAGATTTGCAAAATTTGGCCTGGTCATTAAGGTGTAAACTGGCTTGGTCACTAAGGGGTTAAACCTCAGTGCAGTCAAAGATTCCATTGGTAGGTAGGCCAGTGGGCAGTTATAGTTAAGTTGGTCTTCACATGTCTATGTGTCCTGTCAGTAGGTACTTTAAGATTAATTTCTCTTTTGGGGGGCATGGGTGGGTGGGGGAAAATCTTTTGTGTCTTAAAGTATGCTTGATGTAATATATCTTGATGTAATGTACTCAGTGGTTCCATGTGAGGTAAAACTAGGCAGTGTAATTTGTCAAGGCGTACATTTTTTGTATTTGTGCAGCGTCTGAGTGAGACGCGCCAAAGTAGGGGAGACCACGGGGATTACAAGATGGATGTCAGGGGTGGCTCTGCAATCTCTCCGAATAATGGTGGCAAAGGTGTCCTACTCATTTGCCGCAAAGTGGCACAAATTAATATATATATTTCATTTTATAATAAATGGTGGTTTTTCATGTGATGCCAGCACTTCATCCGGGACTGTAATGGTCAGTGGCGGAAATAATTTGACGCGAGTCCTGGTAGCTTTTGAATAGTAAACTGGAAGTGCACGGTTTTACTGACGCTTGAATACGGTAACACAATACAACAATGGCAGTCTTGCAGAAGTTTGGCCGAGCAATTGATGATGCAGTAGAACGCGTAATTGGATTTGAATGAAGTTTCCTCCTCAACGCTCTCTCTAACTGTATCTAGAGGTTACACAGTAGAAATGCCTACAGGCCTAGTTGGCTGTTGTGCTTAATGGAAGTTGGTGATGCAGTTATTTGAGTTGAGATGTTGTTGGACCGCTTTACTATCCCTGGCTTTGACTTCACCGGGTTTAGTGTAACTCACTGGTTTTGTGGAACGGGTCTCAGCTTCTCTCCTCCTCACTGCTGGCAGACTAGGGAGCTTGATGAATCCTAGCTTCCCTGTTGCAAAAACCATGTTGTAGCTGCTGACCACCTACACGACCACCTCCGACAACTCCCCAAGCCAACTCTCCACTAACCCCTCCTTCACTTCCTGTCTTGTTCCCACTCTCTTCTCTTCCCCCTCAGCATACCGGCTTACTATAGTTTCCTGCTCTGAGCTCTCACAATACCCCTTGACCAATCAGTGCAGTCATGACATACAGCCAATAAGCAGCCAGCTTTTGCCAAGCTTTAAGCTTAAGAAGAAAGGGGAAATGAGGTTTTTCCGTACGGCACGCTGTCTCCTGGAATCACATAGCGAAGTGTGACAGGATCATGAATGTGTGTCTTTTCTGCAGGACCCTTTGGGCAACTACATGTGCAGTTGTCTACCAGTATGTTAATTACCTCGGTAGCTAAAGTGGGGTTTGTAAATCTCTATCTTCAGGCCAAGGCCAGTTTAGCTGCTATTAGGAATTGGCATGGCCATTTTTGTAACTGTGGGGGTATAAGGTTGCATTCTAACATCAGGAACGCTAGCCCCAGATTTTTGGAACTCGGCAACCGGTAACTCTCTGTATAGTTTGGAATATTTCTTCCCAAAAGGTCTGTAAATGCGGGCTTTCTCAGAGTTAATGATATTACGTTTTTTCCTGCCCACATTCCCTCCAACATTGATTGTATTGAGGAAGCTTCTCGCTAATCTGGAGGGTTTTTAGTTCCCCCTACTTAGTCTTGTGATGAGTTTGCAGGAGGTTTGCAGATTTTGCAGATTTTTGGAATTAATTGCCCAGTTGAAGGGATATAACCATTGATTTTGAGAAAAAATTGTATTCAAATTTCGTTTACTATTTAATATGGGGGCTTTGTAACTTTTTCCTTTACCAGCAGAGATAACATTTTCTCGTAAATGAAACACTTGTTGGACTCTTTTTGGAAAGCAAGGATATTAATAGAGATGAGCGAACGTACTCGTCCGAGCTTGATATTCGTGCGAATATTAGGGTGTTCGGGATGCTCGTTACTCGTAACGAGTACCACGCAATGTTCTGGTTACTTTCACTTTCCTCTCTGAGACGTTAGCGCGCTTTTCTGGCCAATTGAAAGACAGGGAAGGCATTACAACTTCCCCCTGTGACGTTCAAGCCCTATACCACCCCCCTGCAGTGAGTGGCTGGGGCGATCAGATGTCACCCGAGTATAAAAATCGGCCCCTCCCGTGGCTCGCCACACATGCCTTGTGACTTAGCTGAGGGAAAGTGCTGCTGCTGGTGCTGCTGTAGGGAGAGCGTTAGGAGTCAGTGTAGGCTTCAAGAACCCCAACGGCCCTTCTCAGGGCCACATCTACTAGTGTGCAGTAGTGTGTTAGCACAGTATTTTTTTTTGTCCAAAATTGGATCTGCAGAGCATTGCGCCCAGCAATAGGGACAGAAGTGGGGGTTAGGCAGGGAGAGTGTTAGTAGTTAGTGTAGGCTTCAAGAACCCCAACGGTCCTTTCTAGGGCCACTTCTATCCGTGTGCAGTACTGTCCAGGCTGCTGTTAGCAGTGTTGCATATTTTTTTTTCTTCTCAAAACCGGCTGTGCAGAGCATTGCACCCGGCATTAATACTACAGGGATAGAATTGTGTAGGCAGGGCCAGAAGACATACATTATTCATTGAATACACGCAGTGGGGTCTTCCCTTTGCTAAAAAGGAAAAAAATTATATTTGGCCAGCCTGTGTCAGTCCTAAGGTCTGCGTGTACGTGTGTGCTGCGTGTACAACGTACAAAAATCAGACGCAACCAGCTACGGTTTACTGCAGCCTAGCGCCATTGTCTTTCCTGACTGGCAAATACCTGCTCTGCTAGAGTTAATAACTCTGCTACACTATACTTGTGTGACACTTTTTGAGGGCCACACCACAGATATTAAACTTCTTGTTCATTGAATATACGCAGTGGGTGCTTCCCTAAGCTAAAAAGGAAAAGAAATTATATTTGGCCAGCCTGTGTCAGTCCTAAGGTCTGCGTGTACGTGTGTGCTGCGTGTACAACGTACAAAAATCAGACGCAACCAGCTACGCTTTACTGCAGCCTAGCGCCATTGTCTTTCCTGACTGGCAAATACCTGCTCTGCTAGAGTTAATAACTCTGCTACACTATACTTGTGTGACACTTTTTGAGGGCCACACCACAGATATTAAACTTCTTGTTTTTCATTGAATACACGCAGTGGGGTCTTCCCTTTGCAAAAAAGCGAAAACATTGTATTTGGCCTGCAGGCTTGCGCCAATTTATTTCCTGCCTGGGAAATCAAATCACTGGTAATACAGCATGCTGAGGGGTAGGGGTAAGCCTAGAGGACGTGGACGTGGACGTGGACGAGGACGCGTAGGCCCAAGTGAGGGTGTGGGCACAGGCCGAGCTCCTGATCCAGGTGTGTCGCAGCCGACTGCTGCGCGATTAGGAGAGAGGCACGTTTCTGGCATCCCCACATTCATCGCCCAATTAATGGGTCCACGCGGGAGACCTTTATTAGAAAATGAGCAGTGTGAGCAGGTCCTGTTCTGGATGGCAGAAAGTGCTTCGAGCAACCTATCGTCCAGCCACAGTTCTGCGCCATCCACTGCTGCAAATCCGAATCCTCTGTCTGCTGCTCCTCCTTCCTCCCAGCCTCCTCACTCCACTACAATGACACATGCTCAGGAGCGGGAACACTCCCTGGAACTGTTCTCGGGCCCCTGCTTAGATTGGGCAGCAGCGGTTCCTCTCCCTCCAGAGGAGTTTATCGTCACTGATGCCCAACCATTGGAAAGTTCCCGGGGTCCGGGGGAAGAGACTGGGGACTTCCGCCAACTGTCTCAAGAACTTTCTGTGGGTGAGGAGGACGATGACGATGAGACACACTTGTCTTGCAGTGAGGTAGTAGTAAGGGCAGTAAGTCCAAGGGAGCAGCGCACAGAGGATTCGGAGGAAGAGCAGCAGGACGATGAGGTGACTGACCCCACCTGGTGTGCAACGCCTACTCAGGACAGGTCTTCAGAGGGGGAGGCAAGGGCATCAGCAGGGCAGGTTGCAAGAGGCAGTGCGGTGGCCAGGGGTAGAGGCAGGGCCAGACCGAATAATCCACCAAGTGTTTCCCAAAGCACACCCTCGCGCCATGCCACCCTGCAGAGGCCGAGGTGCTCTAAGGTCTGGCAGTTTTTCACAGAGACGCCTGACGACCGACGAACAGTGGTGTGCAACCTTTGTCGCGCCAAGATCAGCCGGGGAGCCACCACCAACAGCCTCACCACCATCAGCATGCGCAGACATATGATGGCCAAGCACCCCACAAGGTGGGACGAAGGCCGTTCACCGCCTCCGGTTTGCACCGCTGCCTCTCCCCCTGTGCCCCAACCTGCCACTGAGATCCAACCTCCCTCTCAGGACACAGGCACAACCGTCTCATGGCCTGCACCCACACCCTCACCTCCGCTGTCCTCGGCCCCATCCACCAATGTCTCGCACCGCACAGTCCAGCTGTCGCTAGCGCAAGTGTTGGAGCACAAGCGCAAGTACGCCACCAAGCACCCGCACGCTCAATCGTTAACCGTCCACATAGCCAAATTTATCAGCCTTGAGATGCTGCCGTATAGGGTTGTGGAAACGGAGTCCTTCAAAGCTATGATGGCGGCGGCGGCCCCGCGCTACTCAGTTCCCAGTCGCCACTACTTTTCCCGATGTGCCGTCCCAGCCCTGCACGACCACGTCTCCCGCAACATTGTACGCGCCCTCACCAATGCGGTTAGTGGCAAGGTCCACTTAACTACGGACACGTGGACAAGCACAGGCGGGCAGGGCCACTATATCTCCCTGACGGCACATTGGGTGAATTTAGTGGAGGCTGGGACAGAGTCAGAGCCTGGGACGGCTCACGTCCTACCCACCCCCAGAATTGCGGGCCCCAGCTCGGTGCTGGTATCTGCGGCGGTGTATGCTTCTTCCACTAAAGCACCCTCCTCCTCCTCCTCCTCCTCAACCTCTGTCTCGCAATCTAGATGTGTCAGCAGCAGCAGGACGTCGCCAGCAGTCGGTGTCGCGCGGCGTGGCAGCACAGCGGTGGGCAAGCGTCAGCAGGCCGTGCTGAAACTACTCAGCTTAGGAGATAGGAGACACACGGCCCACGAACTGCTGCAGGGTCTGACAGAGCAGACGGACCGTTGGCTTGCGCCGCTGAGCCTTCAAACGGGCATGGTCGTGTGTGACAACGGGCGTAACCTGGTGGCGGCTCTGCAGCTCGGCAGCCTCACGCACGTGCCATGCCTGGCCCACGTCTTTAATTTGGTGGTTCAGCGCTTTCTGAAAAGCTACCCACGCTTGTCAGACCTGCTCGTAAAGGTGCGCCGGCTCTGCGCACATTTCCGCAAGTCCCACACGGACGCTGCCACCCTGCGCACCCTGCAACATCGCTTTAATCTGCCAGTGCACCGACTGCTGTGCGACGTGCCCACACGGTGGAACTCTACGCTCCACATGTTGGCTAGGCTCTATGAGCAGCGTAGAGCTATAGTGGAATACCAACTCCAACATGGGCGGCGCAGTGGGAGTCAGCCTCCTCAATTCTTTTCAGAAGAGTGGGCCTGGTTGGCAGACATCTGCCAGGTCCTTTGAAACTTTGATCAGTCTACCCAGGTGGTGAGCGGCGATGCTGCAATCATTAGCGTCACCATTCCTCTGCTATGCATCTTGAGAAGTTCCCTGCAAACCATAAAGGCAGCCGCTTTGCGCTCGGAAACAGAGCCGGGGGAAGACAGTATGTCGCTGGATAGTCAGAGCAAGCTCATGTCTATATCTCAGCGCGTTCAGGAGGAGGAGGAGGAGGATGAGGAGGAGGGGGAAGAGACAGCTTGGCCCACTGCTGACGGTACCCATGCTGGTTGCCTGTCATCATTTCAGCGTGTATGGCCTGAGGAGGAGGATGAGGAGGAGGAGGATCCTGAAAGTGATCTTCCTAGTGCGGACAGCCATGTGTTGCGTACAGGTACCCTGGCACACATGGCTGACTTCATGTTAGGATGCCTTTCTCGTGACCCTCGCATTCAACGCATTCTGGCCACTACGGATTACTGGGTGTACACACTGCTCGACCCACGCTATAAGGAGAACCTTCCCAGTCTCATTCCCGAAGAGGAAAGGGGTTCGAGAGTGTTGCTATACCACAGGACCCTGGCGGACAAGCTGATGGTAAAATTCCCAGCCGACAGCGCTAGTGGCCGAAGGCGCAGTTCCGAGGGCCATGTAGCAGGGGAGGTGCGTAGATCGAGCAGCATGTACAGCCCAGACAGTGCAACAGTCTTTAAGGGCCTGGCCAGCTTTATGGCTCCCCAGCAAGACTGTGTCACCGCTCCCCAGTCAAGGCTGAGTCGGCGGGAGCACTGTAAAAGGATGGTGAGGGAGTACGTAGCCGATCGCACGACCATCCTCGGTGACGCCTCTGCCCCCTACAACTACTGGGTGTCGAAGCTGGACACGTGGCCTGAACTAGCGCTGTATGCCCTGGAGTTGCTTGCTTGTCCTGCGGCTAGTGTCTTGTCGGAAAGGGTGTTTAGTGCGGCTGGGGGAATCATCACAGATAAGCGTACCCGCCTGTCAACCGACAGTGCCGACAGGCTAACACTCATCAAGATGAACAAAGCCTGGATTACCCCAGACTTCTCTTCTCCACCAGCGGACAGCAGCGATACGTAAGCAATACGTATTATGCACCCGCGGATGGAAGCTACGTTCTCTCTCACCATCCAAAACGGGGACATTTCTGCTTCATCAATCTGTGTCTAATATTCCTCCTCCTCCTCCTGCTCCTCCTCCTGAAACCTCAGGTAATCACGCTGAACGGGCAATTTTTCTTAGGGCCACAAGGCTCACTCATCTAATTTTTCTAAACAATTTTTATATGTTTCAATGCTCTAAAAAGCGCTGAAACTTTAACTTGAACCAATTTTTCGTTAAACTGGGCTGCCTCCAGGCCTAGTTACCACTTAAGCCACATTAACCAAAGCGATTAATGGGTTTCACCTGCCATCTTGGTTGGGCATGGCCAATTTTTACTGAGGTACATTAGTACTGTTGGTACACCAATTTTTTGGGGCCCTCACCTACAGTGTAATCATAGCAATTTGTATGTTCTTCACCTGCACTCATGGTACAGAAGTGTGTGTGGGGTTGGCCTACACTTTAGCTACATAAATGTAACTTGGGCCTTGGCTATACTGCAGCTACTGAAATGGAACGAAGACTGCGCTCCCACTATACTGCTGTTTCGGAATTGTTACTGGGGCCTGTCTTGAGTGCTACTATTGCTGACATGGAACGAAGACTGTGCTCCAGCTATAATGCTGCTAGTGATATGTTAGTGGGGCCTGTCTTGAGTGCTACTATTGCTGACATGGAACGAAGACTGCGCTCCCGCTATAATGCTGCTAGTGATATGTTAGTGGGGCCTGTCCTAATGCTACGGCTGAAATGTTACGAATTCTGGGCTCTGCCTATACCGCAGCTAATGGTATGTCACTTGGGTGTGGAAACAGAGGCTTCACAAAGACATGATGGCGGCGAGGCCATTTCCCACCAACGCGGTTACTGTAAAGGTGCATATAACCACGGACACGTGTAGAGGACACGTAGTGCCTCAAAAACATCCCCTCCTCCTCCAACAGGGAAAACAAACATTCTTGGCAAATGCCTTTGCATTGGTTCGTCTGGTGGCAGTCCAAGAATTTCACCTTTACCGACACTACAAGAGAGACCCCCCACCATCCCCCCGCCACGGCCCACTTAATCCTGGCCACATTCCGAAAACCAACAAAATAAAACCACGCTACTAGGTCCGCAGTCACCACCACATTACCACCAACGCGGTTACTGTTAAGGTACATATTACCAGTCTGACTGGGGCATGCAGAGACACCTTGACAGAATGAATAGTGTGTGACACATAGGTTCCCCATTGCTATGCCCACGTGTGCAGCTCCTGATGGCGGTGGCACAAGATTCTATTTCTCATTGCTTCTGTACAGCATTGTGGGCTATCGCCCCGCCACTTTTAAAGAGGGTCGCTGCCTAGCCGTGCCAACCTCTGCAGTGTGTGCCTGCGGTTCCTCCTCATGGCAGACGCACTTCTAAATAGACATGAGGGTGGTGAGGCATGAGGGCAGCTGAAGGCTGCGCAGGGACACTTTGGTGTGCGCTGTGGGGGGGAGGGGGGGGCGGTTGGGCAGCATGTAAGCCAGGAGAAGTGGCAGTGGAGTGTCATGCAGGCAGTGATTGTGCTTTGTAGGAGGTAGTGTGGTGCTTAGCTAAGGTATGCCATGCTAATGAGGGCTTTTCAGAAGTAAAAGTTTTTGGGAGGGGGGGGCCCACTCTTGCTGCTATTGTGGCTTAATAGTGGGACCTGTGAACTTGAGATGCAGCCCAACATGTAGCCCCTCGCCTGCCCTATCCGTTGCTGTGTCGTTCCCATCACTTTCTTGAATTGCCCAGATTTTCACACAAGGAAACCTTAGCGAGCATCGGCGAAATACAAAAATGCTCGGGTCGCCCATTGACTTCAATGGGGTTCGTTACTTGAAACGAGCCCTCGAGCATCGCGAAAAGTTCGTCCCTAATAACGAGCACCCGAGCATTTTGGTGCTCGCTCATCTCTAGATATTAACTTACTGAATAGTAACCAAACAGCAGCACCAAAGCAATATGCTTGACAAAGACGGCAGCAGCCGTCGAAACGTTGCCATGCTGTTTTACTTCTGGATCTGTATTCACTAATAAAGGATGATACATCAGCAATACCTTCTGTCTTTTGGCTGATCTCCCCTGGACCAGTGCTGCCTTCCAAATAACAACTTGCTTCCGATATTAACTTACTGGGTAGGGAACATTCTCCTAAGTGGGATTTTGTCAAAAAGGATCGTATCTGACGGTATGTATGAAATTCTTTAGAGAGTACATCATACTTTTCTCAGAGTTTGGAAGGGGTTGATCTCTTTAATAGCTAAGAGGTCTGCCACCAGATCAAAGACTAGTTTAGTCCACCCTTTCACTGGCAGATTCTTGTCTAAGTCTATGTGCACATAGATTCCAAGCCTGAAGAGATTTCAAATTGGGAGGTGATGGACCCTGTAAATCTAGGGGAAAGCTGCGGGTGTAACATGCTGAGTGCTGGGGCTTTAAGTAGGGTATCTAGAGTTCTATATTTTTTAGACCTCTTTCTATGTGTATCTACGTTGAGGTTTGAGATTTGTCTAACCAAGGAATAGATAAATTTAGATTTATGGCCGGACAATGAGACCATAAATTGGGAACTCCCAATCCTCCCTGCCTACAGTTGAGATATAGTATGGTGGATACAAATGTGGGCTTTCTTGCGATGCGAGACGCGTGCGTCTCATCCCACGCAGCACTAAGAAAAATCTGCGCTTTCTTCCATTGTTTTTAATGGTGCTGGTGGCAGTAGTGACAATTTTCGGGGAAGGGCTTGAAATATAAAATCCCTTCCCTGAAAATCATTTCTAGCGGTAAAAAAAAAGTGAAAAAAAAACTAATTCACCTAGACAAGCTGTCCGGCTCTTCTGTCCCCGGCAGTCGTCTTCTCTATTCTGGAGGCCAGGGATTGAAAAATCCCTGCCTCCAGAAAGCACTGCCTCTGATTGGCTGAGTGCTGTGACCAATAAGAAGCAGTGCCCAGCTGTCCTTGAATGACATCTGAGTGCTGCATGTGATTGGTCATAGTGCTCTGCCAATCACAGGCAGCACTCAGCCATTCATTGATGATCCCTGTGGAGATGAAGGAATCTCTTGCAATAGCTGTCACAGATGTCGGGGGAGCGCGATATACTCCCTTTGTTTCCATTGGGGCTGGCGCTGCTGCCACCGGCCCCATTGAAAACCATTGACAACAGCGCCGATTTTTTTCCTAGCGTTGTGAGGCTCGACTGAAGACCTCACAAATGAGAATGAAACCATTGAAAATCATTGGTTTCATTATCATGCGTTTTAACTCACACTCGGTCACAAGAAAGCCCATCGCCAGTGTGAAACCGGCCTTGGGTCTTATTGTTCCATATAAATCTTAACTGTCTCTGGAGATCTGTTATGTCAGCCTGTGGAAGAAATACAATATTTTAGGTAAAATCACCATTTTATATAACACAATTCTTTCAAACCGCAAATATTCCATTTTTCCCATGAGTCTAGGTTCCTTTGAATTGCTAAGTGCAAGGGGTCCAGATTCACGGAGACCATTTCTGGGAAGCACAGGGTTATACCTAGGTGGAGGATTGATGTCTGCCATTGAAAATCAAATTCTTCCTAAAAGGCCTTTTTTTAGTGAAAGGAGAATATTGATGGCTAACGTGTGATTTATTTATCTTCAATTTATAATAGGAGACCTTGTTGAATAATGAGGTGATATCTTGCTCTGTGATTTCAGTGGGTCTGATAATCAAAAGCACGTCATCCACAAATAACCTAGTTTTTGTGCTGCCTGAACCCCATGGGGAAACCTTTAATTTCTGGACAGATTCTGATTAGTTCTGACATTGGCTCCATAACCATAATAAATAAATAAACTTTTGCAGGATGGCAAATGCAAAACCCCTGTGAAGTCTATCGAAGGCTTCTCTGCATCCAGGGCAAAGAGGGGAGAAGGTGTCCGACTCGACCCCATACCTGCCATAAGGTTGAGTGCCCTCCTGGTACCATCCGCTGCTTGTAACTCCCAACTGATCATTATGTTTTATGCTCTGTAATAGCTGGAGTGATCTTAGAGCAGGGATGTCTGAGTAAAGTTTTGTATTGATGTTAAGGAGTGAGATCGGCCTGAAGTTAGCTGGGGAATCACTCAGCTTTCCTGGCTTAGAGATGGTGACGATGATGGCTTGTAGCGTTTCAGGCGGCAAGACACCTCTGATCAATGCTTCATTAAAGGTCTCCGTGAGATATGGGTTAAGCATGTGGGCATTCTTTCCACCATTCCCCCCCGCCGCCCAGCTCCTTTTGGGATTCCCTAAATCTTGGATAAAAATAATAATGTAAGCTGTGTGGTATGTCCGAAGACAGGGGTAATTTCGGATGTCTGGTTGCGATAGGCACATGGGGCAATAAAATCCGGTATCCCTCCTCCTCCCATGCTTTTTGGGGTTATTTCTTGACCTCAGCAGCAGCGATGGGGTGTAAAAAGATGGCGCTCGGTGAGGCTTCGTAGGCTTGCTGAGGTGTAGCAGTCTCACACAAAAGGGGGTGCTCAACAAGCTGCTCCTTGTACTGCAGGAAGGCGAGCGTTCGGGGGCTTATTGTATATTATGTATTACACCTGGCTCACACGGCCAGATGTGGAATCCACCTGCGGAGGCCCGCAGCAGATCCCAGCTGTGATCCCAGACGTGGCGCTGTGTTCGGCCGTGTAATGTACTGCTACCAGTCACTGCTCCGGGATCTTGGCTACCTTTGGTATCCAGGAGCAAGTTTTTAAATTACTTGGGCCCTCCCCAGCTTTTGCGCATGTCGTCCTTGCTGGCGGGCCGGGTAAGATCGGTAGAGAATGATCGTGTCGGGGTTTAAATGTGGAGGCCTCCGGTATTGGTGAGGGGAGATTAAATTTATTACTTTTACATGATCGCCATTATCCATTGGATAATGGCAATCACGTGATCGAGGACTGCTTTTTGTGGTCCTCGGTCACTGCTCCAGGCTCTCGGCTACTTTTTAGTAGCCAGGAGCAAGGAGATTCTAAATTTCCCAAGCCTTCCCCAGCTAATGTGCTTGCATCCGCCATTCTGCTGACTGGCACATGGGCAGAAGCTGAGGAAAGGTCCACAGATAAAGATCTCGTTGGGGAACATCGCGGAGGGCTGAAGTAAGTAATTTCACCTCGCTTCATGGATCTGATTCTTGCCGGGAGATGAGACATCTACCTTTTTAAAAACATTTGTAAAAGTTTTTATTAACTTTACATGATCACCGTTATCCAATGGATCACATGACTGGGGACGGCATGCCGCGGCCCCTGGTGACATCTCCAGGCTCTCGGCTACCATTGCTAGCCAGGAACAGGAAGACTTTTAATTTCCCTGGCATTCAGGCCTTTTGCACTCATATAATCTTTGTAGTGGCCTTTATTCATGGGCAGTCTGGTATTAATCACTGTGGCCATGATCTGGGGGTATAATCTGGCCATCATATAAGGTTAGTGGCGATACTGGTGTTTGTAGTTGTGTTAATCACTATGTGGTGGTTATATCTGACCGGTGTTATTGGTAATGTTAGTCTTGCTATATGTTTTTTTTTGCAGTCACAGTGGAGATAAGCAAGTCATGATTATTACCGGGATAATTTTTTTCAACGTATACAAAACCAAAGTTTTAACAGTAATTTTTTTGTGAGACTGTTAGACCCCCGAAGCGTGACAGTGTGATCTTTAGTATATGCAATATAGCAAATAATTACTCCCCGTGCATCTAAAACTGCAAAGCAATCCATTAGGCCTCATGTCCACGGGCAAAAGAAGAATTAAAATCCGCAGCGGATTTTAACTCTTCTCCTGCCCGCGGATCCACACCCCATAGGGATGCATTGACCACCCGTGGGTAGATGAATACCCACGGATGGTCAATAAAAGTGATTTTTTTAAAAATGGAGCATGAAAAAATCTGGACCATGCTTCATTTTCGTGCGGGTCTCCCGCGGGGACGGCTCCCGCAGGCTTCTATTGAAGCCTATGGAAGCCGTCCAGATCCGCGGGAGCCCTAAAATAAGAATAACTTACCCGTAGCGGGCCGGGAGGGTCTTCTCTTCCTCACGGCTGGATCTTTCTTGCTTCGGCTCGGCGGATGTGCTCGGCGCATGCGCGCGGCACGTCGGCGACGTGCCGAGTTCATCCGCCGGCCAAAAAAGAAGATCCGGCCGTGAGGAAGAGAAGACCCTCCCGGCCCGCTGCGGGTGAGTTAATTCTTTTAAATGTGATTGTTCTCAGTAAGAGAAACAACGTAGTCTTGTAGATATGATACCTTTTAATGGCTAACAAAAATACATGATTTAATAATAGCGAGCTTTCGTACCAACGCAGGGGTACTTCTTCAGGCTTATGGATTGGATCTGAAGAGGCATGCATATTTATACACACTTATAACATACATACTTATGACAAGGCACAGATATGGATGTGATTGGTTCGCACTTAAAAGGAATTCTGCAACAGCAAACAAACTTTTTTTGTCTAGGCACTGATAGCGGAGTGAAAGTTTTATGGTCCCTAAATTACTGTTAGAGGGGGGGGGGTCATCAGGCTTGACTTTCTACAAGAGATACACAAACATTTTTAGCTAAGCACTGATAAGGGAGTGAAAGTTTATGGTCCCTGAATTACTGTTGATGGGGGTCTTATCTGTGCAATCAAGTCTCACACTTCCCATTCACGCATAAATCCTGGGGAATAGTTTAACCCAGTATTCAGCGTGTCAAAGGTTGTTATCAATTTATATTCAAAAAGTATGAACCAATCACATCCATATCTGTGCCTTGTCATAAGTATGTATGTTATAAGTGTGTATAAATATGCATGCCTCTTCAGATCCAATCCATAAGCCTGAAGAAGTACCCTGCGTTGGTACGAAAGCTCGCTATTATTACATCATGTATTTTTGTTAGCCATTAAAAGGTATCATATCTACAAGACTACGTCGTTTCTCTTACTGAGAACAATCACATTTTGCTCTACTGGCTAACACGGTACCAGATCTTTGTTTTCATTAATTCTTTTAAATTCCTATTTTCAGCGCTCATGTCCGCGGGGCAGGAGGGACCCGCTGCAGATTCTCCATGGAGAATCCGTAGCGGGCCTGATTTTCCCCGTGGACATAAGGCCTTAGGCTGTGCTGAAGATTAAGGCTAATGATAGCTGCACCTGCAGTTAGCAGCGCTGGCCGCTACACCGGTCGGAGCGATCTGCTTTTGCTCCATACTCTGTACTATGGTGCTCACGGCACACATCCGAACAGCTGATCAACCCGGTTACCGAGTGGCAAACCCCAGCTGATCAACTATTAATAACCAATCCTAGTATTTGCCTAGTATTAATGTATACCTCCAGTCCTTATATGTTGTATGCCATGTAAAAAGTTAGCTGTGGCAAGCTATGTACACCTCATAGGCTTCTCCCTTCCTATCACCTTCATGGCTGTAGCTATTGGCTTGCTGCCCTTGCCTTTTTTTTAAACTTTGTTTTATTTGCATATCATAGACAAGTACATACAGTTTGTATACAATATTTTTCCTTTTTGTTCTGTATCTTAGATCACATTAAAGGAAATATATCGTCTTTATTAACCTTTAACAGTAAAAGTAAATTAAAAAATATCAACCTCATGTTTGGTTTCCTGTGTGTTTCTTACTTCCTCCTCTCTGTCAGCCGTCAGAATGGTGTTCGACTTGTAATGTATTGTGCGAGCCTATCCATGTACCCCAGACTTTTTCAAATTTATTTGGACAACCTTTATGCTGATCACCTTTTCATAAGGGATTACGGTGTCAACCAGTCTTATCCAACATGAGGCGGAGGGCGGCCTCATTACCATTCATCTCATGGCCACCACTTTCTGGCCAAAAATAATATCTCTCTGATAAATATTTTGTCGTGGTGGTCCCATGCTGCTTCATCCACCAGCCCAAACATCGCTATTTTAGGATCTATGGCCAAAGGGACCGGCAGGAGCATAGATACAAAAGTGAATATTTCTTCCCAGTAATTTCTTACATAGAAACATCCCCACATCAAGTGCTAAAAATCTGCAGTCATGTGGTGGCACCTGAGACAGGCTGTCGTGTTAATTCTGCCCATTTTATTCAGACGAACCTGCGTAAGGTACTCCTGATATATAATATATAATTGTGTTAGTTTATTATTAGAGATGAGCGAACGTACTCATACGAGCTTGATACTCGTTCGAGTATTAGCGTGTTCGAGATGCTCGTTACTCGTGACGAGTACCACGCGATGTTTGGGTTACTTTCACTTTCATCTCTGAGACGTTAGCGCGCTTTTCTGGCCAATTGAAAGACAGGGAAGGCATTACAACTTCCCCCTGCGACGTTCAAGCCCTATACCACCCCCCTGCAGTGAGTGGCTGGCGAGATCAGGTGTCACCCGAGTATAAAAATCGGCCCCTCCCGCGGCTCGCCTCAGATGCGTTGTGAGATAGCTGAGGGACAGTGCTATAGTGTTGGAGCTGCTGTAGGGAGAGTGTTAGGAGTTAGTGTAGGCTTCAAGAACCCCAACGGTCCTTCTTAGGGCCACATCTAACCGTGTGCAGTAGTGTGGAGGCTGCTTTTAGCAGTGTTGCACATTTTTTTTTTTTGGTATATCGGCCGTGCAGAGCATTGCGCCCTGCAGTAATACTCCAGGGAGAGAATTGTGTAGGCAGGGCCAGAAGACACATATTATAGATTGAATATACGCAGTGGTCCTTTGGAAAAAAATCTTGAAAAAAAATCTATTTGGCCTGCCTGTCAGTGTGCTCAGTGTTCTGGGTCCATGTGTGCTGGGGTAGTAGTTCTCCAAAGAAATACGCAGCCAGATAAGTGTTACAGCAGGCTTGCACCAAATTATTTCCTGGCTCTGAAATCACCGGTCTGTTGCAGTTAATAACAGTGCAACACTGCGGTTCCGTCACACAGTCCAGGGACAGAATTGTGTAGGCAGGGACAGAAGACATATATTATAGATTGAATATACGCAGTGGTCCTTTGGAAAAAAATCTTGAAAAAAAATCTATTTGGCCTGCCTGTCACTGTGCTCAGTGTTCTGGGTCCGTGTGTGCTGGGGGTAGTAGTTCTCCAAATAAATACGCAGCCAGCTAACTGTTACAGCAGGCTTGCGCCAAATTATTTCCTGGGGTTCCGTAAACGAAGTCAGCCTCCAACCACAGGCCAATAAGCGGCACATTTAATTACAGCGTTCTGTTTCTGCACTACTGCTAATACACCATGCTGAGGGGTAGGGGTAGGCCTATAGGATGTGGACGCGGGCGAGGACGCGGAGGCGCAAGTCAGGGTGTGGGCACAGGCCGAGCCACTGCGGTGGCCAGGGGTAGAGGCAGGGCCAGACCGAATAATCCACCAACTGGTTCCCAAAGCGCCCCCTCGCACCATGCCACCCTGCAGAGGTCAAGGTGCTCTACGGTGTGGCAGTTTTTCACAGAGACGCCTGACGACCGACGAACAGTGGTGTGCAACCTTTGTCGCGCCAAGATCAGCTGGGGAGGCACCACCAACAGCATGCGCAGGCATATGATGGCCAAGCACCCCACAAGGTGGGACGATGCCCGTTCACCGCCTCCGGTTTGCACCACTGCCTCTCCCCCTGTGCCCCAACCTGCCACTGAGATCCAACCCCCCTCTGAGGACACAGGCAGTACCGTCTCCTGGCCTGCACCCACACCCTCACCTCCGCTGTCCTCGGCCCCATCCAGCAATGTCTCTCAGCGTAGCGTCCAGACGTCGCTAGCGCCGCAGTTTGAGCGCAAGCGCAAGTACGATGCCACGCACCCGCACGCTCAAGAGTTAAACGTGCACATTGCAAAATTGATCAGCCTAGAGATGCTTGTGGAATAGGCTTGTGGAAACGGAGGCTTTCAAAAGCATGATGGCGGCGGCGGCCCCGCGCTACTCGGTTCCCAGTCGCCACTACTTTTCCCGATGTGCCGTCCCAGCCCTGCACGACCACGTCTCCCGCAACATTGTACGCGCCCTCACCAACGCGGTTACTGCCAAGGTCCACTTAACAACAGACACGTGGACAAGCAGAGGCGGGCAGGGCCACTATATCTCCCTGACTGCACATTGGGTGAATTTAGTGGAGGCTGGGACAGAGTCAGAGCCTGGGACCGCTCACGTTCTACCCACCCCCCGAATTGCGTGCCCCAGCTCGGTGGTGGTATCTGCGGGGGTGTATGCTTCCTCCACTAAACCCTCCTCCTCCTACGCAACCTCTGTCTCGCAATCAAGATGTGTCAGCAGCAGCAGCACGTCGCCAGCAGTCGGTGTCACGCGGCGTGGCAGCACAGCGGTGGGCAAGCGTCAGCAGGCCGTGCTGAAACTACTCAGCTTAGGAGAGAAGAGCCACACGGCCCACGAACTGCTGCAGGGTCTGACAGAGCAGACCGACTGCTAGCTTGCGCTGCTGAGCCTCCAACCGGGCATGGTCGTGTGTGACAACGGCCGTAACCTGGTGGCGGCTCTGCAGCTCGGCAGCCTCACGCACATGCCATGCCTGGCCCATGTCTTTAATTTGGTGGTTCAGCGCTTTCTGAAAAGCTACCCCCACTTGTCATACCTGCTCGGAAAGGTGCGCCAGCTCTGCGCACATTTCCGCAAATCCCACACGCACGCTGCCACCCTGCGGACCCTGCAACATCGGTTTAATCTGCCAGTGCACCGACTGCTGTGCGACGTGCCCACACAGTGGAACTCTACGCTCCACATGTTGGCCAGACTCTATGAGCAGCGTAGAGCTATAGTGGAATACCAACTCCAACTTGCGCGGCGCAGTGGGAGTCAGCCTCCTCAATTATTTACAGAAGAGTGGGCCTGGTTGGCAGCCATCTGCCAGGTCCTTGGAAAATTTGAGGAGTCTACCCAGATGGTGAGCGGGGATGCTGCAATCATTAGCGTCACCATTCCTCTGCTATGCCTCTTGAGAAGTTCCCTGCAAAGCATAAAGGCAGACGCTTTGGAATCAGAAACGGAGGCGGGGGAAGACATTATGTCGCTGGATAGTCAGAGCAACCTCATGTCTATATCTCAGCGCGTTGAGGAGGAGGGGGAGGAGCATGAGGAGGAGGGGGAAGAGACAGCTTGGCCCACTGCTGAGGGGACAGATGCTGCTTGCCTGTCATCCTTTCAGCGTGTATGGCCAGAGGAGGAGGAGGAGGAGGAGGGGGAGGAGCATGAGGAGGAGGGGGAAGAGACAGCTTGGCCCACTGCTGAGGGTACAGATGCAGCTTGCCTGTCATCCTTTCAGCGTGTATGGCCAGAGGAGGAGGAGGAGGAGGAGGATTCTGAAAGTGATCTTCCGAGTTAGGACAGCCATGTGTTGCGTACAGGTACCCTGGCACACATGGCTGACTTCATGTTAGGATGCCTTTCTCGTGACCCTCGCGTTACACGCATTCTGGCCACTATGGATTACTGGGTGTACACACTGCTCGATCCACGGTATAAGGAGAGCCTTTGCACTCTCATTCCCGAAGAGGAAAGGGGTTCGAGAATGATGCTATACCACAGGGCGCTGGTGGACAAACTGATGGTAAACTTCCCATCCGACAGCGCTAGTGGCCGAAGGCGCATTTCCGCGGCCTAGGTAGCAGGGGAGGCGCAGAGATCAGGCAGCATGTACAGCACAGGCAGGGGAACACTCTCTAAGGCCTTTGACAGCTTTATGGCTCCCCAGCAAGACTGTGTCACCGCTCCCCAGTCAAGGCTGAGTTGGCGGGAGCACTGTAACAGGATGGTGAGGGAGTACGTAGCCGATTGCAGCACCGTCCTCGGTGACGCCTCTGCCCACTACAACTATTGGGTGTCGAAGCTGGACACGTGGCCTGAACTCACGCTGTATGCCCTGGAGGTGCTTGCTTGTCCTGCGGCTAGCGTCTTGTCAGAGAGGGTGTTTAGTGTGGCTGGGGGAATCATCACGGATAAGCGTACCCACCTGTCAACCGACAGTGCCGACAGGCTAACACTCATCAAGATGAACAAAGCCTGGATTTCCCCAGACTTCTCTTCTCCACCAGCGGACAGCAGCGATACCTAAGCAATATGTAGGCTGCACCCGCGGATGGAAGCATCATTCTCTATCACCATCCAAAACGGGGACCTTTTCGCTTCATCTATCTGTGTATAATATTCCTCCTCCTCCTCCTGCTCCTCCTCCTGAAACCTCACATAATCACGCCGAACGGGCAATTTTTCTTAGGCCCACAAGGCTCAGTCATATAATTTTTCTAAACAATTTTTATACGTTTCAATGCTCATTAAAGCGTTGAAACTTTCACCTGAACCAATTTTTATTTTAACTGGGCTGCCTCCAGGCCTAGTTACAAATTAAGCCACATTAACCAAAGCGATTAATGGGTTTCACCTGCCCTCTTGGTTGGGCATGGGCAATTTTTCAGAGGTACATTAGTACTGTTGGTACACCAATTTTTGTGGGCCCTCGCCTACAGTGTGATCAAATTAATTTTTAGCCCACCTGCATTAAAGCTGATGTTACCTCAGCTGTGCTGGGCACTGCAATGGGATATATTTATGTACCGCCAGTGGGTTCCAGGGAGCCACCCATGCTGTGGGTGCACACCGAGTTGTAACTGCATGTGTCCACTTCTAAAGAACCCCAGTCTGACTGGGGCATGCAGTGTGGGCCGAAGCCCACCTGCATTAAGCACGACATTACTACCTCAGCTGTGTTGGGCAATGCAATGGGAATGGGATATTTTTATGTACCGCCGGTGGGTTCCAGGGAGCCACCCATGCTGTCGGTCCACACGGAGTTGTAACTGCATGTGTCCACTTCTAAAGAACCCCA
This sequence comes from Eleutherodactylus coqui, assembly GCF_035609145.1. NCBI lineage: Eukaryota > Metazoa > Chordata > Amphibia > Anura > Eleutherodactylidae > Eleutherodactylus > Eleutherodactylus coqui. Next base: position 99,912,002 of record NC_089849.1, read on the forward strand.
GTCTGACTGGGGCATGCAGTGTGGGCCGAAGCCCACCTGCATTAAGCACGACATTACTACCTCAGCTGTGTTGGGCAATGCAATCGGATATTTTTATGTACTGCCGGTGGCTTCCTGGCACCCACCCATGCTGTGGGTCCACAGCATGGTTGTAAATGCATCTGTTTCCACTTCTAAAGAACCCCAGTCTGACTGGGGCATGCAGTGTGGGCCGAAGCCCACCTGCATTAAACATGACAATACTACCTCAGCTGTGATGGGCAATGCAATGGGATATTTGTATGTACCGCCGGTGGTTTCCAGGGAGCCACCCATGCTGTGGGTGCACATGGAATTCCCAATGCGGAGTTGTACCTGCCTGTGACTATATATAAAAAACCGCGGTCTGACTGGGGCATGCAGACACCTTGACAGAATGAATAGTGTGTGGCACATAGGTTCCCCATTGCTATGCCCACGTGTGCAGCTCCAGATGGTGGTGGCACAGGATTGGATTTCTCATTGCTTCTGTACAGCATTGTGGGCTATCGCCCGGCTACTTTTAAAGAGGGTCGCTGCCTAGCCGTGCCAACCCTCTGCAGTGTGTGCCTGCTTTTCCTGTGGCAGACGCACTTATAAATAGACATGAGGGTGGCGTGGCATGAGGGCAGCTGAAGGCTGGGCAGGGACAGTTTGGTGTGCGCTGTGGACACTGCGTCGTGCGGGGGGGGGGGGGGGGTTGGGCAGCATGTAACCCAGGAGAGGTGGCATCGGAGTGTCATGCAGGCAGTGATTGTGCTTTGTTGGAGGTAGTGTGGTGCTTAGCTAAGGTATGCATTGCTAATGAGGGCTTTTCAGATGTAAAAGTTGTTGGGGGGGGCACTCTTGCTGCTATTGTGGCTTAATAGTGGGACCTGGGAACTTGAGATGCAGCCCAACATGTAGCCCCTCGCCTGCCCTATCCATTGCTGTGTTGTCCCATCACTTTCTTGAATTGCCCCGATTTTCACAAATGAAAACCTTAGCGAGCATCGGCGAAATACAAAAATGCTCGGGTCACCCATTGACTTCATTGGGGTTCGTTACTCGAAACGAACCCTCGAGCATTGCGGAAAATTCGTCTCGAGTAACGAGCACCCGAGCATTTTGGTGCTCGCTCATCTCTATTTATTATTGAATGATGGTGATACTAGTAGGTGTGATCCCATTGCTTCCTGCCAGTCCTCTGTTGTCAATGTAGGGATATTAGTTTTCCACCTGTCATAAATCAGTGGGTCATCGTCCATTTTGGCAGACAGCAAATGTGTATATAACTGTGTTATTAATCTTCTAGGTCCTTTTGTTTTAAGAATTCATGTATTGGGTATTAAGAGATTTTAATAGAATTTGGCGGAAGCTGGGCATTTAGGCATGCCTTAGCTAAAAGTATCTAAAAAGCTGTAATCTGGACGTCTGCAGCCTTTCTTGTAATTGTGTATAGGCTAGCATTATATTGTCTTCATATAAATCCCCTAATATATGAACCCCCAAAGCAGTCCAATATCCAACATATTGCAATGTTTGCAATGATGGCAGAGTGGGGTTACTCCATAAAGGAGTATCGGTCATTATATCGGTAAAATGTTTGATCTCTTTGGCCGCCCGCCATACCAATGGGGCCAGTCTATGTATTGGTAGAAGTTTGGGTTATTTTGTATATTCTGGGTGTTCCAAGAACCCTATTAGATTTCGGCCAGCCACCTCGCTAGCCAGATACGATCTGTCATTGGCGTCCTCTTATCCCCGAACCAGGAGCGGAGGTTTCGTAGTTGCCCTGCCAGGTAGTATAGCTTAAGGTCTGACAGCGCCATTCCAGCTTGTTTCTTGGATCTTTGTAGATTAGTAAGTTTTAATTTAGATCTAGATTGGCTTCAGATAAATCGGATGATCAGGGAATTCAACATTCGGAAATATTTCTCTGGAACTTTGACTGGTATATGCTGTAGGGAATACAAACATTTGGGCTGAACCACCATTTTGATCAGATTTATGCGACCGGCCACCGAGAAGCAATCCGGACCAGGTCCTAACTTTAGCACTTATTAATTCGTATAAGGGGTCTATATTCTCAGCTATAGTAATTTCGTGATCCTGTACTATATTGACTCCCAGATATTTAAATGTAGTTACCTCCAATAGTCCGCTAGTATGTACGCATGGGATCACGGCTGGTTCTCGACCCCTATACATTATTGCTGATTTAGACCAATTTATATATAACCTTGAATATCTGGAAAAGCCATTTATTATCTCCAGGGCTCGTGGGAAAGTGTTCGGGTTTACGAAGATACAAGACCATGTCATCTGCCTATAGTCCAACTTTACTCTCCTCATTTTCCCATTGTACTCCTGTCACCTTGGGGGTATCACGCAATCTAATGGCCAATGCCTCTATTGCTATTGCAAATGCCCCTTTCCTTCTTAGGTTCACCTTATTTGCTGCTGGTTTGGGCCCACATATAACATGGGGCTACTTTGTAATTTTTTTTCTAAGGCCACTTTGGGTTCCTAATCAGCCCCTGAGATCCTGTTGGGTGGCAAGCCGGCACTTTGTCGTCTCGACTAGTGATGGCTGTGGCCTTAGCACTCCTGGGCCAGAGGAGAAACCTGTATCGCATGTGTCCCTGAAGAACCGAGATGGATTTAGACCTCTACCTGGATAAACCCATTGTTCTGTGGGCTCAACAAAGCCCATGAAATACGAATATACAGTACTTTATTGATCCATGGTCCACCGATCTCCCACGGTCAGCCCAAATTCTAGGTCCTGGCACCTCTTCTTCCAGCTTGATCTTGAAACGGGATCTTTCTCCCCACTCCCTGTGTTAGTGACATGCCTGCAGGGAGCTCGTTGTCTGACCCATTTTGATAATGAAGGCTTTACACGGGACAACTATTGTCCGAATAATTGCTTGATAGACTGAGCAAAAGAACAGTTGCTCAGTGTAAGCGGGACCCCCAACCGGGTAACGAGTGAGAATTTGTTTACTACTTGCTTTATTCCATCTCCCCTAAAAATCTTCTCTAGTCGATGAATTATCGTCTGTTGTAAACAGTCAATCGTCTGACTTCATTTTCATGGTCACACCTTCCTGTAGTCCTTGAACAATCGCTCTATGTAACGGCATACAGTCTTTCATGCGCTTCAACTCTTAAGTGACTGTTAGAACAATAGTTGCCTGTATAAAGCCACATCTGTCATGGCTAATGTAAAGACATCAAGGTATTAGGTCTGAACAGGTTAGATGATGCTGTGTGGAGAAAAATTTTCGGCAGCCCCGTTCCCCCATCATTGTAAAAAAATACTAGATAAATCCACTACAAATCCACTACACGTGGATGGAAAAGCACGATGGGGTTAGCCACACCCAGACAAACCATGGTCACACTGTAGTGGCCCGAAGTCTATATATCTGGCCCCTCCATAATTGTCATACATGTCATGTCTCTTATGTGGATGCACTGTGCTGTTGAGCATTGCACAGCTGCAGCATGTGAGAGGTTAATGTCTGCAAGTGGCTGGGATATGTCTGGAAAATGTAACAAGTTTGTCTAGTTACATAGTGTCTTATGAATATAAATGAGTGTTTGAGAGTTAGGTGCGTTCGTCTTCTGTCGTCTTTAACGGTTAGGAGTGGAGTAGGAGTGGCAGCCACATGGGGGTACCTTCAACCCTCATGTGGTGAAGTGATGGAAGCAGAAGAAAGGTATCCTGATGTTCCAAATCCCAGGAACTACCTGTGAGGAGTGTGAGAGGAGGAGGAAGAGCAGCAAGAGTCAACCATGCCACAATTTCTTCAAGTGTCTGCTGAGTGTTGTGTCCCCCTCAGGTGTTATCCTGCATCCTGGAGTGTGTGTTCAGGAGCAGATATCCAGACTGTAGGCAGATATCATCCTGAGTCATCCTCCCTGACTGTCAGCTAAACTGTCATTTATCTGTATGGGTGAGTAAGCTATATTCTGCCAAAGTCTAAAGTAAAGTTTGCCAGTCACTGCCTGTTCCCAGTGATTGAGGTTCTCAAGTTTAACAGTATGTGGACTCTTTATTTCTCCCGCCGAAGAGTCATCGGTGAGAAACAGAATGGTGGCGTCACGAGTGACAACTTCCACAGTCCACTACACACCTATACAGGTAACCGCTTTCCCAGCGTTGCCTGGAAGAGGCCTAGCAATATGTCACCTGAGGTTACTTACGTCCCTCCAGGGAGGAGTCTGGTAGAGCCACCGTGACAAGTGCCATCTCTACCTGTCAGCTCCTCAGCGTGGACCTTGTGTCTCGGTTACTGCGGGACATTACAACGCAACTTAGTGGCAAAATTGTGCAGCCATTGGTGAGTGCAGGTGGTCATGGTTTGGTCCTGTAGCCAGCCCAAACATGTCATTCCACTCCTACTGTATTTATATGTAAGATACCAGAACTAACATTTGTACAAAAATACAGTAATGGAACCAAGCTCATAAAAAAAATACAGTACCAAAACAAAGCTTCATCTACAGCACCAGAGCCAGGCTTGGTACAGAATTGCAGCACCACAGCCAAGCTTAATGAATATATGCATCAGAATGCCCCCCCTCCAAAAAAATAATTATATACTTTTTCTAAGCAACCTTTGTAACGCAGCAGGCTTAGTAAGAGTGGCTCAGCTTTAGTTTACCTCTTAATACAATTACCATATAATGTACTAAAATAGTGGCTGACCACAGTGATAGTAATTACAGCGCAATTACCTCTAGGAATCGCAGGTGATGTATCTTTTTGGAGTTCCCAGTATCTGGTTTTCTTCTTTCTTGGCCCAGACCATCATTGACAGTACGTGCAGACAGGATTCACTGCTGCATGTTTGCCCCATAAAGCTCCTGCGACCCCTAATCAACTTTTCAGTGCCACCCCTTCGCCCCCCATAGTAATGTGCCTTTTGTGCGTCCACTTTGTAATGAGACCCTTTGTGACCCAACTTAGTAATAGGATCCTCTTGGTGCTCACACTTATTAAGACCCCCCTCGGTGGCCTCAAATAGTGACTACCTCTGTAGCCCCACTTAGGTTCCCCTGGATGCCCCTACTTGGTAATAACACCCCCTCTGTACACCAAAATAGTAATAGTGACTCCTTCGGTGTCCCCACTTAAGGCCTCAAATAGTAAGTGACCCTCTCTAGCCCCATTTAGGATCCCTTAGATGCCCTCACTTAGTAATAGCTCAGCCTATGTAACCCCAAATAGTAAGAGACTCCCTTTGTAGGGACACTTATTAGGATCCCCTGAGCGCCCCCATGCTCTAGAGCCTGACCCTCCTCCTAAAACTCCAGCTGCTGGAAAGGGTTAAATTCCTTAATACAGTCACTGCCTGCCATCTGAGTCTGCCTGGAATCTCTGCATAGCACACAGTAGCTTCTTCACTCCTTCCCCTTGCCCTGCTCCAGCACTCAGCAGGTTAGGTTGTCAGCTGTTAGTCACAGCTGAGGACCCAGAGGAGAAGGGAGAAGCTGTTTATAACAGCTTCTGTCTTCTACTTTCCCGTGTACAGTGCACTCAATGAGCGCTATGTACTAAGTGGAAGTGTTTCTTTCACTATGTGACCCGGCAATCATGTGACCGCCGGCTACCTCCTGGCACAGCAGAGCTGCAGGGTCCTAGCAGACCCAGGTCAGCTCTGTTAGTGATTACTGTCATTACAAGGGGATAATTCCCCCTGTAACTGGGGCTCCTATAGATGCCCCAGCTACAGTGGAAAAGTATAATAAAAAGAAAGTGTCCCCCAGAGTTATTGTGACATCAGGGACATCATATTTTTGTTAGACGTTTAAAAGAAAAACTAAAGTACAGAATAGAATAAAAACTTATGCATTAAGAAAATGACCCAAAGCCGATGCCAACCAAAACAGTCACTATATGCGCCTTGTAATCCAAAACTATACATAATATATATCCTAACATCCAACAAAATGAGGAACCCATTCCTGTACTTTATTTTGGCGTAAATATACGAATGTTTTTAAAAAAATAAAAATGTTAAATTTTTTTAGCTTTTTTACTAGAGATGAGCGAACGTACTCGTCCGAGCTTGATACTCGTTCGAATATTAGCGTGTTCGAGATGCTCGTTACTCGAGGCGAACACCACGCGATGTTCGAGTTACTTTCACTTTCATCTCTGAGACGTTAGCGCGCTTTTCTGGTCAATAGAAAGACAGGGAAGGCATTACAACTTCCCCCTGCGACGTTCAAGCCCTATACCACCCCCCTGCAGTGAGTGGCTGGCGAGATCAGGTGTCACCCAAGTATATAAATCGGCCCCTCCCGCGGCTCGCCACAGATGCATTCTGACATAGCTCAGGGAAAGTGCTGCTGATGATGCTGCTGCTATAGGGAGAGTGTTAGGTGTAATATTAGGCTTCAAGAACCCCAACGGTCCTTCTTAGGGCCACATCTGACCGTGTGCAGTACTGTTGAGGCTGCTTTTAGCAGTGTTGCACTTTTTTTTTTGTATATCGGCCGTGCAGAGCATTGCGTCCTCAGTCTGCAGTCATTGTACATAGTATAGGGCCAGTACTGGTGAGGCAGGGACAGTGGGAAAGGTGAAAGAGATATACTGTCTATATAGGCAGTGGGCTTTTTCAAACAAATTTGGGGGAAAAAAAAAATATTTGGGCTGCCTGTGACTATCCTCAGTGTACTGCGTCTCTGCTGGGGGTAGTAGTCCTAATTATTACGCAGCTAAGTGTTACAGCAGGCTTGCGCAAAAGTGTTTCCTGACTCTGCGTTGCCCGTTACATCACCGCCGTCATCCCATCCAGAGGGAAACAGTCTGCAGTAATTTTACATAGTATAGGGCCAGTAGTGGTGAGGCAGGGACAGTGGGAAAGGGGAAAGAGATATACTGTGTATATAGGCAGTGGGCTTTTTCAAACAATTTGGGAAAAATACTATCTTTGGGCTGCCTGTGACCGTCCTCAGTGTACTGCGTCTCTGCTGGGAGTAGTAGTTCTAATTAATACGCAGCTAAGTGTTACAGCAGGCTTGCGCAAAAGTGTTTCCTGGCTCTGCGTTGCCCGTTACATCACCGCCGTCATCCCGTCCAGAGGGAAACAGTCTGCAGTAATTTTACATAGTATAGGGCCAGTAGTGGTGAGGCAGGGACAGTGGGAAAGGTGAAAGAGATATACTGTCTATATAGGCAGTGGGCTTTTTCAAACAATTTGGGAAAAATACTATCTTTGGGCTGCCTGTGACCGTCTTGAGTGTACTGTGTCTCTGCTGGGGGTAGTAGTCCTAATTATTACGCAGCTAAGTGTTACAGCAGGCTTGCGCAAAATTCTTTCCTGGCTCTGCATTGCTCATTACATCACCGCCGTCATCCCGTCCAGAGGGAAACAGTATACATATATACGCTGCCTACAGTATCTGTCTGCTGTCTCAGCTCAGCCTTTAAAAAAATAGAAGCAAAACACTTAAGGCCTACTAGTGGCCTTTGGACACTTGACTGCTTCTGCGCTGTGAATTCCACTAGCTCAGTCATAAGCTCCTACGTCTCACTACAGGCTTGCGCAAAATTGTTTCCTGGCTCTGCTGTGTGTTCCGTAAGCGAAGTCAGCCTCCAACCACAGGCCAATAAGCGGCACATTTAATTACAGCATTCTGGTTCTGCACTACTGGTAATACACCATGCTGAGGGGTAGGGGTAGGCCTAGAGGACATGGACGCGGGCGAGGACGCGGAGGCCCAAGTCAGGGTGTGGGCACAGGCCGAGCTCCTGATCCAGGTGTATCGCAGCCGACTGCTGCGGGATTAGGAGAGAGGCACATTTCTGGGGTCCCAAGATTAATCTCACAATTAATGGGTCCACGCGGTAGACCTTTATTAGAAAATGAGCAGTGTGAGCAGGTCCTGTCGTGGATGGCAGAAAGTGCATCCAGCAATCTATCGCCCACCCAGAGTTCTGCGCCGTCCACTGCTGCAACTCTGAATCCTCTGGCTGCTGCTCCTCCTTCCTCCCAGCCTCCTCACTCCATTACAATGACACATTCTGAGGAGCAGGCAGACTCCCAGGAACTGTTCTCGGGCTCCTGCCCAGAATGGGCAGCAATGGTTCCTATCCCACCAGAGGAGTTTGTCGTGACCGATACCCAACCTTTGGAAAGTTTCCGGGGGATGAGGCTGGGGACTTCCGGCAACTGTCTCAAGAGTTTTCAGTGGGTGAGGAGGACGACGACGATGAGACACAGTTGTCTATCACTCAGGTAGTAGTAATTGCAGTAAGTCCGAGAGAGGAGCGCACAGAGGATTCGGAGCAAGAGCAGCAGGACGATGAGGTGACTGACCCCACCTGGTTTGCTAAGCCTACTGAGGACAGGTCTTCAGAGGGGGGAGGCAAGTGCAGCAGCAGGGCAGGTTGGAAGAGGCAGTGCGGTGGTCAGGGGTAGAGGCAGGGCCAGACCGAATAATCCACCAAATGTTTCCCAAAGCGCCCCCTCGCGCCATGCCACCCTGCAGAGGCCGAGGTGCTCAAAGGTCTGGCAGTTTTTCACTGAGAGTGCAGACGACCGACGAACAATGGTGTGCAACCTTTGTCGCGCCAAGATCAGCCGGGGAGCCACCACCACCAGCCTCACCTCCACCAGCATGCGCAGGCATATGATGGCCAAGCACCCTACAAGGTGGGACGAAGGCCGTTCACCGCCTCCGGTTTGCACCACTGCCTCTCCCCCTGTGCCCCAACCTGCCACTGAGATTCAACCCCCCTCTCAGGACACAGACACGACCGTCTCCCGGCCTGCACCCACACCCTCACCTCCGCTGTCCTCGGCCCCATCCACCAATGTCTCTCAGCGCACCGTCCAGCCGTCGCTAGTGCAAGTGTTTGAGCGCAAGCGCAAATACGCTGCCACGCAGCCACACGCTCAACCATTAAACGTGCACAAAGCCAAATTGATCAGCCTGGAGATGCTGCTGTATAGGCTTGTGGAAACGGAGGCTTTCAAAAACATGATGGCGGCGGCGGCCCCGCGCTATTCGGTTCCCAGCCGCCACTACTTTTCCTGATGTGCCGTCCCAGCCCTGCACGACCACGTCTCCCGCAACATTGTACGCGCCCTCACCAACGCGGTTACTGCCAAGGTCCACTTAACAACGGTAACGTGGACAAGCACAGGCGGGCAGGGCCACTATATCTCCCTGACGGCACATTGGGTGAATTTAGTGGAGGCTGGGACAGAGTCAGAGCCTGGGACCGCTCACATCCTACCCACCCCCAGAATTGCGGGCCCCAGCTCGGTGCTGGTATCTGCGGCGGTGTATGCTTCCTCCACTAAACCACCCTCCTCCTCCTCCTCCTACTCCTACGCAACCTCTGTCTCGCAATCAAGATGTGTCAGCAGCAGCACGTTGCCAGCAGTCGGTGTCGCACGGCGTGGCAGCACAGCGGTGGCCAAGCGTCAGCAGGCCGTGCTGAAACTACTCAGCTTAGGAGAGAAGAGGCACATGGCCCACGAACTGCTGCAGTGTCTGACAGAGCAGACCGACCGCTGGCTTTTGCCGCTGAACCTCCAACCGGGCATGGTCGTGTGTGACAACGGCCGTAACCTGGTGGCCGCTCTGCAGCTCGGCAGCCTCACGTACGTGCCATGCCTGACCCACGTCTTTAATTTGGTGGTTTACCGCTTTCTGAAAAGCTACCCACGCTTGTCAGACCTGCTCGGAAAGGTGCGCCGGCTCAGCGCACATTTCCGCAAGTCCCACACGGCCGCTGCCACCCTGCGCACCATGCAACATCGGTTTAATTTGCCAGTGCACCGACTGCTGTGCGACGTGCCCACACGGTGGAACTCTACGCTCCACATGTTGGCCAGGCTCTATGAGCAGCGTAGAGCTATAGTGGAATACCAACTCCAACATGGGCGCGCGTAGTGGGAGTCAGCCTCCTCAATTCTTTACAGAAGAGTGGGCCTGGTTGGCAGACATCTGCCAGGTCCTTGGAAACTTTGAGGAGTCTACCCAGATGGTGAGCGGCGATGCTGCAATCATTAGCGTCACCATTCCTCTGCTATGCCTCTTGAGAAGTTCCCTGCAAAGCATAAAGGCAGACGCTTTGCGCTCGGAAACGGAGGCGGGGGAAGACAGTATGTCGCTGGATAGTCAGAGCACCCTCCTGTCTATATCTCAGCGCGTTGAGGAGGGGGAGGAGGAGGTGGAGGAGCATGAGGAGGAGGGGGAAGAGACAGCTTGGCCCACTGCTGAGGGTACCCATGCTGCTTGCCTGTCATCCTTTCAGCGTGTATGGCCTGAGGAGGAGGATCCTGAAAGTGATCTTCCTAGTGAGGACAGCCATGTGTTCCGTACAGGTACCCTGGCACACATGGCTGACTTCATGTTAGGATGCCTTTCTCGTAACCCTCGCGTTACACGCATTCTGGCCACTACAGATTACTGGGTGTACACACTGCTCGACCCACGGAATAAGGAGAACCTTTCCACTCTCATATCCGAAGAGGAAAGGGGTTCGAGAGTGATGCTATACCACAGGACCCTGGCGGACAAACTGATGGTAAAATTCCCATCCGACAGCGCTAGTGGCAGAAGACGCAGTTCCGAGGGCCAGATAGCAGGGGAGGTGCGGAGATCAGGCAGCATGTACAGCATAGGCAGGGGCACACTGTCCAAGGCCTTTGACAGCTTTATGGCTCCCCAGCAAGACTGTGTCACCGCTCCCCAGTCAAGGCTGAGTCGGCGGGAGCAGTGTAAAAGGATGGTGAGGGAGTACGTAGCCGATCTCACGACCGTCCTCCGTGACGCCTCTGCCCCCTACAACTACTGGGTGTCGAAGCTGGACACGTGGCCTGAACTCGCGCTGTATGCCCTGGAGGTGCTTGCTTGTCCTGGGCTAGCGTCTTGTCAGAGAGGGTGTTTAGTGCGGCTGGGGGAATCATCACGGATAAGCGTACCCGCCTGTCAACCGACAGTGCCGACAGGCTTACACTCATCAAGATGAACAAAGCCTGGATTTCCCCAGACTTCTCTTCTCCACCAGTGGACAGCAGCGATACCTAAACAATACGTAGGCTGCACCCGCGGATGGAAGCATCATTCTCTATCACCATAAAAAACGGGGACCTTTTAGCTTAATCAATCTGTGTATTATATTCATCCTCCTCCTCCTGCTCCTCCTCCTGAAACCTCACGTAATCACACCGAACGGGCAATTTTTCTTAGGCCCACAAGGCTCAGTCATATAACTTTTGTAAACAATGTTTATACGTTTCAATTCTCAATTCAATAAAGCGTTGAAACTTGCACCTGAACCAATTTTTATTTTAACTGGGCTGCCTCCAGGCCTAGTTACAAATTAAGCCACATTAACCAAAGCGATTAATGGGTTTCACCTGCCCTCTTGGTTGGGCATGGGCAATTTTTCTGAAATACATTTGTACTGTTGGTACACCAATTTTTTGGGGCCCTCGCCTCCATTGTAATCCTAGTAATTTTTAGCCCACCTGCATTAAAGCTGATGTTACCTCAGCTGTGCTGGGCACTGCAATAGGATATATTTATGTACCGCCGGTGGGTTCCAGGGAGCCACCCATGCTGTCGGTCCACACGGAGTTGTAACTGCATGTGTCCACTTCTAAAGAACCCCAGTCTGACTGGGGCATGCAGTGTGGGCCGAAGACCACCTGCATTAAACCTGACGTTACCTCAGCTGTGATGGGCAATGCAATGGGATATATTTATGTACCGCCGGTGGCTTCCTGGGACCCACCCATGCTGTCGGTCCACACGGAGTTGTAACTGCATGTGTCCACTTCTAAAGAACCCCAGTCTGACTGGGGAATGCAGTGTGGGCTGAAGACCACCTGCATTTAATTGGACGTTACCTCAGCTGTGATGGGCACTGCAATGGGATTTATTTATGTACCGCCGGTGGGTTCCAGGGAGCCACCCATGCTGTGGGTCCACAGGGACTTCACATTAGGGATTTGTACCTGCCAGTGTCTATGTATTAAAAACCCCGGTCTGACTGGGGCATGCAGTGTGGGCCGAAGCCCACCTGCATTTAATCTGATGTTACCTCAGCTGTGCTGGGCACTGCAATGGGATATATTTATGTACCGCCGGTGGCTTCCTGGGACCCACCCATGCTGTCGGTCCACACGGAGTTGTAACTGCATGTGTCCACTTCTAAAGAACCCCAGTCTGACTGGGGCATGCAGTGTGGGCCGAAGCCCACCTGCATTAAACCTGACGTTACCTCAGCTGTGATGGGCACTGCAATGGGATTTATTTATGTACAGCCGGTGGGTTCCAGGGAGCCACCCATGCTGTGGGTGCACACGGAATTCCCATTGCGGAGTTGTACCTGCCTGTGACTATTTATAAAAAACCGCGGTCTGACTGGGGCATGCAGACACCTTGACAGAATGGCTGAAGATGCAGCGCACATGTCTGTGATAACATGGCCCGACCCCTGAAGACGCAGCGCACATGTCTGTAATAATATGGCCCGACCCCTGAAGATGCAGCGCACATGTCTGTGATAACATGGCCCCGACCCCTGAAGATGCAGCGCACATGTCTGTGATAACATGGCCCCGACCCCTGAAGATGCAGCGCACATGTCTGTAATAACATGGCCCCGACCCCTGAAGATGCAGCGCACATGTCTGTGATAACATGGCCCAACCCCTGAAGACGCAGGTTCAGCATATTAAGATGGCTCATATCACAGAGAAATGCTGGCTCAGACGAACTCTTTATTTCAGAACTCTGTCAGTTTCTAGTAAGCAAAGGGGAAGACATGGCAAATTTTCTCACGCAGTTCAAAACATCTATTTGGTACTTTTCCTCTGCTTCACCATCTCGCCTCTGTGTGATGCAGCACGTCTGCGTTTTCCGAACCATACTCTTCCCGAAAAGACTGAACTGCTGGTGATTCAAACCTTGTGCAGCTCATAAAGTGAACTACCCGTGTTATGGCGCTCCGAACACGCTCCATCTCCAGGGCTTTGCCTCACTGATTCCTGATGCCATGATAAGCAGTTAGCTCACCTGCACAGTTCTCCTATATCTTCTCCCGACTCCTGGCCTTTAATCCACTCTTGACCGTACATTGCGGGCGCACCATCTGTTGGTCCCACAAGTTTATCTCAAAGTAGCCTTATTTAAGTTACACATTTGGAAACCTCTCCAAAGATTACTTTTGCTGTGGTTGGGCCGAGCATTAACGTTAATCCCACAAGTTCCTTGGTAGCTCGCAGATGTGAGTCCACTCCACAGATGATGACTGACAGTTGGGCAGCATCAGATGTGTCGCTGCTCTCATCCACAGTACTGGACTCTTCTCCCTTTGCCATCAGCTGTTGATGTAGATCCATCAGCTACTGTGTTTCTTGTATGGCTCATATTTACAAATACTTGCCTTTTATCTGGGCACACAATGTTGCACTTTTTGACAAATGCCCTAATTAAAGGGCCAGGATGATTTTGCAATCTCAGCTGCCACAATAAAATGGCCTTAACAGCAGCCTGACTTTGTGAGATGGCTTTTGTGAACATAGCCTGTCGTTAAACCAAACTTTTCATCCCTACTTTCTGACGCTCTTGTGCTGTGTCGAGGTCATTGTACTTGTCATGATGCTTTGTTTCATAAATGAAGCACTAATGAACGTATTCAGAGGAGGGGGCGCTTGTGGACACTGATTGTCTTGCCAATGTACCAGGAGACCATTATGGGATTTGAGTATTAGGCCTCCCCCCGCAAGTACCGTACGATCTCACAGGCCAAGTATAACTACACCGCGGGGCAGATTCTGACACCCCTGATCTCTAGATGGAGTGATGCGCCCTGTGCTATCCCACACACCCTAAATGCCAGCCCGGAGTCTGAATACATTAACAGTTGAGCCACATTCATCCTACATGACTGTGCTTGGATACATTTACACGTCATGATTCTGCCGCAGTTTCTGCAAAAAAACGAAACTGTTAGGGCTCATGTCCACGACCCTGTTTTCACCACGTACCATGGATACATGATACGTGGTGAATAGAGTCAATGAAAGTGCAAGATAAATTGCAGTATGCTGTTTTTCTCGGCATACCTTGCAGCATGAGGCCTATACCCGTGTATGGGCTGTGTATGATATGCTCTCCAAACGCAATACATTGATTAAAAAAAAGGCACACTGCGTATATTAGTGTGCATGTGAGATACGGCATGTGCAGTGCCATACGCAGACATAGGTGGTCCCTGCCAGCTCTCTCCCGGGAGAGTGTATGGTTGCAAAACTGGTAAAACCTTGCGGGGAGACCCGCAGCACATTCCACAAACACTTGTAAGCAGGAGGCCTTACAGTGGTTTCACACAACTTTTTGGGAAAAATATCTCAACAGTTTGATGCAATATTTTTCTAACCCAAATCTTTAACAGGATCCTGCTGGAAGGAGAAGTAGAAATCCATTCTTTTACTATTTCTGTTCTTTGTGAATCCACTTCTGGTTTTGGTTGAAAAAAACTTCAGAAAAGTGCCACAGTTTTTCTAGCCCTTCTTCATGTAAACACTGTGTGTAATACCCCGGGAATCAGGAAGGGGATCGTTTCTCCTTAAGAGTACCAAAGAGATGTGTGGGGAGACTTATAAGGCCATCCATGCTCCTCTGCGAAATATCCAAATAGGCAAGACAGAACAATACCTCTGTAGCACCACCTATTGGAAGGCAGCATTCCTGCTATTTAATGTCAGACTCTTCAGATAAGCCTTACACCGCCTATTGGAAGCCTATAGGCCACTCACTAGCCAAGCCAAAAAACTACTGCATACGAAGAGGCAAAAGCCCTGGAATGGCTGTCTGTGTATGGTATCCTGACTTAATTTTCAATTCCCAGCCATTGTTAGAAGGCTTGTATAAAATGACATTATGTTTTGGATGTCATTATTCCTGCAAACCAATTATTTTCTTATTGTATTCTATAAAATGTCCACTAGAGGGAGCTCCAGCCATATATATGTGCTACTATCGCAGAGAAGTTAAGCAACCTTTTCTATTTAGACACTTCAACCATGTGAATAGGCGCCGGAATTGTACAGCAGCATTAGGGCGCCTACCCACTTGCGATTTTTTTTCCTGTGATGTTTTGCGTTTTTTCTCAAGAGCAATTAGTATAGAATGTGTTCTTGTCCATCTGGGCTTTTTTTTCCGTTTCGTGGGGTTTTTTCACATAGGAACTGTCAGTTGCATATGTCTCCTTATTTTTCTCTTAATGCACCCATGATTGGCAATGGAGGGCTGCAAAAAATGCGCAAAAAACGCCGTGAAAAACGCGCAAAAACCGCGCTAAAACGCCGCGTTTTTCACACGCGAAAATCGGCAACGCAAGTGGGTAGGCGCCCTTATATGGGTAATATAACTGCTATAATACTTCCCTGCCCCATATGTAGAATATGTGGAGTAGCGCAGAGCCCCCACACAGGGGTCAGTGACACACAGCACCCCAGGCACATACATTAGGAACTAGTGAACCATTGTGTCACTAGTATTACCATCCCTGTTAATGAAACCTGGCCAATCCAGATGAGCTCTGGTCTCTTTAAGGCATCATCTGCCCCCTGGAGCAATTAGTTTCCTAGTATGCATAAGTCCTATTATTTAAAACACCCATTAATTAGAATATCTCCCATGCACAGGAATTCTGAGTGACCTTTCACACAGCAGGGAAAATGATGTCACCAAATTCTGCATCAAAATCAGCAGGCAATGCAGGCGGAATTCTGTTATATTCAATTCTGCATGAAAATCCACAGATTAGTAGTGCAGTTTTTGGTGCTGCATATTCCACAACTCTGTAGCGGTATATTTCGTCCTGCGTAAAAGGTCCCTCAGGCATCAAATGGTTGATCCAGGAAAGATGGAGTGACACAGTGGGATATCACACAGCGTATATTGACCTGCAGTGGGAATTTCAAATTTGCAGCGTGTGAATTTTGTGCTGCAGATTTTGCCACATCCAACGAGGGGTTGCAATCCACAGCTGATTTTGTAATGCCTGGCGCAATCTGCCGTCCGATGTGTACAGCATGTCCCCTGCAGTAAGGGAGGCTTTACACACAGATTTTTAATTTGCAAAAAGTGACTAGTTTTTGAGGCTGTTTTTTTTGTTTTGCTTTTTGTAGTTTCAGCAGGAAACTCTTGCAGACAGCCAGGTTGGATCCTGCTGCGAGAATTCTCGCAGCGGGATATGCGCTGTGCCCCTGCAGTGACTACTGCGGTTCACCTGCTCTGCTGTCTCCCCGCTCTATGTGCCGATTGACGCCCAGCCGGTGCATGCACAGAGCAAAGCAGAGCAGCGCGTCACTAGTGATGTTTCCGTGCAGGCTGCTGCGAGGCTCGCACAGAAATAGAACATGCTGCAATTTGTTTACCGCACGAGTTTTCACGCAGTCAAGTCGCGGCTTTCTGCGTAGGATTGTATTATCTAATGCAATCCTATAGCAGCGGGCACGGGTAGAAATTTTGTGGGAAATCTCGCCGTGGAATTTCCGCCTGCGTGCAGGAGGCCATATACTGCACAATCCTTTTGAATCCACTTGCGGTTTGGCTTAAACTGGTTTTCCAGAGAGAATACTACTGATGACCTATCAGGATAGGTCATTAATAGAGATGAGTGAGCACCAAAATGCTCGGGTACTCGTTACTTGAGCCGAGCTTTTTGTAATGCTCGAGAGCTCGCTTAAAGGGGTTGTCCCGCGCCGAAACGAGTTTTTTTTTTTCAAACCCCCCCCCCCCGTTCGGCGCGAGACAACCCCGATGCAGGGACTTTAAAAAAAAAACAGCACAGCGCTTACCTGAATCCCCGCGCTCCGGTGACTTCTTACTTACCGGTTGAAGATGGCCGCCGGGGTCTTCTCCCTCCGTGGACCGCAGCTCTTCTGTGCGGTCCATTGCCGATTCCAGCCTCCTGATTGGCTGGAATCGGCACGTGACGGGGCGGAGCTTCACGGAGCTACACGGAGCCCCATTGAGAAGATAAGAAGACCCGGACTGCGCAAGCGCGTCTAATTTGGCCATTAGACGGCGAAAATTAGACGGCAACCATGGAGACGAGGACGCCAGCAACAGAGCAGGTAAGTGAAAAACTTTTTATAACTTCTGTATGGCTCATAATTAATGCACAATGTACATTACAAAGTGCATTATTATGGCCATACAGAAGTGTATAGACCCACTTGCTGCCGCGGGACAACCCCTTTAAAGTAACGAACTCCATTGAAGTCAATAGGAGACTCGAGCATTTTTCAAGGTGCCCCATGCTTTGCATAGGGAAGGGTGTGTGATTTAACCTGAAAACATCATAAAGTGATGGAAACACCACAGAAACGGATAGGGAACAGCAGGGGCAGCATGCATGGGTGCATCTGAGGCTTCCAGGTCCCACTATTAAGCCAAATTGTGGGCAAGAGCCTGGCGGTCACCCCCCCTAACAATTTAGTTGGGTCAGGCCATAATCAGCAAGACACACGAGCTGGCACATCTTAGCTAAGCACCACACTAGGTGCAACCAAGGCCAATCACCGCCTGCGAGTGACACCGCTGCCTCTTCTCCCGGGTTACATGCTGGCATTGCTGTCCAATCCCCTCCAGGACTCAGGCGCGAGCCTGGGTCCACAGCGTACTTAAATTTTTCCCAGCGCAGAGTTCAGCTGTCCCCATCCCAGACGGGGTAAGGCGCACCCCTTCGCCTACTCAGTAGTCCACAGCGTACTGAAAGTTTTCCTAGCACAGCGTTCAGCGGGCCTTATGCCACATGGTTGCTTGATGGCCACACCACCCTCATGTCTATAAGTGCATATTGGATGAGGAGGAACAGGAGACACACACTGCAGAGGGTTGGCAGGGCCAGGCAGCGACCCTCTTTGAAAGTGTGGGCGATAGCCCACAATGCTGATGAAAATTGCTGATAAATTAACGTATGATCATAATTCCAATGCCATGCCATCTCCGTCACAAAATTTCATGAGCCACAAATGTGGGCATAAAGGGGACTCAGGTGCCAGTACTTCTACACATCTCCACAATTGAACAACCCATTCTAAAACACAAGATTTTTTTTACCCAGAGTGCAGGTGATCCCCTAAAAGGATTTGTTTATCAAGAGTATAGGTGTACCCTTAAAAGATTTGTTTACCCAGAGTGTAGGTTAAAACCGGAAAGTTTTTTTGAGCGACCACTCATACTTGCTTAATGGAATTCAGGTGGCGGTCCACCGACAGGCAAGCTATCGCCTGTCCCAGCCCCTGCCTCTCCCCGAGGGGGCTTGTCAACCAGTGCCCCAGGGAAAGACAGCATGTACTATGAAGAAATTAGAGTGGCCAAACCAGGACAATTCATTCTGTCTCGGTGTCAGCTGGATACTGCGCTGGGATACATTTGTTGACTCTGTAGGCGTATGAAGCGGGAACCAGCATGTTTGCTGAACTCCAGTGGTGAACCTTTTCAAAATTGGAGGCGAAAACCTGGAGGTGGCTCTCAGAAAAAATTGTTTTAACAGAGCCTGGAGGCAGCCCTCCAAAAAAAAGAGCCCTCTGAAGAATTGGCTGTTTAGCATGCTGACAGGCTGGTTTAGGAGGAGGAGGAAGATCAGTAAAGGTTAGACCAAGCTACTTTTACCCTTTTTTGGGGTGATAGACGGTGCATGGTTCTCCAGTTCCACCAATGGAGAAGAGAAGTCTGGGGAAATCCAGGCTTTGCTCATCTTAATGAGTGTAAGCCTGTCAGCGCTGTCAGTTGACAGGCAGGTACGCTTATCCGTGATAATTCCCCCAGCTGCACTAAACACCCACCATATTTTTACACTGTTCTCTCCTACTCAGCCTAGACTGGAGAGTGGTGACACAGTCTGGCTGGAGTGCCATAAAACTGGCAAAGGCCTTGGAGAGTGTTCCCCTGCCTGCGCTGGACATGCTGCCTGTTCCCCTCGTCTCCCCTGCTAGTTGGCCCACTGAACTGTGTCCTCTACCACTAGCATTGTCAGATGGGAAATTTAGTATCAGCTTTTCCACCAGGGCCTTGTGGTATTGCCTCACTCTTGTATTCCTTTCCTCTTCAGGAATGAGTGGAGAGGTTCTTCTTATACCGTGGGTCGAGAAGGGTGAACACCCAGTAATCCATGTTGGCCAGAATGCATGTAACACTAAAGTCACAGGAAAGGCAGCTTAACATGAAGTCAGCCATGTGTGCCAAAGTCCCAGTACGCAACACATCGCTGTCCTCACTAGGATGATGACTGTCTCCTCTTCAGCCCATACATGCTGAGCAGATGTGAAGGAAGTAGCATGGGTACCCTCTGCAGTGTGGGCAGCAGTCTCTTCCCTCTCCTCCTCCAATACGCGCTGAGAAACAGACCTGAGGGTGGTCTGGCTATCAAGCCACATATTGTCATCCCCCATCTCCTGTTCTATCCACAAAACGTTGGCCTTAATGCAGCAACCTTAGCAGGCAAAGCAGCGGGATGCTTACGCTGATAATGGCGGCATCGTCGCTCACCATTTGTGTTGACTCCTCAAAGTTTCCTTACACCTGAAAGATGTCAGACATCCATGGTATTCAACAATGGCTCTACGCTGCTCGTAAACCCTGGCCAACATGTGCAACGTTGAATTCCAGCACGTGGGCACGTCACACAACAGTCGGTGAACTGGCAGCTGAAAGCGCTGTTGCAGTGTCCTGAGGGTGGCAGTATCTGTGGTGGACTTGCTGAAATGTGTGCACACGCGACGCACCTTGCTGAGCAGCTTAGACAAATTGGGGTAGTTTTTAAGAAAGCGCTGAACCACCAGATTGAAGACGTGGGCCAGGCATGGCACATGTGTTAGTCTGCCCAGCTGCAGAGCTGCCACCAGGTTACGCCCATTGTCACACACAACCATGTCTTGTTGGTGGTTCAGTGGCGAATGCCACAGATCTGTCTGCTCCGTCAAACCCTGTAACAGCTCTTGGGCGGTGTGCCTCTTGTCACCTAAGCTCAGGAGTTTTAGCATGGCCTGTTGACGCTTCTCAACGGCAGGGCTGCAGCGCCTCGAGCTACCGACTGAAGGTGACGTGCTCACAGATGATAATTGAGGAGGAGAAGGAGGATGGGGGTGGTTGGAGGAGGTGGCATAATAAGCCGGAGAAACCATGACCGAGGTAGGACCCGCAATCCCCAGTGTGGGTAGCACATGAGCAGACCCAGGGTCAGACTACATCTCCCTGATGGCACAGGGGTTAACCTGGTGGAGGCTGGGACAGAGTGTCCCTGCCCGCCAGCACTTGTCCACATATCGGTGGTTAAGTGGACCTTCCCAGTAACCGCGTTGGTGAGGGCACTGTTGATATTCCGTGACACATGCTGGTGTAGGGCGGGGACGGCACAGCGGGAAAAATAGTGGCGACTGGGGACCGAATAGCAAGGGACTGCCGCCGCCATGAGGTTGCGGAAAGCCTCAGTTTCTACCAGCCTATATGGCAGCGTTTCCAGGCTCAGCCGTTTGGAAATATGCACGTTTAGCGATTGTGCTTTCGGGTGGGTGGCTGCATATTTGCACTTGTGCTCTAATGTTTGTGTTATGGACAGCTGAACGCCATGCTGGGACACATTGGTGGAGGCAGTAGAGGACCGTGCAGGTGAAGGGGTGGGTGTATGGTGGGAGACGCTGGTGCCTGCATCCTGGGAGGGGGATTGCATCTCAGTTCCAGCATGTGACAGAGGGGAAGAGGCAGTGGTGTGACCCGCAGGCTGTGAATGGCCTTCTTTTCACCTCGTCGAGTGCTTAGCTATCATATGCCTGTGCATGCTGGTGGTGGTCAGGCTGGTAGTGGTGGCTCCCCTGCTGATCTTGGTGCGGCACAGGTTGCACACCATTGTTCGTCGGTCGTCTGCGCTCTCATTAAAAAGCCTCCAGACCTTCGAACACCTAGCCCTCTGCACGGGAGCTTGCTGCGAGGAGGTGCTGTGGGGAACAGTTGGGGGATTATTTGCTCTGGCCCTGCTTCTCCCTCTGGCCCACCCCACTGCCTCTTCCAACCTGTTCCGATGCTGCACTTGCCTCCACCTCTGAAGCACTGTCTTCAGTAGGCTTACCAACCCAGGTTGGGTCAGTCACCTCATCATCCACCTGCTCTTCCTCTGAATCCTCAGTCTGCTCCTCCCGCAGACTTACTGCCCTAACAACCTCAGTGACAGACAACTGTGTCTCATCATCATCCTCAACAAATACCTCTTCAGACACTGCTTGGAGTCCCCACCCTCATTACCTTAGACTGTGAAAGGTCCAAATTTTGGGCATCGGTCACAACAAACTCCTCAGGTGGCTCATCATGATATGTTGTTTGCAACTCAGGGAAGGGACCTGAGAACAGTTCCTGTGAGTATGCCTGTTCTGAATCTCTAGACAGGGAGGAAGGAGGATCAGCGTGAGAATTTACAAGTCCAGAGTGGTCATAAATGGCTACACATCCAAGTGGAAGAATTGGCCCAGTGTACATTATTTTTAGAAATGATCTGGAGGAGGGAATTGATGGAAAACTGACAAAATTTGCTGACGACACAAAGCTAGGAGGGATAGCTAACAGTAGGAAAGAGAGAGAGAGGATTCAAAAAGATATAGAAAAGCTTGCACATTGGGCAGCGACTAACAGAATGCTATTTAGAAATGCAAAGTCCTACAGCTGGGCAAGAAAAATGAAGAAGGCACATACAGAATGGGAGAAATTAGGCTAAGCAGCAGCACATCTGAAAAGGACTTGGGTATACTAATAGATCATAGACTGAACATGAGTCAACAATGTGATGCTGCAGCCAAAAAGGCAAACACAATTCTGGGATGTATTAAGAGAAGCATAGAGTCTAGATCACATGAGGTAATTATCCTCCTCTACACTCCCTTAAGCCCCATTTACACCAGCCGATGATAGCTAAAAAATCACTAATCGGCGATCATTTAACGATAATCGGTGCGTGTAAATGTGCGTCCATCATCCGCTTTTCAGGCACTGCTGGCTGATCGTTAAATTCAGTCCAACCTAAACATCATTGCTCGCTTATCAGTAGTTCCCCGGGAGTGGGGTGGAGGGAGGGTTGATTGTTTCCCTGTGGAGAACAAAGGATCTGAGTACAAATAATAGCCTCGGGCTATTAACTGTGTTCAGGGAAGACTTTATTTGCACACCTAATTGGTATTTAAGTAGCTGAGTAGCTACTTAAATACCAATGACCGCGTACCAATGATTTATGCAAAATGATCGCTCAAAGCTGTCACTCAAACTGAGCGATCTTTGAGCGATCGTCTGCCTGTGTAAACCAGACTTTAGTCAGACCTTATTTGGAATACTGTGTCCAGTTCTGGGCACCCCACTTTAAAATGACATTGACAAACTGGAACAAGTTCAAAGAAGAGCTACCAAGATGGTGAGCGGTCTACAAATCATGTCCTATTAGGAATGGTTAAAGGATCTGGGAATGTTTAGTTTGCAAAAAAAGAAGGCTGAGAGGAGACGTAATAGCTGTCTACAAATATCTGAAGGGCTGTCACAGTGCAGAGGGAGGTGGTGAGTTCTCCTTCAATGGAAGTCTTCAAACAAAGGCTGGACAAATATCTGTCTGGGATGGTTTAGTGAATCCTGCACTTAGCTGGGAGTTGGACCCGATGACTCGGAGGTCCCATCCAACTCTACCATTCTGGAATTATATGATGATTCTATAATAAAGCAACCAGCAAGCTGCCCCGGAGCTGAGATAGAGCAGATCACATAATGCAGGTGTGCAGCTGAACTCCCCCCCCCCCCAGCACAGACAATGGACGACATTGCTGGAGAGGTAGACACTGCAAGAATACTTTATGGTCAGTCTGGTGGCAGTGAAATCACTGATAAGTCTGTGGATGTGATGAAAATAAAACATGCAGAAAAAAATCAGAGTGCTTCTATAGCATTAATCGGTACAGACCATGGTGAGTGCGATCTAACTGCATCTGCTGATCAGTCTGTGACCAGTGGAGATCCATGATGACAGGAGTTTGAAAACTGCAGGTTGCTGAATTCAGAGAACCTGAGAAGCCACCTCAGCCAAGAGATGGCACGTGCAGCGGGCGAAGGAGATCCCAGTTCTGGTGAAGATGATGGAGAAGCTAAAGTGCCAGAAAGAAATGCTGCAGGTGGAAAGACTTCCTCTGCAAGCTAAAGACTGCAAGTCCAGCGGCTGAGACCCTCTATGTGCAGAGGCTTCCTGCACTCGGCCTAGAGCTCGCCATTATGAGTAGAGAGATGGACTCTATCCTGGACATGATGGGACTGCTGACGGAGACCTACAGGAACGAGGAACGCTTCATGAAGCAAAGGCTGAGCTGTGACTCACCGTCTAGGTCCTCAGAGGCTGCATCAGTCACTTGCCCCTACAGATGGGCCCCGGCAGGTGACAAGACCCTCACAACCGCCTGCAAGCTTCTCTTTCCAAGAGCTGGAGATCTACAAAAAAAAAAAATACAAAAGCAGCTGCAAGAGTCTACAGCTACCCCTGAACAAGAGCATGGACCTCGGGAACAGGCGCAAGTACCAGAAGTCCCAGAAGGCACAGTTGAGCAGCTCAACAGTGGAAATTGATCTAGGGGTCAGGATAATGCGGTAACGCAGCAGAGATCTATTGCGGGAGCACAGACTGGGGATAGTTGTCCGGATATGCCTGTAGGGTCGGTGGCAGGAGGGGGCGCACAGTCTGTGTTAGGCGTAGACCTTGTCAGACTATGACATAGAGCTGGACAGGTCTAAGAACATTGTACATAATGTTCATGATCTCCCACCTTTATCTACACAAGGTGCGACTGTTCCCCCTACAGCAGACATTCACCCTGTAAATCAGGACACTGAGACCAGCCGGAAGCCTCCAGGAATGCCTGAAGCCATGAAGCGCCATCTTTATCCTCTAGCGCTAACTATACAGGCTAGGGGTTCAAGAGGAGGAATGTGAAAAAGCTTAAACACAGAGGCGCCAAAGATCTTCTAGATAGGAGGTTTTTAATCCATTCACTCCTGTGCCACCAGATGGAGTTTGTAGACCTCTTGGCTGTAATTAATCTTCCAGACCGGCAGGTCTATTTTAGCTTAAAGCTGATGTCCAACCTGGATAGAGTCTGGGCCAACTTCCCTGAGTTCAGGGACACACATGGGTGGAATAAGTTTATGTTCATTCAGATTTCTAAGCCAGATGTAGTTAATGTAAATGTTATCTTCTGGAATGAAGTGCCTCCAGAGCCACACCAGTGTGTCCTGGGAAGGGGGCCCCCAGGACATTGGGGTGTGGCTCCGGAGGCACTTTGATCTGGTGTCTGACCTGACCAAGAATGGTGACCCTGATGGTATCTGGACTGGTGGGTGAAAGGTTCTGGTCAAACTGCGCCAACATAACATTACGCTGCATTTGCCGAACTCATTATTTATTGGCAGGGAAAAAGATGTCTGTTTTTATCCTGATCGACCCCCATTGCTGTTAAGTGTGGCATATGGAAAGTATCTGCTTAGTAGTGAAGTGTATCCTATGTGGTGAGGTCGGCACTTAAGTGCAGAGTGCCGCAATAGCCGCTGTAATCCGTGTGGAAGAATTGGCCACTCTCATAAGCATCGGCGTACCACTAGGGGTTGCAATTGTCACCCAGCCCTTCAGCAAATGGGAGCCCACAGGCTCCCACCCTATACTGCCTCGCTGTTGCAGCCTGCAGGGCGGCTGTGGGTAGCACTCCGGAATGGAAGGGCTGTTACCAGGGGAGTCAGCAGCCAATTACAGACTGCAGACTCCCCCTGCATGCCGTCCTCCCTCCCACTGAGAGACTGCAGTTGTGATTGGTCCGGCCAGTGGTGCACTGACAGTGTTGGGGAGCGGAAGAGTAGAGGAGAGTTAACGGATCATGCTGACAGTATGGACTGTATATAACCATTTATGTATAGCTGGTATAAGTTACACCAGTTGTACATAAACTATATACAGGAGATTTCTTGGTTATACCAGCATGCTTTATATCACCTGTATATATATCTCCCTGTATATTGTGACAATGCTGGTACAACCTGGCCCAGCGACATTTTACACTTACGATTGTGTGAGCCTGGCCTTATTCAGAATAAACTGGAGTGGACTTTTATGACAACATGGCTGACTGATGGGAGGATACCAAGGTGGAGATGAGATCCCTCTTACAGAGACGGTCATTAAAAAAAAGGAAGAGTAAGTATAGCCAATATCCTTTTAAGAGCCGCTTCTGTCATCCAGAATACAGAATAATTGGATACGCAGGGTGATCAAAAGGGTGTATGACCAGTGTTGCCATATGCATCTCTGCTCTGAAATAGATGGGGAATTAAAAAAAAAACTATGCACATGTCCGTAAGCGTGTCATTCGCAGGCATGTACAGATCCATATGCTGTCTCTGCAAAACTCACTGCTGACAGAGCGTTTGGCTGCCCAGTGTGCAAAACGCTATGGGGGGGACCTGCAGCATTTTACACATACGGCTGTGGACACAAGCCCCAATACTGCCCACTATATACAATATTACAACAAGAACACTGTCCCCATGTACAGGAATAACCACTATAATACTGTCTCCTATGAATATATATATGTTATATTCCTGTACATAGGAGGCAGTATTATAGTAGTTATATTCTTGTACATAGGGGACAGTATTATAGTAGTTATATTCTTGTACATAGGGGACAGTATTATAGTAGTTATATTCTTGTACATAGGTAGCAGTATTATAGTAGTTATATTCTTGTACATAGGGGGGCAGTATTATAGTAGTTATATTCTTGTACATAGGAGCAGTATTATAGTAGTTATATTCTTGTACATAGGGGACAGTATTATAGTAGTTATATTCTTGTACATAGGGGGCAGTATTATAGTAGTTATATTCTTGTACATAGGAGCAGTATTATAGTAGTTATATTCTTGTACATAGGGGACAGTATTATAGTAGTTATATTCTTGTACATAGGTAGCAGTATTATAGTAGTTATATTCTTGTACATAGGGGGGCAGTATTATAGTAGTTATATTCTTGTACATAGGAGCAGTATTATAGTAGTTATATTCTTGTACATAGGGGACAGTATTATAGTAGTTATATTCTTGTACATAGGGGGCAGTATTATAGTAGTTATATTCTTGTACATAGGAGCAGTATTATAGTAGTTATATTCTTGTACATATGGGGCAGTATTATAGTAGTTATATTCTTGTACATAGGAGCAGCATTATAGTAGTTATATTCTTGTACATAGGGGACAGTATTATAGAAGTTATATTCTTGTACATAGGGGACAGTATTATAGTAGTTATATTCTTGTACATAGGTAGCAGTATTATAGTAGTTATATTCTTGTACATAGGGGGGCAGTATTATAGTAGTTATATTCTTGTACATAGGAGCAGTATTATAGTAGTTATATTCTTGTACATAGGAGCAGTATTATAGTAGTTATATTCTTGTACATAGGGGACAGTATTATAGTAGTTATATTCTTGTACATAGGGGGCAGTATTATAGTAGTTATATTCTTGTACATAGGAGCAGTATTATAGTAGTTATATTCTTGTACATATGGGGCAGTATTATAGTAGTTATATTCTTGTACAGGGAAGCAGCATTATAGTAGTTATATTCTTGTACATAGGGGACAGTATTATAGTAGTTATATTCTTGTACATAGGGGACAGTATTATAGTAGTTATATTCTTGTACATAGGTAGCAGTATTATAGTAGTTATATTCTTGTACATAGGGGGCAGTATTATAGTAGTTATATTCTTGTACATAGGAGGCAGTATTATAGTAGTTATATTCTTGCACATAGGAGCAGTATTATAGTAGTTATATTCTTGTACATAGGGGACAGTATTATAGTAGTTATATTCTTGTACATAGGGGGCAGTATTATAGTAGTTATATTCTTGTACATAGGAGCAGTATTATAGTAGTTATATTCTTGTACATAGGGGGCAGTATTATAGTAGTTATATTCTTATAGATAGGGGGCAGTATTATAGTAGTTATATTCTTGTACATAGGGGGCAGTATTATAGTAGTTATATTCTTGTACATAAGAGCAGTATTATAGTATTTATATTCTTGTACATATGGGGCAGTATTATAGTAGTTATATTCTTGTACATAGGAGCAGTATTATAGTAGTTATATTCTTGTACATAGGAGCAGTATTATAGTAGTTATATTCTTGTACATAGGGGGCAGTATTATAGTAGTTATATTCTTATAGATAGGGGGCAGTATTATAGTAGTTATATTCTTGTACATAGGAGCAGTATTATAGTAGTTATATTCTTGTACATAGGGGGCAGTATTATAGTAGTTATATTCTTATAGATAGGGGGCAGTATTATAGTAGTTATATTCTTGTACATAGGGAGCAGGAATATAGTAGTTATATTCTTGTACATAGGGGGCAGTATTATAGTAGTTATATTCTTGTACATAGGTGACAGTATTATAGTAGTTATATTCTTGTACATAGGAGGCAGTATTATAGTAGTTATATTCTTGTACATAGGAGCAGTATTATAGTAGTTATATTCTTGTACGTAGGGAGCAGTATGCTAGTAGTTATATTCTTGTACGTAGGGAGCAGTATTATAGTAGTTGTATTCTTGTACATAGGAGGCAGTATTATAGTAGTTGTATTGTTGTACATAGGGGGCAGTATTATAGTAGTTATATTCTTGTACATAGGGGGAGCAGTATTATAGTAGTTATATTCTTGTACATGGGGTGCAGTATTATAGTAGCTATATTCTTGTACATAGGAGGCAGTATTATAATAGTTGTATTCTTGTACATAGGGGGCAATGTTATAGTAGTTATATTCTTGTACATGGGAGGCAGTATTATAATAGTTATATTCTTGTACATAGGAGGCAGTATTATCGTAGTTATGTTCTTGTACATAGGAGGCAGTATTATAGTAGTTATATTCTTGTACATAGGGAGCAATATTATAGTAGTTATGTTCTTGTACATAGGAGGCAGTATTAAAGTAGTTATATTCTTGTACATAGGAGGCAGTATTAAAATAGTAATATTCTTGTACATAGGGGCAGTATTATAGTAGTTATATTCTTATACATAGGAGGCAGTATTGTAGTAGTTATATGCTTCTACATAGGAGGCAGTATTATAGCAGTTATATTCTTGTACATAGGGGGCAGTATTACAGCAGTTATATTCTTGTACATAGGGGGAAGTATTACAGTAGTTATATTCTTGTACATAAGGAGCAGCATTATAGTAGCTAGATTCTTGTACATAGGAGACAGTATTATAGTAGTTATATTCTTTTATATAGGAGGCGGTATTATAGCAGTTATATTCTTGTACATAGAAGCAGCATTATAGTAGTTATATTATTGCACATAGGGCCAGCATTATACTAGTTATAGTCTTGTACATAGAGCAGTATTATACCAGTTATAGTCTTGTACATAGGAGCAGTATTATAGTAGTTATATTCTTGTACATAGGGGGCTGTATTATAGTTGTTATATTCTTGTACATAGGAAGCAGTATTATAGTAGTTATATTCTTGTACATAGGAGGCAGTATTATAGTAGTTATATTCTTGTACATAGGGGAGCAGTATTATAGTAGTTACATTCTTGTACATAGTAGGGCAGTATTATAGTAGTTATATTCTTGTACATAGGGGGCAATATTTTAGTAGTTATATTCTTTTACATAGGAGACAGTATTATAGTAGTTATATTCTTGTACATAGGAAGCAGTATTATAGTAGTTATATTCTTGTATATAGGAGGCAGTATTATAGCAGTTATATTCTTGTACATAGGAGCAGCATTATAGTAGTTATATTCTTGTACATAAGAGGCAGTATTATAGTAGTTATATTCTTGTACATAGGAGGCAGTATTATAGTAGTTATATTCTTGTACATATGAGGCAGTATTATAGTAGTTATATTCTCGTGTGGTGCAGAGTGTAAGCTCTCGCCTACGACCTGAAGGTTGCAAGTTCAATCCCCGCATGAATCAGGTAGCCGGCTCAAGGTTGACTCAGCCTTCCATCCTTCCGAGGTCGGTAAAATGAGAACCCAGCTTGGTGGGGGGTAATAAGTAATAATTACCTGAAAGCGGAATAAGTTGGCGCTATACAAATACCATGATTTGATTTTGATTTGATTCTTGTACATAGGGGGCAGTATTATAGTAGTTGTATTCCTGTACATAGGGAGCAGTATTATAGTAGTTATGTTCTCGTACATATGGGGCAGTATTATAGTAATTATATTCTTGTACATAGGAGGCAGTATTATAGTAGTTATATTCTTGTACATAGGGAGCAGTATTATAGTAGTTATATTCTTGTACATAGGAGCAGTATTATAGTAGTTATATTCTTGTACATAGGGGGCAGTGTTATAGTAATTATATTCTTGTACATAGGTGGCAGTATTATAGTAGTTATATTCTTGTACGTAGGGAGCAGTATTATAGTACTTATATTCTTGTACATATGGGGCAGTATTATAGTAATTATATTCTTGTACATAGGAGGCAGTATTATAGTAGTTATATTCTTGTACATAGGTGGCAGTATTATAGTAGTTATATTCTTGTACACAGTGGCAGTGTTATAGTAGTTATATTCTTGTACATAGGTGGCAGTATTATAGTACTTATATTTTTGTACATAGGGAGCTGTATTATAGTAGTTATCTTCTTGTACACAGGGGGCAGTATTATAGTAATTATATTCTTGTACATATGGGACAGTATTATAGTAATTTTATTCTTGTACATAGGAGGCAGTATTATAGTAGTTATATTCTTGTACATAGGTGGCAGTATTATAGTAGTTATATTCTTGTACATAGGGGTCAGTATTATAGTAGTTATATTCTTGTACATAGGAGGCAATATTATAGTACTTTATATTCTTGTACATAGGGATCAGTATTATAGTAGTTATATTCTTGTACATAGGAGGCAATATTATAGTACTTTATATTCTTGTACATAGGGGGCAGTATTATAATAATTATATACTTGTACATAGGGGCAGTATTATAGTAGTTATATTCTTGTGCATAGGAGGCAGTATTATAGTAGTTATATTCTTGTACATAGGAGGCAGTAATATAGTAGTTATATTCTTGTACATAGGAGGCAGTGTTATAGTAGTTATATTCTTGTACATAGGGGATTGTATTATAGTAGTTCTATTCTTGTACAAAGGGGGCAGTATTATAGTAGTTCTATTCTTGTACATGGGGGCAGTATTATAGTAGTTCTATTCTTGTACATGGGGAACAGTATTATAGTAGTTATTTTCTTGTGCATAGGGGGCAGTATTATAGTAGTTATATTCTTGTACATAGGGGGCAGTATTATAGGCGTTCTATTCTTGTACATGGGGGGCAGTATTATAGTAGTTCTATTCTTGTACATGGGGAGCAGTATTATAGTAGTAATATTCTTGTGCATAGGGGGCAGTATTATACAAGTTATATTGATGTGCATAGGGGCAGTGTTATAGTAATAAAGAATATAGCTAGTATAATACTGCCCCATATATACGATGATATAACTACTACTGTATAATACTGATCCTACTTTTGACACTATATGAGTAGTTCTTTACATATTCATAACAAGGGGTACTAAAGTGTTGTAGACAAATTGTACTGCCTCTTAGATGCTTTTATCTGATATGCTGTAAGAAAATATCAAAATCCTCTATATGAAATGCCTTACAAGTTGTTAGATGCTTTGGTGCCATTTCTGGAGACGTCTCTTGGATATTGAGATGCCATCAAGAGTTTTAATTCCACTTTGGCAAGCAAATAGCATTCATGCTTGGGAAATGCAAGCCGTGCAGCTGCTTGTGCGTGCGTTCCATTGAGTAAAGCAGGATGTCCCCTTCAGGCTGGATGGAATAAATTTAGCATGATCCTATATAGTGTTCATCCTCCTACACATGCAACAGTCTGCATTCTCTGTTCTAGTCATTCTAATAATATATCTTTAATATTAAATCTTTGTTTATCAAGCGCCAACATATTCTGCATATTTACAAGTCAGAAGGAGCCTCCACCAAATAAGACCTAACGTACAGGATTAAACTAATAAACCGTTTTCACAATAGGGTGAGGGTCCGGCTCACTGGAGATTGGACTATAAGGAAATAGGGATGGCATGAGGGGCATAGAAGCTTTTTCTTTACAAATATATTAGCACAAATACAATTATTATTGTAAGCAGCAACGTACTCGGTCCAAAAAGATCTCTCTACATAGTGTCACATGTAATCCTAAAGTAACACTGCTGTGTAAAGCTCTAGTAATAGTACCACATATGGCCAAATAATTAGTATTCAAGTTATTCTTCCTTTAAATGGAACCTTTCACCCCGATCTTAACCCTAAAACAAACTTCACTGGCTGTTATAGTATGAAACATTTACTTCTAATGCTATCTTTCTTCCTGTTGAGTTCAGTTACTGAAGTTATAGCTTGCCGTATGCAAATGAGCAGAGAAGAGTCATCTGGCCAAGAAGAGTCATGCTGATTTATGAGCTGCCAACCTTGTCCATTTCTCTGGATATACAGGGTTTATTGTTTAACAGGGGATACAACAAGATGTCAATGAAGAGATAAGGGCTGTGGTAAGCTGAACAGCTCATCAATCAGCATGACTCCTCTTTTCCAGATGACTCTTCTCTCCTCATTTGCATACGGCAAGCTATAATTTCAGTACCTAATTGTGACTGAACATGAGATTATTAAGAAATGAAAGGGCTTTAGAAATGATTTTTCATCCCCTACCAGCCAGTGAAGCTAATTTTAGGGGTAAGATGAGGATGACGGGTTCCATTTAAAGAGCCAACATAATGCTGCCATTTAGTGCTTATATTATACTAAAATTCAATGATTTCAAGTTTCACCACAGACTACAGTATGCTATGTAACATTTGGTGGTTTTAGAGTTACTTTAAATCCTATGGTGGTAAAGGGGTTCAGGGTAATAATACTTGATGAAGATAGATTAGGTGTTAATGTTCTCATCCCTAAAGTAGTGAAGGGGTTCATAGTTAAATCCCTGGTGGTCTAGAGCAGTTAAGGATTGATGAATAAATAAGTGGGGGATTAGGGCAATAAAAGGATGTTGAAAGTGTTAATTATAAGTTCCCTGGTGTTCTAAAGGGGTTTAATTTTTGTCTTCTGCCGTGGTCTAGGTCAGTGTTTTTCAACTCCATCCTTGGCGCCCCCTACAGGTCATGTTTTCTAGATTTCCTCAGTGTTGCACAGGTGATGTAATAATTGTTGGTGCCTTAGACATTGCTACAGGAGTTCTTACTATAGGAGATCCTGAAAACATGACCTGTAGGGAGCGCTGAGGACTGGAGTTGAGAACACTGGTCTACGTTAGCAAAGAGGCCAACTGTAAATTCCCATGTGGCTTAAAGCAGAAAAACGTAAGGTTTTTGTAGTGGTGGTCATCTTTCTTTTTGAATATTTATTAAACAAAGTGGATTTTAAATATTTATCAGAGTCTCTGGATCAGCTGGAATTTTTCTCAAAGTTGCTCGCTAATCTGGACCGTCAAGCAAGTCGGTTCCATCCTGTGGAGTGAGACAGGTTCTTCCCTCTCTATATTTATATCTGTGCCTATGCAGATGACTGCTCACTCAGAAGGATCTTATAACCGCTTTAATTGGATCTGATTGCTACTTTATAATTTCAGTATTAACTATTTTAACTCTTTGTAATCTAATTTAATCTAATCCAATTTAATCCAATTTAGTCTAATCCAATTTAATCTAATCCAATTTAGTCTAATCCAATTTAGTCTAATCTAATTTAATCTAATCTAATTTAATCTAATCTAATTTAGGTTGCTTTCACTCCTACAGTGGGGCTCAGTTCAGGGTTTCTATTTGATTTCAATTGGGTAACAAAAACAAAAAAAGCAGTGGGAAAAAAATGTAAACATTTTTTTTTGTCTGCTTTATTACGGTTTCTCTCCTCCAGAAACCGAGCTGAGAGAAAGAAACCCTGAACTGACCCTAACACCGGTGTGAAAGCAGCCTTACATGATCTATGGATACGCTTTGATAAAGCGCGTAGAGTCTGTTGGCGCAATGTGCGTATGATGATTCTCCACTAAGCAGCTCCTCTGCCGCAGCTGGTACCGTTCCACCCCCAGCTGCTTATCACCTTCTGTTGCCACCACTCTGTAACCAGAGAAGTGCAATTAGAATTTTTACAGTAAGACTCTTAGGCCGCGGGCTGGCACACAATGCACCCTGCACATTAATACAGAGATTAGCAGCTTGCTGGGCATCTGGCTGGCAGCAGAACTTGAGCCAGGCTGGTTATGTGATCTAACTGTTTATGTAGTTCTGTGCAGGGCTTCTATTGTGCGATATCACCATTGTTACATAACTGAAACTGTTTAGAACTCTACAACATATTTACATGATTCTTTAACCCCTTAGTGACTGGCATCTTTCACGCCTTAAAGACCAGGCAATCTTTAAGTTTCACATTCTAATGTTCCAAGAACCATAATATTTACTTTTTTTGTTAACGTAACCACATAGGGCCTCCCTCACACGGCCGTTCTTTACCGCGATTAACACAGCGTTTTGAACACCGGGTTTATCGTGGTGTAACGCCCAAATTGAAATCAGTGGGGCCTCACAGACATTTGGTCGCTGGATGGCGGTTTCCGACAAGGTGATTTTCGAGCGCTGTAGGGTTAATCTTTGGCCTTGTAGCACACCTCATCACCCATCACCGCAGGGAGCTGTGGACGAAAACCTAATTGAAATCGCGGCGCTTTGCCGCATTTGTGGGAGGGAGGCATAAGGCCTTGTTTTAAAAAAAGCTATATTTTTTTAATGGTACCTCTTTGGAGTACATACACTGCATAACGTTAATTGATTTTTTTGGGGGGGCAGGATGGGAAGGTGAGGAGATGGATATAAACTCCAGGAATTTATCCAATGTGTTTTTTTTGTTTATCTTTGTTTCAGCATACACTATGAAATGTTATGGTACCTTTAGGGCGCCTTCACACTTGTGATCGCGATGTCACTGGGTTGGTTTTTTTACGCAAGTGTCAATAGGACTTTCTAATGTTAAAAAATCACAAGTTTTTTTTACATTTATTTTGCGGGATGCATTTGTAACATTAGAAAGTCCTATTGACATTTGCGTAAAAAAAATACAGCAATATTACGATCACAAGTGTGAAGGCCCCCTTATTGCGAAGTTTAATATGATTATGGCTGCTAGCAGCTTTTTTATTGCATTTTTTGGGAGGTGGATGAATAAAAAGCTATTCTTGAATTAAATTTCCCATGTGAGATAATAAACATAATTTTTATAGTTATGGGTCATTCCCAATATGGCGATACCTACTATGTTTATTTTTTCCATAATAAATGGGGTTTTGTAGGCAAAGTGCCTTTTTTCAATTGTTAGTTTTTAAATTACATTTCAAATTTAAAGTTTGTGTCCCAGTCAAGTAGATGAAATAACAAGTTTTAATCCATCTACTGGTTGGCTGAAAACTGATAGGTCAGTCGGGGGTCTGACTGCTGGAACTCCCACCGATCTAGAAGATGGGAGACCCATAACACCCCCTATTTCATGTTGTAGGATGCCTTCTCCCTACTTCCTTCCGTAATAAAGCAGCAAAAGTGATTGAGTCGCACAGGCACAGCCACGGCTCCATTTATTTCAATGGGGCAGAAAGATAGCTGAGCGCTATGCTAAGCTATTTTCATCAGTGCCATTGAAATGAATGGAACATGACCCTACATTGTGTAAATAGGCGGGGGGAGAGGTACACTGTTAACCTGTTTTTTTGACTGGTGAGGGTACTAGTGGTCAGACCCCCCCCCCCCCCCACTGATCTGTCAGTTTTCAACCATCCTGTAAATGGTTGAAAACTCGTAAATTTCCTTCATTAATTGGAATAGCCTTTTAAATGACCAGTCTTGGAGGTCTCTCTGTACCTGACCATTTAGAGCAGGAGCCCGGCAGTTGGATAGCTGAGCCCTGGATCTTCCCGACTTGGGACTCTGATGCCAGACTAAGGGCGCCCACCCACTGGCGATTTTTTTCCCTGCGAAATTCGCAGCATTTTTTTCTCTGCAGGGGTCTATGGGACTTGTAATGTTAAAATCGCGATCGCGCAAAATCGCGATTTCGCGGTAAATTGCGATTTTGCGCGATCGCGATTTTAACATTACAAGTCCCATAGACCACTGCAGAGAAAAAAATGCTGCGAATTTCGCAGGGAAAAAAATCGCCAGTGGGTGGGCGCCCTTAGACTAGACTGCTGTATATTTCTGGAGGCATAGCTTAAGGCTTCTTTGAAACCTCTGTAAAAACATGTATGATTGGTCAATATGCGTTTAATGGGATAATCCACAAAATAAAAATGTGACCTATTCTGCTTTTGTGAAATCTTTTATTTTTTTTTTCCTTTTGTTATCCTATATGAACCCTATGGTAAATTAACCCTATGCAGCGCTTTGCCTCTTTCCATTTCCCCATTCCTACTGCTCCTATTGGATCAGTATACACTGCACTGCTTTCATTCTAGTCTTTATTAAATTCTCTAAAATTTTGCAGGAACGTTGCAGCGATGAGTGGAGACCATGATATGCTGATTTTTGGGGATGCAGCACAATACCTGCGCAAGTCTGAAAAAGAGCGGCTTGAGGCCCAAAACCAACCCTTTGATGCCAAGACGTTTGTATATGCAACAGATGCTAAGGAGCTGTATGTGAAGGGGGTTATTCAGAATAAGGATGGGAAGAGTGCCACCGTGCAGACAGATGGGGGAAGTGTGAGTATTGGAAAGTCTTTACTGCTATATACAAGTCTCAGTTTTCCATGGTCTCGTAGTGACTACGGAGTCACAGAAAATCTAAGTTTTCAAACAAAAATTTATACTGCACTAGATCCAAATTAATAGTCCCAAACTCAAAAATATGACATCAACCTAGCTCCATACCTTTTACTAGCTCTAATTCTAGTAGTTGTTGGAAACAGTCAGCAAGCTTGTGGATTGCTTAAACAGCTATTTGTTTTTCCCTATCCTTACGACAGCAACACCTGAGATTGCCTCCTCCTGATAGGGCAGGAACACAAAGTTTTAAAGGCTCCCCCCTTCCACCTTCCTCAGTGTGTTTTCTGTCCTGCCAGGAGGCACAGGTAACCTGAGAGGTGCTAGGAGCTCTTAGTAGTTTCTAGCATTAAGAAGAAAGAAGATACTTACCATGGATCGGAAGCAGCAGGGGCTGTATTTCCCTTCCTGAGGATCATCTCCTGGGATGCTGCAGGGGCTTCCTCCCCACCATGGTCCAGAGCAGGCTTCACATGGGGGGGGGGGGGGTTGTGGTCTGTATTCTCCTTTTCTCCTGATGCTGCCGGAACTCATGGACCCACATAGAAGTGGGTGCAACCCTTTGATGCTTCCCTAGGTGATGGTGGCTGGTAGAGCCTGTGGGACTATGTGACTGTTGCGACTAGGCCATCGTGGAGTTGGCGGGCGGGGCCAAGCATCAGAGCAGCAAATTTGAAGTTTTTAAAAAGGAATCCGAGAGATGACAGAAGTGGATTTGTGGATGTGTACAGGATTAGCATCCATTTAGTCTGCAGTACTATTCAGAATGAGCACTCGAGTACTGGACATTCCTGAACCGGCTGCTACCTTAAGGGCTCATGTCCACGGGGAAAATAAGAATTAAAATCCGCAGCGGATTTTAACTCTTCTCCTGCCCGCGGATCCGCACCCCATAGGGATGCATTGACCACCCGCGGGTAGAAAAATACCCGCGGATGATCAATAAAAGGGATTTAAAAAAAAATGGAGCATGAAAAAATCTGGACCATGCTCCATTTTCATGCGGGTCTCCCGCGGGGTCGGCTCCCGCGGGCTTCTATTGAAGCCTATGGAAGCCGTCCGGATCCGCGGGAGACCTAAAATAGGAATTTAAAAGCATTTACTCACCCGCAGCGGGCCGGGAAGGTCTTCTCTTCCTCACGGCCGCATCTCCCTTGCTTCGGCTCGGCGGATGTGCCCGGCGCATGCGCGCGGCACGTCGGCGACGTGCCGGCGACGTGCCGCCGGCGTGACGAATTCATCCGCTGGCCGAAGAAAGAAGATCCGGCCGCGACGCAGAGAAGAAACGGAGCGGATGGGAGGTGAGTTTATCCTCATTTATTCTTATTTTCAGCGCTCATGTCCGCGGGGCAGGAGGGACCCGCTACGGATTCTACATGTAGAATCCGTAGCGGATCTGATTTTCCCCGTGGACATGAGGCCTTAGGGTCATAAGTACCCATTGGGTAACCACTCTTGAGACTTTTATTCTTCACAAAAAAAAGTTAATTTTTTTTATATGTGCTTTCCTTGTTCTTAGGGGAACAAGACAGTAGATGGACCAGCAAAACCTAGGGTAAAAAAATGCGTGGCATGCCTTAAAAAAAAATTACCGCCCTCATATACTAAACACCTTTGCAAATTATGCTTAGCCAAAGTCATAAAGGAGGAACTGGGGATTTATAGATGACATTAAGTTACTGATTAGGGAAGAGGGCTGTTTAACTCTAGTGTCTCAGGACGCATATCCCGGGTAAAGACCTATTGGCTCAGGCAACTCCTCCGACTCTGAAAAAAGCACTGTATTTTTAGATGTCGAAGATTAAGTAGACCCCACAGAATCCTCTGACGAGGATGACTATAAAATTCCTCTTTAATTCGGAGGACACTTCTGAGCTCATAAAAGCTGTCAGGGACACTCTCAAAGTGGAGGAGCCCAGAAGGCCGCATACGATTAGGGACAATGTCATCGGAGGCCTAGGGAAGAGACCTAAGCATGCCTTTCCGGTCCATGCAAACATACACAAATAAAAAAAGAATGGAGCAGACCAGATATGGGGTCTTCTACTACTAAAAGTATCAAAACCCTATCCCTTCTCTGAGGAAGACTACGCAGATTGGGAAGTGGTGCCCAGAGTGGACATCCCCATAGCCAGGGTGGCTAAACGCACGACCTTGCCCTTTGAGGATGCTTCCCAACTGAAGGATCCCATGGTCAAAAGGCAAAAGCCTCCTAAAAAAAAATACCTGGGAGGCAGCTTCTAGCCTGCTCAGACCCAGAGTGGTGGCTACTTGCTTGGCCACAATGGTAAACGTCTGGGTGAACCAAATGGAGTTACATATCTCCAACAAAACTCCGAGAGAACAGATCCTTAACTAGTTTTTTTTAGCAGACTCCTCAGCTGAAATGGTGAAACTATTAGGATGCACAGCAGCCTGAACCAACTCTACACGAAAGGTGATATGGCTCAAGTCCTGGTCGGGGGACTTGGCCTCCAAGAGTAAACTGTGCTCATTACTATTTCATGGGCGATTCCTGTTTGGCCGAGATCTAGACAAGATCCTGGAAAAGGTGGCTGTTAAAAAGGCTTTCCTGAGGAGATGCAACAAAAGTGGAGACCTCTTTTTCGGGCCTCAACACAGCAATCAGAATCTTATAAAGGCAAAGGCAAAACAGGCTGCTGGAGCTACCCTAAAGGGGGCAGAAGGAGAGGCTTCCTCCTTAACCCACATCAGGGTGAGTTCTCCAAACTAAGACCATGATACCATACCGGTAGGGGTGAGACTTCACGCCTTCTTGAGTCAGTGGGCCCCATTTTGTGAGAGCATCTGGATCCCTAAAATCTTATAGCAAGGGTTCCAGATGGAGCTTCTTTCTCGCCCCAAGAAAAATTTCTTGTCTGCGTTGGGCTCAAATCATCAGTTTCACCTTCTCCAACAGGGGATATGGGATTTGCTGCAACTGAGGGTGGTAACTCCAGTTCCCCAGGAGGTAAGATCTACAGGCCATCCTTCCAGGCTTTTTCTGATTTAGAAAAATAAACACCATGAAAAATCCCACATGAGTATAAATTTAAGACTGCTAAACGCCCACAAAGTATAGGATGTTCATAACGGAATCCGTTTCTTTCGCAATGAAACGAATCAAGGGGGCTTCTATGGCATCCATAGATTTGAAAGATGCCTATTTTGCCCCTCATCTCCAACGACAGCACCTAGCTGAGATTATCTTCCCCTGATAGGACAGGATGCATACTGAGAAGTTTAAAGGCTCACCCCCCCCCCCTTCCTACCCTCCTCAGTGTTCTTCCTGTCCTGTCAGTGGAAGGACTGCTGAGGAGAAAGACAGAGGAGGCTTCCAGCTGTGCACGGAGGGATTGGGCGGGATGGTGTAAAGGACCCCTCCCCTCCCTAAGAGCGCTGCCTTTGGTCTGCCGTGTTGAAAGGCAGCCCTCCCAGGCTGGTTACCTTCCCACCACAGCCCCCCCACAAGAGGTTAAGTGTGGGGCCGTCCTCATGGTCTGTGGTGCCCGCCTAATGTATGGCTGGCTCGGCGTCGGATTGCGTGCTCATGCGTGTAGAGCTTTCTGGTCACAGGATGCGTCCTGTGACGTGGGGGGGCGGAGCCTGGAGGTATATGGGCGGCAAATTCAAATAAGGAGCTGCTAAATTGCCAGAAAATGGTGCCAGACTCAGGCAGTGTGTGTGTTTGCTGCATTGAGAAGAACCTTCAGCGTTCCCTTGCTAATATGAGTGCTCTAGTACCGGAGAACCCTATACAGGCTGGTACCTCCGGTGTTGTAAGTAGGCTTTGTTATAAATACTGAGGAGGCTAGAAAGAGCGGGAGCCTTTAAACTTCTCGGTATGCTTCCTGTTCTATCAGGGGAAGATAATCTCAGCTGGGTGCTGTCGTGGAG
Organism: Eleutherodactylus coqui; assembly: GCF_035609145.1. Classification (NCBI taxonomy): domain Eukaryota; kingdom Metazoa; phylum Chordata; class Amphibia; order Anura; family Eleutherodactylidae; genus Eleutherodactylus; species Eleutherodactylus coqui. The sequence continues at coordinate 99,951,888 of NC_089849.1, forward strand.
ACTTCCTGAAAACAGGATTACCGGTAAAACTAATCTATCTTTTATGTCCCGATTCCCGTCGAAACCAAGAAGCTCCTCATATTTGCACTGCGCTTGGGGAGAACGTAGAGTCACTATGAATTTACTTTCCTGACGTTCGGGATATTGTCAGCCCCCATCCCCTAGCATGTTCACCAAAATCATGGCAGAGCTGGCAGCCATCCTAAGACAAAAATCTATCCTGATGATACCTTATCTGGACGACATCTTAGTCATAACAGAAACCAGGGAGCTCCTAGTAGAGCACTTGGCAAGAACGGTCCATCCTTAATACCTGGGTTGGATTATCATTTGGGAGTAGCTGGACACAACCCCCAACCAGAGAGTCCTTTCTGGGAATCCTGCTCAACTTAGAGACAACATTCCTACCTCCACGTCCAAAGTATAGAAACTACAGCTCCTCATCAGGTCAATCCTGAAGCACAAGAACTGCTCCATACAGACAGCCATGTCCCTGTTAGAGAAGCTAACTTCATGTATCCCGGCAGTAGCATGAGTTCAATCCCATACGAGGACTTTGCAGAGGTCAGTCCTCTCATCCTGGGACCGAAAACAGTCCTCACTGGACAAAAAGAGGATTATAGAGAACACAGTGTTCCTACGTTGATGGCTGTCAACCTCAAATCACTCAAGGGGAGTCCATTGGCTGCAGGACCCAGTGATCTGCATTACAACAGACGCCAGCGCCCAGGGTTGGGGCGCCCATGTAGGGGACTTTAAATCCTCATGGGAACTGGCCACTGTGGGTTAACAAATCATCTTCAAACTACTGGAAGCTTCGGGCGGTCTGGAAGGCTCTGCAACAGTCAGGGGAGGCCACACACAACCAACATCTAAAAATCCTGTCTGACAACATCACGGCAGTAGTCCACATTCTGCCTCAAGGGGGAACAAGACACCCATCCTTGCAAAACATATCTCAAAAATTTTTTGTCTGGGCAGAACAGTTCACATCATCAATCTCAGCAATCCACTTGAGGGGAGTTCTAAATATGAAAGCGGACTACCTCAGTCAACAGAGTCTGGACCCTGGGGAGAATGGTCACTGTCTCGGGATGCCTTCAAGATCTTGACTGACAAGTGGGGGGAGCCCACAGATAGACCTGTTTGCATCAAAGAAAGAGCATGAGGTAGAAAAATTATTTTCGTTCAGCCCGGGAGACCACCTGACAGCGGTGGATGCACCAACCCAAGACAGGCTGTGGGTTAACTTTTTTCATATAGGGCACCCTCCTACTAGTATTCCATTGCCTGGATGTTAGGAGAGTGCTGCTACAATATGTTGCCTCCACAAGTCAGTAGAGGTGGGATGAGAACCTATTCATCCAGTTTTTGGCCCCAACAGGGGAAGAAAGCAGCAAAGAATTCCATAGCCAGATGGATCCACCTAGCCATCACAGAAGCGTATGCGGCAATAGATAAGACTGTCTCAGAGAAACTCAAAGCCTACTCTACTAGGGCAGTATCTGCATCTTGGGCAGAAAGCCTCTCCATTGGAGCACATTTGCACAGCTGCTACATGGAAAAGTTTGCATGCTTTCACCAAACACCATAGAATAGATATGCAGGCAGACAAGGATTTGGCCTTCGGACGTAGGGTTCTCTCAGCCGTAGTCCCACTCTAATGAAATTTAGTTGGTACATCTCAGGTTGTGCTGTCAGGGAGACAATGGGGAAAAGTTAGGTTAGACTTACTGGTAGTTGTTTGCTTTTTCAGGGAGTCTCCACGGCAGCACCCATACATTTCTTCCCACCCCCCATTTCCTGAAAAAATACTTATTTTTTTCCATTTAAACTTACTGCTGTAGGTAGTTATTTTAGTTAGGCTTCTACCCCTTTCAGTTCATTATAAACACTAAGGAATGTTGATAGAGAGGGGAGCCTTTAAGCCTGTGTTCCTGGCCTATCAGGTGATTTCAGGTGCTGCTGTTGTGGAGACTCCCTGAAAAACCGATTACCTGTAAACCTAATCTAACTTTTCCTACATCAGATTACAGTATTGTGTTTTTTTTTCATAGGTTATCACTGTGAAGGAAGATGATGTCTTTCCAAGAAATCCTCCAAAGTTTGATAAGATTGAAGACATGGTATTACTCACTCATCTCAATGAGCCTTCTGTTCTCTTTAACCTCAAGGAACGTTATGCTGCTTGGATGATATATGTAAGATATTTTTTGAATATTGACAGATGTATACAATGGTACCTAGAAATTTAATAGAGAACATAATAATACTCAAGTGATACAAACAATAGCCCTCATGACACTCCTACAATCAATTAGGCAAGAAATAATAAATCTGTCCCGACTGATCACTTGAGTATTTTAAAGTCAAGTCACACTATTTTGACCACCAGCTAATATCCAGAGTAACCGCCGTGTGCCGCACGGACAGTAGCTAGACAGGCTCCCAGTGATTCAATAAGGTGCTGGTAGGTTGTCTCCGGTATCTGTAGCCCACAGTTGCCGGAGGTTGTGTGGGGGAGTATTCATAGAGATAACACAATGATCAAGGTGGTCCCACAATTGGGTTCAAGTCTGGGGAATTAGGGGATCACTGTTGGACATTTCTGCAACATGTTGCATTGTCTTGAAGATCCCATCTGCCTCAGGGAAGCCCAACAAGTGTGGGTGTATGGGATCTGCAAGAATGGATTCATAACCAGATTTGTTAAGAGTGCCTTCCAGATGGATGAGCCGGCCAGGGGATACCACGGAAAGTTCCCTAGACCACAACACTGCCACCAATAGCTTGTGTTCTTCCAGCAATGGTTGCAGGGTATTTGTTATCTGATGTTTCTTGCCTGGCATACTAAAGTCCATATGTTAAATGAAGCAGAGAACATGACTCCTCAGAAGACAACCCCTTGCCAATCAGCGGTGGTCTAATTCTGATACTGATATGCAAACTGATGTCTTCTCTTCTGATGCACTTTTGTTAGCATAGGTGCAGAGACCATGGGTCTGTTTCGGAGCCTCATACATAATAGGATTTCTTTAGCTGTTTTAGATATGTCTGGTAGCCCCCTGGTTCATTTTCATAGGGAGCTGCTCCACTGTAGCATAACTGTTGGCCCTCGCACTCCTATGTAACCTTACCGACAAAACCGCAACTAATTTTTGCTGGGTGAGGAAAATACTTTTCCATGGCAGCTGTGGGCGGTATTTGCTGCGGAATCCGGATGCAGACTCACACTCCGGATTCCGTAATGCAAATCCGGCCGTGTGCAGCTGGCCTAACTGTAGGACACAGTGTCATCAGAGACCTGTTGATGTAATCTAGACTTTAACCCCTTAGGCATCAGGCATCAGGCTGTTTTGGTCCTAGAGGACTGGACACTTTTTAGGGATTTTCCCCCTGTGGTGGTTTTACTGCCTTTTTCTTTCCTTATTTTGCTGCATTCTTTTTCCAGTGACACACAGGGCTATATTTTAAATATATATGTTTTTCACTGTCTTTTTTTTTTTCCAATTTTTTTTGTTTTATTGGTAGTAATAAGGTAAAAAAAATGATTTTTTAAATATTTTATAGTTTGTTGTCTTTTAAATTGCTTTATTTTAGAATAAATTTACTATGGGAATAGGTTGTTCATTTGGTTTTGGACGTTTTGATATAATAGGTATAGTTTTGGATTACATGGCACATACAGCAATGGTTTTGGTTGGCATCTTTTATAAGCTTATTTTTGTAACTATTTTTATAACATTTATGACCCCCATGACTTCATATAAGACTTCTGGGGGTTTTTCTTTTTTCTTAATTTGACATTTTTCCCTGTAGCTGAAGCATCCATAGGAGCCCCAGTTACAGGGGAAAACATCCACTGTAGTGACAATAGTCACTGGCAGAGCTGATCTGGGTTTGCTAGGACCTGCAGCTCTGCTGTGCCAGGGGGCTCCCGGCAGTCACATGATCACCGGGTCGCATAGTGAAAGAAACTCTTCCACTTCATAGTACATAGCGCTCATTGAGAGTTCTTGAAGTTGGCTATTTACAGTCACATAGGAAAGCTGAAGGGCCTGTATCACTAAAATGTTAATATGTGTAAATTAAAATCAGGTAGAGAAACTTTTCTTTTTCTTCTTAATCTGTGTTTTTACTTTTGGATTGTAGAATCTTTTTTTTTTTATTCGGTTGTCTGTACTCTACTTTGGCGGCGGCCATCTTTCCTGGGCTGCATTTAACAGAATTTAGAGCATTTAGAGACATGCTTTACAGCACTTCATGGGCCAGTCACACAATGGAGAGGAGGGGACCCATTGACTAGTATGGGAGGCTGTTGCAGACATGTTCTGTGACCTGCGGAGGGGTCATTGTGCAAAGAGGAAAGTAGATGGTCACAACTTTTTACCTGTTGTGAATGGCGGATACAGAGATTTCTAAATGTAATTGTATTCCTGCCTGTGATGTTAGTGAGATTCTGTGAAGCCTTCTCCACAGATCACGAAGTGACGGACTGCTATTAGTCTCTCAGCTCAGTGTGAAAAATGCAGGATCTTTTTTTTCCTTTTTTTAAATACATATTGTGACCAAAAATTGAAAAAGAAACTATTGAAAAAAAAAAGATCATGATGATCTATCCTATTCATCCAGATGAAGGCAACTCAATTTTTAAGAGGTCTTCAGCAGCAACCCCAAAAATGCATCAACTCTTCCACTATCCACAACTCTTGTCTGGCCAAACTATTATCTGGAAAGTTTTTAATCGGGTTGAAAGTCATCACAATAGTCCATTTTGTAGCTTGCTCAATAGGACCTTTTGGTCAATAGGATCTTTGGTCAGTGTGACTCTCCTTACTTCTCTAATAGTTCTTAAATGTTGATGTCTTTTGGTTCTAGACGTACTCTGGTTTGTTCTGTGTCACTGTCAACCCCTATAAGTGGCTGCCTGTATACAATCCTGAGGTGGTCAATGCCTATCGAGGCAAGAAGCGTATGGAAACCCCGCCCCACATCTTCTCCATCTCCGATAATGCCTATCAGTTCATGTTGACTGGTAAGATAAAAGTACTTGGCCTTTACAAAATGACTGTTGCATGAAAACGTTGGCTTAGTGATTCATTAGTGGATTATGGACTCATGTATGCTGGCATATTACAGCTCACTACAACCTCTGTAAAGTGCCACCCATCGAACTTCTAAGACCATACTGCACCCAGGTACATCCAATTTCACAGGTTGCGTCCACCATCAGATGCAGTGTTGTTGAGATATTCTCTGCATTGCTTCTAGGGAAGAATATCTCTGGCATACTGAGCCATATGGAGAGTATTGGGTGCTTGAGCGTCCATTCAGACCATGAGCCCACATACTATTTACTGTTGAGATCAGAATATAGATAAAATGTTCTGTTTTTTTTCTCTTTCTTTCCAGATCGCGAGAACCAATCTATCCTCATCACGTAAGAATGGTTTTGACTATTTATATCTTATTTTTTTAATACAACTTGCTATACAGAATCAGTAAATTTCTACTTGAGTCTTAACTTGTTTAACCCTTTCCAATCCACTGTCTGCCGTCTGAAGACATTATGATTTAAGGCTGTACAGCTCTGATGTTGGAAGACGCCCGCCGGGGTTCTCTTACTGTATATTGCCAGCCTCTCTGCTGTCAGAGCCTATCCAACGTGTCACCTCATGCAGTACTGGCTTTAGCCAGCGGATAGTGCCATTGTATAATGGCAGAAAAAGAGTAAGCCCCCTAGGAAAACCAGGATACAAATTGGATTGGAAAGGGTTAATACACAGTTGCACTAAACTTTATTTTGACTTTAATGGTTGTTGTATTAAAGCATACCTGCACTTTCAGTTGACTGCACATGAGCATTAACGCTATTTCTGGCCATTACAGAACTTGTATCTTGCATTTTTCACCAATTTTATCCCCTCTGCAGTCTGTGTCTCTGACTTCCAATCTTCCCTGATCTGGTAGGAGGAAACTGTTGCTATATTTCCCATAGATTGCATATCAAGCAAAACAATTCTGGTCCCTAACACACTATTGCACATGCACAGTAATCACCGCATGGATGGCAGTGTACATTATACACTATAAATCACTCACCATTACCTGTAGCAGTATGTCTGTGTGAGTATCTCCTTCTGCAGCGGCATCCTACTCTTACCTCCATAGACTTCTATGGATAGCATATGGCAACTCCCAACCCTCACTTCCTGTGTTCCATCTTACTATCTCTATAGCTAGGGATGGATGTCACTGACAACAGGCAGTGGATAGCAAATTATAATCAAGGAAGAGCCCTAGTGGTCAGCACTTAGAATGATCTTTCAACACAAAAACATTATTTTAGGTAAATAAAGTGGTTTGCATATTTGCTAGTTGTTAGTTTGGTTGTCATAGGTCAGGAAGGGTATTGTTTCTCCTTAAGGAGAACACCTAGAAGGTGTGTGAGGAGACTTGTAACGCCATCTATGCTCCTCTGGGAAATATGCAAATTAAGATGTAAAAATACCTCTGCAGCGCCACCTATTGGAAGGCAGCATTGCTGCAGGTCAATGTGTAGACTCTCTAAACAAGTCATTTTAGAAAATAACTGGAAATTGTATCTCTCCTCAAACACCTTCTAGGTGCTCTCCTTATGGTGAAACGCTACCCTTCCTGACCCACATGCATAGGCCTCTCGCTAGTCAAGCCAGAAACGCTGATGAGGGAAAATCTCTCTGAAACAGCTATCTGCGTGTGGTTTCTGGCTTTAGCTTCTGATTCCCAGTCATTGTTACAAGGCTTGTATAAAGAGTCTAACATTGACTTCAATGAATGCTGCCTTCCAATAGGTGGCGCTGCAGAGGTATTGTTCCATGCTGCCATTTGCATTGTTTATCATATTAACACAAGTTGTTTCAAAGGGCAGTGACAATTTTAAGTGTCAATTTAAAGCTAGCTGCAACAGTGTATTGTAGATAGGAGGAATATTATATTATATGGAAAAAAACTGTATAAAAAAAAAACTAGAAATCGATAAAAACCCAGTCCTAGCATCAACTCTTAACACCTAACCCATCCCTTTCTAAATCAACCTTCCTCTTCAATCATAAACCTACTTGCCATTGAGCCAAAATGGTGGTTAATCCATGAAAAAGGCTATTAAAAAAAATAGAGAGAATCCCACAAGGAAACTTTTGAATTGTGTTTTTGTAATTTTTTATGTAATTTTTTTTTTTTTTAGTGGAGAATCCGGTGCAGGAAAAACTGTGAACACTAAACGTGTCATCCAGTATTTTGCAACAATTGCAACCACTGGAGATTCTGGGAAAAAGAAGGATGCAGCCTCGGCAAACAAAATGCAGGTTAGATTTTTTGATGCTTTGCTGCACAGTGACTGTTAGGCCTCAGTCACATGGGCGATTTTTCCCGCGATTTGCGCATGCGATCTGCGATCTTAGAGAACCATTGCTTTGCAATGGTATCGGACACATGGGCGCTTTTTATGCGCCTGTCCGATAAATTATAGGACACAAGAAATCGCAGATCGCACCTATCTGCGATCTGCGATTCCTTGTGTTCTTTATATGCGCTCAATGGGGCCGGCGGCAGCAGCGTCGACCCCATTGAGAACATATACTACACAAATCATTCTCCGCTGCCACAGCTGTAACAGCTGTGGCAGAGAAGAATGATGTTTGCCCATTGAATTCAATGGAGCCGGCAATACAGCCGGCTCCATTGAAAGCAATGGGCTGCCGGCGAGAGCGGGATGAATTTTCGGGAAGGGCTTAAAAATAAAAGCCCTTCCCGAAAATCATCCAAAAATGTGTAAAAAAAAAAAAATCTATACTCACCTTATCCCTGCAGACGGAGTTCAGCCGCGGCCGGCCGGCAGTTCTCCTGAACTGCTCTGAGTAGTATTCAGCAGGCGGGGATTTAAAATCCCCACCTGCTGAATGGGCTACCTCTGATTGGTCACAGCCCTCACCAATCAGAGGCAGCTCTCACTCACCCATTCATGAATTCATGAATGGGTGAGTGAGTGCTGCCTCTGATTGGCTCAGCGCAGGGACCAATCAGGGGCAGCTCTCAGCTGTCATTCAATAGCCTAAAAGCTGAGATTAAGGCATCTTTTACACGACCGTATGCATTTTTACATTCGCCCATATGTGCAAAAAAAACACATTAATAAAGAAAAGCCGCCATTAAGTCCCAATCTTAATTAGTGTACTCTTGGCCGTTCACACAGGCGGCTGTTGTCTATCGGCATAAAAATACGCTGCAGCACGGAAATCCCTCAGTTGGCAGGAATCCTTAAATGACTGCTAATGCTTATATAGAGCCAGCTGTTGTCTTTTCCAAGGAGTCAATGGAAGCTTCCAGTCTATCTCAGCGTTTTTTTTTTTTTGGGGGGGGGGGGTTTGTACGCGACCAAGAATCGTTAATCTGAATAAATACATTTAAGTCCAATGCTTCAGATGGTCGCGATTTTTGCCTGATTTTTGGACACTGCTTAATAGCTGCGTATATACATTCGTATGAATAAGCTGGCCATGGCTCGAAATGGTGGGTCACAATTTTTTGGAGATGCATGTTTCTATGGAGCGCAGGGGTGAACACTTAGACATCAGTGAAATATAAAAATGCTAACATCTTTGTATTCTTCTTTTCGGCATATCTTTAGGGGACTTTGGAGGATCAAATCATTCAGGCTAACCCTCTTCTGGAGGCCTTTGGTAATGCCAAGACGGTCAGGAATGACAACTCTTCACGCTTTGTAAGTTGCCAACTGGACATTTTAGCATTTATTACAATGCAATAAAATTTTAAAAAAAATCAGAATTAAACAAACTTCACATTGCGGAATACCTACTATTCAAAATGACAGTTTTCTGGCACAAATTACACCAAAAACTATCTTGCATGCTGTCCGCCACATTTACTATGTGTTTTTAGACACCCTTGGACAGATTATCAGACCGGTCTAAAAGAGGGGTGTGTCCTAAATGGCACCAAATTGCTGGGAATTGCCCACAGTAAATTGGTGCACTTTTTGGTATAAACTGTCAAATTTTAAACCATGTATTAGTTTGCGTAGTTTTATTCAGTAAAGCTACTGTGATAAACCTGGCGTATTTTAAGACGGTCTAATCTACATTTGCCTTGGCTGACCTTCAGACAATATTCGTAAATAAACCCCAATCAAACTGATTTTATCAATTTAAGGGAAAAATCCATGTACAACAAATCCTTTTTTCCCTAGACATCCTGCACAGCAGCACATTCACATGGGATATCCTTCTACTGCATGCTTTGGACATGTGACATGAAGAGTTAATTAAAATTGGTTAAACCTTCTAAGAAGGACCTTGGCTCCTCTTCTCTTGTGTGTATTGTCCTGCCCAGTGTTATGGACAAGTGGCTCCTCTTCTCTCCAGGGCTTATCTTCCTTTCTAGGGTTGGATTTGGGTAAGGTTTCCTCCTGCCTTTGTGTGGCATGGGTGTAGAGTTTTTTTTTACAGCTGTCCGACTTTTTTCCATCTTGTGTTCTAGAGGCAAAAACTCTTTAATTCCTGATGGCTTTATATTGTGGATATGTAACACAGTTAGTGACTATGATATTACGGAGGTGTTTTTTTCAGACTTCAGCGAGTAATCCCTTCATCCAGAGATGTTCACTTAGCTGGCAGAGAAATAAAGATTACTGGAGATCAACCTGAAAGCAATGGAAGCCAATGCCAAGCTTGAGAAGTTTTTTCACACTATCACTACAACAAACAGTATGCCCTGTGTGCCTTCTCCATTCTGTGGAACTTGGCTTATGTGTGTTCTCTCCAGTATCAATGATCTTGAAAGGACTGACAATGGTCAGGCAAAACCTAGCCTCAATCCAGTACCTGCAACAGCCAGAACCTGAGGGTTTGGGGCTTTAGAGCATGGAAAGTGACAGGCTTTCACTTTAAACCCTTAGTGACAGCCTGTTAGCACCGAAAGGCAAACATATTTTTCTTTTTTTTTCTCGTCGCATTCCAGGTTGCCATAATTTTATTTATTTATTTAAATTGGTGGCTTGTTTTTTGCTGGACAAGTTGTATTTTTAACCCTTTCCAATCCACTGTCTGACGACTAAAGACATTCTGATTGAAGGCTGTACAGTTTCCGATGTCAGAAGACATCCGACAGGGTATTCTTACTGTATATTACTGGCCACTCTGTTGTCGGGGGGCCTCCCCAGCATGTCACATACCGCAGTACTGGCTCTAGCCAGCAGGTGGCACCACTGTATAATGGCAGAAAGAGAAAACCCTGAATCCAAAATTGGATTGCAAAGGGTTAAAGGCATAATTTAGGTATATATAATGTATTGTATAACTTTTTTTCATTTTTATTTCTTTAAGGGGATTGAGGGAAAAAAGTCTATTTTTTGTTTTTCGGAATCCTTTGTTACAGCATTCAGTGTGCAAAATAATATCCTCTGGATCAGCACAATTTTGGCGCCACCAAGTTTACACAGTTTGTTTTTGCTATTGTTGTACACAAAAAAACTTTTTAAAAAATTTGCTTTTGTGAGGCACTCCAAGAGCCATAGCATTTTAAGTATTTTATCGACAGAGCTCTATAAGGGCTTGGTTTTTATGGAATGAATTCTAGTCTTCGTTTATCCAATCTTTGGAAACCTATCACACCGTGCAATATAAAAATGGTAAATTAATTCTGCAGGCCAGGATGATTTTTGCAACTTTTTCACCCTTTTAAAAAAACGTTAGCTGCTTTATCACTGCATTCAAAGACTCATCACATTTTGCTTTGTTTTGTTGAAAGTGCTGTGCTGGTTTTTTAAGGATGAGTTGTACTTTTTAATGCTACCATTTGTTGATCCATGCAACATTCTGATCACTTTTTATTTCAGTTTTTGTAAGGAGGGAGAGGCAAAATTTAGCTATTTTCGCCATGTTTTTATTTTTTTTCTTGACGTGCACTTTGTGGATTAGATAATGTATAACTTTTTTTCTCTTGGTCATTATGAACCTAGCGATACCACAGTTGAGGTTTGTAAAAAAAAAAAAACTATTAAAGGGGGATAGGTGAGATTTTGATCTATTCTTTTTTAGTATTTTTATTTTTGTCCCTTTAGGGGACTTGATTATGACCATATTTTATCATTCTTCTAATACACTACTGTTAGCGCACATGTACTCCTGGATATATTGTGGGGGCCACATTAGGTGTGGTTGTTAGGATCTCAGAGAAGCCAATGAACAACACACAGAATATTGTCTAAAACCAAAGGGCATCTGATTTAATAATGGCGGCAAAAACGTTTTTTTATTGTAACGCAGACAAAAGGTGACATTCAGGTACATTACAACATATTGTGTGTTCATAGGTAATTCTCATGGGAGTGTTCATAAGGTAATTAAAAGAGAGGGTAATTTGTGACGTAGAAAGACACTGCTGAGCATGTCTGCAAAGTTAAAAACAGACTAATTAATCATCTCTCTATGCGGGTATCAAGTGCTTCATAAGAATCCGGTTTTCCTGTTTATACTGAAACTTCTATTCATAAGAAACTATAGATATCACACTCTGTGTGGGGGATGCTTGCTGACATAAGCAGATTCAGACTGAAACACAGAACAAACTATAGAAAAATACAATTTCTTTCTCATTCATTCATCTTAGGCCTATATAGCTGAATATATGGAATTATACATACAAAATAAAGACCATTTCTGTCATCTCCCACAATTCCCTCCTTTTTGTAAGTATTTTCTTTCTCCTGGATAGTCTTTGCCTGCCAAATAACATTCTGGGGGCTTTCCAGAACATCTACAGGGGACCCTAACTGTCACCTCGCAATGAGGATTACTTCCACAAGGACATATGCCCATGCTGCTAACCTTTCCCTGTCTCATACATTATCCCTTTCTACTTATAGTTGATATTTAGGACAAGGAAAATACCAGGGATGTTCATTAAAGACTTCCACTGATATGCTTCCTGTGGACTGAGAGCAACATAACTTGGCACAGTTATTAGTCCTTCTCTACATGGGTAACACCTAGGGATACACACTTGTCCCATCACTTTATGCAACTGTAAATGCCTAGCTTGTAGAAGTCGACAGGTTGCACCAAAAGCTACGTTGTGACTTTGGAAATCAGAGTCTCCTCATCTGGAAAATGCTTGGCCTTCAAAAATTACTTAATTGTTTGAAAGAGGTGGACGTCCAATGTTGCGAGGTCGTGTGGATAAGGGGGGATGTGGTAGAATTTCATAACTGCAGCAGGGTGCTTGCATCTGGGCAACATGTGAGTTGTGAACAGGGGCATTGTCTTGCAGAAGGCAGACACCTTTGGTGAGCATGCCACTTTTCTTCTTGGTTTTGATGGCTGCCTGCATTTTCTGCAGCAGGGAAGCATAGTATTCACCAGTAATCATGGTACCCTTTGCTCGGAAATCCATCAAGACTACTCTGTGCTGGTCCTAAAAGACTCTGAGCATGACCTTGTCTGCCAAGGGTTGGACACGTGCCTTTTTGAGGCAGTGAGTCTGGATGCTTTCATTGCATCGACTGGACTTTAGTCTCCGAATCATAGTGATGGACCAGCTTTCATCCCGTCTGATCAGTCTATTGAAAAAGTCCTCTGGGTCTCCGTGGCACATCATCAAAAGAGCCTGGGAGCATTCGATTTGTTCCTGCTTCTGGAAAGGTGTGAGCAGCCGGGGAACCCAGCAAGCAGATACCTTATGCATATGAAGATGGTCTTGGATGATTTTTTTTCCAAGGACGCCACACTAATCTTGAGATTTTGGGCTAGATTGCGAATGGTTACACAGCGATTTTATGAAATGGCAGCCTCCACTTACAGGATGGTGTGTTCATCAGAAGCGGAGTGTGGTCGACCTAGAATTTGAAATACTACCACATTTGAATTGATGATGCCAGTTGTTGACTACATCATATGATGGGGAATCCTCCCCATAAAACTTTCGTCTCATCGAACATCTCACTTGGTGTGTGGCCTTTCAAGTAAAAGAACTTCATGACTGTTCCGTATTACACTGGGTCCATTATCAGACCTCACACCACTTCAGCACCTGTAAAAGAAAAGACCGTTATCAGTTCAGAGTTGCAAATTGGCACATATCCTATAGAGACTTATATCATTACACAGTAATGTACAGTTTCAGCATCCTGAGATAAATACAAGTGGGCCAGAGAAAATCTTTAATGAATGCCCCTCGTACATCACAACGCAACAGTCTTAAACAGTATTTTTGGTAGAATGTTCTTGAAAAAGAATTCTCGTTCCTAATATTTTGGTGGGGTTGAGCGACCCAATTGGTGCATAGATTAAATAAAGTAGGCACGCATCAAATACAACAGCATAAAGAAACAGATAATTATACTACATATTCCCATGAGGTGCTGGAGCCAGGACAAGCTAAACTATGAGCCAGAAAGCCAGTCAAACCAGCCCTGATCCCTATCTTGCCTGAGGGTTTGCACAACTTTCCTAATATGCTTGATATTTATATGTCTAGATTCTGAATTATCAGTCAAATTAAAGCAGCACACAGGAGGTGGCATTTAAAACATTTACCGTATCACACGCTATTTCATTTATTACCCAGCCATTGTATTTTGCCGAGCCCCTAACTTCCACTACTGAGGCTCCTAAGGTTATAACTTCGATGTTACTCAGGAGTGTAGAAGGGCCATTACATTCTTAATCTAACTCTATAGTATCCCTCTTCTGTCTAAAATTATAATTTGATTTCTGATACATAAAAACACTCAGGTGAGATAAGGCACAGGGGCCCCTTTCACTTTAGCGGGGATATACGTATATGTAGTATTCCTGCAAGACAAGACCCAACCCATTGGCAACTTAACATGTCAAATGTGACTGGAGCTTACCATGGTATAGCTGCAGGTCATATTTTTTCCTAAATGTTGGCATTTTGTCCAATTACACAATATAACAAACCTCTGCTGAGGCCGCCTGCCTGTTCTGTAATTTAGTCATATTTGCCCATCACGTGTGTTCCACTTGGAGGCATCCAGAACAGTATTCAAATATATTAACGCAACATTTCCTTCCACATCAGTGTCATTGTGGATGACAGAGAATATTGCTTTCAATACAGAAGAAGTGGGTATAGCTAATAGACAGGTTTGCAATATATCCGCAGCACTCTTTAAAGAAATTGCCAAAATTGTTTTTGGATTTTTTTTTTTTGTTTTTTTTTTTAACAGAATTTACTGTGCTGGATGAATGTTGTATTGTACGAGTTATAGAAAATAAACACACATATTTGGTATTGCTACATTCATATTTCAAGCCTTGTAGAAGTGGAATATGTTTTTAAATTTTTTTCTGTAAAACCGTGTAGTAGAGTCCTCATCATTTCACTCCTCTTCTGGGGAAAACCCCGTATGTGTCAATCGGAGAGCAAATATACTCTGTAATTGATATAGGGGGATAACTTAAGCAAAAATTTGTCTCACACACCTCTTGGGAAAGACGCAGGAGAATCACAGATCCTCTCTGCTACTGCTGGTTTCCCCTCTCTGCTGAACACATTGACTGAAATGCTAGCTGTAAATTCAGTATTCCTAACAGATCCAGAGCTGCAGCTGTTTGAATTTTAATCAGGACTACTGACAGGCTTTTGATGTCCTTTTAAAGCCAAGAATCTTAGCATGTCAGTAGTCTTGATGGAACCAAAGCTATAGCCATCTAAACTGTAATGTCCTTTTTTTTCTACAGAACAAAGCTCATTCTAAACCACTGGGGGGTTACTATTACGCAATGGGGGAGGAGCCAAGATACTTATGGGATTTTTTAAAATCTGAATTGAAGGAGTATTCTGGTAATTCGAAGTTATAACCAATTGATAGCCGATCGGTGGGGTCAAACTCTTGGGACATTCAGAGAAATTGTCCCCAGAAGGTTCCACAATTTTGGTAGTAGGGGTCACGCATGTGTGCTATTGTGGCATTCTCTTCATTATGGCTGCATTAAAGTGAATCGGAATGCTGGAATATTGCTGGTTGTTTGAACTCTGTGATCTGCAATGGTCTCATTCATTTCAATGGGACCACTGGAGATTGCTGAGCTGTTGAACTCTGTTATCTATGCCCATCCCATTCACTTCAAATTAGTGGGATACCCCTTTAACCATGTGTCACCAATCCAAAGTATTTGGTAGGGGGTTAGTTCCCCTTGTATATGTGCTGCTGTTTAGGCTACAGGAAAGAATTGCATAAGTTTTCTCTACTGGGATTCTAATCCTGTGGTTCTAATATCGGGCAAATATATGGATTTAAAGGGAAAGTTCACCTTTTAAAATCCTTTAGTTTTTAGTACTTACTGAGTTAATCCTGTGTTTTGTATCTGTTAACATAAAATAATTAGGTAATATCTGAAAACTGGATGTTTTATATAATCTTAATTTATAACACAGGGAAAATTCATCCGAATCCACTTTGGAGCTACTGGAAAACTGGCCTCGGCAGATATCGAAACATGTGAGTTACAGATTTATTATTGCATTAGGTCTTTTTATGATCAATTTTATCCAATTATTAGCCTTCTGATTTTAAGTTAAGGCCCATTTACACACAACTATTTTCACTGCGAAGCGAAAAAAATCGCTCACTTGTCGTTTGCGGTTGTTTAAGCTGACAATTCTTTTTTTCAGCTTAAAAAACATAGTTACGTTCACTGGCTTTTCTTTCCATGTGAATGCTTCAAGCTTGGCGCTCCCCATAGGAGGGGGAAGCGCTGAACGAGAAGCAGACGAGAGGCCAGCGAGCCAGTGGCAAGTTTTTCAGTTTGAATGCTCTGTACAAGTGCTAACGACCTTAGTGATGACGTCAGCACTCGTGCATTTGTCCAAACTGTCACCCTGTGTAAAACGGCCTTTAAGCCTTTTTAGATTTTTTGTTTATGCAGTGGTTGTTTTTAGCATTTAGATTGTTTATAGTTATTTATCACTCTATTGAGTTTATTAGGTTTTATAGTACTTTTTTTTTATTGTAAGATATTAGGCTTCTTTTGCACTGCTTTTGAAGGAGCAGTCCGGGGAAACTTGTTGTTTCCTCAGTGTGTAGTTGACTTGAAGTGCATAGTAGTGTATATAGCATGGAGAATGTAGTATTGCTATACTTACAAATGGATTTGTTCATGAAATATCAGCTCCATTCCGTTCCCCCAATGTGCCAAGGGACATGCTCGGCAGCCCATTCTCTGTGACTTCAAGTCAATTGGTCATATGGCCTATGTGCATCTCATTTCCTTTCAAGTGAATGGGATTGAACCACAATACCAAGCACCACCCCTACAAAATGTATGGCACTATGCCTGGTATACAGTGAAGAGATCACATCTCTCACCCAAATGCCACGCCCTCTTCAAATAGTTGGCGGGTTGTGATCCTGGAAGTTGGTCTGATATTTATGGCTTATCCTAAGAACAGGTCATCAATGTTTTAGTCCTGGAAATCCTCTTTAATCATGTTTTTATCACTTAATCAAATGATTTATCACTAATATTATAAATATTAAAGGGTTTTCCAGGCATTTACCACAGATGAGGATAGGTCATCAATAGTTGATCGGTTGGGGTCCGCTGATCATGACCTTAGCTGATCAGCTGTCAGTGCCACAATATATAGGATATTGTGGATTTATGTCTCAAGGTTTGGGTTCCCTTAGTTTGCCCCGGCTTTGATACTACACATGCACGTCATAAATACAACGGTGCTCCTTCTGTGTGGCATTGCGCATGTGCAAGCGTACTTGTGGCGTCTATTGACGTAAACACGTCTGCGGGAGGAGATTGCGCATGCGCATTATGCAGTGGGTGTTACATGTTGGCGTTGCGTGTGACGTCATTTGACATTTGGTATATATTACCACCTCTTAAAGTGATTCACACCCCCCCTTGGCCTATAAAAGGCTCTCAGAGGCTCCTTGTGTGTAGTGACCTCTTCTTCCACTTGTGTAGAGCTTGTTGACCACTAGACGCCTCTGTGACGCAGAGAAGAGACTTTGTTCAGTTAACGGAGTTTGAGAAAGGTCACATTGGGATGTGAGAGGCTGTTTGGTCGTATCTATCGATGAACTGCCCGCCACCTGGGACATTCTGACCCAACTGTTGGGAGTTGTTGTGACTACAAGGTGACCAGGCTCAGGACACCCTTGACAGACCACCAGTAGAGGACAGTTTGATCATCCAACAAGCATGAGCATCGCCAATTGTTTTGTTCCCCATCCAGAGACAGGTGGCGCCATTCTTACACATAGGAGTCTGTTGGAGCCATTTATAGGTGCTTGACTGAAGAACATTTGGTCTCAAAGTGCCTATTATGTTTGCTGCCTTTGACTCCCAACCAGTGTTGGCTCAGTTTGCAGTGGTATCATGAATGACAAAACTACTGTAGATTGCCACAGTGTGGAACCAAGTTGCCTGCACTAACAGCCGTGTTAATTTCTGGAGACCTCAGTGTGAGCGTCTCAATCCTGCCTTTGCTGTGAAGTGGCACACTGCCCCCTGCTGGTGTGATGGTCTGGTGGGGTGGGTGGGGGCATCATACACAACAGTTTGTTACACCAAGTAAGGGTACGAGAGACAATGCCAGTTCAGCTATCTGTTCAGGACATCCTGTAGCCACGTGTTCCTCTCATGGCGGCTTCCAGCAGGATAATGCTCAGCCGCACACACGAGGGGGTCACAAGAGCCTCCACAACATTGTCACGCATCCGTGGCTGCCTGGTCACCAGATTTATCACCAATAGAACATGTATGGACCATCTGGGACGCCAACTTCAACTGCCTATGAGTTTGCAGGATCTAGAGGCTCAGTTACAGCAGGTATGAAGCGATATGCTGCCGGATACCATATGGAACCTGTATGCCTCCATGCCGCTGATATCACATCCTGTATCTAAGCTAGAGGCGGTACAACAGGGTACTAGAGCTTCCATGCCCACCTGTATCACATCTTGTATCCAAGCTAGAGGTGGTACAACAGGGTACTAGAGCCTCCATGCCCGCCCGTATCACATATTGTATCCAAGTTAGAGGCGATACAACAGGGTACTAGAGCCTCCATGCCAACCTGTATCACATCTTGTATCCAAGTTAGAGGCGATACAACAGGGTACTAGAGCCTCCATGCCAACCTGTATCACATCTTGTATCCAAGATAGAGGCAATACAACAGGGTACTAGACCCTCCATATCACATCGTGTACACAAGCTAGAGATGGTACAACAGGGTACTAGAGCCTCCATGCCCCCCATATCACATTGTGTACACATGCTAGAGATGGTACAACAGGGTACTAGAGCCTCCATGCCCCCCATATCACATTGTGTACACATGCTAGAGATGGTACAACAGGGTACTAGAGCCTCCATGGCTGCCTATATCACATCTTTCACACAGATAATGCCTAGAAAGCGCCTCAGGATCGTCAAATGGTTGTGGTGTACATGACAGTTCTTATCCTACAACAAGGGGAGAGCTGCAGAAACAGTTGGGGTCTCTCTTATACGAGAGTGTCTCCAAGTAAGACATTGATAGAGAACAGCTATTAATACAAAAAGATTCCGCGCTCTTAGAACTGTTTAGTTCAGCAACCAATCAATTTAAGCCAAAAAGGAGTGACACTCGAGAGGAGGGGGGTATGATGACCAGAAATCCCCCTCCTTGAAGTGCTCTCTCCTCACAGCCAAAAAGCCACGTTCCAGTCCTATCAATTTTAAGAGATCACCTTTATTCCAAATTGTGATGAATAGGGGCAACGCGTTTCTGTGCTCTCAGGCACCTTCTTAAAGCCAATGTATCCAAGCTAGAGGCGGTACAACAGCGTACTAGAGCCTCCATGCCCGCCTGTATCACATCTTGTATCCAAGCTAGAGGCAGTACAACAGGGTACTAAAACCTCAATGCCCGCCTGTATCACATCTAAGCTAGAAATGACTATTCCTACTCTTGACAATGAGTGTATATATATGATTTCTCCATCGTTGGCTCCATATATTCATTTGGGATCAGATCTTTATAAATGGTTTTATTGCAGATTTGCTGGAGAAGTCCAGAGTGACCTTCCAGCTTCCCAATGAGCGCAGCTACCATATCTTTTACCAGATCCAATCCAACAAGAAGCCTGAGATTGTAGGTAAGTTGCCATATTTTCATGTAGGTTTAAAGACTCCGCACACTCTTAAGGGCATTTTTTCCATCCAAATCCATGCATGGAAAAAAATTGATATTTCTAATTGAATATTAAAGATTTTCAATGGTTTGCTTTTTGGGCCCGCTCTGTCTCCAATTACAGTGATAACTAGAGGACTGAGATTTATGTACAATCTTTCAGTCAGACACTGGAACTAATGATGGAAGGGTGATAGATCAGTATATGCACTAGACAGCAGGTGGGGGAGATGTCATTTACAGTACATAGGGGAAAAGTGGGGAAAGGAGACTTGTCAGACACTTCCTAATTCCTGACCATAGCTAACCTCAAAGTGCGGGTGGTCGCGGCTATGTGTATTTAAAAGTTATGTCAGCCAGCTCCATACTGTGAAGGAAGGGGGCGATGGCTCCTGTAAGTGACAACTGACTCACTGGTACTGTAGATGCTCATGCCTGAACAGTTAGATTCCTTCCTCCACAGTAGGGAGCTGGCTGACGTCGCTGTTTTTTACAAGTAGCCATGTGACCGCTTGCACATTAAGGTTAACAGGGGTCATAAAAGCACGAGTTAAAAAAGTCTAGCCAAGTCTCCTTCCCTCACTTTCCCCTTGTGCAGCAGTGACACATCTCCCCCCACTAGTGCACATACAGATCTCTCCCCCTTCTGTCATTACTTCCGCAGTCCGTCAGTCTGCCCGACCAGTGGATTGCACAAGAATCTTAGTCCTGCAGCTATCACTGTAATGGGACACAGTGCAAACTAGAAATGTAATCATTCAACGTTTTTTAATAACTTTCAATTACAAATATAATTATGTAAAAATAAATGAATGTGGAGATATTAAAAAAGACTTAAAGGTGTCCATAGCCTTCAGCACTTAGTGTTGGGTTAACTTTTAATTGCCGCAACTTCTCCAAGCCTGAAGCAATTAAGGCTGTCCAGGATTGGGAAAACATGAGCGTTCTCTTCCAAAAACAGTGCCACATCATTCCATGGCTTGTGTCTGGTATTATATCTGAAGTGAATTTGGCTGAGCTGCGGTATCATTCAAAAATCTATGGCCTAAGCATCCATGTTATAGTGGAGGAACGGTCAAAAAACATATGGGACATCATGGCCGCAGATTGCTGCAGTGCTTGAAGGGACCGTTGACTTTTAGCAAATTAAGCTGCTTCCTCCTCTAAGGGGACGTACAGGGAGTTCACTTTCTCTTCTGTAAAATGCATATATAAACTCGTTTATGCACTTTTTTCTTTGCAGAAATGCTGCTGATTACAACCAATCCCTATGACTTTCATTACACAAGTATGGGGGAAATCACTGTGAAAAGTATAGACGACGAAGCGGAACTTATAGCGACGGATGTGAGTATAAAGGAATGGCGGGGGTGGGGGGTGGGAGGGGTTACTCTTTTTGTCCAAAGCTGCCTCAAGTATTTTGCAGACTACTGCAGTGTGTTGCTGGACTCCTTCTTATTAATACTTTGTAGAAATCCTATAAAGCCACTTATACATGGATTTTACATCAGTATTTGCCAAAACCAGAAGGGAGTCCAGAACTGAAGAGATGCAAATCTTTCCATTATACGTTTCTGTTCATGTTCCATTTCTGATTAGGGTTACAAATACTAAGGGCGGCTTCACACAGGTATATGCAGTTTTGTTTGCGCCTTAGTACAACGTTTTTGCACGTTTAGGCGTATTTTGTACCTTTGTGCCAACAGCGTGTGTTCATTAGCATGGGGCAGACAAACACTCCCTGATATTAAGTGGCTATTTAGCCTAATGAATTCCAGATGTGTTCTTTTTCAGCAGAATTGCGCAGTGTTTTTGTGGTATTTTTTGTGCGTGAAATGCGCGTGCAAAATACAGAAATGTGATCAAACCCATTGTAATCAATAGGTCCTATTTTCTGCATATTGATGTGCAAATTTTGTGCATGCAAAAAAGTGTGAAGCTGCCCTAATACAAAGTACCGTCCAGAATACTGTTGTGTAAAAGTAGCCTAATGCACCTACCTCTCATGCATTCTGGGGTCTCATGTACAGGGACTGCTGTTAACACAACTTTTACTTCAATGCACCGTGGAAGAGCATTCTCTGTACATCGGGGCATGGTTTGCATCCTAATAGATCCTAGGCTCAGGCCAACCTGCACATGTTCACTATAATACTATCTTCTATCTAATGCTCTAGCTGGCATCATTGCTGAACCTACTCTATAAAGCGTGGTCAGTGATGGGACAATATACAACATTGTGATCTCCATATGAAAGCTGCAGGAACTCAAAAGTTGAGATCTAAACAATCAAAGGTCAAGGTGCTCTTATAACAGTGACAACCTTGGTGCCTCCATAATACGAGTAGTAGTAGTCATAGTAGCAGTCACACTTGCCCTCATAACAGTGGCAAACCACCATGCTTCCATAACTACAGTATCACTGTATGGACACTGTGTCGTAATGCCCCATAACAGGAGTTGTAACAGTGCCAGCATTGATGTTCCTCCCACAGACATTTCAGATCAGTGCTAGCCTTTATAGCCAGCTTTGGCTTCTGGCCCAAAGGCCCAATTATTGTGCCAGAACACCAATCCTCATTAATACTTCAGTCACAGAGGCATCTTGGCTATGGCAATTGGAAACACAACATTTCTCCAAAAACCAGGAACAGAACTGCTAATTTTAATACAACAGTCTTGTCTCCCACTGGACTTAATAGGACGCCATTTTCCCTCTTGCAATTATTTGCAGATAGGCATTGGTGTCTCCTACAGGCCTGTAGGGCTTTACTGTGCAATTTATATAGCACTTCCCCGGTTGGCCACATCTGGCTTGGATCTCAAGTGCGGTATTAAATTCCATGATCGTATGATGATCTAGTTGCATAGTAACACACCTAGACACTAAAGGTATAAGGCTTGAAAATCAGGGCACATGCCCCAAGTGACTGGGCCTGACATCACCCCGAAAACCAAGATTCATGAGCAACGAGCTCCTGCTCCCTGAGAGCTTTCAGGAAACCAATAGAATTGTGTTTGAGTGCAGCTTTAGGGCTCAGTCACACGGGCATTTGTACGAGCGTATGACAGCTGCGTTTGTGATCCGCATCTATATAGACCCAATGCTGTGCAATGGGAACGGTCACACGTGCAACTTTTTCATGCGCACAAATGCATGCGGCGAAAATTATAGGACACAACGATTCGTAGAACGCATGTAACTGCGTTTTGCAGCAAATCGATGTGTTCTGTGTATGTGCGCTCAATGGGGCCGGTGGCAGCAGCGCCGGCCCCATTGAGAACATATACTAAAGATTGTTCTCCCATTGAAATCAATGGGCCGGCAATACAGCCGGCTCCATCGAAAGCAATGGGCTGCCTTCAAGCGCTGTATTAATTTTCAGGGAAGGGCTTCAAATACAAGCCCTTTCCTGAAAACCATCCTAAAAAAGTAAAAAAAAAAATATCTATACTCACCTCTCCGCAGCTGCTGGGGCTCACCCATCATAAATTCATGAATGGGTGAGTGAGTGCTGCCTTTGATTGGCTGAGTGCTGTGACCAATCAGAGGCAGCTCTCAGCTGTCATTCAATAGCTGAGAGCTGCCTCTGATTGGTCACAGTGCTCAGCCAATCAGAGGCAGCCCATTTAGCAGGAGGGGATTTTAAATCACCGCCTGCTAAGTAATACTGAAAGCAGTTCAGGAGAAGAGAAGGCTGGATGCGGCTGAGCCCCGGCAGCTGCAGAGAGGTGAGTATAGATTTTTTTTTTTTACACTTTCTTAGGATGGTTTTCAGGGAAGGGCTTATATTTGAATCCCTTCTCCAAAAATTAATACAGCGCTTGCTGGCAACCCATTGCTTTCAATGGAGCCGGCTGTATAGCCGGCTTCATTGAATTCAATGGGAGAACATTGTTCTCCTCTGCCACAGCTGTGGCAAAGGATAGCAGGCAGCGCTCTTTTTGAGCATAGAAACGCCCGTGTGACCGAGCCCTTTGGGCGGGTAAACGCTGCTAGCAGGGCTTTTTTCCACCGTGCCGCTGGCTTCGGTCATTTTTGAGCGCATCAGTTATGAGCACAAAAAACGTGTGAAAAAACGCCCGTGTGACTGAGCCCTTAGGGCCCTTCAACATGGCTGATAAATCATTCAGATTCTTGCATCCAGTGGGAAACTAAATGATTATCGTTTAGTGTAAATGCATGCCTCAACTGAAAGACTAATAAGAATTAATTTGCTTTTCATTCGTCATTCAGTTTGTAAATGCAGAAACTGAATGAGGGATTGGCCCATGTAAACAGACAGTCGTTAACTTATGAAGACTGCCTGCTTACTGTGAATGGAGGCGGGTGGGCTGGAATGATCCCTGATCCACTCAACCTCCATTCACTAGAGATGATCGGTGCTGTGTAAAGGCAGAGGAACAGTTATTGCTGGGTTGACCTATTGGGCATCTGCACCCAACAAGTCATCTTGTGTAAAAGGGCCCTTAGACGTGTATTTGTGATTACATTTATCCCAAGTTCAGTAGCAGATAAAAGTAAAATTACACAATATTACTTGAAGGTTTCAACTTTTTCAAAAGCTTCATGTCACATCTGATATGACTAGATAATGCTACCGATGGTGACAAATTCCAGACCTTAATTATTATGGTCTTACATAAGAGTCTTTAAATATTGTGGAAATGGCAAAGTAGGTTAATGAAACCACCAAAACCAGACTGAACTCTTGAGCAGAGCACCCATCCGGAACAGGGTGACCCCACTACATGAGAGAAGCCAGGACCCAAATGAACTAGCAATTCTGATCTCTCTATCTAACCACAGAGTATAAGGTTTTAGAACTTGGAGCCTAACACTAAATAGAACTTGAAGCACAAGTTCACTGAGCACTATATTCACAGAGGCAGTTTAAATATCCTTACTGAAAGACTGATAGGCTGACTGGACTGACAGAAAGCCCAGCCAGCCTATCAGCACTGGAATCAATGAGAGATGTTACTTCCTTGGTGTCCAGAGAAAAATTACATTGGGCACGTTCCACCTAGCCCTTCATGTGGTCAGCAACCCTGAGGTCACCGTGCTGTTGGCTCCGGAACACTTCAACTCTGTTCTGTATAAACCCAGTTGAGCATCAGAGGCATTCTTGCTCTTATTTGTGTTCACCATAGTTAGATCACCTGAAAAATAAACTGCTCAGAGATAATAGAACCTGTTGAAGGGACCTATTATCCTATGTTGCCTATGACCATGGATACAGGACAGCCAATGTGACCGTAGCTGGTGTATAGCCATTGAACAATCTACTGAATGCATATTATTCTTATGTCTGTTTGTGTTGTCCTTCTAGGAAGCCATAGATATCCTTGGCTTTAACCAAGAAGAGAAAATGGGGATCTATAAGTTGACGGGCGCTGTCATGCATTACGGAAACTTGAAATTCAAGCAGAAACCCCGTGAAGACCAAGCAGAGCCAGATGGCACAGAGGGTAAGGGGGTTAATGGGTCAATTGGTACAGGTATAGCAAAGATTAGCTCAACTCAAAACATTAAGATAACTTTCTGTGCCATAGTTTTGCTTTTTTGCTCTTTCAATGGCTTGTTGCATTAAAATAAAAAAAAAAAACCTTTACAATTCGATAACTTTGATTGTTCATACAATATAATGTAATACCATAATGTTACATTATATCGCATTTTGACAGGTTAATCTATGAAGGATCGCCACAGGCATACCTTCATAGGCATTTATTCATGGCAACCCTAGGGGCCTAAACCTAAACGGCTTCGTGTGATCGCATCATGGACAGCTATTTGGAACTCCGAAAACACCAATCGAAGAATTTAAATGCTATTGTTAGAATTGACAGCAGCAGTTAAAGGGATAACAGCCACAATCTGCTCTTACAAACAGTTGGCACCCGACTTGTATGGAGCAGTATCAGCTCGAAATCCCACTCCATATAAACCCCGCACACCCAGAACATAAATGTACGCCCTGTGGTGTTAAAGGGTGCATACCACAGGACCCCAGGTTCTGCCCTCAGGAGTAGCCCCAGGACAAATTGGTTTATGGCCCACCAGCTGTTCAGACACCAAGTTCAGGAAGTAGGTAAATATCTTAACCAACAGTGTAACAATAATGACATAAAATGATGGAATGGTCTATTGAGGGAAGAAACAAACCACTCAACAAAGATATC
The DNA here is from genome assembly GCF_035609145.1 of Eleutherodactylus coqui. Classification (NCBI taxonomy): domain Eukaryota; kingdom Metazoa; phylum Chordata; class Amphibia; order Anura; family Eleutherodactylidae; genus Eleutherodactylus; species Eleutherodactylus coqui. Next base: position 99,977,292 of record NC_089849.1, read on the forward strand.
TACTCAATCATGTCGATTAAAATTTTGGAGCGTCCTCGTAAGAAAGTATCAGGTTCTGGAATGTGCTCTGGCGCAGTTCACACTTATTTTATTTTGGGTATAGGATGAAGGTACGTATGAATATCTAGAGGTGGGTTGGGGGAGTTAAACATCAGCCAACTGCTGTCTTATACTGCCTGTGTGGACAACTTTATTAATTCACCATTATGTCCCTTGATTATTGCAGATGCAGATAAAGTTTCTTACTTGATGGGTCTTAATTCCTCTGATCTAGTCAAATCTCTCTGCAGTCCGAGGGTTAAAGTTGGAAATGAGTTTGTGACAAAAAGCCAAAATGTGCAACAGGTAAGAGCAATGGTCAGATTTAGATTCACACATTTTTAGCGTATATCCCCATTTATACAAAAATGGGACTATTTGTGCCAAGAACTGGCATAAAAAGTTTTATGAATTTTTCCCCAGTGTGCGGAAGATTGATTTTTCACCACAACACAATCCATGTCCCAAGTGGAAGACTTGATTTTGTGGTTGGTGTTTGAATCTTTGTAAAAATTAAACAAATTATGAATTTCCATTTACCTTTTAGGTCTGCAATTCGGTTGGCGCTCTGGCCAGGTCAGTTTATGAGAAACTTTTCTTATGGATGGTGGTTCGTATAAACCAGCAGCTTGACACAAAGCAATCTCGGCAGTATTTCATTGGGGTCTTGGATATTGCTGGATTTGAGATTTTTGATGTAAGTGGTAAATTTTAAAACCTCTATTTTTATTTTATGCCTTTCTTTGCACTTCATGATGATTTTTGCTTTCTTTGGGTCAGTTCAACACTTTTGAACAACTTTGCATCAACTTCACAAATGAGAAGCTGCAACAATTCTTCAACCACCATATGTTTGTGCTAGAACAAGAGGAGTACAAGAAGGAAGGAATAGAGTGGGAATTCATCGACTTCGGCATGGACTTGGCTGCTTGCATCCAACTTATTGAGAAGGTATATCTATTTAGAGAAAGTCAAGCGCAAACCTCAACAAGTCTAGTAAGACTAACATTGCAGTCAAGTAAGCAAGGTATTAGAATCATCTTTAACCTATTGATCTGTCTCTTCTTATAGCCAATGGGAATCTTTTCAATCCTCGAAGAGGAGTGCATGTTTCCAAAAGCTTCTGATACCACCTTCAAAAACAAACTCTATGATCAACATCTTGGAAAGTCAGCTAATTTCCAAAAGCCTAAACCAGGCAAAGGGAAAGGGGAAGCTCACTTTTCTCTGGTGCATTACGCTGGTACTGTAGATTATAACATTACTGGTTGGCTGGATAAAAACAAAGACCCACTGAATGAAACTGTGGTGGGACTTTACCAGAAGTCTTCTGTCAAACTTCTTTGCAATCTCTTTTCTACCTATTCCACTGCAGACGCAGGTAAATTCTAGGGTGAATCCTCATAGCTTTAATCAATAACACTATTGTGCACGTTTGATAAATTTAACCCACATTTCTTTTTGTTTCGCCATCCAGGTTCATCCGGTAAAGGAGGAAGCAAGAAGAAGGGGTCATCTTTCCAGACTGTGTCAGCTTTGTTCAAGGTAGAACAATTAAGCATTGCTTGTATATGAAAGATAATTCATCCTACTAAGTATATTTGCCTTAATTTTATATTCTACGTAATATTGCAGGAAAATCTGAACAAACTGATGTCAAACTTGAAGACTACTCACCCACATTTTGTTCGTTGTTTAATCCCTAATGAGACTAAGACTCCAGGTAAAATGCATATATGACTTTAGAGACTGGAGATTGAGTTGGCTCAAATCCCTACTGCTGTTCTGCCCATAACAAGAGTTCCTACCCCATGCTCTGGGTGCTCGAGAGTTCCTACCCCATGCTCTGGGTGCTCGAGAGTTCCTACCCCATGCTCTGGGTGCTCGAGAGTTCCTACCCCATGCTCTGGGTGCTCGAGAGTTCCTACCCCATGCTCTGGGTGCTCGAGAGTTCCTACCCCATGCTCTGGGTGCTCGAGAGTTCCTACCCCATGCTCTAGGTGCTGGAGAGTTCCTACCCCATGCTCTGGGTGCTCGAGAGTTCCTACCCCATGCTCTGGGTGCTCGAGAGTTCCTACCCCATGCTCTGGGTGCTCGAGAGTTCCTACCCCATGCTCTGGGTACTCGAGAGTTCCGACCCCATGCTCTTGGTGCTTGAGAGTTCCTACCCCATGCTCTGGGTACTCGAGAGTTCCTACCCCATGCTCTGGGTGCTCGAGAGTTCCTACCCCATGCTCTGGGTGCTCGAGAGTTCCTACCCCATGCTCTGGGTACTCGAGAGTTCCTACCCCATGCTCTGGGTGCTCGAGAGTTCCTACCCCATGCTCTGGGTACTCGAGAGTTCCGACCCCATGCTCTTGGTGCTTGAGAGTTCCTACCCCATGCTCTGGGTACTCGAGAGTTCCTACCCCATGCTCTGGGTGCTCGAGAGTTCCTACCCCATGCTCTGGGTACTCGAGAGTTCCGACCCCATGCTCTTGGTGCTTGAGAGTTCCTACCCCATGCTCTGGGTACTTGAGAGTTCCTACCCCATGCTCTGGGTGCTCGAGAGTTCCTACCCCATGCTCGGGGTGCTCGAGAGTTCCTACCCCATGCTCGGGGTGCTCGAGAGTTCCTATCCCATGCTCTGGGTGCTCGAGAGTTCCTACCCCATGCTCTGGGTGCTCGAGAGTTCCTATCCCATGCTCTGGGTGCTCGAGAGTTCCTACCCCATGCTCTGGGTGCTCGAGAGTTCCTACCCCATGCTCTGGGTGCTCGAAAGTTCCTACCCCATGCTCTGGGTGCTCGAAAGTTCCTACCCCATGCTCTGGGTGCTCGAAAGTTCCTACCCCATGCTCTGGGTACTCGAGAGTTCCTACCCCATGCTCGGGGTACTCAAGAGTTCCTACCCCATGCTCTGGGTACTCGAGAGTTCCTACCCCATGCTCTGGGTGCTCGAGAGTTCCTACCCCATGCTCGGGGTGCTCGAGAGTTCCTATCCCATGCTCTGGGTGCTCGAAAGTTCCTACCCCATGCTCTGGGTGCTCGAGAGTTCCTACCCCATGCTCTGGGTGCTCGAAAGTTCCTACCTCATGCTCTGGGTGCTCGAGAGTTCCTACCCCATGCTCGGGGTGCTCGAGAGTTCCTACCCCATGCTCTGGGTGCTCGAAAGTTCCTACCTCATGCTCTGGGTGCTCGAGAGTTCCTACCCCATGCTCTGGGTGCTCGAGAGTTCCTACCCCATGCTCGGGGTGCTCGAGAGTTCCTATCCCATGCTCTGGGTGCTCGAGAGTTCCTACCCCATGCTCTGGGTGCTCGAGAGTTCCTACCCCATGCTCTGGGTGCTCGAAAGTTCCTACCTCATGCTCTGGGTGCTCGAGAGTTCCTACCCCATGCTCTGGGTGCTCATTGTTTGAGTCAACTCCATGGAGATGGAGGTATCTCAAATCCAAAGTGCTGTCTTGCCCATAACAAGAGGTCCTATCCTCTGCTCTGGGCGCTTCATTGTCAAAACGACACTGAATAAGTGGAATAGCAAGCTTCTGATCTGTCAGGTTTAGTACAGATATGATATTTAATGGTATAGTAAAAGTGCTTTATATGTATTTGTTAATTTACATACACTATATAAACCATTTCAAAAAGTTAGCACATATGTTTATCTTTCCAGGGGTGATGGATAACCACCTTGTCATCCACCAACTGCGATGCAATGGTGTACTGGAAGGAATTCGAATCTGTCGAAAGGGATTTCCAAGCAGAATTCACTATGGGGACTTTAAACAACGGTAAAAACAAACAAAAAAAGCAAACTACTAATAAAAAGTCTATCAATATCTTAGTCTGATAGATGTAAAGTTAGTTGTACACTTTCAAAAAGATTATAGATGCAGCATGCCAAGCCCCACCCTTAAATACTAACTAATGCAAAAATTATTATCCCCCCAATGAGCCAGGCTCCATTGCTATCACCAATATAACAAATCCCAAAGGCGCAGCAGCTTACTATGCCTCCCATTAAAGCTTAGCCTTTATTCTAGACCTTAAAACCTTCTTTAATTGTTTTTTTAATTAGTAGACTGTAGACACTATATTCCAAATTCTTAAGGTCTCCTTTGTAGCCAATACATCTAACTGACTCTCCAGTTCCAATGTTTGTTCATCCTTAAATATTAGCTCCACCCCAATATTAACATTCTCCAGCTAAGAGGCAGCCATTGCTCCTGCGGTGGAGCCTGTTTAGAAGAAGAGGCCTAGCTGAGGTTTGCCCTACACACCTCTGTATAGGCCTTCCTGTCTCCTCTATCACAACAATACTTGCAAATCAGTGATAGAGCAATGGTTATTTTACCCTTTCCAATAGCTGCACCATTAGAACCAGAGCTTAGACCCACTGGAAAAATCATAAGCCCTTTAAATGAATTAAAAAGATGACTATTTCCATGCCAGGTATAAGGTCCTGAATGCCAGTGCCATTCCTGATGGGCAGTTTATCGACAGCAAGAAGGCGTCTGAAAAGCTGCTTGGCTCCATTGATATTGATCACACCCAGTATAAGTTTGGCCACACAAAGGTTTGTATGATCGTGATACGAGAGGTAAAGGAACTTTTTGATTTTTTAATGTAAATAAAATGCTAAAAAAAAAAGATAAAAATCAAAAGTTCTGCAACTTTCTTATATACTTTACATTTCAATTCCTCGCCATTTCAAAATCTCTGCTTCCTTCACTAACTAGAAACACGAGCCTCATTTTGAACCAGAAAACTGATCTTGGCCTTGTCCTGCGCACATTGCTAAGGATTCTTAACAGGGTGTCCAACGCCTTTTCATTGAGAACTACATCAGCATTCTGGTTGCCTTCAAAGGGCTCTTTGTAACTTTAAGACTAGAGATACAACTATTCCTTAACATATTAAATAATCTGAGAGCCCATATCACGCATCATCCATTGATCATGCTCTGAAAATAACAAACACAAAGCAAAATGCAAGGACCACCATTCAAATTTTTGCTCAAAATGTAATTCAAACAGATTTCTTCTTTCAAATACATGTTGTATCTTTAGTTCAGCTTTTTATGGTTCGATGTATATTTTATTGAAAGTATCATCAAAAATCTTGAATACAAATTTAAAGGAATACCTTCAATCGGGAAGAACACACAAGCGTAATAGGGCACCCTCGGATGCCCGATACCCCTTGCTATCCCATTGCTTAGTAGTTGACTAATCTCCTCTCTGGGGAATCCCAAATCAGATGCAAGCGACGAATAGCGTAGGATTTGTTAACAAATAATAACGTAATAGTAAAAACTTATATATGCCTCAAATGCACAGGGGAAGGAGGGGAATCTGCCCAACTACTGCGATATGGATCATGTTGATACTTTTGGATCACGTCACCAATCTCACTAGTAGGAAAGGAAAAAGAGAAGAGAAAGGGGGAGACAAGAAGACAGAAAAGAAAAGGAAAGGAGGGGGGGCAACTAGTGGCCCTGGGGGTGGGGGGGGGCTTATCAGCCCTGCGGCAGCCATCCATATGTGGGCACCATCAAAAAAAATAGTGTCCCATAGGAGTTGTACTCAGGGCGAGAACACACCATTAGTTAACCATGGATTGAATTAAGCAGAGGAGCGAAAATTTATCCAGGTCGCCCACGTAGCATAATAGAGAATTTAGTGTTGTTTCTAGCCCTTAATTCTTCCATATACCTAATATGGTCCATGGCTTTTACCCACATTTAGCGTGTAGGGGTCACCATGGTGTTCCACAGCTGTGGTATTACCTGTCTTGCTACCAGGAGAAAAAAAATCTGAGGACTCCTTTCTTAATCGAGGCAATAGGGTCTGGGAAGATGGAGAGGAGTGCGATCTCTGGGGAAAAATAAACCTCTATCGCAGTGAGGGCATTGTATAGGGTATTTACTTCACTCCATAAGGAGGACACCAGAGGGCAGGAGCACCAGATGTGAATCATCAACCTTAGGCTATTCAGGCATCTCCAACAATTGCTGCTAACATTGGGATACATCTTAGCCAAGCGCGCCGGAGTACGGTACCACCTAGATAAGATTTTGTAATTCAATTCATGATGCCTGCCTGAGACAGACATCTTGTAGTTTATGATAAAAGATTTGGCCCAGTCGCTGTCTTCAAGATGCTGGCTCAGTTCTCTCTCTTAACTTCCTCTGAAACTCACCCCACCGTCTCGCGCTTCTCCGGCTACCAATATGCCATAGACCGCGGAGATCTCCCCTTTCCATTCAGGGGACGCAGCTCACATCTCCTCAAAGGGGGTGGACTGATGTAATACCTCTGAGACCTGGTCCAGTGTTCAGATTAGGTGGCTTAACTGTAGGTTTTGAAACCCCGCGCCGGCCGTCGCTCCCCCCTCCCAACAGTACTTCCAATGGTTTAATTCCACCCATTGTCATTACGTCCCGGATTCCAGTGACAGAGATCCCCATCCTGCCTAGAAGGGGTAGGCCTCGCGCACCCAACTGAAAGTCTGGATTACCTACCGGAGGTGTCCAGGTGCCGGGCATCGATATCAAGCCTGTTTTTGCTGCGAAGCCATCCTACTGCTTCAGAATAGACCCCAGAAGTGGGGAGACTGCAATCCCCCGGTGTCCGAGGCCCTCCTTAGCCAGAACAAGCCTTGCACTTTAAAAGGGGCTGAATCTTGCTCAACCCACCGTTTTGAAGATCTCCTGAGCATTAGGTCAAGTATACACTTGCTTATTGCCGCTTTATGATACTTTGCGAGGTCCAGGAGACCTACTACTCTCATTACCTTTTTTGGCGTTAAGGTTTTGTAACTCAGTCTAGGTCTAGTTCCATTCCATGCAAATTTCACCAATGCTCTTCTAAGTTGTGTGAAAAAGCTTTTTAGGACCTGAATCAGTAAGGTCTGGAACAGGTAAAGGAACCTCTGAAGGGCGTTCATTTTTATCGCATTGATCCTGCCGAACCACGACAAGGTCAAAGATCGCCACCTCTCCAGGTCCCTCTCCAGCGAGGAGCAGGGGGGCCCATGGTTAAGATTAAACAGATCATCCAACTTGGAGGAAATATGAACACCCAAATACTGGATATGGTCATCTCTCCATTTCAGCGGGAAGTGGGGTTTTAGGTGGGCGACGTCCGAGGGGGGGAGGGTTATATCTAGGTTTATGGATTTGTTGATGTTTATTTTAAAGTTGCTAAACTGACTGACTATATCTTTTGAATTCTTGTATGGCTGGGAGGCTAGTTTGGGGGTTGGTCAGGTAAATGAGCTTGTGCTCAGATTGTGGGGTTGGGAAGCCCTTTATGTCTGAGTTCTGTCTTATAGTGTTTGCAAGGGACTCCATGACTAAGACGTAAAGGGTGGGTGACGGGGCAAACCTGTCTTGTGCCATTGCAGATGTCTACTGGAGATGAGAATCTACCATTGACTCGTATTCATCCGGTGGGGTCATTAAATAAAGCCATAATCCAGCTTTGCAGCCTAGGCCCAAGCCCTATTTTTTTTTGAAGTGTGGCTTCCAAGAAGCCCCATTCCACCCAGTCAAACACCTTTTCGGCATCCACCGAAAGAAGGCACAGGGGTGTTCCTTCCTGCTGAGCCCTTACAATCAGAGATAGGGTCCGTATGGTGTTATCCCGTGCCTCATGGCCCAGGACAAACCCCACCTGGTCTCCATGAATCAGCCCTGGCACGAGGGGTTGCACTCTGGAAGCAATGGTTCTAGCAAAGATTTTAGTGTAGAGAAATTTCTGCACCCAGGGTTGTTGTGGCTTTTGTTTTGTTTTGTAGAGTCTACCCGACCTCTCTCTTGAGCTTAGCACCATGCGATATAAACATTCCTCAAAGAACACATTTCAGGGCCTCCCATTTTATAGGTGGTGCTGTTTCGTCTGTTCTGTGGATTTTGCGAAGTATTCAATAGCCTGGCGTATCTCGTTCAGGCAGCAGGAGTCTCCCAAGAGATTATCATTCAGACGCCAGTTGCGTTGCCCGATCCCCGTATCTCCCCTCGTTTGTGCCCCGTAGATCGGTGCATGGTCTGACCAGATGATCCTACCGATCAAACTTTTGAGCACTAGATGTAGGAGGCTATGCGATATAAATAGGTAGTCCAACCTACTATAGCTGTTGTGAGCAGAGGATTAGTGGCTAAAGTTCTTGACCTCAGGGTGAAAGGTCCTCCAGAGGTCTATGAGTCTGAGCGAGGTCAGCTGTCTCCACAGTCTATGCACGGCCGCCAGGGAAACACCAGACCTACGTGATGTAGAGTCAAGGTGTGGATCCATACATAGGTTCAGATCCCCTCCAAGGACAATCGCGGTTCCAGAGGCAAACCTAGCTAGCTCTCCCAGCACCTGGATTCCGAAGGCAGTCTGGCCTGAATTAGGAAAATAAACATTAGCTACTGTAAGCACCTTTACTCCAAGTTCCAGTTTTAGAAAAAGGTATCTGCCCTCTGCGTCGGCCTCGGTGGAGAGAAGGTTATAAGGAAGGCTTTTGTGTATAGCTATGGAGACTCCACATGACTTTTTGTCAGGATGAGTACCATGCTACCATTGGGGATAAAATCTGTTACTACATTTTGGAACGTGGCTGCTTCTAAAGTGGGTTTCTTGAAACAGAGCAATGAGTATGCGTTTTTATGCATGTGTGCCAGGATCTGGCCTTTTTTGGATGGGCAATTTAGTCCTGTAGCATTGTAAGTACACAAGGATGTACTCATCATGTTGGTGAGATATTGACACGGGAATAACAGAAGGGTTAGGAGGAGGGATATAAAGAGTGGGAAAAAGAAAGCAGCAGGGTGACAAAAATACAGTTTGTCTTAGCTCTTGCTGCAGGAGAGAGACAGGGCTTGTTTGTGGGAGTCCTCTAACCTCTGGAAGTCTCTTTTTGTAGGCAGTGCCCGCAAGTGCTCCTTCTAGTCCCAGGAGTCACCCCGCGACGTCTTGTCTGGGGGTCCGTGGACAGATGAAGGGCTGTAACCGCGGTTATCAATATGGCCCCGGGGGAGGGAGCGATAGCTGTTTTTAGGTGGGAATTGTACCCAGTCAGACGGAGCTTTCTGTTTATGGGTTGCGGCGGCTGCATCATAGTTGGTATTGAGACCCCTATTAAGCTGTGCAGTGTGGCCCCTGTCATGGCCGTTGCCACTTCTAGCAGAGTGACCCATCGCTGGGGACTGAATGTGTGCCATGGCAGGCTTACTGGCACTAAAGCTCTCCAGAGGGCCCCCCTCTAGGCCCTGTGTATGGTGGCTTATAGTGACACCCCCATCCTCTTAGGGTGTTGGAGGGGAAAGGTCTTTGCTCATGGCAGTTATAGGATTCTCTCTTGCTTCTGTGTAGCTGATTGGGCTAAGTGACAGATCACTCCCCTCCCGACTATCACTCCCATCGGGGGACTCTGGTGGCTGGGGGGAGTTCACCTTGTCTGCTGGCACTAGTTTTCTGCGCTGTGCTGCTTCCTCTCTATTCTCCTCTCCTGCTGAGCAGGAGCGATAGCGGTCCCCAGCGCGGCCGGCAGGTCTCGGAGTCCCGTTACTGCTGTCCGGCGGTGAGGAAAAGTTGCACGTGTGATCCACCGCCATCTTTGATCCAGAGCCCACGGTGCTGGGAGCCTGGAGAAAGCACTGAATACCAGCCGGGCCTGCCTCCTGGAGGTGCCGCCGAGCGTCTAGAGATTCTCCTGTGGCCCATGTAAGTGGTGGTGGTGCTGTTGGGCTGCTGTGAATACTTTAATGCGGGTTTTTATCAGTGGGACCGGCGGGAGCTCAAAGCATGGAGTGCTCCCACCACCATCGCCAAGCCATGCCTAGTTCAGCTTTTTTAAAAATGCTGCTTATAGATGTTATCGTGCATCAGTTTGTAAAAGGACAAGATGTCCTTTAAGACCAGGTTAGGGCAGCAGTGTGTTAATTCAGTCCTAAGCTCTTGCTCATGACCAGAAGGTTGTGGGTTCAATCCCCGCTTGGTTCCGGTAGCCGGCTCCAGGTTGACTCAGCCTTCCATCTTTCAGAGATTGGCAAAATGAGTACCCAGCTTGTTGGGGTGTAATAGATGACTAAGGAAGGCAATGGCAAACCACCCTGCAAGAACAGTCTGCCAAGATGTCACGCTACGAGTCAGTTATGATTAAGGTGCTTGCACCAGGGGACTTTACCTATATAATATCTATCATCTTCCACCTCTTTAGCACCGAGCTTCCTACATTGCAGGGTGGTTAGGGTATCTGGATCGGGCTGTCAGAGCTGTACCACCACCTGTGGGTTGCTGAATAGAGTGTTGTGGAGTGGAGAGCTAGTTCTTCTGCTTTGACCCACGTATCTGGAGTATAACACCTGCTCTACAACAACTAGTCTATGCACTGAGCTAAATAGTTCTGAACTATACTGTACATTGTAGCAAATCCTTTGAGTTACTTGCGCTACTGCTTAGCCCATGCAGGATTGTCTTAATTGAAACATTTTAACCATCAGTCCTGTGGACAGGAGTAGATCTTAAATTTTTTTATACTTTTTACTGGTAAAATGAAATTTTATTACTGCTCAAAAGCACAAATTTTGATAATCGAGGAAACTGAATAAGGGGTTTGAGAATTTTGTAGAAGTAAGAAAAATCTTCTGTCCTAGGTCTTCTTCAAAGCGGGTCTTCTAGGTATTTTGGAAGAAATGCGAGATGAACGTCTAGCACAGCTGATCACGCGCACCCAGGCTATCTGTAGAGGATACCTCATGAGAGAAGAGTTCAAGAAAATGGTGGAAAGAAGGTAATTTTATTTTAATGTAAAAGATGTCTGCTGCAGATCTGGGGAAGCATATTAATTATTCCACAAGACTCCTGCTCGATTCGCAATCTGATTGGTTGTTTGGTGATTCAGCCAACCCAAACAACCAATCAGGTTGCTGGAATTGTGAATCAGCCAACCCAAACAACCAATCAGGTTGTGAATCGAGCAGAAGTCTTGTGGAAAGAGTTAATATGGTCTGGGAAAAGGTGAGGAAGTGGCGTAGATTTTCATAGCAACCAATCGATCACAGTTAATTTCAAAGGCCCTTAGAAAATTGTGTAAATCTATGGGTAACCTCTCCGATCTCCCTCTGCATGACTTCTCATTCCGCACCTCCCCTCTCCACTAATGAGTCTTGTCTAGTCTTGTTTTAGTGCAGCTCTTGCTTATCTATCGGGACCATGAAAAGGGTCCAGTGAGAAGGGCAGCTGCCTAGTGTGCTGCAAAAATATATGGAGAGTACACCACATGAGTACCGTAGCTAGAAATACTGTATATTGCTATGTTGGCACTATTATCTGGGAGTGTACTGGGCACCATTATGTGGGTACTATAACCAACAATACTTTTTATATATGCTGTGTGTCTGATGCTGTCTGTTTTTGGTAATTATACTTCAAAATTGATTCCTTTAAGTGACAAGTATAAAGCAAAATGAGAGGGATTTTCGCACTTTAACACAGCTGTTAAAAATAAAAAAGGCAATACTAACTTCCATTGAGCACTCCCCCTTCCCAAGTAAACAGTTGAGTGGCTCCAGGTCCCAGTATTTGTCTGGCAAAAGTCAGGTGACAGCTGCAGCCAATTAAATCAGAAACTGCCGTTCACCACCTGTTCTATCAGTGGTCACCTGACTTCCCCTGGACGTACATACTTGGAGTTGGAGTCACTCAGCTGTTTCCTGTGGGCTGAGGAGAGGTGAGATTCTCAGTTTAAAAAAAATTAAAGTTGGAAAATCCCTTTAAACCTCAGACTGCTTACACCTACAGTACCAGTAAAAGGGCAATAAGTAACAAAAACAGACAGTTGGAATGCTATATCAATCTGAGGGGTTAGTTTTGGCCCTTCAAAAAATAAGTTGCTTAATAAAATGAAAGGCAGGTGGTCAAAGAAAGTAAAACACATTCCAAAAATTCTGCAATAGGGTTTTCTGAGACCCCCCAAAAATGTAGAAAAAGGCTTGGAATGTTCTAAAATAAAAAGAATCTTTAATCTGCTCGCTGTTTTAGCACCTATGCACCAATCTCTGTTCCAGCGCTGCAGCAATGATGATCTCAACTCCCCCATGTGATCGCTGAGTCCAGTGATTGCCAAAGAATTGGGCTGCAGAAAGTGTTGGTCCCTGGGGGGGGGGGGGGGGAAGGATCAAGAGGAGGCTGAAGTGCTAAATAAGTTATTTGGCTCTATGAATAAAGGAGAGATGTAGATGGTGCCAGTACTGTTAACGCATCAATACTTAGCTGGCTGTATATAGTTTCGGGCAAGACATCAGGATGAGAGGAATTACATCGAAGAGCTCTTAAAGGGAACTTGTCTCCAGTATTTCACTTATTTAGCTTCATTGGCCAGCAGGGGATGAAAAACCACTTCTAATACCCTCTTTTCCTAATGAGCCCATGTCTCTCCACCGCTAGGTTCCAAAGTTATCTCACGGATTCATGAGCCGCTTAGGCTAACCGTGTCCCTTTTCTCCTGATAGACAGGTCATTGCATCTCCCTTACTCAGGGAATGCTGTCAATAAAGAAAAAGGGGAGATGGTTGGCTTAGTAGCTCAAGAATCTGCATGACTCTTCTCAGCCAGTTAAATCGTATTTTGTTGCCTTGCATATGGTGCGGGATAACTTTAGAACCTAATTATGGAGCTACTTGAGCTCATTAGGAAAAGAAAAGCCATTAGAAGTGATTGCTTTTTTTCATCCCCTGACAGCCAGTGAATTCAATATTAGGGATGAGATGGGGTTGACAGGTTCACTTTAAAGAACTCAGCTCAGTTATTGTTGTGCCCCTGTTCATAGTGCCAAGGGATTGGTGCAAAGTAAATGTAGTGTCTGTTTTCAAAAAGGGCTCTTGGTCTTCCCCAGGCAATTATGGATCAGTAAGCTTAAACCCTTAGGGACGGCCAATAGGCCTTTTTACTGACCTCAGTAATAAGCATTACATTTGCATATGCATCTTTTAAGGCGGTGGCTTAGCAGACTACTGACAGCCAGGCCCCTGCTCTAACCGCCAGATGAGGAGAAATTCAGATCCTGGCATTAAACTACTTGAATGCTACAATCAAAAGCAAATGCATTGTAAGCAGATGACAGAGGGAGGGGGATCCTTCTGTCACCCGTTGGCACCCTGCAGTGCGATTGCAAGATACTTATGTATTCCCATGGCAGCTGGAAGCCTGGCGAATGCCTCCATATCTGCCATGTAACTCAGCTTATTAGACCCCGGCTCCGGCAGAGTCTAATAGGCTGCTGTTGAAGCCTTAGTAGAATGCACTACATATGTAATGCAGTGTACTGTCCATCTTCAGGTCCCTTTGGGGGTTTAAAGAATAGCATCAAGCGTTCAATAAAGTTTAATTTAAAGGTAAACAAACATCAGTTAAAAAAAACATTTTTTTTCCCTCACAAAAATTCTTTTTAAATAGATAAAATGCCTAAGAAAAATTTTAAGCACATATGTATTACAGTGTTTGAAATGACCCAGACAAAGGAAATATTTATGGCACAGGGTGATCACCATTAAAATTTACAAAACTAATGCCAGAATTACTTTTTCTTTTGTTCACCTCCCAAAAAAAGCAAGAAAAAGCAATCCAAATTCATACGTACCTTAAACTGGCACTAATAACTACAGCTCTTCCCACAAAAAAGACCTCTCGGAACTCTCTCGCCGGAAAAATAAAAATAAGGTATATTGGTTTAGAAAGTTTAATCAGTAGTTGGATTGAAATCTGATTTGACCCATTATGAGCAAGCACTGTAAATTTACGGTGCTTAGTCCCGGGCTTAAAGCCCAGCCATATGTAAAAATATGGTGGGGAGTAAAGCCTCTACTTCTGAAATTAATCAGAAGCAGGACAGGTTGTCAGCTATTAGTCACAGCTGATAACCCAGGGGAGAAGGGAGAAGGGAGAAGTGGGTTTTAACCCTTTTCGCCTCCTGCTTTATTTAGTACACAGCGCTCAATGAGCGCTACGTACTAAAAAAGTGAAAGTGGAAGTATAACTTTCACTACGTGAGCCGGCAGTCAGTGACCCCTGGGTGACCTCTGGCACAGCAAAGCTACAGGGTCCCAGCAGCCCCTGATCAGCTCTGTCAGTGACTAATGTCACTACAGGGGATGTTTTCCCGGTAACTGGGGCTCCTATGGACGCCCCAACTAAAGTGGAAAAATGTCAAATTTAAAAAAGGAAACAAAAACCTGTGACTGTCCCCCAGAGGTCTTACATGATGTCATGGGGGACATGGAAAAAAGAATAATTACTGTGTCTTATAGAGCGAATGTGCCGAAATTCGTTGTAATCGCCATTTTTTCACGTGATTAAGAGTTTAACACACAACACCGATTTAGTTAGTGCGATTGCACGTTAAACTCGCAATCGCACAAACAAATGTGTGATTAGTTCAGTTTTCTCTTCTTCCTACTGCCACCCATACGTGACGCTGATTGGTGGTAAGTGCCGGCGGGAACTGCTGCTGCTCCCCACCTCCACCAAACTGCTTCTTCTCTCCACTGAACAGCGGCTGTGACACGGAGCTCCGTTTTTTCAGACTCTGCTGCTTCTTCTGCTCCATCGATCGGCACTAACCCTGCACTGTCCCTTGGTGAGTTCAAAACATTTTTTCCCTATTTTCCCGCTGTAAAACGGGGGTGCGTCTTATACAACGAAAAATATGGTAGATAAGTAAAAAAAAGACAGAATAAAACAATATATACATTAAGATAATAAATAGGGATGAGCGAGTATACTCACTAAGGCACTACTCGTCCGAGTAATGTGCCTTAGCCGAGTATCTCCCTGCTCGTCCCTGAAGATTCGGAAGCCGCCGCAGCTGACAGGTGAGTCGCGGCGGGAAGCAGGGGAGAGCGGGCGGGAGAGAGGGAGAGAGAGATCTCCCCTCCACTCCTCTCCGCTCTGCCCCGCAGCTCCCCGCCCCGCGCCGCCCCCCCGAATCTTTAAGGATGAGCAGGGAGATACTTGTCTAAGGCACATTACTCGAGCGAGTAGTGCCTTAGCGAGTATACTCGCTCATCCCTAATAATAAACCAAAATCGTCGCTATATGTGCTCTGTAACCCCAAACCATACATCTTATATATCAAAACGTCCGAAACAAATGGAGGAACCCATTCTCGTACTTTATTTTAGTGTAAATATACTAATAAAAAAAAAACTATAAATGTTAAATCTTTTTTTTTTTTTAGCTTTTTACCCCCAGTAAAACAAAAAACTGTGAAAAAGATATTAAAAGAATTAGCCCTATATGGGCTCATGTCCACGAGCGGCATGGAATTCTGCCACGGATTTCCGCTGCGGGACTACCGTATTTAAAAACGGAAGTGAGGATGGAATTCTACCACAAATTTCTGCGCTGTCCATTTATACTATATTAAGGGCTTATGCCCACGAGCATTGCGGAATTCTGATGCGGATTTCTGCTGCGGGAGTATCGTGTTTAAAAACGTGAGTGATCACAGAATTCCACTGTGGATTTCCGTTGTCTCCATTAAGGCTGCCTGTCCACGGATGTAGCAATATCACGCAGCAGATCTCCGCTGCGGGAGCCACCGTCGGGGAGCAGGAGACAGCTGATGGTTCTCCGCACTGAGCCTATCTGACAGATAGGCTCACCGCAGATAATCGCAGCATGCTATGATTCTCTGCTTGTCCACAGGGGGCTGCGTTCCCCACGGCCGGATTATCGCTGCGGGGAACGCAATGAAAATTCGCCCATGGACAGGCAGCCTAATACTATATTAATGGAGACCACCTGCTGCGGAAATCCGCAGTGAAATAGAACATGCTGCAATTTTTTTCTCTGCAGCGGAAATTCGCTCCAGAATTCTGCGTGTGAGCATTGGCAGCAGGAAAGCTATTAGGCTCAATAGAACCTAATAGCTGCGGATTTCCGCCGCGGGAAACGCAGCAGAAATCCGTCCGTGGCCATTGGCCCTATGTCATGAAAAAAACCGCAGCAAAAATAATTTTGGTATCTAAAGGAAAAAAGTAGGGCAGTAAAACCACCACATGGGTAAAATCCCTAAAAAGTGTCTGGTCCTTAAGGTACAAAAGAGCCTGGTCCTTAAGGCCTCATGTCCACGGGGAAAATAAGAATTAAAATCTGCAGCGTTTTTCCCGCACGCGGATCCGCGCCCCATAGGAATGCATTGACCACCCGCAGGTAGATAAATACCCGCGGATGGTATTTAAAAGTAAATTTAAAAATTTCTGGAGCATGAAAAAAAATGGACATGCTCCATTTTAGTGCGGATCACTCGTGCGGAGCTCATAGAGCACATAGCTCAATTGATCTCCCGCATGAAAAATAAAAGACAATTACAGTGCATCCGCAGCCCAAATCCGCGTTACAAATCTGCAGTGGATCTGATTTTCCCCGTGGACATGAGGCCTAAGGGGTTAAGGATCGTATCCAGATAGCTGTGGTCAATGTTTTCTACTCAAAATGGTCTAGTAGTAAGAGATGAACCCAACGCTGACCCTTGGGGTACATTATTTCATGTATTTACTAATGACATATGAGATAGGATTAGTAGCACAGCCTCTATTTTCGCAGGTGACACTGAGATGTGTAGTGTAATGCAGTCTATGGAAAGTGTTCATAAGTTGCAAGCTGATTTGGAGTGTTTGGGCATACACCTGTCTAATCGGGTTCAATGCGGATACATCTAAAGTTATGCATCTGTTTACTAATAATCTGCATACACAATGTGCTATGGGGAGTAAAACTGGAAGCATCTTTTACAGAGGAGGATTTGGGTGTAGTGGTGGATCACAGACTAGATAGCAGCCTGCAATGTCAATCAGCTGCTTCTAAGGCCACCAATATATTGTCCTATTTTCAAACCAAGACAAAAAAAATATGTCACAACAATGTAAAGTTGAAGGGGGGAGGGGAGATATTTTAACAAGTTTGCCTTGTAATGATGGCCAAAGACACATGGAATGTTGTTCCAATATGTTCCATGATTTTCCAAAATTTTAAGGGAGAGAGGGATTGTCTTTACTATATAAGGGTCAAACGAGGGGATGCCAGTATTTTTTTTTTTTGTGATTGTTCCCAGTGAGAGAAACCAAGTAATCGTGTAGATTAATAGCTAACAAAAATGCATGATGTAGCGAGCTTTCGAACCTACTCAAGGTTCTTCCTCAGGCCTGATGAAATAAATCTGAAGAGGCGTATGTGTGTATGTGTATGTGTGTATGTGTGTGTGTATATATATATATATATATATATATATATATATATACACACACACTTAAGAAAAGGCACAGACATGGATGTGATTAATTTGCACTTAAAAGAATACCACAACAGGATGAGTAGAGAAATAAATACTTAACTAGTCCACTGATAAAGATGTGAAGGTTCTATGGCCTCTGAATTAGTCTTAGGGGGTCACCATTACAATGTATCATATCTACAAGATTACTTGGTTTCTCTTGCTGGGAACAATCACATTTTGCTCTACTAGCTAACACGGTACCAACGTTTTTTCATTAGTGTATATTATGACACTCATCCCTGCTCTATTTACAATAGAGATTCCATCACAACGATTCAGTACAACATCCGATCATTCATGAATGTCAAGCACTGGCCATGGATGAAGTTGTTCTTCAAGATCAAACCGCTTCTGAAGAGTGCAGAGACAGAAAAAGAAATGCAGAACTTGAAAGAAGAAATGGAGAAGACCAAGGAGTTGCTGGCCAAGTCAGAAGCTCAGAGAAAAGATGTAGAGGAGAAACTGGTGTCTCTTACACAAGAGAAAAATGACCTGGCGGTCCAAGTCCAATCGGTACTTTTTTTTTTTGTCAGAAATATTGATGAGCTGTTGATTGATTTATCATTGTCTTCAGGACTGAATATCCCGAATAAATATCCCTCTAAATATCCCTATTTTTATCCCATAAATAGTGTATAGTGGTGCTAATCCATACATTTGCCTATCTTGAATCATTTCACTCTAATCACATCTAGAGCTGTTGTAACACAGTCATACCCTCAAAGAGACGCCAACGTCTGTAATGCGCAGGTATATTTATCCTGTGAGTGGCTCTAACAATGGCAACACCCAGGCGTGGGATATTGCAGGGAAGAATTAACTACTCATGCATACGGCTGGAGTTGGGAGGGTGTAGTGCATGAACCTGTCACAGTGGCACTTACCAACTCTTGGTCGTGGAGGGAGTTACCGCAGCAGAGGATAGGGCCAGTAGTCCTCAGGATGATGGAGGTTGTAGTTGTCAGTTTGTAATGCCACCGTTCCACACACCGGCATTCATACACGCCGGATGAATAAACACTGACAAGTGTATCGTACCTCAGGTCCTCAGGAACAGTTGGGGCGTGGAAAAACTTTTACTTAGGAAACTTTTCAAAACAGGTAATGAGAGGTACATTCACAGCAGTAGTTACAAACAGAGGCTCAGAGGTTGGGAGGCAAAAATACACAGGAACAATACGGCCCTATAGTCTACAGGGTATGCAGCCTATAGGGTATCTATATGTCACTGGTCCTGGACATTAAATATATACTTTGGAGGAGTTACAAAGACAAGATCATCTCCACATACTCTCTGGCAAGACTTAGTTTAAATGCACCCTGCACACTCTCTGCGTGGGTGTAAAAATCACGTACCTCTGTGTGGTGGTCTTCTGGCGGACGGCCACACAGGAAAAATCAATGCCATGATATGAATGGGTACCTGTGTCAGTAGCAATTTGGGTTTTGGTGTGCTCTTTCTCTCTCTTTTTGGTGTGAACTCACTCCTCTACATCCATACTTCATACGCCACGGGTCTTTCCTTCTCTTCCATCTTCGCCAACATGGAACCTGATGGTGCTCCCATGTGACTCTGTGTTAGTTCCCTCAGCAGGAAAGATGGAACCCTGCTCCAACACAGATTGAAGAAGAACCCTTCCCGCGCCCAGGCACACACATTTATCACCTTACTTGTACCACATGACACAGTAAGATAGATACATTCAGCAGCAGAGCTTACAGGCGATGATTTTATGCGAGTTACCCCTCAGACACCGCAGCTGTGCAACACACATACTGAAAATTGACATGACCGTTTTGCACAGTGCATCCACATAAGACAATATATGTATGACGAATTTGGTGGGGACCAGGATGACACTCTGGGACACTACACTGTGCAATACACATAACTGGTGACAGGACAATTAGCACAGTGCATCCACATGACACTCCTGGACTCTACACTGCGTTCACAGGTCTGATGGTTGGCCCTTGGCTGCACCATGCCTGCTCAGCTCTTGCACAAAATATAGTCTGTAGTATAGTGTATATATCTTAAATACATAAATGTGGTGCTCTACAAATCATTGTTTACCTTCTCTAAAAAAGGAAAATCAGAATTTGTCTGATGCGGAGGAAAGATGTGACGAGCTGATAAAGACGAAGATCCAAATGGAGGCAAAAATGAAGGAAATGATGGACAGACTGGAAGATGAAGAGCAGATGAGTTCTGAACTTACAGCCCGGAGAAGGAAACTGGAAGACGAGACCATTGAGCTGAAGAAGGACCTTGATGATCTAGAGCTGACTTTGGCCAAAGTTGAGAAGGAGAAACATGCCACAGAAAATAAGGTGTGTATGTATGGAGTGCCGAATTATAGTAGTCTTGTAAATGAGGGGGGCAGTATTATAGTTTTCTTGTAAATGAGGGGGGCAGTATCATAGTATTTTTGTACATGAGGGGGACAGTGTTCTAGTATTCTTGTACATGAGGGGGCAGTATTCTAGTAGTCTTGTACATGAGGGGGACAGTGTTCTAGTATTCTTGTACATGAGGGGGCAGTATTCTAGTAGTCTTGTACATGAGGGGGCAGTGTTCTAGTAGTCTTGTACATGAGGGGGCAGTATTCTAGTAGTCTTGTACATGAGGGGGCAGTAGTCTAGTTGTCTTGTACATGAGGGGGGCAGTATCATAGTATTCTTGTACATGAGGGGGCAGTGTTCTAGTATTCTTGTACATGATGGGGCAGTAGTCTAGTAGTCTTGTACATGAGGGGGCAGTAGTCTAGTAGTCTTGTACATGAGCGGGCAGTAGTCTAGTAGTCTTGTACATGAGGGAGCAGTAGTCTAGTTTTCTTGTACATGAGGGGGCGGTAGTCTAGTTTTCTTGTACATGAGGGGGCAGTATACATTTTATTGAAAATTGATAAACCTTGTCGCCTTTCATTAGGTGAAGAATTTAACTGAAGAAATGGCTGCGTTGGAGGAGACTGTTGTCAAACTCAGCAAAGAAAAGAAAAGCATCCAAGAGGCTCATCAACAAACACTCGATGACCTACAGGCAGAAGAAGACAAAGTCAACAGTCTTGTGAAAATGAAGATGAAACTAGAGCAGCAAGTGGATGAAGTATGTGGGTCTATGTCATGGAACATATTCACTATTTATGATCCTGCTGATGGATTCTAATAACTATCTTGATTTATGTAGTAGCAACTTAATCCACAGATCTTTACAAATCTACTTAACATCTACAAAGTCAGACAATACGTTCAGTATTAGAATAATGCACAATTTGAGCAAAAGTAGTGAGGGCCATGCCTGGAAGTGCTTACACTCCGAGGAGATAGGGGTGACATGAGGTAAAAGGGCTTGTTCTATGCAAGGGTCCTCCATCTCTTACTAAATAAGCTACTATACATAAAGCTGCATGAGCCCAAATATAAAGTGCCTTTCAATGCATTGAGTGTTTGGAATACTATGGAATGACTGGATCAGGTTCTGAGGGAGAATGTAGAAAAAAAAGGGCAGAGTTGGATTGGGGAATGTTGGGTCTCGAAAGAGGTGTTTTCAGAGCATGCTTAAAACTGTGGCTATTGGTGATTACCCAGATTGTTGGGGGTAGCACATTCCAGAGAACTGGTGCAACTCATGAAAAGTCTTAGACATGGGAGTGAGAGGTTCAGATTATGGAGGAACTTAATCTGAGATCATTAGCAGAACAGAGAAGCGGTAGGGTGGTAGACTGAGATGAGGGATGAGATAGTAAGAGATTCAGCCCTGTAGAGAACTTTATGGATGAGAGTGCTCAGTTAGTTGTATTAAGTGGATGGGTAACCATGCATTGACTGGCACATTTCCTTAGAAATTATATAAATCTGACATTTCAGCTCTCTCCAGTTTTCCATGAGTTTTATAGACTTACATTTGAAATATGAAATATTTCTCTCCTGTATTTCAGCTGGAATCGGCTCTTGAGCAGGAAAAGAAAATTCGCGCTGACCTAGAAAGAACCAAAAGGAAACTGGAGGGGGATTTGAAGCTGAGCCAAGATACAATAATGGACCTAGAAAACGATAAGGTCAACTCGGAGGATAAACTTAAAAAGTAAGGAACAGTTAACCTTCTAAATGGTAACATTTTAGGATCACGCTCATCAACCAGATTTTTTTTTCTTATAACTAAGTGTATTCATTTCTCATGTTGCTTAGTAAACAGATTTTGATACGTTTCCATAGGTACCTGGTCATTGATGATTAAGTATTGGGTCCCAGCCTCCATCTTCCTATTTTTGGCTGCCAAGAGCAGAAGTGTTAGAGGATTATGAACGATACAATGTCAGAACTTCACTCTAGATCAGTGACAACACCGGGTCCCAACAAAACAGTGGTGTACCGTGATGGGTCGCAGGGATTGCAATGGCAACTGGGCCCCTGTGCCGAGGAGGCCCAGAGGCCCCGCCATATACAAAATGCAGATTGTGTGCATTACCAGCATGGTCGGCTGCGTGATTGGTGCATCCGACAGTGTGTGGTTATGGGAGTAGGAGGGAGGCAGAGTAGAGGGAGGCAGCACCCGCAATTTGCCACTTGCAGAGGGGGAACGCTGT
Source organism: Eleutherodactylus coqui (assembly GCF_035609145.1). Taxonomy (NCBI): domain Eukaryota; kingdom Metazoa; phylum Chordata; class Amphibia; order Anura; family Eleutherodactylidae; genus Eleutherodactylus; species Eleutherodactylus coqui. The sequence continues at coordinate 99,999,218 of NC_089849.1, forward strand.
TACCGGGGAGCCGGCAGCCAATTACAGGCTGCAGACTTGCACTGCATGGGGTCCTCCCACTGATAGGCTGCAGTTGTGAGTGGTCACAGTATCAATGTACTGCCGGCCAGCGATTACCAGGGAAAGGGTCTAAGTCCCCTCTTTCCTCACCTCCGGAGCGATGGATGCACATCCAGTAAATGAAAGTGCAGGAGGACCTTTGGTTGCATAAGAATGTACATCCAGTCATGTGATGCAATCATGTGATCAACGGTCCTGGACTTTAATTTACAGGATGCCCAGACATCGCTCCAGAGGGGAGTAGAAAGGGGAGAGTACTCAAGTATGTATAGCTGGTATAACTTATAATGGCTGTACATATCGAATTATATACAGGAGATCTCCAGGTTACACCAGCATGCTCCATATCGCTATATACAGTAAATGTATACCCCCTGTATATAGTGATATGTACCATGCTGGTGTAACCTGGAGATCTCCTGTATATAATTATATATGTACAGCTGGTATAACCTGGGTACATACTGTATATGATGCACACAACTAAAATATGCATCAGAAAGCTGCATACAGTTAAAAATAAAACTAACAAAAAAACAAAATGTATGTATTTGAATCCACATGCGGTTTTTAATGGTGCATGCAGTTTTTTTATGTGTTATTTTAATTGTAGTTCAAAAATGCAACAAAAAACATCAACACAGCCTAAGGCCGGCTGCACACAAGCGGGTCAGATTCCGCATGCGTGAGACTGCAGTGGACCCTGTGCCCGGCTGGCATCCACGCGTACATTTCTTTTCTTCTTCTTTTCTGTACTGCGGATGGTCTAGCCAAGCTCACCGTCAGACATGCGCAAAACAGTTTTTTTTTAATTTTTTTAAATCCTTGCTTTTCGCTGTCACTCGGTTTACCTGCGACCTTTACACAATGTCAAGGGACGCGGAAAGGCCATTATCACGCTTGCCGACGTGCGATGTCCCCACGGATGTGAGGGGTTTTTGTGTTAAAACCAGTCCGTATCACATTGGGGAAGTAGTGATACTTTTTAGCCACAGCGGAGTATCACAGTGTTTCCCATTATTTTCAATGGGAAGGGTAAACCTTGCATTGCACTCACATGCACCTCGTACACCATGCAATGCTGTGCCGGCCCCATTAAAACAACAGGCGATGAGAAGCGTTCCATGGGAACGCCCAAGGATAGGACATGTCACGATATTTTCATGCGATGCGAGGGAAAAACTTGCTCGTGTATGATCCCATTCAAAAGAATAGGATTCATATTCGTTCGTGATTTGTGCATCTTGCAATGCACAAATCTTGTGTGAAAGCGGCATAAAGGGGCTACAAACAGATTTTCTCGTAGTCCAGGAAATGAATCCTGTTTAGGAAACTTACGCCAAGGGGCTAGATCATGTATGTAAATTTGCACAGTTTGGGTACGGGTACAGATGGATGAGGGTGAGGGGTCCAGCTGAATGTTAGCGCCCGGGCCCCTGAGCTTTTAGCTACGCCCCTGGAACAAAATATTGAGATGTGGTGTTATCACTCATGGGCCATAATTGCTGTTGCTAAGCAATAGCCCACACACTTTGCTTTGACAGTTTTTTCACGGATTTGGATTTTAATTTTTTAATTCCTCATTTACTTTCAAAGTTTTTTTTCAAAACTTTGCTGGTTATTCTTGCAAGAAGACAATTGTTTAAGGCCGCCTGCAGATGGGCAGGTCGGATCCGGCGGCGAGAATTCTCGCCTCGGGACCCGACCCCAGCGCCTGCAGGGACGAGCGCATACTCACCCGCGCTTGGCGCCCCGGCTCTTTCATGTGCCGGCTGCATGCGCAGACCGGAGCCGGCGGCCGGGTGAGTGACGTTTCTGTGCGAGGCTCTGCGAGCCCCGCACAGAAATAGGACATGCCGCGGTTTGTTTGCCGCGTGACATTTCGCGCAGCCAAACCGCGGCCATCTGCATAGGAGTGCGTATTGTAATGCACTCCTATGCAGGCTTTCAGTGGCGGAAATCCCGCGGAAAATCCCGCCGCGGGATTTCCGCCCATGTGCAGGCGGCCTAATTCAAACCTGCTGTTAGATACATGACACAACAGCTGAGCACCAGCTATGTAAGGGGACTCTTTATACAGGTCGATAGTCATACGTAATGGTTCTTTGGAGTCATCACTAGGGAGACTATTATCATGTGTAAACATGGAACCCAACATGGCAAGTGAGTGAGAATCGTTCACTTTTCAGAGTCTCCTCTTTTCAGCTCTCGTAAAAACCAAGTGACTGTTGGCTTGTTTAAACAGGCAGTTGCTTATCTATGAACAACTGCCTGTTTACACTGAATGGAGGCGGGCGGCCAGAAGAGATCTCTGGTGCGCTTCGCCTCCATTCAGTGAGCGATCATCACTCCTGTGTAAAAGTACAGGAGAGATAGTCATTGGGACAGCTGTTGGGCACTTAAGCACCTGACAGTCGCCCCATGTAAAAGTGCCTGAACTGTCAGAACTTTTACAATGCTCTTTGGTAACAGGAAACTAGAAAACTTCTGAATTTCGCTTAAGTCCTAAACGGAGCATAGAACAAAATGGCAAAATGTATTTTCCTTTTGACTTACAGTCATGAACTATATGTAGTATTTGTACATTTGGTTCCCCAATAACTGGAGCTGTGTCTTCTTTATGTGATATGGTAGAAAGGATTTTGAAGTTTCTGAGATACAGAGGAAAACTGAAGATGAGCAGATGATCAGCGCTCAACTGCAGAAGAAAATTAAGGAACTACAGGTATCTGCATAGAGATGTGTGTATTGGTGGTTCTTCATAGTCTTATTCACACTTGAAGTTCAGAGAAGAATCTTTTTCGCCCGGTAGATTAAAGTAGACCATCCATCCAGCATTAAATGGTTCTTCAGTTTGAACAAACCCTACTTGCTTGAAAGGCTCTTTGACAATAAGCAGATTACCAAGTGATGAGAAATTTAAACTCTTGCTACCAGATTTCTCCAATAGTGCCACTAAAGGGGAAATGACATAATGTCCATTAAAATTAATGCTTTTTTTGTGTAATGAAGGAAAGTACTAGTTCTCCAGATAAGGATCTGGCACATAGGTTTCCTCTTTACTAAATCATCAAACTCTACAGAAAGATAGTAGACTAGGCCTTGGTTTGAACTTGTGCATTTCACTTTGCTAAAGGCTAGTAATGAAGAACTACATGAAGAAATTGAAGCAGAACGGACAGCTCGAGCCAAGGTAGAGAAACAACGGGCAGAATTGTCTAGAGAGTTAGAAGATATCAGTGAAAGACTGGAAGAAGCTGGTGGAGCAAGTGCTGTTCAGGTCGAATTGAACAAGAAGAGGGAAGCAGAATTCCACAAACTGCGTCGAGATCTAGAAGAAGCCACCCTACATCATGAATCTCTCTCGGCTACCCTGAGAAAAAAACAGGCAGACAGCATGGCTGAACTTGGAGAGCAAATCGAAAACCTTCAACGGGTCAAACAGAAACTTGAGAAAGAGAAGACTGAACTCAAAATGGAAATAGATGACCTGGCGGGAAACATGGAGTCTATCTCCAAGTCTAAGGTGAGACGTTAACCTGCCACTAACCAATCCTAATCATAGATTTTCAAGTTAACCAATTACCATAAATATTCCCTGATGTATAATCTCATGGACATACGAATGATAATTATACTGTTGCTCAATTGGTCTACTATTCTAGAATACTTCCTGTTTGCCCAAATTTATTTTCTAATGCTTAAAATCTCAAGGAAATCTATGATATCATGTAAATTATTATTTTTGTAGGCGAATCTAGAAAAAGTGTGCCGGGTGTTGGAGGACCAACTATCTGAAATGAAGGCTAAACATGAAGACAATGTTCGACTTATCAATGACCTTACCACGCAAAAGGCTCGTCTACAGAATGAACATGGTTCGTATTGTTCAGTTGTTTGGTTGTTCAAGAAAGTGTCATAAAAAATATTTCTGGAACATTGGGATCTAACCTAATGCTACCTAAAATCTTAGAAATATTGGCTCTAATCTTAAGGTTTCTATGTTAGGAGAATCATCTCATTTGATTGAAGAAAAAGAGGCTCTGATTACTCAACTGAGCAGAGGCAAAACAGCCTTCACGCAACAGATAGAGGACTTTAGAAGACTCCTTGAAGAAGAAACCAAGGTAAGAGAACTTCCCTCAATTGACGCATCCAAATGTTTATAAGGCTTCTTTCAGATAGCTGATATTTTGATGGTGTTGACGCTCTTTAGTGGTGCTTTTTTGGGGTTTTATTGGTCACACATAGAATTCTGTTTAGTGTTTTATATATATATATATATATATATATATATATATATATATATATATATATATACGTGAAAGCCCTCATTCACTGACTGACTCACCACTAATTCTCTAACTTCCCGATGTCATACAAACATGAAATTTGGCAGGACCATTCTTTAAGTCCTAAATAGGAAAAGTAAAGGGGTCACAACTTGATTATTCAATGCTAATTGCAAAGCTAAGTGCGCCTCTATAAATGTAACTTCCCGATGTCGTACAAGTGTGAAATTTGGCATGAGCATTCTTTTGTACTAAATGAAGAGAGTGGGAGGGGTGGCACATTCTGCAGAGGGACATCTGTACATGCAGCCTGAGGAGAATCTAACAATCCTCTATATTTATACATATTTTATTCCTCTGTTACTCTAAAGTAACCTTGACTTCATAAAATTTTCACCTGTATCAAATTAACTTGGTGAGGCCGGTTATATCAGCTAGTTTTCCTATAACGGAGAAAATGAAAAAATGGCATTTTCCCAAAATAAACTAACATCAGCCTAATATTGTTTCTTTTAGGCTAAAAACGCCCTTGCACATGCTCTCCAGTCCGCTCGTCATGACTGTGATCTTCTACGTGAGCAATATGATGAGGAGCAAGAAGCTAAATCAGAGCTTCAGCGCACGTTGTCCAAAGCCAATAATGAAGTGGCAACGTGGAGGACCAAGTATGAGACAGATGCCATACAACGGACCGAGGAACTAGAAGAAGCCAAGTGAGTTAATGATATTACCCATCCATAGTGTAGGAACTACCGCTGTAGCAGCCATAGTAGCTGCTATGGGACGGATGGCTGTCATCAGGGCAAAATGTAAAGTAAAAATGGAGGCCTACAACTGCTACCTGCATCTCCCCTCTCTGCTCTTCATACCTCTTGTGGCCCATATGGTATTCTACCTCTTTGCACATCAACCTAAGGTTTGCCTCTTCCCCTCTGTGCAGAGCACTTCTGATAAATTGCAGGGGCTGGCATCATGGCAATGCCGATGTTCCCTCCAGCACAGGAGCTCACAGCCTCTTCTGCTAATGCTGCTCAGCCACAATATAGCAGACAAGTAACGGAGGGTAAGTGAGGCGCAAGATATTCAGGATAGACAACTGAGGGGGGTGAGGGTTAACAATCAAACAGTCGAGGTGGAAGTCGCGTTTGGAAGACTTTTGGCCCCTTTATGGGTCCATTTACATTGGTCAAATGTAACTATTTATTAATGCAACATTACCACACTATTGTATATAGAGATATATTTATCAAACACACGGAAAGACAAAGATGCAAGAAATTTATTAAGAGGCATGTTCTCCTCTTTCTCCAGCGCACTTAGGTTTAAGACTGACTTATGAAATGCTAGTCTTAGTAAATCCCCTACATAGCTGTAGGCGATGCAGGGCATGGGGTTGAACCCGGGCCCAGGACCCTTAGGAGGCCCATAAAGCCTCTTCTCTCCATATAGGGAGCCCAGTATTATGAATAAAGCATTATAGTTGGGGGCCCTGTTATAGGTTTTGCAGGAGGCCCAAGAGCTTCAGGTTACGCCTCTGCCCCACTACATTAGAGTAGAAACAACCCCTTCTATAACTGTACTCTGTGTCCGACTGGTGGACTTTGGGTCTACAAGGACAATTGATGCACAGAGCCCAATTTATTCTCCCCATTTAACTCCCTAGAAATACAGAATCATGTCTTACTGATTCTGTATTTCTGTCGGGGGCCTCTCCAGCATGTCCCATACAACAGTGCTGACTCTAGCCAGCTGATGGCGCCATTGTATAATGGCAGAAAGAGAAAGCCCCCTAGGAAACCCTGAATCCAAAGGGTTAAAACACACGGTGTGACTGCCCGCATGCAGCTAAATCGCACCTACCTGAGGTGGCTGATGGCTGCACGAATCACCGGCAAAACTCTGTGACCATTCGCTGCCTCTGGCAGTTGTGGTTTGGCCATGTGTGCCCAGTCATACCTTGTGTTTCCACCCTTATCCTATTTATCTAAAAGACAGTATTAGAATCCAACTTACTGCATACTGTAGTTTGCTGTACAGATACTGTGCTAGAACTAAACTTACTACATAGTTATGGTGGAAGAACCAAGATGACTATATAAATAGGATACTAAAACCAAGCTTACTGCATAGATACGGTACAAAATCAAAGTTTATTGTATAGATATGATACCCGACGTAAGTTTGCTACATAGATATGGTACCAGAACCAAACTTACCAAATAGATGCAATATCAGAACCAATATTACTGAATAGATACAGTACCAGAACCATGCTGACTACATAGAGCTATTAATAAAACCAATTTTACTAAATAGATAGGATACCAGATCCTATCTTACTGCATAGATATGATACCAAAACCAAGGTTACTCTATAGATACAACCAGAACTAAGCTTACTACGTAGTTACGGTACAAGAACTGTAAACAGAAAAGCAAAACAATCCATAAAAACAGCATATAGTAACATTCATTTGCATCACCTTTTGTAGTATCTCTGAATGTTTGAAAACATAGCGCTGCGTTATCCTAAGTTACAGATTTCGGAAATATGCCAGATTTCGGAAACATCTCATACGCACACGCAGACATACATACACATGGGGTACAGCTACGCAAGACATACCTGCTGAGAATTTTCTGCAGTTGAAAAACTAAAGGGAATCTACAGAATAGCCGGTGTCAAAAAATGCACCAAATAGTGCATTTTGTCGCATATTTTGATGGCGAGATGCTGCAGAGCCGCCATTGATTTCACAGGAGGAATCTGCGCCGAAATTCCGCAGCATAAATTAGCGAGCTATGGATTTTTGGTTGATCTTTGTTCTGCTGCGTATTGATAAGATTTGCTTATATCTCATCCACTTAATTGCGACGGTAAGGCCGCCTCCTGTGATGTAAATGCTACGGAGTTTCTGCAGTATTTACAGTACAAGCCGTGTGTAGGAGATTTCAGAAGTCTGCCTCGCATGCAGTGGAGATGTCAGCAATGAGTCTGAAGCATTTTTGAAAAACACAGCAGATTCTAAATCTGCAGCATGTGTGTTTTCTAGGAAAATCCTAGTGGTGATGTATTGTCAGGCTGGGTCATCAATAGTTAATTAGATGCGATCCGCCACTTGGGACCCCAGACGATCCGCTGATCTGGTGCCTGCTGTCAGTGCCGCAATACACAGAGGTACGGCGCAGAAGCTACTGCTCCAACCCATGAGTTACGGCCGGTGCCGATATTTGGGCTGAACATGATCAGGTACACAACATTGGACGTGGAACATGTAAATGTCCCTGGGATCTTATAGTCCTGCTGTGTGTTGGGGATCCGTATCCTGTCCGCGGTCAGTACATGTCAGCAGGTCTTACAGCTCCTTACATTACAGGGATGGGTTCCTTTTTGTGTGTCAGAGGGCAATGCACTCCTGATTATAAAGGTCCTCAAGGTAGGAGGTTGCCTGTGACACAGAAGTGGAACAGTTGATGGGACAGTTTCCATCCTAAGCACATCAAAATGTCCATTGTCTACAGCCAGGCCATCAGGTATAACCAGATCTGCTCCCACCCAACAGACAGAGAGGAACATTTGTACCATCTTAAAAGGACATTTATAAATAAGGGCTACCATCCTACCTCAATTGATGACCAAATCACCAGAGCCACCAGGATACCCAGAAATCAACTACTCCAATACAAGGAGAAGGAAAGAAACAATCGGGTGCCTCTAGTAGTGACCTACAATCCGCAACTAGAGGTACTAAGCAAAGAAACTCCACCATACCCTGCACAAGGATGTCCACCTGATCACTATATTCCCGGACCTTCCGCTTCTGTGTTACAGGCAACCTCCTAACTTGAGGAACTTTATAATCAGGAGTGCATTACCCTCTGACACACAAAAAGGAACTTATCCCTGTAATGTAAGGAGCTGTTAGACCTGCTGACATGTACTGACTGCGGACAGGATACGAATCCCCAACACACAGCAGGACTATGTTGTGTACCTGATCATGTGCAGTAAATGTCCTGTTGGGGGTCTTTATGTTGGAGAAACAGGACAGAAACTGAAAGCAAGGATGAGATCTCATCGTCACACGATTAAACACAGAAAAAGAGAATTGCCTGTGGCCGAGCACTTCTCTAACCATGGACATGACACAGGAGATATGAGAGTTTTGATATTGAAGGGTGGTTTCAAGTCACAAAACCACAGAAGAATTTGGGAATATAAATTGATAACAACTAAGGATGAGCAAGTATACTCGCTAAGGCACTACTCGTCCGAGTAATGTGCCTTAGGCGAGTATCTCCCTGCTCGTCCTTAAAGATTCGGGAGCCGCCGCGGAGTGGGGAGAGCGGGGAGGAACGGAGGAGAGATCTCTCTCTCTCCCGCCCGCTCTCCCCCTCAGAAAAAAAAATACTCACTTTGTCCCGGCAGACGGAGTTCAGCCGCGGCCGGCCGGCAGTACTCCTGAACTGCTGTGAGTAGTATTCAGCAGCCGATTTAAAATCCCCGTCTGCTGAATGAGCTGCCTCTGATTGGTCACAGGCTCCTCACCAATCAGAGGCAGCTCTCACTCACCCATTCATGAATTCATGAATGGGTGAGTGAGTGCTGCCTCTGATTGGCTCAGCGCAGGGACCAATCAGGGGCAGCTCTCAGCTGTCAATCAGAGGCAGCACTCACTCACCCATTCATGAATTCATGAATGGGTGTGACTGAGAGCTGCCTCTGATTGGTGTGGCTGTGATCAATCAGAGGCAGCTCATTCAGCAGGTGGGGATTTTAAATCCCCGGCTGCTGAATACTACAGAGAGCAGTTCAGGAGAACTGCCGGACGGCCGCGGCTGAACTCCGGCTTCAGCAGAAAGGTGAGTATACATTTTTTTTATTTTTACACATTTTAGGATGATTTTCAGGTAAGGGCTTATATTTTTAAGCCCTTCCCGAAAATTCATCCCGCGATCGTTGGCAGCCCATTGTTTTCAATGGAGCCGGCTGTATTGCCGGCTTCATGGAATTCAATGGGCGAACATCGTTCTTCTCTGCCACAGCTGTTACAGCTGTGGCAGAGGAGAACGATTGTTATGCTGACAGTGTGGGGGGGGGGGGGGGGATCTCACTCTTGCCACTATTGTGGCTTAATAGTGAGACCTCGGAGCCCGAAATGCAGCCCTGCGTGTTGCTCCTCGCCTGCCCTATTCATGTCTGTGTTTTTTACATGACTTTGGTGATTTGCTAAGATTTTCACAAATGAAAACCTTAGCGGAGCACCAGTCATATACAAAAATGCTCGAGTCGCTCATTGACTTCAATGGGGTTCGTTACTCGAAACGAACTCTCGAGCATCACTAAAAAGTTCGACTCGAGTAACAAGCACTCGAGCATTTTGGTGCTCGCTCATATCTAGTTATGACTACTGGGAGGCGATGATGCAATTGCCCTGCAGTTTACATGTTCGAGTCATACTGAGCCCAAATAAAGCCATCATAGAGATAAATGGAAAAAAATGTGTGACATCTGTGAAAGGGCATGCTGGGATATGTAGTTCCACAAACCACCTGTCAAAACTGATATGCATTTAATATGCTCTGTAGATGAGTGTGGTTTGTGGAACCACAGATTCCAGCATATCCTGGCAAGGGCTGCGTGACTGTAATGAGTTGATGGTACATGATGGCGCGGCAATAAAAGGTATCTCCGTCATCCGGAGCAGCGGTGTGGAATAATATTTATTATGCTCCGTAGGAGGATTCTCATCATAGCATCCCGCCTCAGTATTTCTCTTTAAGCAATCAACTATTTACTGAAACCCAACTTATCGCCATTCAGTATAACGTATCAATTTATACATCGCCTTTGCATCACTCCCGTGTAGCAGCAGCAAGACACACGCCTGTCCGGGCCTCTCCAAACTATGCTTCACTCAAATACAATGTGACCATTAAACTGAGCTTTCACATCCGTAGACCCGACCTCCATCACTGTGTAGGAGCCCCGTCATTACCACACGGGACGCACAACGTTGTAGATGTAAGGTAGTTTCATAAAGATCGTCACACACATGATTTGCGTTGAAACATCTCACAGTATGTGTCACATTATCCTAATAACGAACTACCCAAGCCAAGACCTAACTACACTCAACACCCCATCGGATAGTCCTACAAAGTCCATCTTCCCCACCCTGGCCAGGGATTTAACATAACACAGTCCTGGGGGAAGAAGTGCACTTAAGACCACGCAACAGTCACTTCTCCAAGTATCACCTTCTCTATGGCACTTGGTCTTTGCTACCATGTTGACCGTCCAGTTGTGCTTTATCTTTGACACAAACTCCTTGGTGTTGGGGGCTTTGGGTAGGGAGACTCCCTCTCCTCCCATGCTTCACCCTAGTGATCTAGCCACTCTTACATCCTGAGTAGTCAACTCTTCACCTGCTGTGTACACTTTTAAATGGCCCTTCTGGTCACTCACTGGGCCACGGTAGCTGCTGCCTCTATGAGACGGCCTCCACCACTTTAAATGGTCTCTTTCTACGCTGCGTCCCTGCCCGCTGTTGCATCACACACTGCTGTGGCATAGTTCCTTCACTTTTATATTGCGCCTGGACTACCAAAAATCTTCCCTATAGATTGGGTAGAGAGATTGAACTTGGCCCTCTTCACTTTCCTACATGTAGGCTGATCTTCATAGCAGCCACATCACTGGGTGGCGGACCCTTCCTTTACAGTATTGTAAGCACTTTGTTTAACCCTTTCCCAGCCATGTCGCTGGCCAGCATTTGGGACCTCTTCTACAGCACTGTGTGCTCTAAAAAGTCTAGAAGCTTGCAACATCTCCGATTCTCCCCTCTCTCTGTGGCATGGTGGTAGGACTTAGTGCAGTGCTCGAAACCGCTGTCTGAGTGGCTTGGCCACTCAATCAGGGTTTGGAGGCCAGCGTTAGAGTGCTCCCTCCATGCTGTGACATGACTCAAGAACCACAAATTCCCCAGAGCAGCAAAAGTAGCATTTCTTTATCATAATTGACCAGTACCCCTCTGTCCACTATTAAGATGCCTCCGCCTGGTGGGTTCAGAGGGATTGGGCTTCCAGGAGGCCCAAGCAGTAGAGTATGGGGAACATGGGGCTGCTGGAGACGAAGCAACCATCTCTTTTCATGTACTTTGAGTCTTGTAAACTTCCTGGGCCTGCAGGGACTGTGCTGGAGTTTATATGCAGCTGCCAGCAGACTGACAATCTCATATGGATTGTAGCAGGTATCTTCATCTTGAACACTAGTGAGCTGCTGCTGATTGCAGCCATGAGAAGTGGTGATTGCATAAAGCAGCTGCCATCACACTGCCACGGGCTATTCATGTGACAGCGGCAGCTTGCTGACCAGTAAGCACTACCCGCAGCGTAGACACAGCCCAATGTCTGCAGCTCAGGTTCCATGTGGAAACATTCCCCAGCATGTTCAGATGTCATTCACAAGCTAGATAATGTATTTTCCATGCACAGGTCTGTGCGGAAAATCTACAGTATTGCCATGCCATGTGCACTCACCCTTAAAGGGGTTATGTGAGTTGTAGGTCCAGTCTTTTAAACCAGTGCCCCAAGCGGTAACATAATAACAAATAGGCTTATACCTGCTTCTCGGTTCTCCCGGCTCCCGCTGTGTACCACGACACTGCTCGGTCCTCATTTGTCTACTGGCTGCAGGCCTGCTCAGTATACAGGATGTTACAGGCTCGGCAGCCAATAGCAGAGTCCAGCAATTTTTGTGTGCTTAATATGTAGTGAATAGAGCCCGTTGATTTCAAAGGGTTTATTCACACAAGCGTATTTATTCATGCTATGTTCAATCACGTGAAATACGTGGTATGTCCTATTTGGTGTATATTACACACCGCAATAGGCCATAGAAGAGAACGGGCCAGCACTGATATGCTCGAAACCTATGTATTCTCTGCATATTTGCATAACAAATATATGGGCTCTTCTGCGTATTTCTTTTTTTTTTTTTGCAAAATGTGCCCTGTATTTGTACAGCATCCGAGGAGCGGGCCCCAGCCTAGGAGAAAGCAGGGGTAGAGTAGTTCACTTGTCATGGTAGCTCTACCGTCTCCCACCCAGAGGGTAACCAGGGGCACATCCAAGAGGCGCAGGCAGATTATATCAAACAGGGAAACCCACTGGTGGATTACCTTAGTTCTTCTTGTCACTCGTGACGCCACTGTTCCTTCCTACGCGGTGATCTCTCGGGGGAATAAAAGAGTCTATACACGGGGTAGAATTCAAAAGGCCAAGCCGGGAACAGTCGGCAAAGCCATTTACTGAACAACTTGAATAAACACTTCTATAACAGTCCTCTTTATGTCTACCGGCTAATTAGTGAGGGATCAGAACACATAAAGCGACAGGGAGAAGACATTGGAGAAACAAGGTGATTTACACAGGTCTAGTCTGTGGTTCCCTGGTCCCTGACACCGACTCTTGAGAAACTCCAGCAATACTCTACCGGTCCGCTCTCACAAATCCTTACCTTTTCACCGCACGGCGGGCAAACTCCAATTGTACTCCATCAAAAGAGGGGAAAAGGAGAAGAAGGGGTTCATGGTATTGAAGGGGTATCTGCTCAGCCTCTTCCATCTCTTCTTGTACTCAGACTAAAGGTATCGGAGTACAGGCCAGGCTCTTTCTCTCCAACAAAACAGCCAAAAAGCCAAGAGAAGACCTCTCTCAGACCTTGCACCCACATATATGAAACGAGGTCACATGACATACAAATTGATACTTTGCCAGACATAACCCAGACAGTAACCCATTCAGTGCTGCAAAGGTCCAATACATATCATATTCATACACATAAGAGACAGTGGAGAAACACAAGACTACGTAGACCATCAAGAAACTTCCAAAACAAAGGTGCACATTAACTTCTGTACTCTAGATTTGCGCACACAAAAGCCTGCAGGAGTGGGCGAAATACGCAGGTGTAAGTGATTTACGTTCACGTTAAGAGAGTATATTTACATAAATTGCGTTTTATGCCCCTGTGAACGAGCCCTTAGGGCGGCTTTAGATGACCGTATGCGCAAATGCGCTTGTCTCAGTCCAACGTATTTGCACAGTGAACAAGGATGATTTGCTTGCATTTTTGCGTGTTATATAATACATTTTTGCGCACGCAGGGCCTGTTCAGATGCGCCTGACGTAGCCCACCTTGATTTAAAAGGCTATTTAGGCTAATGACGTCCAAATGTGCTCGCTTTCCTGTACCATAGACTTCTATGGGGACATTTGGTACACATATATGCAGGACAATAGAGCAGGTCTTTTTTTTTTGCCCACACAAGAAAAGGGAATGAGAATGAAACCATTAAATCCTAATGCGTGCTGTGCGCATACAAATGCGTGCAAATACATCCGCATGAAGGCGCCCTTAAATTGTGAGTTTACCAAAACTAGACAATATTCACAGAAAACAGATATGATGCTGAAATCAGGGTGTCGGTCATTTCTTCGTGCTGCTTTTACACTATCGGGCACAGATGTCCATCAGGCGGTCCCAGCCATGATCGGTCCTGTGCTTATAGAGGAGAAAAAAATGAATTCTCATTCGCCGTTCATTCGCTGCGTTTACACTGAACTATTATAATCCTTTATATTCAAGCTGGATTGCTGGACCTGAACGATTTCTTGGTGCATGTAAAAGGGCTCTAAGACACATTAACCCCTTCTCGCAAATGGATGTAAAGTTACGTTTAGTGAATGGTACAGACACGGGAGCCGCTCCTGCGCCATCCTCCGCAGCTGTAATGGTGCAGAAGCATGCCGACCTCACTGATCACAAATATTTGGTCCAGTTCATATCCCCATAGTCGTGGCACAGCAGTGATTATCAGCCAGTGGCAACAACCCAGCCTACACAGCTGTGATAAAGGACTTCATTCAGAACATGTAAGCTAACATTTGCATTTTTGCTGTATAGACTTTTTGTTGCCATTTTTATGCTATTTTTGGATTTCCAATAAAAAGGAATACATTTTATCCTACTGCTATCTGTAATATACAGATGGCACACAGTATATAAGGCTGAAAAGACTTAAACTGAACTGACTGGACATATTGCCCCCTAATGATCCAGAGGAAGGCAAAAACCCCAATGAGGTAGAAGCCAATGTTCCTCATTCAAGGTTAGAAAATTCCTTCCTGACTCAAATCTGGCAGTCAGAATAATCCCCAGATCATCAGCGCCTCTGAAGTAATCAGTGACTATAACATGTAATATTGTAATGCTCAAGAAAGGCATCCAGGCTCCTCTTATATTGTTTGATCAAGTTTGCCATCACCACGTCCTCAGTCAGAGAGTTCCACAGTCTCACTGCTCTTACAGTAAAGAACCCCCTTCTATTTCGGTTTAGAAACCTTTCCTCTAGAGGGCGTAGAGGGCGCCCTCTTGTTACTGTCACAGTTCTGGGTATAAACAGATGATGGGAGAGATCTCTGTATTGTCCCCTGATATATCTATACATAGTTATTAGAGCGCCCCCTTGTTACAGTCCTGGGTATAAATTTCGGGAGAGGTCTCTGTACCCCTGATACAGTATATTTATACATGGTTATTAGGTCGCCCCCCCCCCCCCCCAGCTGGCTTTTTTTCTAAAACGAATAACCCCAATGTTGATAACCTCTCTGGGTATTGTAGTCCGCCCATCCCATTTATTATTTTAGTTGCTCGCCTTTGTACCCAGTATTCCATGTGTGGTCTGACCAGTGACTTGAATAATGTTCTCGTCATGCGCCCCTAGACCTCTTTTGATGCACCTCATGATCCTTGGCAGCAGCTGCCTGACACTGGTTGCTCCAGTTAAGCTTACAGTTAACTTTCCCAAGCCCTTTCCCATGTCAGTGTCCCCAGTGGTTTCCCATTTAGTGTGTAATGATGACATGTATTTCCCTTCCTGTGTGCAGAACCTTACATTTATTAGTGTTGGGGCTTACACCCACGTGTGTTTTTTTTAACGCTGCGATATCGCTGCATGTTTTAAAAGCGATTGTCAATGGGACTTTCTAATGTTAAAAACGCATCACAAGTTTCTGCTTTGCGATTTTTGTGCGATGCGTTTTTAACATTAGAAAGTCTCATTGACATTCGCGTGAAAAAAACGCAGCAATATCGCGTGAAAAAAACGCGCGAGAAAAACACCAGTGTGCAGGAGCCCTTAAAACTCATCTGCCACTTTTCTACCAAAACCCCCAACTTATCCAGATCCATTTGCAACTGTATGCTGTATTCTTGTGTTAATAACTTTACATTGTTTTGTATTATCTGCAGGTAGTATTTTACTGCACAATCCTTCTACCAGGTTACTAATAAATATATTAAGAATAGAGCCCAATACTGCCCCCTGTACCCCACTAGTAACAGTGACCCCTGCAATACTGCCCCCTATGGTACCCCACTAGTAAAGGTGACCCAATCAGAGTATGTACCATTTATTACCCCCCCCCCCTCTGCTTTCTCTCACTGACCAGTTACTTACCTGCTTACACACATTCTCACCCAGACCAAGCATTCTCATCTTATGTACCAATCTTTTATGCGGCACAGTATGAAACACTTTGGAGAGGTCCAGATACACAAGATCCAGTGACTCCCCCGGTCCAGTCTAGAACTTACCTCCTTGTAGAAGCTGATCAGGTTGGTGTGATCGGAGTGATCTCTCATAAACCCACGCTGATATAGAGTTATACAGCTATTTTCCTTGAGGTCCTCCAGGATAGCATCTCTTAAAAATAGAGATGAGCGAGCACCAAAATGCTCGAGTGCTCGTTACTCGAGTCGAACTTTCAGTGATGCTCGAGAGTTCGTTTCGAGTAACGAACCCCATTGAAGTCAATGGGCGACTCGAGCATTTTTGTATATGACTGGTGCTCTGCTAAGGTTTTCATTTGTGAAAATCTTAGCAAATCACCAAAGTCATGTAAAAAACACAGAAATGGATAGGGCAGGCGAGGAGCAACATGCAGGGCTGCATTTCGGGCTCCGAGGTCTCACTATTAAGCCACAATAGTGGCAAGAGTGAGACCCCCCCACCCCCCACTGTCAGCATAACGATCGTTCTCCTCTGCCACAGCTGTAACAGCTGTGGCAGAGAAGAACGATGTTAGCCCATTGAAAGCAATGGGCTGCCAGCGAGTGCGGGATGAATTTTCGGGAAGGGCTTAAAAATATAAGCCCTTACCTGAAAAAGAAAGATTTTAGTGTAAAAAAGAATAAAAATGCAGGCATTCTCTTCAATGGAGCCGCTGCTGCTGCCGGCGACTCCATTGAAGAGAATGGTCTGCTGGCACACCTGAATTCTTTTTCAGGGAAGGGCTTTACATATAAGCCATTCCCTGGAAATGAATTAAAAGTGATTTAAAAAACAAAAAAAATAGATACTCACCTCCCTTCAGCTGTTGGGGCACAGCCTTTCTCCTGCTGTCCCCTGCACTGTGGTGCTGAACTGCTGTCATTCAGCTGAGAGCTGTGCTGAGCCAATCAGAGGCAGCATTCACTCACCCATTCATGAATTCATGAATGGGTGTGAGTGAGATCTGCCTCTGATTGGTCAGGCTGTGACCAATCAGAGGCAGCTCAATCAGCAGGCGGGGATTTTAAATCCCCGGCTGCTGAATACTACTCACAGCTGTTCAGAGCAGTTCAGGAGGACTGCCAGCTGGGACCAGGTGAGTATATATATATTTTTTATTTTTACACATTTCTGGATGAATTGCAGGGAAGGGCTTATATATTTAAGCCCTTCCCGAAAATTCATCCCACGCTCGCCGGCAGGCCATTGCTTTCAATGGAGCCGGCTGTATTGCCGGCTCCATTGAATTCAATGGGCTAACATCGTTCTGCCGGGACAAGGTGAGTATATTTTTTTTTTTACTTTTTACACATTTTGGGATGATTTTTAGGTAAGGGCTTATATTTTTAAGCCCTTCCCGAAAATTCATCCCGCGCTAGCCGGCAGCCCATTGCTCTCAATGGAGCCGGCTGTATTGCCGGCTCCATTAAATTCAATGGTCAGTGCTCGTTTAATCAAGACGAGCACCGCGTGGTGCTCGTCTCGAGTAACGAGCATCTCGAGCACCCTAACACTCAAACGAGCATCAAGCTCGGATGAGTATGCTTGCTCATCTCTACTTAAAAACCCTTCAAACATTTTACTGACAATAGAAGTAAGACTTACCGGCCTGTAGTTCCCAGATTCACTTTTTGATCTTTTTTTTGAACATCGGCACCACATGCTATGCACCAATCCAGTGGGACAGACTCAATCACTATAAAGTCCTTAAATATATGAAACAAGGGCCTATTACATTACTTCCCTTAGAACCCGGGGGTGTATGCCCTCTGGACCCAGAAACTGGTGACCTTTAGTTGTGCTCCAATGACCAGTGTTCAAATCCTTTGGTTTCCAGGGTCCATAGAGAGTTAAGCTAAGATGACCAAATTTTCCCAGGGTCAAAGTGGGACAGAGGGGTGTGGTCAGTAGGCGGGGCTTATCACAACATATGATTTTACTTCCATCGTTATAAGTACAGAATCAGTTTAAAAAAACAGTGAGCAAATTCCGCAGCATTTCTGCACCCAAAAAAGTCAAAATCTATATCATTGGTGCAGATTTTGTCTGGAAATCAGCTGCGTATCCGTAGCTGATTTCCAAACAAAAAAGCTGGAGTGGGCGCAGCCTCAATCAATCTCAAGTAACTGGCGGTCATTTTAAAGACAATTTTGTTGTTTTTTCTATAGTGCACATGAGAATGAGGATTTGCACTCCAAAATAGATACCCCTGTTTGTCCCGTGTTTGGAAATATACCCATTGTGGCCCTAATATTATGTCTGCATGTACAACGGGGCTCAAACCTGCAAACCACCAGCTGCTTTTTTCGAACAGACATTTTGCTTGAAGGTGATTAAGGCCTCATTGCCCACTTGTAGAGCCCTCGAGCGGCCAAAACAAAGAACCCCCACAAATGATCCCATTTTGAAAACTAGACCCCTTAATAAACTCCTCTAGGGGTGTACTGCGTATTTTGACCCCACAGTTTTTGTATGAATCTAAGCAAAGCGGAAGGAAAAAATCATGATTTTCATTCTTTTGGTAATTGTCATTTTAAAAACTTTTTTTTTTGTACAGCGCACACAGTAATGAAGACTTTCGCCCCAAAATGGATCCCCCCATTTGTCCTGTGTCCAGAAACATACCCATTGTGGCTCTAATCTTCTGTCTCTATGTACAATGGGGCCCAAACCAAAAGGAGCATCAAACTTAAACTGTCTTTTAACTTTTACGTGATCGCCATTATCTGTTGGATAACGGCGATCACGTGACAGGAGAGTGTTCACCACAGCCCTCTGTCACTACTCCAGGCTTTCTGCTACCTTTATTAGCCAGGAGTAAGGAGACTTTAAATTGCCCAGGCCCTCTCCAGCTTCTCACTTGCGTCCACCATTTTGGCAATGGCCACATGTGCCGAAGCTGGGAAAAAATCCCCAGATAAGGATCCTGTCAGGGGATATCACCGGAGGCCTTGGTTAAGTAATTTCTCCTCCCCTCACAGACCGGATCCGTGACGGGAGGGGAAATTTTAACTCTTTTTTTTTTAACTCTGTTAATGCGGCGCTGACAGCATGCACCCACACAGCTGATCGGTCGGGGTCCCGAGCGGCAGACCCCGGCCTATAACTATTGATGACCTATCCTGAGGATAGGTCATCAATAGTATTGCCACAGAAAACCCCTTTAACTGGTTAAATTGTAACAAAACCTTAGTTGTGGGTAATATTAGGTTGCTTCAGGTTTCCAGCTTCAGAATGCAAACAAAAATACTTTCGCTCCCGAACAGCAAGCAGAGCTCTCAACCATAAATTGAACAAATCGAGAGATTGTCTAAGATGAGGCAGCCACTAGGGAGCGCTGAGCCAATGGTCAGGTGATCTCACTTCCGCTTCACCTGACCAGCGGCTCGGCACTTGCTAGAGATTGCCGGGGTGAACTGACAGCATCATGTATTTGGAGGTGAGGTGGAGTGCTGTAGCTACTAAAATCAGCTGTGGATACGGAGCTGGTTCCTGGTTTAAAATCTGTACCTACGGTGTGGATTTTGATGCTGGTTTGAATGCAGAAATGCTATGAAATCTGCAACAGAATTTTCGGCAGTGGAGATTCTGCAGCGTTTCTGCTCCATGTGAACTTATCCTAGGACTTATCTGTGTTGATGAGATTACACGATCTATAGCATTTATAGTCTTTCTACTTGTGTAACTGCATGAAAGCTTGTTTTGTAGTTTGTATTTGTACTGTTTTAGGGAGTATAGAACTTTTTGATTACTTTTTATTTCTGTTTTTGTGAGGCAAGATGAACAGAAAGCCACTTTGGGGTGGGAATGGGGGTGGTACCATTCATTTTTGTAGTATGGGTCATGAATATAGAGAACAATTTTATATGTTCGCTTTTGCCTTAATATTTTTTTCAATAATAAAACCTTGTGTAGCGGATGAAAAGTTTTGTGTTCTTTTTTCTGTAAAACCACTTAGGCGCTGCAGTCAGTGTTAACTGCAGCATCTGAGGGGTTAAACAGCTGGGTTATAGAGTGAATAAAATGCCTGATTAGGCACAGAAAAATAATTAGATGGGCTAGTACTTGTCTAATAACTACGTTTCTGGGGAAAAAAGACCACATGTCTGACCATCAGAGAACAAGTATGCTCTCTAATTGACAAGGCAGTGATAACATGGTCAAAAACATATTAAGCACCCTTCCCTAGGGTCATCTAGGGGAGGGTTAATATCCCAAAGGATATTAACTGATCTTTCTCCTCTTTATGTTCATCCCCAGTTGCCCACCTCTACTTTGCTGAAGTGATAAATGCAAGTTTAGTACATACAGCTCCCACTTAAACCTGCTCTACCAATGGCTATAATGGGGCTGTCACTGTGGTTTTGGTCTTGTTTGGAACTACACTCTTGCCTTTCATTCTAAGTCGAGATTGAGCCATTAGTATACCACCCCTACCCTCCTTATGGTGCTCAGGCTAAACTGTAAAGTCTTTAAGTCAGCTAAGTCAATGACAACATTTTAAAGATTACCTACTGTATTTGCATCATATAACCTTGTTCTATCTAATACCTCCAATGGGGT
Organism: Eleutherodactylus coqui; assembly: GCF_035609145.1. Lineage (NCBI taxonomy): Eukaryota > Metazoa > Chordata > Amphibia > Anura > Eleutherodactylidae > Eleutherodactylus > Eleutherodactylus coqui. The sequence goes on from NC_089849.1 coordinate 100,019,751, forward strand.
ATACACATCCATTAGGGTATACAAGAGTTCCTTGTTTTGGCACTTAAACGTTTGTGTTGCGTGATAGGAAGAAACTAGCTCAACGTCTTCAAGAAGCTGAGGAGCATGTTGAAGCCCTGAACTCAAAGTGTTCCTCTCTTGAGAAAACGAAGCAAAGATTACAGATGGAAGTGGATGATTTAATGATGGAAGTAGAAAGATCTAATTCTGCTGCTGCTGCTCTGGATAAGAAACAAAGGAACTTTGACAAGGTAAGTGTATCTGCTTGCCCGAGAGGCCTCACTAGGATTTTCGTATGGACAAGTCTAGACCAACTGAGAACGCACATGCAAAAAATATAGCTTCAACTCTTCATGGATTTTGGTCTTCCAGGTTATAGGTGAATGGAAGCAGAAGTGTGAAGAATACCAGACGGACCTGGAGATCTCTCAAAAGGAATCGAGGAGTCTAAGCACAGAACTTTTTAAATTGCGAAACGCATATGAAGTCATTTTGGATCAACTCGAGACAATTAAGCGTGAGAACAAAAATCTCCAACGTAAGTTCTGCTTTGCTTCACATTGATCAACTGTATGTGGAGATCGTCTGCAGGAAAGTTATATTTTGGATTTCACTGTTTTTGTATTTTAATGTAGAGGAAATATCAGACCTGACGGATCAGATAAGTTCAACTGGGAAGAGTTTTAGTGAGCTGGAAAAAGCCAGAAAGCAGGTGGAACAGGAGAAAGCCGACTTGCTCTCTACTTTAGAGGAGGCTGAGGTATATCCTTTAAAAATGTAGAAACACCAAAACATTGTGGGGGTGATTGAATAAAATTGGCGTTTCATAAGCCAGTAGGTTTGGAGAGAAGTACACCAAAGAGGCATACAACGCTTATTAGATTTGGCCTGTTCTAAAGACGGAAAATTAAATCTTTGCCTGCTATGAGCCATTCTTGCCATTTGAATGCTAAAATCATCAGGAACTTGCTGATCCTGCTGTTTCTTAGAGAAGAGTTGCACATTTTGGTGCAAATATGATGTGCGCCAAAATTTGTGACTTTTTATGCCAAAATACTTGCTCAAGACTATTGATAAATTAATTTCTGTATATTTTGTAGTATTTTTAATGTTCTCAAGTAAATTAAGCCAACCACATGAAATAATCCTAAGGTCACAATTTTCAGTTTCCACAGCCTCATTAAGGAATAATGAAGGGCTTAATGGAATTGTCCAGGGTTAGAAAAAAATGTCTCTTTCACAAATCGCATCATGATTGTATACATGTTGTTTCTGGAATTGCAACTCGACCCCAGTCACTTCAGTGGACCTGAGTTGCAATACCAGACTCAACTCGTGGACCAGTGTAGTGCTGTTTCTGGAAGAAAGCAGCCATGTTTTTCAAATTCTGGCCAAGCCCTTCAAATGCTGAAACAAGTAATGATTTACAGATGAGTTTGCCTATCCTGAACCTCATAGACCATCTTCTGGTTTTGGTGGCTGCCTAACACTAATCTAAAAAAGTTTTTCTTTCTCTAGGGAAGCCTTGAGCATGAAGGAGCAAAAATACTTCGGATCCAACTGGAGCTGAACCAGGTGAAGGCTGAGGTGGACAGGAAAATAGCTGAGAAGGATGAAGAGATTGACCAGCTAAAACGCAACAGTCAGAGGACAATAGATTCCTTGAGTGTAACACTTGAGTCGGAAATAAGAAGCAGGAATGATGCTCTCAGGGCTAAGAAGAAAATGGAAGGAGACATGAATGAGATGGAGATGCAGCTAGGTCATTCCAATCGGATGGCGGCCGAGAGCCAGAAACAGCTGAAGATCCTACAGTCAGAGCTTAAGGTCTGTTCCTATTGGCAGCAATTTGTCATTCTATTCAACCTTCAATACTGATTCTGTATTAAAGGGTTCTTCAAGTAAACCTTTTTTATAAATAGTGCTGGCCATGAATGAATGTTTCACAAGTTTACTAAGGCAATACTACCTTAAAGGTGCACTTTGCTTCTTCTCCCCTCCCCTTTTTTTTCTCCAATTTTGCTTTTCATGACAAATAGCACAACGGTTATTTTCATACAGGAAGCCCAAATACAGCTGGATGAGTTGGTTCATGCCAATGATGACCTGAAAGAGCACTTGGGCATAGTAGATCGTCGGAATCTCTTGCAGCAGACAGAAATTGAAGAGCTGCGGACAGCCCTAGAGCAGACCGAGAAAGTTCGAAAACTGGCCGAACAAGAACTCCTGGATGTTACGGAGAGGGTCCAGCTGCTACACAGTCAAGTAAGGTCTTGTCATACCTCAAGACTGTTCAGTTTTCAGGTCCACAGTATTTCTGAGTTAAATAGTAGAGACCTTAGCACCAAAAGTGAGAAGGAATGAGGCAAACAATTGTAGTATCAGGATGAAGGCCGACCCTGTTTGATTGTTGCTGTGGAGCCCCCTGACTTATGTATGTTCATGTAGTATAGCTGTATGGGGAGTACTTCACTTAGTAATGGTCACAGACCGGTTTCTATGTTGGTTCTTTTTCACTTCGTCACACTGATTTTTGAATTTGCACTTATTAGAACACTGGTCTAATCAATGCCAAGAAGAAGCTGGAAAGTGATGCAGCTCAACTCCAGTCTGAAGTCGAAGAAGCCATCCAAGAACTACGAAATGCCGAAGAAAAAGCTAAGAAGGCAATTACAGATGTAAGATTTCTATTTATTTTTTTTACCCTCCTGAATCATAAGCAATACAGGACCCATTTAGTTCTTTAATATTGGGACATTCACCCTTGTTTATTAGTACTTACACCACACTCTACTGTTACTAGGCTAAGTGCCTGGCAGTCTGAGCAAATTGTAGCCCTCATGTGTTGTAGCTCTTAAATGTTCCATTCTGACTTGATAATCAGATTGTAGTGATGGAGGCTGTGTCGTTGAGATAATGGTTGCTAATTGACTTCCACAGAGGGCATTAACACTAACTTGCTGTATTAACCAAAAAGTGTGTCCAAATGGTTACCAATGAATAATAAATGATGTCTTTACATAATGTAACACATTCCCTGCATTCTGTCTTGCCAAGGCGGCTATGATGGCTGAAGAACTGAAAAAAGAACAGGACACCAGCGCCCATCTAGAAAGGATGAAAAAGAACATGGAGCAGTCTGTTAAGGAGCTTCAACATCAGCTTAATGAGGCCGAACAACTGGCATTAAAAGGAGGCAAAAAACAACTTCAGAAACTGGAGACCAGAGTGAGTGCTACTAGTGACGGTCTTGTACAGGAATGTAGAAAGAATCCAGCACACATTAGTATTGCCCAAGCACATGCTTTTCGGACAGTAGCATGGGATGTATTGCCTTCTCACTGTCTTCATCGGATCTATTACTAGAATTAAGCATTTAGAGCTTAGAAGTTAATGGGTACAAAGCCATATTTCTAGACTGACGTGGCCTTATGTGAATGAATGACTCAACTTGCATGATGTCTTATATGTGCATTTATTTTCATAACTTGCCACGAATCACCAAAGGTCATTCTCTGGCGACCCAACCTACGCAATAGGTGCTACACAGCTGCACTAGTTCTCTTACCCCAAGTTCCACAGAGAATGAGAGGGGGCATTCAGCAGGAGTCTGGGATGTTCTGTGACTCAACATCCACCATTGCCTTACGCTACAGTTCCGCCCTACTGTGAACCAATGGCCGTTTTAGATCTGACAATTTCCGTTTGCCCGGGGGAATGAATTGGTGACATCACCAGCTCGTCCGCGGTCGGGCAGCCTGTTTGGACTGCACAATGCTCGTCAAGAATCATGCAGTTCTCGTTCACTAATTGTTCAGTGTTTCACATTCTTATTTGAATCACCGAACAATCAGTGTTTAAATTGACCAACAAGTGAATGAGCCGGAGCTGATTTTTATGCCGACTGAAACTGAGTAGCGAACAAGAACTTCGTGATTCTTGCTCATCTTTCAATCATTGGCTGCATTTAAACTCAACAATTAGCAGTCACTTTCGCTTGAACAATTTTTTGCGAATGATAATCGTTCCGACTAAAAGCAGAATTAATCCAGTGGGTAAACCTCAACCAATTGCTCAGAGATGCAAAATCTGCATCTACAGCCTCATAGACATATGCTTCTCACATCTCGGGAATCCATCAGCCTTCTTTTTGTGCTAGGTCTACACAAGCCAATCGGAGATACATACAGCCCCCTAATTGTTTCCACCCCAACATATATATATATATATATATATAAACTTTTCAATAAAAAGAAGTATGATTCAAAAAAATATACATATGTTTTTTTTATATCATTTCACTAAAAAGTTTTTCTAAGCATAGCGAAAATAACACAGTACACAAAATATATATGTTTATACTGAGATATGTTAAGGTAATAGCTTCATGTTCTATACAAGCAATTTGCTCCACATAGTTCACCACAACTTTATAGTCAACATATTAAGATATTGTGTATCAACTTATAACTAGAATAAACATACTAATTAATTCGGCCTACTGTGTATGCTAGGAAAAGTAGTAGAAGGGACAATATAGGAAAAAAGAAAAAACATGCATTGCCTATTGCGCTCCAACATATATATGATCCAGATTCATTATTCCAATTGAATATATAGTCACTACTTGGTGATTTTTAATACAATAATGCATCATGTCTACTTGATGACCATAAATCCCATTTATTAAAAAAAGGATGATTTATTATCACAGGAGGATGCAATCATAGATTCGTACCAGCAGTTATGATTTATGCCGGCTATGATTTCTTTTATTGTGGGGACTTTATCAGTTTTCCAGTATTTAGCTATCTTGGTTTCGGTTACCAGAGTAAAATGTAGAATCACGGTTTGGCAATTTCTTGGATAACTTTCTATGCTTAAGCCCAGAGGGGTTTTTATTATTATTATTGGGAAGCTGCAAATGTTTATAAGCAGCTTTCCTATTGTTTTGCCAGAAACGTAATATTGGAGGACAGTCCCAATCATAGTGCCCACTGATGGGCATCTCCAACATTTATTAGAGGTATTGTAAAAGGAGGCTAGCTTAGGAGGAGTATAATATCAATGATATAGAATTTTTCTGTTTAGTTCTAAGTGGGAAGTACATTTAGATATGGAGCTTATTATGGAAAAGGACATAGACCACTGTGAAGTTAGACATCGCTCCTCTAAGTCATTTTCCCATCTTGATTTGTATGATATATCATCTGGATAAGAATTCAGAAGCGGTTTATAACAGTAAGATATACCTCCTTTCCGGAACACAGTAGATGTAAGCCAAATTTTAAGTTGAGAAATAGTTTGCAAAGTGGAATTTTGGAGAGGAGCCAAAGGATGTCTTATTCGCAGATATTTGTAAAAATCTTGTTTGTTTAGGATAAACCTTTTAGATAGAGTAATAAAACCCATCATATTATCTTCTGACCATAAGTCAGAGATTTTATATATATATATATATATATATATATATATACCATTGGCTTTCCACACATCCAAATTTAGAAATGGTACGTGTACCTCCAAAATTGCCACATCACAATGTAGATAATTACATATGAATAGGTTACTGTTATTATTGCCCCACATAGTTGAAGTAGTCTTAATGGTGGGGGGGGGGGGTTGTTTCAGTCATCTTCTTAAAGATTGTTTTGAAATACAAAAGATCTGACTGTAAATTCCCCCCCCCCAAAAAATAATTTCAGTTGGCCCCAAATCTTGGACGTGTCACCCTGCCAAATGTATTTCGCTTGATCTAGTAGAGTAGCTTAATAGTATTGCAATATCAAAGGACAACTCAAAGCTCCATCGTTGACTAGTCTAAGTAGTATTGCAGCTTTAACTCTTGATTTAGATTTTTTTCCAGCTAAACTGCATAATTATTGTTTGAATATGTTGTTAATAAGATATTGGGAGATATTTTGGGATATTTCTAAATAGCTTGAAAATTTTTGGGATACACAATATTTTGATTGTTGCGATTCTACCCAACCATGAAAGTCCCTGAACATTTCGTTTTTTTAGTAGAGGTAAGTAATTCGCTTCATAAACATCACTCATTGGATAGGTGATATTTATTCCCAAACAAAGTGACTTATTTACCCATTTGTAAGGGAAATGATTATGGAGGCAAGGATCTACTGTCTTTGGTAGGCCCATGTTCAGTATCAAAGATTTAGAGTTATTATTAACCTTTACAGTAGGAGGTGCCACTAAAAGCTGAGATAATATTGGAGACCTCTGGAAGTGTAATCAATGGAGAGGAGCAAATCAAGATAATGTCATCTGCAAGAAGGTTTATAGGATGTTCTTGCAAGTTCACCTGAACGCCCTTAAAGTTTGTAGACCACCTTATTTTTTCGGCCAGAGGTTCCATGAATAGCACAAAAATTAGAGGGGAGAGCGGACACCCTTGTGGAATGCTATTTGTGATAGAGAGTGACTGAGAGAGGAAAGCAGATGTAAGGACCCTGGCTGATGGAGATGAGTAAAGGGCTAAAATAGCTGGGAGTATAGAACCCCTAAATCCGAATTTACACAAGACCGATCTCAGGTTTCCCCATTGTACTTGGTTGAATGCCTTCTCCGCATCCAAGGATAGGAGAAGAGAAGGCATCCGACATTCCGACACATAGTGGATAGGGTTGATTAGTAGCGTCTCCCGTCTATTTTTTACAAAGTCAACTTGGTCACTTTTAACTAAATGAGGTAGGAAGTCAATTATTCCATTTGCAATAATTTTTGAGTAGTTTTTCAAATCGCTATTTGAAAGAGATTGGCCTGAAATTTTCTGTATATATTTTACGGCGAATGAAATCGGTTAATACAAAATTCAAGACCAAGAAACTATGGTGCAGTGTGTTGCATTCAAATGTCATTAAGGTCTTTACTGATTACTCTAAGCTCTGTCTTCTCAAAAGGAAAAGGACATAACAGTTTTAGATGAACAGAACTCATCCAGACAGCTGTAGCTCCAGTTCTATCGGTGATAGAGATTCCTGGCTTTAAGATGAGGTCAAAAGCGTGTCTGTAGCACAGATAGACTGAAGTGGGGCTGAGAATACAGAATTTACAGCTGTCGTCTCAAACAGCTGTAACTCCAATTGCAGAAAAAAAAAGGGGCCATCGGAGGATAAACTGGCAGCAGAGACAGATCTGTGATTCTCCTGTCTGTCCCCCTGTCAGGGGAGGGGTAACCAGGACTTTTGTTTATGTCATCACCCCCATTATCAGTCATAGACAATAAGTACTTGCTCATCTAATTCCTCCTCTATGCCGTTTAATTCCACAGATGTTGCGGTCATCACAGACTGTGGCATTTAAGTGGTCTTACAGAAAAAAAATGTGAAATGTTTTTTCCCTTTTTCACAATGCTTTAAATATTGAAAAAAAAAGAGCAAAAACTGGTATATCCACATCTATAACTCCACATTCTATAAAATATTACATTATTATTACAAAGTGACAGCAGGCTCTTTTCCCGTGCGGACTTCTCAGGGCCATGAACCTCAGTGGGTGGCCCCCCTGGCCCAGGCAGGGGCGGACCGGTCCAGGGCTTCTGCAGCATTACTGGATAAGTTGGATCACCTGGCTGTTCCACCAGGTAGATGGGTATCCGACGAGGAGGGCTCCCAGGGTCCTAACCCCTCCTGCAGCAGACACCCTAAGAGGCATATGCCTGTGCATTCAAGTCTATCTCCCAGGTCTCCGGCGTTGTACCCTCGATTCTTACATGATGCGCAGTTGTAGTTTTTTCCTAGCGGCAGTAGTTTGGTAGAGGAACACCTTTCTGGTTCTCCTTCTGATTCAAACCTGGAGGAAGAGCTGTCTTCGGAGCTCTCTGCCTGGGTATATGGCCTGATCGCCACCATCTCGGAAGTTCTGCATATATCCGAACAGCCTTCAACTGCTTCTGGGCCCGTGTTTTCTTTCAGATGACTGCGGTACCCTCCCAAGAGCTTCCCTCTGCATCTGGAGTTCAAAGAAGTAATCCAAAAGCAGTGGGATGCTCTAGACAAATGACTATATCTTCCAAGTCAGTTTAACACTCTGTACCCTTTTTCTCAGGATCTAGTGAAAAAGTGGTCAGTGCCCCCAGTGGTTGACCCCTCCCACTGTTTGACCCTCCTGACAGATCTCCCAATGGCCGATTCTGCCACCCTGGCTGACCCTCAGGACCGGAAGATTGATTCCCTGGCTACAGCTTTATTTGAAACAGCAGGGTTGGCCCTTAGGCTTGTCTTTGCTTCTTCCTGAGTGGGGAAGGCATCAACTGAATGGCCTAGGTTAATACGCAGGGGCCTGCATTCGGGTTCAGTGGAAGAGCTTGTTTCTCTGGCTAACCTGATTGGTCAGGCAGGGGAATTCATCTGCAAGGCCTCCTTGAACAGTGCTAGGCTCCTGTCTCACATTTCGGCTACTTCTGTTTTATTGCGATGGACTCTTTGGCTGAAGTCCTGGGAGGCTGATGATGCTCCCAAGAAGGCTCTAAGCTACAATTTACCTGAGCCAGGCTTGATGAAATTATCTCGCAGCTACGGGAGGTTGGAGTTCTCTGCTTTCTCAGAATAGGCTGAGATGGTAAAGGTTTCCACACCGTAGAAGGTTGAGTTTCCCCTCTTTCCACAGACTGGCTCCTCGGTCATCAGAAGGCATCTCATGGTAGCAGGACTGCATGCAAGGTGCCTCATTTAAGCTGTGGCCAGCCTGGTGCTGAAGACCTGGGTTTCTAAGCCTCCCCAGGCCTGGACTTCTGTTTGATGGGCCACCCCCGCCCGTCATTTCTAGCATAGGGGGTTGTCTGTCCCTGTTTAGGGAGACCTGGCTCACCCAGGTCTCAGATGCCTCAGTTCAGGGGGTCCTCAGGTCTGGGTATGCAATCGAGTTCATATTGCCCCCTCCTGATTGTTGTTTTTTTACCTTCAAAGGTGCCAGACCCGAAGCCTTTTTTTCAGGCTGTCCAGAAAGTTTCTGGTCTGGACCATCGGCAATTCAAAGTTTTTTATTTGAGTATGTTCATGGTCCCCAAGAAGGATGGCTTGGTGCGTCCAGTTCTGGACCTCAAAGGACTACATCGGCACGTGAGAGTCAGGACCTTCTGTATGGAGCCGCATCTATGGAGCAGGGGGCATTTCTGTTGGCCATAGACATCAAAGATGCTTATCTACATATCCCCATTTATCCAGCGCACTACTGTTTGCGGAGGCTTGCTGGTTGTGCATGGCACTAGAAGTTTGTGGCGCTCCCGTTTGGTTTGGTTACCGCCCGTGAGTTTTCACTAAGGTGCTGGCTGCCGTGATGGCTCTGCTGCACACCAGGGGCATAGTGGCCATTGCTTACTTAGAGTATGTCCTAATAAAGGCCCTGTCTTGTGTGACTAGCCTGCAAAGTTTGCAGATTGCTCTGGACACCCTGGCGGACTTTGGATAGGATAATTATCGCAAATCCTCGCTAACGCTGGCCCAAAACAGTTTTTTGGGGGGCTTTTGTTCAACACAGACAAGACATGTGTTTGTCTCCCGTCAGCAAAGCTGAATCTGCTTCAGAGCCAGACTCGTTCGTTGATGGGGTCCGGCTTTGTGACACTGCGCCATTGCATGAGTGTATTTGGGAGAATGGTCACCACGTTCGAGGCCGTACCCTTTAGTCAGTTACATGTTCAATCATTACAGTGGTTCATCCTATCCAGATGGGACAGGACCATAGCCTCTCTCAGCCAGCGGGTGTGGATCCCAGTACAGGTGCAAAACTCCCTTCGGTGGTGGGTGACTTGTCCCCAGACCTGGCTGGACCATCCTCTCAGGACTCTTTCTTGGCGGGTGTTGACAGTTACCAGCTTTTCCGGCTGGGGGGAAACCATGCTGGCTATCCTCTCTTCTATTCATTTCACCCCTTGTTGCAAAGACAGCCTGTGGGAATCCAGTCTGACAATGTTAGTGGTGGCATATGTGAATCACCAGGGAGGTACCTGCAGGGCAAGGTTTATGTCAGAGGTGGCCAAGGTCCTGAACTGGGCTGAGGCTCACCTATTTGCTCTTTCAGTGGTCCATATTCCCGGGGTCAACAACTTGGTGGCTGACTTCCTCACTCTTTAGTCTGTCGACCTGGGGTAGTGGGAACTGCACCCAAAAGTTTTCCAGGGCATTTGTCGGAAATTAGGCAATGTGGATGTTTATTTCATGGCGTCCAGATTCAACCACTAACTTACAGTTTTTGTGGCTCGGTCTCGAGATCACCTGGCTTGGGGTGTGGTAAATGCCCTCGTTATCTCATGGGAAGCCTTTCAGCTTCTATATGTCTTTCTGCCCTTCCCTCTGATTCCACGCTTTATTGGAAAAGATCAAGCGGAAGGGTTGCCCAGTCATCTTGGTGGCTCTGAATTGGTACTCAGATCTCCCTCAGCTTGTAGTCAACACCTTTAACGCTCCAGGCCAACCTTCTTTCAGGGTCCCCTTCATCATCCCCATACCTCTCGCCTCTTATTGATAGTGCAGCTGTTGAGACAGCGCTACTAAAGAAACGTGGATTATCCGACTCTGTGGTCAAGACGACGATTAAGGCTAGGAAGCCTTCATCCTCCTGGGTCTACTACTGTGCCTGCTAAAAGTTTTTTTTCCTGGTGTGAGAGCAATAGCTTTCACTTATTTGATTTTTCATTGTCTCGTCTTTTGTCCTTTTTCCAGGATGGCCTGGACCTAGGCTTCAGTCTTGGTTCTTCGAAGGGGCAAGTGTCCACCCTACTGGATTTTTTTCAACGTTTGTTGGTTGCCGGAGTTTTTTGGTTTTTTTTTCAAGGAGTGGTACATGTTACTCCTTCTTTCTGGGTCCCCCTTGGGACCTTAACCTAGTATTAGGGGCCCTTCAGTTGAATCCGTTTGAGCCTCTGTTTTTTGACCTTTTGCAGATATTTTTGCTAGTGGCAGTCATCTCGTTATGATGGGTCTCGGAACTCACCGCTCTTGCCTCAGACCCTCCCTTTATGGTCTTCCACCAAGTTAAGGTAGTGTTGCGTCCTAATTCAGCTTTTTTACCAAAGGTCTTAGCTATTCATCTTAATAGGAAAATTGTGTTACCTTCTTTTTTTCCCGAGGCAGTTCTGCCAAAAGAGCAGGCCCTGAATAAATTGGATTTGGTGCAGGCACTTTGGCCTAATTTGTCTAGAATGGCCTCTTGGCGGTGCTCCAGGTCTCTGTTTGTAATACCACAGGGCCCGAGACGTGGTCTCACCACATCCAAGGGGACCATAGTGCGTTGGATTCAGTCTGCGGTGGTAGAGGCGTATCAAGCCAAGGGGAAGATCCCGCTCGGCCATGTCAGGGCTCACACCAGTCGAGCATTGAGGGGCCTCATGAGCAGAGCGGAACGGGGCCTCTGCAATTTTGACTTGTAGAGCCGTAACCTGGTTGTCACTACACACTTTCTCTAAGCTTTACCAGGTGCAAACCTTTGCATCTGCTGCCTCCTTCCTTGGCCGATCAGTCTTACAGACGGCTAGGGAGTGTGCTGAGGAGTCTCAGGCTGATATCCCACCCTGGGAGGCTGCTCCAGAACGTCCAATGGTCAAGCTCTGTTTCCCAATTACATGAACGAGAAATTTCCCAGAAATTAAGACCTACCCCAATAATAAGCCTGGGAGAGGGGGGGCTTCAAATATAAACACTTCCCTGAAAATAAACCCTAGCTACACTACGAGAGAAAAAATACTCACCTAGTAGGCGGCATTCCGGGTCCCTCATGCTGTGCTGTGGGGCTTCAGCAGTCTTCTGTGTAGTCCTCAGCGCTGAGAGAGCATTCTCTTCTTGGTAACAGATCTTGAATACCCCTTCTCAAGCAAGAGATTGCTGTGATTGGATCACGAGTGCAGTGGCTCAGTTAATCAGAGCCAGCGCAATGAACCAATCAGTCATTCACTGAATGGCATCATTGAATGGCTGTGAATGGTTCATCGAGCACCAGCTCTGATTGGCTGAGCCACAGTGCTCATGGTCTATTCACAGCATTCTCTTGCTGGAGGCAGGATATTCAAGCCCCGTTACCAGGAAGAGAATGCTCGTTCAGCGCTCAAGACTACACAGAGACTTCTGACATGTTATAGTGACATGTATCTACCCGGATACTCATTGATGTTAACTTCTAAGAGTCAGACAATTGCAATTTGTATCCACAAGTGTGCTTTTCAATGTCCGCATTTTGCCGCTGATCCTTACCACACACCGCAGATTCTGCAATTGGAATCCAACCGCGTGAGCCTGGCCTAAAAAAAAAAAGTTTGGAACAGGAATCGCTACAGTTTTAAAAATAAATATAAAAAAATAGAAAATACGAGTCTCTGAGGTTGATTTCAAATGTCCAAAGATGGGCGGTCCTGCATCAGATGCAGCTCCTGGGTTTGACAATGAGGAGGGCACCCCCACTCTGTTTTAAAGTTTCTTTGAGCTGCACCTCTGACCTCCCCCAGTGACATCACAGAGAGACCATCTAGGTAGATGCACAGATCTTCCAGATGGAAATCCAATTTAATATTTTGGCAATATTTCCCCAGCAGGTGCAACCAGAAAAGAAACCTATGGCCGGCATATTTAATAGCATGAATTTACCATCAATTAGACATCAAACAATGCAGGTAAAGGATTAGTCCAGCGGATGTGTGATTCCACATTTTCTGAGGATCGCACAGCGACGGGAGTGGATGCATCGTGTTTGCGATGTCCTCCCTGCTCAAAAAATATAAATGGTGTCTGGCTTTAGGCATAGGTTACTCCTAATCCCAGTTATTAATGTTTCTTTGACTCTTCTCAGTAGCTGAGTGTTCCAGGCAGCCAGTATGGGAAAATGTGTATTGGGAGAGCAGGAAGACAATGGTATCTCCTGTAACTTGCTAGTTTTATTACAATGGAATAAAAGCTTCCTGGTTTGTCCCAAAAGGAGCAGAAGGCATCAAATGCCCCCTTGTACAGGTGTGAAAGCCAGTGGATATTGAGGATGCTGGGCATGAGGCAGGAGACAGATGTTAAACGTCTGCCCTAATCCACCCAACTTTTCCAGATCAAAAGGTGCAAAAATTGGGTGGATTGGGGCATTTTAGCATCTATATGCAGCCTTTTAAAAATTGATGGTATATCCTCAGGATACGCTATCAATATTTGATTGGGGTCCGTTGTTTGGTATCCCTTACAATTGGCCGAGTAACGTCAATTGGACAAGACTATAGTACTTAGAACAGCCAGGGCCGTAACGATAGGGGATGCAGTTGCGCCCAGGCCCAGGAGCCTTAGGGGGCCCATAAGGCCTCTCTTCTCCATATAGTGAGCCCAGTACTATGAATAAAGCATTATAGTTGGGGTCCTTGCTACAGATTTTGCATTGGGACCCAGGAGCTTCACGTTACGCCTGAGACGGCTGCTATAAATATTTCATCTGAGCACAAACCTGTCCATTGACAGAATGCTAACAAGCAGATGCTGTGGCGTTCCCACGAGTCCTGCAGCCCTTCATTCGGTTGATCGGCGGAGAACCCAAGTGGCAAACCCCCACCAATTGGATATTGACAGATCATTAGTTTTTAAAGACTGGTTACCCCTTTTAAGTTGGGAATTACACTGTGCAACAAATTTAAAAAAAACTTTTTAAAAACAGGCAATTAATGTTTCTGTAAAATTAAAACCTGCTGATTACATTGGTAAAACTAAATAGCTACTTGTCTCATTTTCAAGTTATTTAACCTTTTAGTGACCATTGACCAAGCATTTTTTTTGTCTTTAAATTTATCTATCAACATCGCTGTCTGAGGGCTTGTTTTTTGTGGGTTGAGTTATATTTTTTAATGATACTATTAATTGTACCACATAATGTACTATAAAACTTTTAAAGAGTTCTAAGTGGAGTAAAATGGAAAAAAAAAAACCCCACAAAATTCCGCCATCTTTCGTTGTCTTGTTTTTATGGCCCACACACTGCAACAAAAATGACATAACGTTATACGATATATATACATATACGATACCAAACTTATGTTGTTTTACTTTTTTTTTTATCTGTACTACTTTAATTTTTTTCAAAGACATTTAATTTTATTTTTATTATTTTCTGCCGCCATCTTCTGTGCGTGAGAATTATTTATCCGTCCACATAGTTGTGTGAGGGCTCATTTCTTGCGGGACGTCCTGTAGTTTGTGTTGGTGCCATTTTGGAATACATACGACTTTATCATTTTTATTGCATTTTTTTCTTGGAGACAGAATAACCAAAAAAGTGCATTTCTGCGTTCTTAATTTTTTTTTCAGACAACGTTCGATTACCGTTGACCTTTCTTTGATAGATCGAACTTTTACGGACGCAGCGATACCAAACATGTATTTTTGTTTTATGATGTTGATTCTTTTATTTAGTCTAACCAATGACCTGTAAACGCAGTTCATTACTTACAGTTTACTTGTGGATGATCTGCAGTGTTTCCGCCACGTAGAAACATACCCTATATGTTACATAAACCTACCCTTATAGTGTTCAGTCAGCACACGGCGTGTAAAAGTGATTGCGAAATAGTTGCCAATCACTTTTATTCTTTTTAGACTGGATTAATTGTATAGACCTATTTCCAAAAAAAATACAACGGCAATTGGATTATATTATTCTCCAAAACTGGAATACCTTACGTGGTAAAAAAAAACAGATCTCCCATTTGAATTCAGTGAACTAAAGTTACTATATGCCACCTATCTGCTTATCGGTTATAAACATTGTGTTGCACAGTGTTATTTATTTTCAGTTTTTTTCAGGTCCGTGAATTAGAAAATGAATTGGAAAATGAACAGAAACAAAGTGTTGAGAACACAAAAACCTATAGGAAGGTGGAACGGAAACTTAAAGAAGTTGCTTATCAGGTGAGGAAATTAAGCATTCGTTGGACATTTTGTTCTCGAAAATAAATGAATACTAATTTTTCCTGCCTAATCATTTACTTAAACATGGTTATATGCATGAACAAGCCCGAATTACAGAAAGCAGCTGCAGCCGCATTTATATTGCTGGTTGTTATTGGAAACAGTCAGCAAGCCTGTAGACAAATATTCCCTGCCACATAAACTCTTTCCTAGCATGTGACGTTGGTATGACTGTAAGGGGTTAATCAATTTCCTGTTAATCTGTCACTGAGGCTGCAAATTGAGTATAAATCAGTAGCACAGTCCATCCCCCAAATACACCACTCACTCACTGAAACCTACAATGTTCTTCAGCAGTAAAAGGCCATGTATTCTTTAGAGCAAACAAAGACCAAACTTAATATAGTCTTGAGCTTCAATGGAGAATTTGCTGTGCTTACAAAAAGTACCAAAAAGACAAAATGGCATACAGAACAAGCAAAACAGTAACAAAATAAAAGGGAGCAAAATACAAAAGGCCTATGTACTTTTAAGGGCATTAAGAACAACGGAACACAAGTCAGACTTGGCTTGGCCTCCCCCCACCCCTCCCGCAATATGAACTCTTCTCTCTTATCCAAAAGATGTTTAAGGCCTGCCTCACCCAGACGTTTATGTACAGCGTTTAGCGTTGCCTTTTCAGCGCTGCGCTAAATGCTGTACAGCGCTCCCATTCATTTCAATGGGGCTGCTCACACAAGCGTCAAAATGCAGCGTAAAAATGCAGCGTCTTCAACGCTGCGCTTTGACAGCGATGCGTGTCCTATCTTTGGCAGTTTTCAGCCGTACATCGCCCATTGAAACAAATGGGCAGCATTAGCAGCACTGCTGAAAACACGGCACAACTTGGTACTGTGTTAACAGATCATCTATTGCTGGTAGCGAGGTTGGAGATTGCTGTCGTTAGTTCTCAGCGCTGGCTCAATGAACCAATCACAGCCATTCCTTGACTGGCTCAGCCAATCAGAGTCAGCGCCAAGAACCAATCTCAGCAATCTCTGGCTTGAGGCGGGGTACTCCAACCTCGCTGCCAGCAATAGATGATCAGTTAGTGCACGGGAAGCCTGGAGCAGTGCCAGAGATCAGCGGTAGGGACCCGGACAGTACCTTCTAAGTGAGTTGTTTTTTTTTTTCTTTTTTCTTTAGCTGTGCTGAAACGCATGCAAAACGCTGGCATAACGCATGGCAAAAAAACAGCTGCGTTTCTGCAAATGCCTGTGTGAGAGAGTCTTTATAGCTTCAGTCCTTAAGGCCGCTTTCACACGGGCGCCAAAATCAGGCAATTTTCTCACGATGTGACAGTGCTACAGATCACATGTGCGTGAAGCCCATGCCTTCCAATGGATTCCTTCACATTCGCGATGTTTTCTCTGATGGTATGGTGCAAGAAAAAAATTGTGACATGCTCAGTATTGACTTTTTCTGTAGCCCATGTTTCCCTATGGAGCCTTCGTTTTTGTCGCATTACACAAAATCATGGTTTTTGTGCGATGCAACTTTTCCATCAGAAAATAAGCTCTACCCCCAAAATAAGGCCTAGCTGCACTCACCCCCCCCCCCCCCCCCCACCTCCCCTTCCTCCAAAAAATAAAGGAATACTTACCTAGCAGGCTCGGTCCGAGTCCTCCCGCTACACTCTTGAGCTCTGCCACGCGTATTGCAGCCCTTATTGGACCACAGAAGATCACTTCCTGGTTGCGGGCTTCATAAATCTAGCACTGCATTGATTAGTTCTTCGGCCACTGCTCAGCAAATCGGAGCCATCACTTCCCGGTGGCGGAGTTTATGAATCCCACAACCAAAAAATGATCCTCCGTGGGCAAATGAGGACTGCAGGATGCTTGGCAGAGCTCCGGAGAGCAACAGAAGAACCCAGCCTGAGTCTTTTAGGTGAATATTCCCTTTTTTTTGTAGTGCAGTTGGTGATTAATTTTCGGGGTAGGGCTTAGCCTTCTTGCGAGTTTACTGCGGGCAGCAGCGATGCGATTTTGCATTGCTGACTCATCAAGATCGCAGGAACAAAGCTTCGATACTGCCGCGATTTTGTAGTGGCAATATTGCTTTCGCCTGTGTGAAAGAGGCCTTACTCCAATTTCAGAACCGCCCATTCTCTCATTGGGTAAATTCCTTATTTATGACTAGATAGTGAGTTAATAAGGAGGAAGGACCAGACAGGGGCAGACAAAGGTGGCTACCAGTTTAAAGATTTAAAATTATTTGAGACAGACTGCATAAATCTAATAACAGAACTTGGCTTACTACATAGATACTGTACCAGAACCAAGCTAGTAACATAATACAGTACCAAAACCAAGCTAACTTGGTAGATACGTTAGCGGAACTCATTTTACTACATAGGTGCAATAATAGAGGCAAGCTTGCTGCAGAGATATGGCAACAGAACTAAGCTTACTACATGGCTACAGTAACTAGACCAAGCTTAACCCTTAGATACTTACAAAGTACTGGGCAATAACAAGTATAGTTTGAGGAATACAACTATGAGAAACTTGTGCAATTCCCAAACAGTTTGTATCATGTTTACTAAAGCTGCGAACGCTACATTGAACTCTATTAGTAAGGCCCCTAGTATACCATCTTTTTTGATACTTTTGGGAACTATACTTTTTTAAATCCAATTTTTTTGTAAAAAGTAAGTATTCCATTGTTTTCGTGTTTTCAGTGGATGTTATTTGTGCTAAAGTGTGATTATGGTGCAAATCTCGTCTAAGGGAGTCTTCAGATGGCATGGGTAAAACCACCATGTTATTTTATGTAAAACTTTATTCACTTTCCCATAGTTTTTGATGTAGTATTTTTTTTCTAATGCAGTTTTTGATGTGATTTAAACTAGATCTAAATACCCTCTAAGTACAGATTTAGTAAGATTGCCTGAAATATCTGCATAGTTTACACACACAGTAGTACAGGGGTCCCCAACTCCAGTCTTTGGGCACTACCGACAGGCCATGTTTTCAGGATATCCTATGGTAAGAACACCTGTGGTGATGTCTGAGGCGCTGATAATAATTATATCACCTGTGCAACACTGAGGATATCCTGAAGACATGACCTGTAGGGGTCGCTGAGGACTGAAGTTGGGGAACACTGCAGTAGTGGACACACGCTACCACATCCTATAAACACCCTATTGCACATGCATAAACCTACTGTGTGTATATACACACATAGATATACACACAGAGGTCCTGGGTTCAAATCCAACCAACATATGTTCTTCATGTTTGTGTGAGTTTCCTCCCACACTCCCAAACATACTAATAGGTAAACTCCGACTGTGAGCCCCAATGAGGATAGAGCCTGATACAAAGATGATTCTCCCAAAATGCAAATAACCAGAGTAGATCTGTGCAGATACTGAAGAAGCAGAAAATGCTGAGAGATTTCAATTCTGAAAATGTTGTAAATGCATCTCTGAAGTATAAGGCGTATCCATTTATTTCCTATAGTCAGAAGAAGACCGGAAGAATGTCCTGAGACTTCAAGACTTGGTCGATAAGCTACAAGCTAAGGTCAAGTCATATAAGAGACAAACTGAGGAATCGGTGTGTATTCCACCTCTCCTTACCTTCAAATACTTTAAAGAAAGTTACATACCGTATATGATCCATGTCTTTCCTCTTTCTATAGGAGGAACAAACCAACGTTCATCTCTCAAAACTGAGGAAACTTCAGCATGAGCTGGATGAAGCCGAGGAGCGAGCTGATATTGCGGAATCCCAGCTCAACAAACTCCGAACTAAGAGCCGTGACATTACTGGCTAGGTATTAAAGGAGTTTTTCTGAGACTTAACCACTTTTGATCTTTCGCTGTCCTTAAAAAAAAAAAAATCAACGATTCAGAACTTTATGTCCTGGAAAGTCTTGAAGAGGTCATGTGTTATTCAACATTCATGTGACCACTGCAGCCAGTCACTGGACTCCTTGGTCACATGCCAAACATGGCAGTAACACTGCTGAAGCCAGTAATTAATTGCAGTGGTCATGTTAATGCACAGCAGATACCCCTTTAACCAGGGGCGTAGCTAAAGGCTCATGGGCCCGGGTGCAAAAGTTTATCTTGGGGTCCCCCCAACTTCTCTTAACCCCTTAATGCATAGGCATAACTTGAAGCTACTGGGCCCCAATGCAAAACCTGTAATAGGGCTCCTAACTATAATGCTTTTTTCAAAGTACTGGGCTCCCTATGTGGAGAAGAGAGGTCTTATGGGCCCCCTAAACCCTCGGGCCCGAGTGCAACCGCATCCCCTGCATCCCCTATAGTTATGCCAGTGACTTTAACCTTTGGTTATAGCTCCTTTTTATTATCCAAATTTCAGTCATGTGAAACTTGAAGTTCTACTCTTGTGATACCATCTACCATCTTTTCCCGCTGGAAGTCATGTGATAAACTTAGATAGAGTTCTCTCAACCACTTAGGAGAGCCAAGAGAGGTCACATAGCCATTCCATGTGGGTTGTGGGTGGAGGGTAAATAGGCTGAAAAGACACATGTCCATAGTTCAGCCTACCGTACTCTTACTATGTTGTTCCATCTTGCAGTTTCCTTTTGATGGATGTTGCATTTTCTAGAAAGGTAATAGGTTTCTTGTGTTCTGCAGGTGAAGGAATGAAGTCTGCTGGCTGTAGAAGATATGTCCCGGATAATTTAGCTTTTCTCATAATTTAGATAATAAATATGGTAGTTTTGAACATGTTAACACGTTTTCTGTCTCTTTTTTATGCTTCTGTGTTGATTCCCATGTGAATTTACAAAATTGCAATTTTCATGGTTTTCAACAATTCTGTTTGCTGCCCTTTAATGGCAAACTGTATTTTATGCTTCACATTGACAGAATTCTGTGCTAGTGTCATGGTGGATACAGCCCATGGCCACAGAAGTGTTACCCTACATGTTGGAATGGCACAAGCTGTTTTTGATTTGTTTTTTTAAGCGTAACTAAACTTAAAAAAACCTTTTGACATGCCATAGTGAAGTGTCTTCAGCATTGATCGGTGGGGACTGGGTGCTGAGACCTCCACCAATCGCTACAACGAACAGGCAGAAGCACTTAGGTGATTGATATGCCCATTCACCTGTTATCAGTGAGCGGGGTTTGGACTCGAGACGTTGTGTTGAGCCTATACACCCCTCTGAGCTGGGACTAAAACAGCTGAACAAGTGCAGTTCTCAGCTAAGCACTTCTGCCTTTCCGCTTTAGTAAACAATAGGGGTCTCTACACCCAATTCCCCTTCTGTCAATGCTTTTGACATGTCAGAGGTTTCCATCAAAGTTTAATTATACTTTAACCAAACAAAGGAATGGATCCAAAGGTAAAGACTTCTACTCTTCATGGATCCATTTCAGTGTGTAGCTCAAAAATACTACTACTAACTGTCTACTTAAACTCAGTGTGAATTAAAGGGACTTTCTGTTAACCCCTTAAAGACCAGAGTGACCAAACAAACTAGACACTTTATTGATTTTTACCCATGTGGTCGTTTTATTGCCTAACTTTTTTTTTCCTCTCATGGCAAAATTATTTTTGATGGGCTTTTTTTTCACAAAAGGGTTATTTTTAATACCCTTTTTTAACTAAATGTGTGTTCCTTTCTTTTTTCATTTTATTAGAGGTAATCTGTACTAATTGTAAAAAAAAAGTTTAAAAAATGTATAGTTCTTATTTTAACGAAGGTTGACTGAAACAGAAAGCATTGTCTATTTTATCCGAAGTAGACAGAGAGCATGCTGTATCTGGGTTGACTGAGAGTGGGACGATACTCCATTATAGTCAACAGAAAGCATCCTCTGTTTTATCTAAAGGAGTGCGAGAGACATTTTATCTGAGGGAGACTAAGAGCATCCGCCATTTTATCTGAGGGAGACTGACAGAGCTATTTCTTTTCATCTCAGGAAGATTGACAGAAAGAGCCAACTTTCTCCATTTTAATTGAGAGGTGGAGCATCCACTGTTTTGTTTCATATAACCTGAGATGGCATCATCCATTTTGCTTCAGGGAGCCGTTTTGATAGGGTTATTTC
The DNA here is from genome assembly GCF_035609145.1 of Eleutherodactylus coqui. Classification (NCBI taxonomy): domain Eukaryota; kingdom Metazoa; phylum Chordata; class Amphibia; order Anura; family Eleutherodactylidae; genus Eleutherodactylus; species Eleutherodactylus coqui. The sequence continues at coordinate 100,040,715 of NC_089849.1, forward strand.
ATTTTTTAAATTCTGTTTTAAGCAAGGTTTTCAGAAATAACAAGTTGTAAAAATTAGACCTGGAGGCAGGGTCTAATAGAACTGGTAAACTATTGACAGGCATAATACACTGCACTACATACATAGTGCAATGTATTGTGAAAGCTATTGAACAATTGACTTATTGTGAGACTCATAAATGTTAAATGGGATTTTTTTAAATCTTTTTATTAAAAAAATACACAAAACGTGTTTTTTTTTTTTTTTAATGAAATGTTATCCATTAAAAAAGGGACAGAAAAACCTAAATATATGGCCATGTTCATAATAACCCAAACTATAAAATTATCATATTTGTTCTGCACTGTGACTGCCATTAAAACATTAAAAAAGAAATGCCTTTGTAGCTAGTTTTTGTTCACCCGTCTAAAATCAGTCTAAAATCTGACAAAAATGGCGCCCGTTCATTTGAGTGGGTGGACGCAGGTGGGTTATTCGTCCACATAAAAAATTGCTGCATATCTTATTGTCCAATTTTCGGACAAGAATAACATGTCAATATGTGGTGTCCTACACATTGAACAGCGCATAGATTGGACTGCACATGGACATCCAATCTAAGTTGTGCCCAAGAACCTCTGGCACAACTTTTTGATCACTTTTTAGGGTACATGCACACAGACCTTAAATAGTACCAATAAAAACTACTACAGCTTATCCTGCAAAAACCAAGAGGACGTGTAACTACCAAATAAAAAGTACAAATATATAGGTCTTTATATGCGTGATGAAGAAAGAAATTATTTTTGTTCCTCTACCTCCCAAAAAAAACTAAATAAAAAACTCATATGTATAGCACCCCAAAATGGCACCAACGAAAACAGCAAGTCGCCCTGCAAGAATTGAGCCCTAACATAGCTCTTCCAACAGAAAATCAATAATTTTGTTTGTGCATCATCACATTCGAAGAGCCATAACTAAGTGTGTTAAGCAATAAAATAAAAATTCTAGAAAACGTGGCATCAGCATAATCGTACTGACCCTGAGAATAAACAGATCATGTTATTTATTTTGCATGCTGAACTGTGTCAAATTTAAAATGAAAAGTACAATAGTGGATTTGCTGTTTTTTTTCCCATTCCACCAGAAAGAGTTAATAAAAACTAACAAATTATATACCCCAAAATGGTGCCATGACAAATGCTTGTCTCACAAACACATAAGGCCTCATAAGGCTATGGAAAAATAAAACGTTATGGCTTTTGAAACTCTGCAATGAAAATAATGGGGGGGGGGGGGGGGGGGAAATTGGGGCACAAATTATAGGCTGGTCACTATTTGGTTAAAATCAAACGACAATTCAGTACCTAGGAATATCAGACATGGGGAAAACTGGCAGAGTGTAGGCTATTATAGTATAATAACTAGTAGTGTGTGGCTCAAATGGACCCTTTTCAAGATAATTTTTCCATTTAATGCCCAAAAATGAGAGACAAAAGGAAAATATTAGTAATATACCAATAGGGAGATATACGTCTCCATACCTCCACGGGAAGGAGGGGGAAGAGATAGAGGCATTGAATGGTAATACTGCTGGAAATTGCTACAACATTACAAGATACTGAGCCTGCTATTTTAACTGACATCTATAGAATGTAATAACTATAAAACTAGTCCTTAGTTCATAGAGCTGGAGTCCAGACAAGGATATTGTCTCTGCAGAGATGACTGACTGGTAGGAGGTAAGTGACTAGAAAAGAGAGTCTCCAGTGTAGCCTAGGGGTAGGTGGAGAGACAGGGCAATCCATTAGGGCACTCCATGACTGTAGCTGCGTAGGGACAATGTCCAGCACCTCACAGAACTAAGAAGGTTGAATTGATTGTGGTGAACTACATTCCATTTTGATGTGTAGCAAATGAGGAGAAAAGGGACCCCCAACAACATGGGATATCCTTCCCCTGAAGCTTGGCAAGTTGGGGCTAGAGCGTGGAGTAGAGCTGTAAAATCCCCCTGTGCAGGTTAGGAAAAAGGGAAATGTCAACTCCATGGAACTCAGTAGTTTGAGAAGATATAGCAGTGACAAATATATCAACATGGATCTTTTAGGCTGCATCCACATGGGCAACACGATAGCGATGCGAGAAAATCACAGCGATATTGCATTGTGGTCCGTGCAATATTACTGCGTTGTCTCCCAGGCATAACGCAATTTTGTGGCACTACAAAGTCGCACATGGTGCTACAAAGTCACTCGACTTTATAGCACCACCTGTGAGGATTTTTACAGGAGCTTGAATATAAGCCCCACCCGAAAATAAATCCTACCCCGAAAATGAGCCCTAGCTGCATTAAAAAAAAACAAAAAAATAATACATCACCTAAGAAGCGCTGTCCAGCTCTGGCACGGGTCTCTTCTTGACGTCCGGCACTCATCTTCAGTGTTCTGCCAGCCCTTCCTGGATTGGAGGATCAAAATCCCCGTCTCCAGGAAGGGCTGGCTGTGATCTGTTCACAAGCGCCTGGGGCTCAGCCAATCAAAGCCGGCTTTTGATGAACCAATCACAGCCATTCATTCATTGGCTGTGATTGGTTTGAGCGCTAGCTTTGATTGGCTGAGCACTTTGACGCTTAAACAATCAGAGGCAGCGCTTTCAGGAGGTGGGGATTTTTCAATCACCGGCCAGAAGAGATGATGAACAGTACCTGGGTGAAGATGCCACCAGAGCCGGACAGCGCTTCTAAGGTGATGTATTCTTTTTTTTTTTTTCTGCAGCTGAGACTTAGTTTAGAGCTTTAACAGTAGGACTTCCTACTGTCAAAGTTGCATCGCACAATATTCACGTTTTTGTGCGATGCAACAAAGGAAGGCTCCATAGGGAAACATGGGCTACAAAACGTCGCGAGTTGCGTGCATATTGCGAAACCCACAAGGTTTTTGACTTGCAATGTCACATGCTACAAAACATCACAAATGTGAAGGAACCCATAGGAAAACATGGGCTTCATATACATGCAAATTATCACATCGTGAGAAAAATATTTGAGGGGTTCCTAGAGACACCATACTAGAATACCTCAAGGAAAACAATGGCATAACCTCACCAGCATGGGTTCATGAGGGGTCAATCATGCCAGAGCAATCTGATCAGCTTCTATGAAGAAGTAAACTCTAGGCTGGACCTGGGGGAGTCTCTTGACCTCATATATCTGGATTTCTCTAAAGCCTTTGACACCGTGCCGCATAATAGGCTGATATATAAAATGAGACAGCTCGGATTGGGTGAAAACGTGTGTAGTTGGGTAAAGAATTGGCTCAGAGATAGAAAGCAGAGGGTGGTAATAAATGGTTCATACTCTGATTGGGCCACCGTCGCTAGCGGGGTGCCACAGGGTTCAGTATTGGGCCCCATTCTGTTCAATATATTTATCAACGTCCTGATAGAGGCACTGCACAGTAAGATATCAATATTTGCAGATAATACGAAATTATACAAGGTAATTAATACAACGGAGGACAATGTGCGGCTACAAACGGACCGAGATAAGCCGGGGGCTTGGGGAGAAAAATGGCAAATGAAGTTCAATATTGCTAAATGTAAGGTTATACACATTGGTAGGAGAAACGGATGTCATCAATATACACTAAATGGGGTACTGCTAGGGAAAAGTGAGATGGAAAAGGACCCGGGGGTACTAGTGGACTGTAGACTTGGAGTAGTCAATGCCAATCAGCTGCTGCGAAAGTGTAGTGGGACAAAGTCTATATATCTGGCCCTTCCATAATTGTCATACATGTCATGTCTTCAATGTGGATGCACTGTGCAAATTGTCTTGCCTCTAGTTATGTGTATTGCACAGCTGTAGCATGTAAGAGGTTAAAATCTATGAATGTCTGGAAATTGTAACCAATTGTCATGTCATATGGGTATGAAAGGTATAAATAGGTGTGCAGTACGTACAAGAAGGTGTTAAAGTTCTTCAATGATAGAGTGTAGAGGGAGAGTGTCGTCCACATGGGGGTACCTTCAGCCCTTGTGGTGAAGAATGGAAGCCGCAGAGGTGTATCCTGATGTTCCAACTCCAGGACCCCTACCCTAAGTGAGAGTGAGAAACGGAGCCACCGTGTCTGAGTGTCCACCTGCAAGTGAGTGTCAGTGGAGTGCTGTGTCCTCCTCCAGTGTGTGTGTGTCCAGGAGTGGAATCCTACAGATAACTAAGACTGTAGTCCCGGTGTCATCCTGTGTCCCGGAGTGTGTGTCCAGGAGTGGAGTCATACAGATAACTAGGACTGTAGGCCCAGTGTCATGCTGTGTTCTCCTCCCTGACCTCCTGGAACAGTTTTTTTCTCCACTGGTGTGTGACGCTTTCAAGTGGATAAGTAAAGTGTCAGTCACTGCCCGTTCCCAGTGACTGAAGTTTCTAATTCAACTGTGTATGGACTTATTTGCCCGTCTGATATCCAACGGAGTAAAGGAACAGTGGCGCCATGCATGATAACTCTTCTGGTCCGCCATACAATTTATTCAGGTAACCGATGTCCCAGCGTTGTCTGGAAGAGTCCTAGCGGTGCCTTGGCTGACGTTATGCGCATTCCTCTGGGGAAGAGTTTGGTAGAGCCACCGTGGCAAGTGCAATCTCTACCCCCGCCATCTCCTCACCGCGTGTCTCGGTCACCACAAAAGCAAATAGTCTTGGGGTACATTAGGAGGTATAGGAGCGAGGGATGAGAACATTATTCTTCCACTATATAAGACACTTGTCAGACCTCACATGGAATACTGTGTACAGTTCTGGTCACCGGTGCTCAGGAAAGATGTTGCAGTGCTCAAGGTGGTTTAAAGAAGGGCAACTAAATTAATAAAAGGAATGACGGGACTGGAATACCCAGAGAGGCTATCACAATTGTGATTATTTACCCTGGAAAAAAGACTGCTAAGTGGCGATCAAATAACTATGTGTAAATCCATTAGGAGTAGAGATGAGCGAACACCAAAATGTTCGGGTGTTCGTTATTCGGAACGAACTTCCCGCGATGCTCGAGGGTTCGTTTCGAACAACGAACCCCATTGAAGTCAATGGGCGACCAGAACATTTTTGTATTTCGCCGATGCTCGCTAAGGTTTTCATGTGTGAAAATCTGGGCAATTCAAGAAAGTGATGGGAATGACACAGTGACGGATAGGGCAGGCGAGGGGCTACATGGTGGGCTGCATCTCAAGTTCACAGGTCCCACTATTAAGCCACAATAGCGGCAAGAGTGCCCCCCCCCCCCCCCCCACTGTCAGCATAAAGATCGTCCTCCTCTGGCACAGCTGTAACAGCTGTAGCAGAGAAGAACGATGTTTGCCCATTGAATTCAATGGAGCGGCAATACAGCATGTTCCACTGAATGCAATGGGCTGCCCGCGATCGCAGGATGAATGGTCGGAAAGGGGTTAAATATATAACCCCTTTCCTGCAATTCATCCAGAAATGTGATACACTAAAAATATATACCGGCGTATAAGGCGACGGGGCGTATAAGACAACCCCCCAACTGTCACCTTATACGCCGGCAATACAGTGGAGCAAAGAATAAAAAGCATTACTTACGTTTTTAGATGATCTGCGGCGCTCCTGCAGGCTGTCACTCCCTCCTAATCCACGGCAGACAAGCTTTCTCTATGAAAGGCTTTAAATCCCTGCCTCCAGAAAGACACGTGCCTTCAGCCAATCACAGCCAATGACAATGATGTCATTGAATGGCTGTGATTGGCTGTGTTTCTGGAGGCGGGGATTTCAAGCCTTGAAATCCCCGCCTCCAGAAACACAGCCAATCACAGCCATTCAATGACATCATTGTCATTGGCTGTGATTGGCTGAAGGCACGTGTGCTTCTGGAGGCAGGGATTTAAAGTCTTTCGTGGAGAAAGCAATACTCTGCCGTGGACCAGGAGGGAGCGACAGCCTGCAGGAGCGCCGCAGATCATCTAAAAACGTAAGTAATGCTTTTTATTCTTTGCTCCACTGTATTACCGGCGTATAAGGTGACAGTTGGGGGGTCGTCTTATACGCCCCGTCGCCTTATACGCCGGTATATATTTTTAGTGTAACACATTTCTGGATGAATTGCAGGAAAGGGGTTATATATTTAACCCCTTTCCGACCATTCATCCTGCGATCGCCGGCAGCCCATTGCATTCAGTGGAGTCGGCTGTATTGCCAGTTCCATTGAATTCAATGGGCAAACATCGTTCTTCTCTGCTACAGCTGTTACAGCTGTGCCAGAGAAGAAGGATTTGTCTTCTATATGTTCTCAATGGGGTCAGCGCTGCTGCCGCTGGCCCCGTTGAGCGCATATAGAATGCATCCATAGCGAACCGCGGGAGGGGCCGACTTTTATGTTCGGGTGACACCTTATCTCCCCAGCCACTCACAGCAGGGGGGTGGTATAGGGCTTAAACGTTGCAGGGGGAAGTTGTAATGCCTTCCCTGTCTTTCAATTGGCCAGAAAAAAGCGCTAACGTCTCAGGGAAGAAAGTTTAAGTAACCCGGACACCGCATGGTGTTCGTTACGGATAACGAACATACCGAACACCCTAATATTCGCACGAATATCAAGCTCGGAAGAACACGTTCGCTCATCTCTAATTAGGAGACAATACAAGGATCTCTCCCATGATCTGTTTATACCCAGGACTGCGATGGTAACAAGAGGCCATCCTCTACATCTAGAAGAAAGCAGGTTTCATCACCATCACAGAAGAGGGTTCCTTACTGTAAGAGCAGTGAGATTGTGGAACTCTTTGCCTGAGGACGTGGTGATGGCAAAATCGGTAGAGGAGTTTAAGAGCGGACTAGACGTCTTTTTAGAGCGCTATGATATTACAGGATATAGACATTAGGTGACCAGCAGGGTTGTTGATCCTGGTCTTGGAGTTAGGCAGAACTCAAACATTAATCCAGGGATTATTGTGGCTGCCATCCCGCAGTCGGGAAGGAATTTTTTCCTCCAAAGGAGCTAAATTGGCATCTGCCTCGTTGGGTTTTTTTTTGTGCCTTCCTCTGGATCAACAAGGGGGGGCAGAAACAGGCTGAACTAGATGGACATTGTCTTCATTCAGCCTAGCATATTATGTTACTATGTGTGAAAGAGGCCTTAAGCGTAGCAGCTTAGAAATGTCATATGGACTATCCAATATCATATCGTGGGATCTAGAAATGTAAAAAGGGTCTTCTAAAACAAGTGTCCGTGTTCCAGGGAATTTTGGATGAAAAGCTTCTGCTTAGTCTCAAGCAAACATGACATGAGTTTAGAATCTGGAAGTCCCCTTCCTTTAAGGTTGATCCTCCTCAGTTGGTTCTCCACAGTTAAAGATAGAGATTTTAGGATGCGAGAGTGGCAGAGCACAATCTTTTGGAGAATGCCAAATCCCCTGATTGTAGCAACCATCACAGAGGTGACTTTAGCTTCCATGTCCTTTTTGTATGTAGATGAAGTTGTTTCAGAAATTCATATTATCTTGAAGTGTTTGGAAAGTGATCCCAAGTCACTTTTGGAAGGGAGCAGGGATAGTAATTTTTGAAAAAGAATAACTCTTTACCTCTTTGGTCAGAGGAGAGTAGGGTAAGAATGTAAGTAGTAAATTCCACAGACGAGGGCTTAAGCAGTGAGTGTTGAGGGAAGGGCTTTTAGATGCTCCTCACTTCTTGTGTGACCAAATAAGGTGAGAAAGATGGTTGGCTCACCCAATACATTGGAAGGATGATCCTGCACCTAAGGTGGACTGATGGAGCAGGGGAGTACTTGGTCTTCCTGACTAAAAGTTGGAGCCACAATCAGAGGAGAGGGGCCATCTGTACCAGGAGGCAAAAGACAATAAAAGCATGGTAGCGCACCCTCTGGTTTCAGAGTATGTAGTGCAGCGTCCAAGGCTTCCACTGTTCAGAACCACTAATACTAAAATCTCCTAGAAACTGACAGTATATATTCTGTAAAGTCGCACATTTCTTGTGAATTTAAAGAAGGCTCCAAATGTACAACAGAAGGGCAAAGGTTTAGGCGTATAGACCTTTGTCAAGCCAGTTAACGGAGTGCGAGGACCTACAGCCACCGAGAAGAGTTTTTGCCCTTTTAGTATAGAATATTGGTCCGAAAAGCAGGGCCACACTGCACAGCTGAAGAGAAGCATGCCCACTTCTGATGCAGGCCAAGCCACAACCCTATCCGCTTTGTTATAAGTAACTTTGAAAAAACTTTTCTCGGACTACCTGCCTTAATATATAGATTTTTCTCAGTCTCATTTTCTTTGTTTCTTAAGTAATCTTAAACAAAATTGGAGGAGGTTCCATCGAAGTTAAAAGTATTTTTGCATATTTTATCTATGGAATATTGCACATTCTAAGAAAAAAAAAAATCGTCAAATTTTTTTGGCTTATAGGAATTTGTTCCAAGTACGAGGACACAGGATTCTTAAATTATTTTTACTAGGGACTTTTTATTACACATTCCTAAGTAGCGTCTTGGCTGTATATAGCTGTAACCTGACCTAGTGGATGAGATGTCCAATCCAAGTGAAGTGAAGTTACAGCTCTGACCAGATACTTGAATTACTACTTGGTGGGAAGGAGGAATGTAAACGGCTTTCAGGGTTTGAGGGACATCAAGTGTAATGATGGTGGTCTTAGAGCTGGAATCCAGTGGGAGAGGCGAAAACACAGTTGTCTATTATAGTCAGTAGTAATGCAGAATGCATAGCACTTCAAGGACTTCTATGCGTCGTCCTATGCCTTGCTTACAAGGGTCGGTATTAGAGATGAGCGAACGTACTCTTCCGAGCTTGATGCTCGTTCGAGTATTAGGGTGTTCGAGATGCTCGTTACTCGAGACGAGCACCACGCGATGTTCGAGTTACTTTCATTTTCATCTCTGAGACATTTGCGCGCTTTTCTGGCCAGTAGAAAGACAGGGAAGGCATTACAACTTCCTCCTGTGATGTTCCAGCCCTATCCCACCCCCCTGCAGTGAGTGGCTGGGGAGATCAGGTGTCACCCGAGTATTTAAATCTGCCCCGCCCGCGGCTCACCACAGATGCATTCTGACATAGATCAGGGAAAGTGCTGCTGATGCTGCCTGCTGCTATAGGGAGAGTGTTAGGTGTAATATTAGGCTTCAAGAACCCCAACGGTCCTTCTTAGGGCCACATCTGACCGTGTGCAGTACTGTTGAGGCTGCTTTTAGCAGTGTTGCACATTTTTTTTTTTTGTATATCGGGCGTGCGGAGCATTGCGTCCTCAGTCTGCAGTCATTGTACATAGTATAGGGCCAGTACTGGTGAGGCAGGGACAGTGGGAAAGGTGAAAGAGATATACTGTCTATATAGGCAGTGGGCTTTTTAAAACAAATTTGGGAAAAATACTATCTTTGGGCTGCCTGTGACCGTCTTGAGTGTACTGCGTCTCTGCTGGGGGTAGTAGTCCTAATTAATACACAGCTAAGTGTTACAGCAGGCTTGCGCAAAATTGTTTCCAGGCTCTGCGTTGCCGTTACATCACCGCCGTCATCCCGTCCAGAGGGAAACAGTCTGCAGTAATTTTACATAGTATAGGGCCAGTACTGGTGAGGCAGGGACAGTGGGAAAGGTGAAAGAGATATACTGTCTATATAGGCAGTGGGCTTTTTAAAACAAATTTGGGAAAAATACTATCTTTGGGCTGCCTGTGACCGTCTTGAGTGTACTGTGTGTCTGCTGGGGGTAGTAGTCCTAATTAATACGCAGCTAAGTGTTACAGCAGGCTTGCGCAAAATTGTTTCCTGGCTCTGCGTTGCCTGTTACATCACCGCCGTCATCCCGTCCAGAGGGAAACAGTCTGCAGTAATTTTACATAGTATACGGCCAGTACTGGTGAGGCAGGGACAGTGGGAAAGGGGAAAGAGATATACTGTCTATATAGGAAGTGGGCTTTTTCAAACAAATTTGGGAAAAATACTATATTTGGGCTGCTGTGACCGTCTTGAGTGTACTGCGTGTCTGCTGGGGATAGTACTCCTAATTAATACGCAGCTAAGTGTTACAGCAGGCTTGCGCAAAATTGTTTCCTGGCTCTGCGTTGCCCGTTACATCACCGCCGTCATCCCGTCCAGAGGGAAACAGTATACATATATACGCTGCCTACAGTATCTGTCTGCTGTCTCAGCTCAGCCTTTAAAAAAATAGAAGCAAAATACTTAAGGCCTACTAGTGGCCTTTGGACACTTGACTGCTTCTGCGCTGTGAATTCCACTAGCTCAGTCATACGCACCTACGTCTCACTACAGGCTTGCGCAAAATTGTTTCCTGGCTCTGCTGTGCGTTCCGTAAGCGAAGTCAGCCTCCAACCACAGGCCAATAAGCGGCACATTTAATTACAGCGTTCTGTTTCTGCACTACTGGTAATACACCATGCTGAGGGGTAGGGGTAGGCCTAGAGGACGTGGACGCGGGCGAGGACGCGGAGGCCCAAGTCAGGGTGTGGGCACACGCCGAGCTCCTGATCCAGGTGTATCACAGCCGACTGCTGCGGGATTAGGAGAGAGGCACGTCTCTGGCGTCCCCACATTCATCTCACAATTAATGGGTCCACGCGGTAGACCTTTATTAGAAAATGAGTAGTGTGAGCAGGTCCTGTCGTGGATGGCAGAAAGTGCATCCAGCAATCTATCGACCACCCAGAGTTCTACGCCGTCCACTGCTGCAACTCTGAATCCTCTGGCTGCTGCTCCTCCTTCCTCCCAGCCTCCTCACTCCATTACAATGACACATTCTGAGGAGCAGGCAGACTCCCAGGAACTGTTCTCGGGCCCCTACCCAGAATGGGCAGCAATGGTTCCTCTCCCACCGGAGGAGTTTGTCGTGACCGATGCGCAACCTTTGGAAAGTTCCCGGGGTCCGGGGGAGGAGGCTGGGGACTTCCGGCAACTGTCTCAAGAGCTTTCAGTGGGTGAGGAGGACGACGACGATGAGACACAGTTGTCTATCAATCAGGTAGTAGTAATTGCAGTAAGTCCGAGAGAGGAGCGCACAGAGGATTCGGAGGAAGAGCAGCAGGACGATGAGGTGACTGACCCCACCTGGTTTGCTAAGCCTACTGAGGACAGGTCTTCAGAGGGGGAGGCAAGTGCAGCAGCAGGGCAGGTTGGAAGAGGCAGTGCGGTGGCCAGGGGTAGAGGCAGGGCCAGACCAAATAATCCACCAACTGTTTCCCAAAGCGCCCCCTTGCGCCATGCCACCCTGCAGAGGCCGAGGTGCTCAAAGGTGTGGCAGTTTTTCACTGAGAGTGCAGACGACCGACGAACTGTGGTGTGCAAGGTTTGTCGCGCCAAGATCAGCTGTGGAGCCACCACCACCAGCCTCACCACCACCAGCATGCGCAGACATATGATGGCCAAGCACCCCACAAGGTGGGACGAAGGCCGTTCACCGCCTCCGGTTTGCACCACTGCCTCTCCCCCTGTGCCCCAACCTGCCACTGAGATCCAACCCCCTCTCAGGACACAGGCACTACCGTCTCCCGGCCTGCACCCACACCCTCACCTCCGCTGTCCTCTGCCCCATCCAGCAATGTCTCTCAGCGCACCATCCAGCCGTCACTAGCGCAAGTGTTTGAGCGCAAGCGCAAGTACGCAACCACGCACCCGCATGCTCAAGCGTTAAACGTGCACATAGCCAAATTGATCAGCCTGGAGATGCTGCCGTATAGGCTTGTGGAAACGGAGGCTTTCAAAAACACGATGGCGGCGGCGGCCCCGCGCTACTCGGTTCCCAGTCGCTACTACTTTTCCCAATGTGCCGTCCCAGCCCTGCACGACCACGTCTCCCGCAACATTGTACGCGCCCTCACCAACGCGGTTACTGCCAAGGTCCACTTAACAACGGACACGTGGACAAGCACAGGCGGGCAGGGCCACTATATCTCCCTGACGGCAGATTGGGTGAATTTAGTGGAGGCTGGGACCGAGTCAGAGCCTGGGACCGCTCACGTCCCACCCACCCCCAGAATTGCGGGCCCCAGCTCGGTGCTGGTATCTGCGGCGGTGTATGCTTCCTCCACTAAACCACCCTCCTCCTACGCAACCTCTGTCTCGCAATCAAGATGTGTCAGCAGCAGCACGTCGCCAGCAGTCGGTGTCGCGCGGCGTGGCAGCACAGCGGTGGCCAAGCGTCAGCAGGCCGTGCTGAAACTACTCAGCTTAGAAGAGAAGAGGCACATGGCCCACGAACTGCTGCAGGGTCTGACAGAGCAGACCGACCGCTGGCTTGCGCCGCTGAGCCTCCAACCGGGCATGGTCGTGTGTGACAACGGCCGTAACCTGGTGGCGGCTCTGCAGCTCGGCAGCCTCACGCACGTGTCATGCCTGGCCCACGTCTTTAATTTGGTGGTTCAGCGCTTTCTGAAAAGCTACCCACGCTTGTCAGACCTGCTCGGAAAGGTGCGCCGGCTCAGCGCACATTTCCACAAGTCCAAGGCGGACGCTGCCACCCTGCGCACCCTGCAACATCGGTTTAATCTGCCAGTGCACTGACTGCTGTGCGACGTGCCCACACGGTGGAACTCTACGCTCCACATGTTGGCCAGGCTCTATGAGAAGCGTAGAGCTATAGTGGAATACTAACTACAACATGGGCGGCGTAGTGGGAGTCAGCCTCCTCAATTCTTTACAGAAGAGTGGGCCTGGTTGGCAGACATCTGCCAGGTCCTTGGAAACTTTGAGGAGTCTACCCAGATGGTGAGCGGCGATGCTGCAATCATTAGCATCACCATTCCTCTGCTATGCCTCTTGAGAAGTTCCCTGCAAAGCATAAAGGCAGACGCTTTGCGCTTGGAAACGGAGGCGGGGGAAGACAGTATGTCGCTGGATAGTCAGAGCACCCTCATGTCTATATCTCAGCGCGTTGAGGAGGAGGAGGAGGGGGAGGAGCACGAGGAGGAGGGGGAAGAGACGGCTTGGCCCACTGCTGAGTGTACCCATGCTGCTTGCCTGTCATCCTTTCAGCGTGTATGGCATGAGGAGGAGGAGGAGGAGGAGGAAGATCCTGAAAGTGATCTTCCGAGTGAGGACAGCCATGTGTTGCGTACAGGTACCCTGGCACACATAGCTGACTTCATGTTAGGATGCCTTTCTCGTGACCCTCGCTTTACACGCATTCTGGCCACTACGGATTACTGGGTGTACACACTATTCATCTTCCTCCTCCTGCTCCTCCTCCCGAAACCTCACGTAATCACGCCGAACGGGCAATTTTTCTTAGGCCCACAAGGCTCAGTCATATAACTTTTGTAAACAATGTTTATACGTTTCAATTCTCAATTCAGTAAAGCGTTAAAACTTGCACCTGAACCAATTTTTATTTTAACTGGGCTGCCTACAGGCCTAGTTACAAATTAAACCACATTAACCAAAGCAATTAATGGGTTTCACCTGCCCTCTTGGTTGGGCATGGGCAATTTTTCTGAAGTACATTTGTACTGTTGGTACACCAATTTTTTTGGGCCCTCGCCTACATTGTAATCCTAGTAATTTTTAGCCCACCTGCATTAAAGCTGACGTTACCTCAGCTGTGCTGGGCACTGCAATGGGATATATTTATGTACCGCCGGTGGCTTCTTGGGACCCACCCATGCTGTAGGTCCACACGGAGTTGTAACTGCATGTGTCCACTTCTAAAGAACCCCAGTCTGACTGGGCCATGCAGTGTGGGCCGAAGCCCACCTGCATTAAACCTGACGTTACCTCAGCTGTGATGGGCAATGCAATGGGATTTATTTATGTACCGCCGGTGGGTTCCAAGGAGCCACCCATGCTGTGGGTGCACACGGAATTCCCATTGCGGAGTTGTACCTGCCTGTGACTATTTATAAAAAACCCCGGTCTGACTGGGGCATGCAGACACCTTGACAGTATGAATAGTGTGTAGCACATGGGTTCCCCATTGCTATGCCCACGTGTGCAGCTCCTGATGGAGGTGGCACAGGATTGGATTTCTCATTGCTTCTGTACAGCATTATGGGCTATTGCCTGGCCACTTTTAAAGAAGGTCGCTGCCTGGCCGTGCCAACCCTCTGCAGTGTGTGCCTGCGGTTCCTCCTCATGGCAGACGCACTTATAAATAGACATGAGGGTGGTGTGGCTATGAGGCCAGCGTGTGGCATGAGGGCAGCTGAAGGCTGCGCAGGGACACTTTGGTGTGCGCTGTGGACACTGGGTCGTGAGGGGGGGTTGGGCAACGTGTAACCCAGGAGAAGTGGCAGCGGAGTGTCATGCAGGCAGTGATTGTGCTTTGTTGGAGGTAGTGTGGTGCTTAGCTAAGGTATGCCTTGCTAATGAGGGTTTTTCAGAAGTAAAAATTGTTGGGGGGGGCACTCTTGCCGCTATTGTGGCTTAATAGTGGGACCTGGGAACTTGAGATGCAGCCCAATATGTAGCCCCTCGCCTGCCCTATCCGTTGCTGTGTCGTTCCCACCACTTTCTTGAATTGCCCAGATTTTCACAAATGAAAACCTTAGCGAGCATCAGCCATATAAAAAATGCTCGAGTCGCCCATTGACTTCAATGGGGTTCGTTACTCGAAACGAACTCTCGAGCATCGCGGAAATTTCGTCTCGAGTAACGAGCACCCGAGCATTTTGGTGCTCGCTCATCTCTAGTCGGTACATAAGAGTGTGAGTGAAGTAGAAATAGTGAAGCTTGGGGAAGCTGGGACAAGAAGTCACAATAATCAGGCATAGGAGTTACAGAGCTTTGATTTGATTTTAATATGAGACAGCAGTTCCTGTGTTTAGCCATAGAGGTGTAACAAGCAAATGCTGTGCAAAGCTAGAACAAGCAAAACTTTGTAGGAGAATGGTAAGGTGTAGTACCCTAGAGTTAGAGGGTCCCACAGCATTACTAGCACTAGGTAATATAAATGTGTAATTATGTGTTGTGATTCTAAATAGTTAATGGGTTTATCTTTGGTGTTCTCACTACCTAGCATTGTGTGACTATGCAGAATTCATCCTAACCTGCTTGAATACCTGTCAATCATCCCTAATGAGTTCATGGATTGGCTACTTTAGATTTTCCATAGCTCAGGATTGGTTGGCAGGGAGAGTATAAAAGGTAGAGAGTGGGTGGGGTTAGTCCATTCTAGTAGTCTTTCCAGGTTAGCTAACATCCAGGAGTCTGATGGAGACCGGGGAGGAGTAGCAAATCTCAGTCAATGCGATGGGGAGCTAGAACATCTACGTGTGAGTACTACCAATCAAGTTGTTGGAGAGTTAGAAGAGAGAGAGGATGAGAAAAGGAGGAAGAAGCAAGTCAGTAATTTATCTGCAAAGCATTAGTCAAAGCGATGGATGAAAGCTGGAAGTGTTTTACTGCAATGTGATGCCACAACACCTCAGTGTGTTTTCATGCAATGTCTACTAATGTAACTCCAAATCTTCAACTACCTCAAGGCAATGTGATGCCTATTGTACTTCCTATCATGGGACACAATGCTGTCCAGTTATCGTGTGCACATTCTACTCTCTATGCGGTTCCTGGAATGGAATCAAGTGTTTTATGAAGATGTCCAAAGGGATTTGTTAATTTTACTGTTCAGTTCTGTATTTCAACGGTAGCCGGCAGGGGATTTCAGTCTGTCATTACACCAGAGATTGAACTGTCATCAGTGGTGTACATACTAAAATTAATTTGGCAACAACCGCGTGAATCCAAAGGCAACCTGCTCTGACTACGAAACTTCAGCTACCATGAAGATATTATTTACTTATGTTCTGCCAGCCCATGCTAGTGCTGGCTTACCACTTGCCAACAATGTTAGTAAACCGTATTAAAGTAAAATTGGAGGTGAAATCTACACTTCCCTTAAATATGTACAAAATAAATCCGTCAATGGGTATGTACTATAAGGCTAGGGCTACACGGCAAGATGTGCCATGCATCCTGAAGATCAGTGTAGCACTGCGGCGTCACATCTTATGATTGTCAATGGTGTTGCATTGCGAACTGAGACCTAATGAAGTGATAGAACAATCACAGCAAATCCAACTCTGATGGATTTTAGTTGCGGGTCACAAGTCGCATGCAGCTTTTCCACCATAGACCTCAATGTAAATTTCATGCGACCGGTCTGTGATATGGCTGCTGTTTGAATAACCAGATTGGGTAGCCCTCTCGTTTGCTTATAAACCCAACAAGAGGGCTTGCATTGTGGCATTTTCTCACTAAGGGTGGTTTCACACGGGTGAGAAAATCGCGCGATTTTCGCCTGATGAGAGAGTCAGATAAAAAAAATCAGATTATGAAACCAATGATTTACAACGGTTTCTTTCCCCTCTGCGATGTTTTCACTGATGCAATGTTGAAAGAACAAAAAATCGCGGTATGCTCTATCTTTTTGTGATGTGTGATTTTTTTTTTTTTATCTCCCGAGTTTCCCTATAGAGCCTCCTTTTTATCGCAATGCAAAAAAGCTTGCGTTGTGATGCGATTTAATATTAAAGTCCTATTGACTTTCGCAAAAAAAGTGAGCGATTTTATTGTGGGCCGCAGCGAAGTGATGCAAGATTATTCTTATGGCTGCTGTTTGAATAACCAGATTGGGTAGCCCTCTCGTTTGCTTATAAACCCAACAAGAGGGCTTGCATTGTGGCATTTTCTCACTAAGGGTGGTTTCACACGGGTGAGAAAATCGCGCGATTTTCGCCTGATGAGAGAGTCAGATAAAAAAAATCAGATTATGAAACCAATGATTTACAACGGTTTCTTTCCCCTCTGCGATGTTTACACTGATGCAATGTTGAAAGAACAAAAAATCGCGGTATGCTCTGTCTTTTTGTGATGTGTGATTTTTTTTTTTTTTATCTCCCGAGTTTCCCTATAGAGCCTCCTTTTTATCGCAATGCAAAAAAACTTGCGTTGTGATGCGATTTAATATTAAAGTCCTATTGACTTTCGCAAAAAAAGTGAGCGATTTTATTGTGGGCCGCAGCGAAGTGATGCAAGATTATTCTTAAAAAAAGCCTTACTGACTCCCAAAAATCGCAGGTACAAAGACGTGATTTTCTTGCGACAAAATCGCGATCACCCGTGTAAAACCAGCCTAAGACTTGATTTTTTTTAGTTTTTATTATTCACAATAGTTACAACACGATAAAACATTGCATAAATCAATGACTCATTGTGGCTTTGTTACAGTATTTCAATTTCCCGATCCATGAGGGGAGGTGAAATTACTTACCTAAGGCCTCCGGCAATGGCCCTTGACGGAATCTTTATCCATGGACCTTTCCCCAACTTTGGTGCATGCGCCGTCTGTAAAATGGCAGACGCAAGCGCATAATCTGGGGATGGCCTGGGAAATTAAAAGTCTCCTTGCTACTAAGGGTAGCTGAGAGCTCGGAGCAGTGACCGAGGGCTGTGGTGAGCGGTCTCCGGTTACGTGATTGCCATTATCCAATGGATAACTGCGATCACATAACAGTTAAAACACAATTGAAGTTTAATGCATTAATTCCAGAAAAGAAACACTGGGGTCAAAATACTCATGACCCCACTTAGTGAATATATTAAGGGGTGTAGTTTTTTTTTAAATGAGGTCATTTGTTGGGGTATCTATCATTCTGACACCTATAAGCCTTTGCTATCTTGGCTTGGTGCCGGAAAACAAAATGTTCCTCAAAATGTTTAATTATGAAATTGGTACGTCTCCTACATGGTTAAAAAAACTGAAGTTTTTCCAATGTGTCCAGAATAGGTTAAACAGGTGGAAATATATATCCTGATCAGAGCAAGATTGACAGCAGCACAACCACTAAAACACCAAGTGAGGGGACGACGTAGCGTGGTGCACATTCCTGTAGGCCAGGTCCGGACCTAAAGACCCTTCAGAATGGTTGCCATGTAGCAGATGAGAACGATCAGCAGTCTGGAACTTGTTTAGTAAATATACAAAATCTTTATTCCTCCAGCATATGGAAGCTGCGACGTTTCTGCCTTTCGGGGGCCTTTGTCAAGCATGCTTGTCTTATCAGAAATGTATATCTTATCAACAATTTATACAGTATGTTTGCACATATTTGAGATATTGCAATTGAAAATGTGAAAGTGACAATTTTCTCAAAATTTTCCCAATTTTGGAGTTTTTAATAAATATACACAAGTTCTATCGGTCTATTTTTACCACCTAAATGAAGTACAACATGTGGCGGAAAAACAATGTCAGAATCACTAGGATATATGTAAAACCTTTATGACATTGTTCCATGTTAACCCCTTAAGGACATGGCCTATTTTGGCGATGAGGACCAAACAATTTTTGGTAGATTTTCATCTCCATTTTTTAAAAGTCACAACTTTTTTATTTTTCTGTCGACGCGGACGTATAAGGGCTTGTTTTTTGCGTGGCAAACTGTAGTTTTTGATGGTGCCATTTTTGGGTACATAAACTATATTGTAAAACTTTTATTATTTTTTTTTATGATCGTAGGGAGAGAAAACGCATCAATTCTGCCATAGATTTTATTTTATTTTTTTTAAAGCGTTAATTATGCAGCATAAATGACACACTACATTTTTTCTGCGGGCCGGTAATTATTACATTTTAGGTTTTTATACTTTTCTGTAATAAAAACCATTTTTTGGAAAAAAAATTTCCCCTAAATCGCTGCATTCAAAGTCCTATAAGTTTTTTTATTTTTCCATGGACAGAGCTCTGTGAGGGCTTATTTTTTGCGAGACTAGCTGTAGTTTTTATTGGTACCATTTTGGGGTACATTTTTTGATTTTCGTTTTTTGGGAGTCAAAATGCTAAAAATTAAAGTGACGCATGTAAGAGTTCCAAAATTTGGCCTGGTCATTAAGGCGCAAACTGGCTTGGTCACTAAGGGGTTAAGGTTCCAAATTTAGTCAAAAAGGTGATGAAGTTCCAATTATAAGAAAAAGGCACTTTTGTGGGAATCCTAATCTATACAGAACTTCCTCAAATGAAAAAACGGTTTTCCTCTCGTCATCCTGACAGCATACACCTGGAGGTTGACTTTGGACCCCTGTAGGGACAGGAAGCGGAAAGTACAACAGCAACTCCCCATCACCAGCTCACCAGTGTCTTCCTGTCCCTACAGGACACTCGTAGCGGACCTCCAGGTGTATGCTGGAGGATGAAGAGGAACTTTAAGGCAGCCTGTCCGCTCACAGGGGGGTTTCCTCTCCCATGGAGCTGGCAGGGTCTACGCAGGTGAAACCACATATGCAGGATCTTTACCCACAGGATCGTTCAAACTAGCACCACCATCAGCTCCCTGGCGTGCTGTTGCAGCACCTCTAACTCCCAGTGTGCTACCCAGAGGGAAGTTTGTAGGCTGGGAGAGGTTGGCAAACCCCCTGTTGCTATCGTGTGGGCAAACTAAGCAGGGGGCCCACACACTCGCGCCAAAGGGGACTGGGTACGCACATGCGTTTCTGGCAACTGGTCCTGGAATAGGAGATTGACCTGGCCCTACCTAAGCGGGGACACTGCCCCAATAAGGACAGCCCAGCGGTCTTCTGAACTCGGCCCTAGCTAATCCTAGGAGCCACGCACCAGAACAGGACGCAATCACATGCCACATGACAGGGACTATACAACAGGGCACACAGAGCCAGAATACACAGCATACAGCAGCCAAAATGCAACCACTAGTAACAGATGATAAGCTGAATATAAATACCAGGTATTAGTTGACATTTTGTACAAAACATGAAAGCTAGCAGGCCACTTCACGGCTCTTGGTTATACTGCTAGTCCCTTCACTAACCAGGAGTCCAGTAGAACCGGACACAGTTCACACAGCAAGCTGCGACAGGACAGGACACAGACCACAGGTCATACAGCAAGCTAACACCAAACTGACAGAATATAAACGAACAAACGGACATGAACCAGCAAGGCACAGATCACACAGCAAGCTTGCAACAGACAAGGATTCATGACTGCTCACCCTAAACACCAGACAGAGACTGACCAGGAGCTGTGTTTATGTGTGAGCACAGACCCAGGAGATTGGCTAGCAGGAAGTACCACACCCAGCCAGCTCAATCAGTTAACCCTTTGATGGATTGTGCTGCTAGGAAACTTAGAACTACAGATCCCAGCAGCACACGTAACAGTACCTCCCCTTTTAAAAAGGGGCCTTTGGACCGTTTAAGCATAACAAAAATTATGCAACTCCACCAAACCGCGCACGTGTACAGGATTTATCTAAAAAGAACCTGACAGCAAGGCAAAGATGGCAAAATGGGAGAGAGTAGGGAAATTACCAAGCAGGACCACTGCGCCCTATGCAAAAGGCCACCGAACAGCAGCCTGCATAGAATATGCACAATCCAGAGGGGAAAGATGGCTTCTCTCCCTACTGACATAGCGTGAATAGGACTTATCACTACGGCCTGATCCGGACTCCAGCCAGTCAGCAGGAGAAGGAAGTACACACTGGTACCTCCCACACCAGGGTCTACAGCAAATTACATCCACTGGGCGCACCTCGCCACAGGACAGAACCTGGGACAGGAATACAGACTGCATAACACAGGACGGGTAACAGACAGAGATGGAGCTCAGACACAACATGCATGCCACCAAAGCTGTATGGAACCACCACACCCACCGTAAAAGGGGAAGGACCGCCAGAACACCTATCTGGCCTATAAGGAAAATCGTGGCCGGCATCAACGGCTCGCACCACGCACACGAAATCAGATGTTCGGAGGCCGCACCTGCCAAGGGAAAGGAGAAACCTGCGAGTGGCTGCACTTATACGGTCACCGTACCACACATTACTGAGTGCACCACCCCAGAACGCCAGGAGGGGAGAAACAGCAGGTGTCCAAACCATCTGCGGGGAAATACGGGGAAACTTGCTCCAACAATCGCATGCAACAGACACTACAACACAATGTGTCTAACATATATATGAACACCAACATCCTCAGAACAGGACTATCCACACCTGATGTCTGACCACCTGCACAGACACTGGACCTGTCACTGTTCACACACAACATCCTCAGAACAGGACTATCCACACCTGATGTCTGGCCACCTGCACAGACACTGGACCTATCACTGTTCACACATAGCATCCTCAGAACATGACTATCCACACCTGAAGTCTGGCCACCTGCACAGACACTGGACCTGTCACTGTTCACTTACAACATCCTCAGAACAGGACTATTCACACCTGATGTCTGGCCACCTGCACAGACACTAGACCTGTCACTGTTCACACACAACTTACTCATGATAGCAACATATTAACATACTGACATAGATGTTGCACAACATAATAACATAACATAATGCATACTACATAATGCATACAACATAGCATGCCAACATACCAACATAATGCATACCAACATCCTCAGAACAGGACTATCCACACCTGATGTCTGGCCACCTGCACAGACACTGGACCTGTCACTGTTCACACACCACATATAATGCATACCAACATACCCAATATCATAACTAATATAACATACAGCATGCAACATACCAACATAATGCAACATACCAACATACTCACAGATGTAGCACAACATAATGCCCCCCCCCACTTACAAAAGGGGGTGAATTATGTTACGATCGTGTGGGCAAACTAAGCACGGGGCCCACACGATCGCAACCAAAGAGGAGTGGGTACACACACAGGTTTCTGGCAACTGGCCTTGGCTATAGGGAGGTTGACCTGGCCCTACCTAACCGGGGACATTGCCCCAATAAGGGCAGTCCAGCGGTCTTCTGAGCTCGGCCCTAGCTGATCCTAGGAGCCACGCACCAGAACAGTACGCAGTCACATGCCACATGACAGGGACTGAACAACAGAGCACACAGAGCCAGAATACACAGCATACAGAAGCCAAAATACAACCACTAGTAACAGATGATAAGCTATACATAAATAACAGGTATTAGTTGACATTTTGTACAAAACATGAAAGCTAGCAGGCCACTTCACAGCTACTGGTTATACTGCTAGTCCCTACACTAACCAGGAGTCCAGCAGAACTGGACACTGTTCACACAGCACACTACAACAGGACAGGACACAGATCGCAGGTCATACAGCAAGCTAACACAAAACTGCCAGAATACAAACGTACAAATGGACATGAACCAGCAAGACACAGATCACACAGCAAGCTTGCAACAGACAAGGATTCATGACTGCTCACCCTAAACATCAGACAGAGACTGACCAGGAGCTGGGTTTATATGTGAGCACAGACCCAGGAGATCAGCTAGCAGGAAGTACCACACCCAGCCAGCTCAATCAGTTAACCCTGTGAGGGACTGTGCTTCTAGGAAGCTTAGAACTACAGATCCCAGCAGCACACGTAACATTCCCCTGTGCCGCGGCTCTCCCCAGCCCCCAGGCGGTGTCCAGCATGGCATCTGACAGCCTCAGTCTCTGTAAACCGCGGGAGCAGCGGTCCGGACCCCAGCAGTGGTGAGGTGAGTTCCTGCAGTGGTGTGAGCTTCCCCCTGGTCTGACGGGCGACATCTTACCATTTCTGCAGTCTCTGTCAGTTCTGCAGGATGTCCTCCAGGAAGATCTGCTGGGGATCTGCTGGGGATCTGCTTAAGCTTGGCTATTAGGTTCCTGCCTATCTCCATGTCTTTTAGAACAGGGATACGCAGAAGAGCAAAGAATGCTGAAGAACGGATTCGGAAATGCCCCGTCTGTATGAGGCGACTTGAAAGGAGTTATTCTAAATTGCTTTGTATGGATTGTACGGCCAAGGTGGTCCTGGAAGAGGGTACCACGGCTATGGCAGACATACGCTCTGTGATCTGGGAGGAAATTGAAGCTTCTCTCTCCAGCTTTCCCCCACCGCCCGTGGCCAAAAGGGCGAGACGGGTGTTCACAGAGGACTCAGAATCAGAGGAGAGACTTCTTGAGGACTCTCTGTCGAAATCAATGCCACCGACGTAAGGTGAAAAGTATTTTTTCTCATCGGCTGATATGGCTCAGTTGCTGAGCGCTGTACGACGCACTATGCGGGTAGAGCAAGAGACTCCACAGCAGCTCTCACTCCAGGACAGTTTATTCCAGAGTCTTCAACCTCAGCACAGACCCACGTTTCCCATAAATAGCATTCTAAAACAACAGATCTTGTCTGAATAGAAGCAGGCAGAATATAAATTTTCCCTGCCAAAAGAATTCTGGGATGGTCTACTTTTTTCACCAGAAGGGGTTCCTGACGGACGCATCGATGGAGTCTGTGAGATTCGGAGCCCGGTCGGCGTTGTTCTCTAATACGGCTATCCCTGGACTTCTTGTTGGAGAAGGCTTTAGACAAAAGCCATGGGTTCCCAACAGAGAAACCTTACAAACGTTTTTTTCCCTCTTATCTTCCACCCTTCATTCCCTCCAAAGCGTACAAAGGGAAGGGGAAAACCAGATGTTGGTCCTACCCCATGGGAAGAAAGGGTGAGACTTTGCCAGTTGGTCCATCTATGACTCAGACCCTGTAACTGGAGGGTAGACTGACCCATTTTGCCTCCCAGTGGATGGAAGGGATGTCTAGTCCTTGGGACCTGCGCTTCATCACTGAGGGTTACAGGATTAAATTTTCCTCTTCCCCTTCCCTCTAGGTTCGTGGTTACCCTTTGCCAGTCACCTTTGCTTAATCAGGCTCTATGGATAGGGGTGCAGGAGTTGCTGTCCCTAAGGGTCACTGTCCAGGTCCCTGTGGAGAACCGCTTCAGGGGGTTCTCCCATCCCCCTCCTGTTCCTTGTAAAAACAGAAACAAATGGTTTTTATAGGACCATTATTATTCTAAAATCCCTAAACGGGTTCATCATTTACAGAAGATTTAAAATGGAGTTGTTGCACTCAGCAATCCCGCTAATTGCGGTGGATAGTGTCATGGCCATCATCGACCTCAAGGATGCTTACTACCATATCCCTAGTAAACCAGATTCCCAACAATTCCTGCGGTTTGTGTTGTCCATCAAAGGGTCAGCAGTACTCAATTCGTGTGTTTACCTTTTGGAATCTCTTCGGCCCCCCACATTTTTTCTAAGATCGTGTTAGAAATGGTAGCTTTCTTTTGGGCCAATAATGTCATGATTTTTCCATACTTGGACGATTTCCTGCTGATAGCGGATTCAGATTCTGGGCTCCAGGCTCAGGTGGATTTCACCCTTCACCTATTTTAGGTTCTCGGCTGGATTGTTAACGGCGCAGAATCTAGTCTCATTCAAGAGCGATGTAAGAAATTCTTGAGGGTAGTCCTAGACTCACACCATTAGTGTTCCTGCCTTCCCCTTGAGAGGCAGCAGGCTGTACTGGAAGCATGTTACACACTTTTCCACTCCTCCCCGGGTACCCATTAGGGAATGTATGAGGGTCCTAGGCCTCATGACGTCCTTCATCGGAGTAGTTCTCTGGGCTCAGCTCCACGGCAGAACCCTACAGGCCTTTGTTCTTGGGAAATAGGATAGGGCCCCCTCTTCCCTGTATCTGGTAGCTTCCTTATCACCAAAAGTTAAAAGGTTGTTCAAGTGGTGGATGTTGACGTTAACCTCACCAAGACGACAGTTGGGTACCCTGCATCTCCAATCTCTATCTTCACAGATGCTAGCGTGACTGGCTGGGGGGGGGTCCACATAGGATATAGTTATGTCCAGGGAGGTTGGAACCAAGAGGAGGCGGCTCAGTCCTCTAATTTCAGAGAACTCTGCACCATCTGGAAAGTGGTGTGCAGCTTTGAGGCAAAGCTCAGGGGTAGACATGTCAACATTTTTTTTGGACAACGTCACAACTGTAACCCTTATTTGTCACCAGAGATCGACCCGAAACCCGCGACTTCGAGACCTAGCAGCGAAACCTTCTCGGATGGACAGAGCTATGGGCCCTTTCCGTCACAGCCTTTCACATAAGGGGACCCAAAAACCTAACGTCAGACCTCCTCAGTCGCAAGCAGATGGACACAGGAGAACCCCCACGTGTTCAGTATGATTACAGAAGAGAGGGGGATACCCCAGGTGGACTTATTCGCCTCTCAGGAGAACGCCAAATGTCCCAGTTTCTTTTCCAGAGAGGCAGAAAGGCATTCTCTGGGAGTAGATGCTCTCTCTCAGATCTGGGCCTGGGAGCTCACTTGCTTTCACACCCATACCCCTAATCCCCTTAGTCTTGAGGAAGATTCTGGGGTCTAAAGGCACCGTAATATTAATTGCTCCCTTCTGGCCCAAGAGGCTCTGGTTCCCACTCCTTGCCGCACTCTCGATCTAGGACCCTCTCCATCTACCTCTGAAAACCAACCTTCTGCAGCAAGGTCCTCTGGAATGCTCAGAGGCCTGAAGGTTCAGACTGGCAGCCTGGATGCTGAACGGGTAAAATTTTTGGAGCAGGGACTTTCAGACAGAGTCGTAACTACCCTCTACGAAAGTCTTAATGGGTCTACCAGGAGAATATACGCTAGGGTCTTGGATACATTCTCAAAGTGACTGGGTCATAGTATCAATGATTTCCGCAGGACAGATATTTGCCAAATTCTAGATTTCCTGCAAAACTGCCTAGACATGGGTATAGGCCCGAACACCCTTAAAGTCCAGGTGGCCACCTTGGGAGCCTTTTTTGACTCCCCCCTAGGTGACCACAGACTAATTAAGAAATACCTTAAAGGGGCGGTTAGGCTTCACCCCTTTGTTAGGGAGACAGACCCCCTTTGGCACCTTAACTTGCGAGCAACACTTCAAATCCCTAGAGGAGCTCCCTATTAATACTCTTTCCTATAAAGTAGCTATTACGACCGCCAGGCGGGTAGGGGAGATTCAGTCCCTTTCTATCAAAACCCCTTATATGTTCCTATTTCCCAATAGGATAGTGTTGAAGCCTGACTCCTTCTTTCAGCCTAAGATCCTTACAGATTTCCATAGGGAGGAAGCTATAGTCCTTCCCTCCTTTTGTCAGGATCCTCGCAATGTCAAAGAACAGAGGTTCCATAACTTAGATGTCCTTCATTAAAACTAATAACATTTTCATTCAATTTCAGGGACCAGTCAAAGGAGGGGCTGCTACTAAGGACTCCATGGCAAGATAGGTCAGGAGGCATACCAATTCCAGGGGGTCTCACCTCCAGGCAAGCTAAAAGCTCACTCCACCAGGGCGGTTGCTTGTTCCTAGGTGGAGAGAGACCAGGCAACAACAGACTGCCACTTTGTCCAGTACCCACACTTTTACCAAACATTACCGCCTGGTCTTCGAGCGCAAGGTGCTATAGGCAGTAGCCCCCCTCCGCCCCCTAAAGCCTGTGTTATATTGGCATTCCTCCAGGTATAGGCTGTCAAGATGACGAGGGGAATATAGGAATTAGTCCTACCTGTTTATTCCCCTTCTTGAGTCATCCTGACAGCATAGGGGCTTTTCCCTCCACACTTTTTTGCTTTCTGTGGTTTACATGTGGGGTAATATGTTATTGTATGGATTTGTTTAATAAATCTTTCATTTAAGTGAAGAACTGGGTCACTGTAGTCATGTGGTACACAATGGTGAGCTGGTGATGGGGAGTTGCCTTTGTACTTTTCGATTCCTTTTCCAACAAGGGTCCAGCGGGCAACCTCCACGTGTATGCTGTCAGGATGACTCAAGAAGGGGAATTAACAGGTAGGACTAATTCCTATAATTTCAGAACAGGCGTATTAAAAATTTAGATCCCAGTAGATCACACCTTACAGTGGCTGCCTTCACCTGGTCATGCACGCCTGCCCCCTCATTAACCTTCTGTCCCTCCTTTTGGACCATATAAATGGTTTCCTTCCTTCCCTGGTTTTATTTGTAGGCTTATTCCCAAGACAGAAGCATTCTTAAAGATAGGTACCCATCTTTCCTTGGTTAAGACTAAACCACTTGGTATTAGTGTTAGGACCCATCTGAAAGCTTGGTCACCTAGACGTTGGTAGATTGGCCAATATGATTTGATTAAATTATATACCAAGAACCTTGCATTATTTAACGTGGTTAGTGTATTTATTATAGGTATGTATACTAGTTCTGATAGTAAATGTATTTTGAGTGCTGTTGGCGCTTTTTGGTTTCTGCTTCTATTTTACAGTGGGTATAATGGTTCTTTTAGATGAGTCAAGTTCTTGGCCCAATGTAAGGAGCGCCAACCAACATTCATGTCGATTGATGCTCATTTCATTTTCTTTTACACGGACCCGAAAACCAGCTTATAGGGTAGTCCCACTAGTACGATTATTTATCCACACAGACTGGCAGTACATCTCCCCATGTGAACAGGGAAATGTACAGCCGATCAAAGAGCATTTTTATGCTTGCTGAAACTGAACGATCAGCCAACAAACAAGTGTTTGCTCTTTGGTTGGCTGATGGTCGATCACTTTACATGACCCAATTGTCAGGTGAACAAGTATTCAGAGGAACGTTCGGGTCCCATTGGCCGGTGTAGAAGGACCTTGAAGGGGTATTTTTATCTCCACTTCTCATAGCCTAGATGGGAAACTGTTGACAACTATGAAAAAAGCCTAACCTTTTGCTCCACACGGTTTCTGTAGCTCCTATTGAAGTGAATGAGAGCTACAGAAACAATGTAGCACAGCGTAGCGTGCTGTCCTACAGTTTCTGTAACCTGGGGAGTTAAGAAAACAGAAAAATGCACTGTGCTACATTGTTTCTGTAGCTCTCATTCACTTGAATAACAGCTGTGAAAACAGCGCTGTGCTGAAACTCATGAGTGTTTCCTACTAGA
Organism: Eleutherodactylus coqui; assembly: GCF_035609145.1. Lineage (NCBI taxonomy): Eukaryota > Metazoa > Chordata > Amphibia > Anura > Eleutherodactylidae > Eleutherodactylus > Eleutherodactylus coqui. The sequence goes on from NC_089849.1 coordinate 100,068,462, forward strand.
GATGAGCGAACGTACTCGTCCGAGCTTGATATTCGTGCGAATATCAGGGTGTTCGGGATGCTCGTTACTCGTAACGAGTACCACGCGGTGTTCCGGTTACTTTCAGTTTCCTCTCTGAGACGTTAGCGCGCTTTTCTGGCCAATTGAAAGACAGGGAAGGCATTACAACTTCCCCCTGTGACGTTCAAGCCCTATACCACCCCCCTGCTGTGAGTGGCTGGGGCGATCAGATGTCACCCGAGTATAAAAATCGGCCCCTCCCGCGGCTCGGCTCAGATGCCTTGTGAGTTAGCTGAGGGACAGTGGTATCGTGCTGGTGCTGCTGTAGGGAGAGCGTTAGGAGTTAGTGCAGGCTTCAAGAACCCCAACGGTCCTTCTCAGGGCCACATCTAATAGTGTGCAGTACTGTGTTAGCACTGTAATTTTTTTTTTTTTTTCAAAATTGGATCTGCAGAGCATTGCGCCCTGCAATAGGGACAGAAGTGGTGGTTAGGCAGGGAGAGTGTTAGCAGTGAGTGTAGGCTTCAAGAACCCCAACGGTCCTTTCTAGGGCCACATCTATCCGTGTGCAGTACTGTCCAGGCTGCTGTTAGCAGTGTTGCATTTTTTTTTCTTCTCAAAACCGGCTGTGCAGACCATTGCACCCGGCATTAATACTACAGGGATAGAATTGTGTAGGCAAGGCCAGAAGACATACATTATTCATTGAATAGACGCAGTGTGGCTTGTCCTTTGAAAAACAAGGGAAAAAATTCTATTTCGCCTGCCTCTGACAGTCCTCAGGGCTCTCGGTACGTGTGTGCTGCGTGCAGAACGTTAAAAAAAATCAGACGAAGCCAGCTACGTTTTACTGCAGGCTTGCGCCAATTTTTTTCCTGCATGGGAAATCCCTGATCTGCTGTAGCGAATAACTTTGCATCACTGCAGTTCTCTGACACATTTGCAGGGCCACAACACAGTTATTACACTTATTAGTATTCATTGAATACACGCAGTGTGGCTTGTCCTTTGAAAAACAAGGGAAAAAATTCTATTTCGCCTGCCTCTGACAGTCCTCAGGGCTCTGGGTACATGTGTGCTGCGTGCAGAACGTTAAAAAAAATCAGACGCAGCCAGCTACGTTTTACTGCAGGCTTGCGCCAATTTTTTTCCTGCATGGGAAATCCCTGATCTGCTGTAGCGAATAACTTTGCATCACTGCAGTTCTCTGACACATCTGCAGGGCCACAACACAGTTATTAAACTTAGTAGTATTCATTGAATACACGCAGTGTGGCTTGTCCTTTTGAAAAACAAGGGAAAAAATTCTATTTTAGCTGCAGGCTTGCGCCAATTTTTTTCCTGCATGGGAAATGCCTGATCTGCTGTAGCGAATAACTTTGCATCACTGCAGTTCTCTGACACATTTGCAGGGCCACAACACAGTTATTACACTTAGTTGTATTCATTGAATACACGCAGTGTGGCTTGTCCTTTGAAAAACAAGGGAAAAAATTCTATTTTGGCTGCAGGCTTGCGCCAATTTCTTTCCTGGCTTGGAAATCACTGGTAATACAGCATGCTGAGGGGTAGGGGTAGGCCTAGAGGACGTGGACGCGGCCGAGGACGCGTAGGCCCAAGTGAGGGTGTGGGCACAGGCCGAGCTCCTGATCCAGGTGTGTCGCAGCCGACTGCTGCGCGATTAGGAGAGAGGCACGTTTCTGGCGTCCCCACATTCATCGCCCAATTAATGGGTCCACGCGGGAGACCTTTATTAGAAAATGAGCAGTGTGAGCAGGTCCTGTCGTGGATGGCAGAAAGTGCTTCAAGCAAGCTATCATCCACCCAGAGTTCTGCGCCGTCCAGTGCTGCAAATCCGAATCCTCTGTCTGCTGCTCCTCCTTCCTCCCAGCCTCCTCACTCCACTACAATGACACATGCTCAGGAGCGGGAACACTCCCAGGAACTGTTCTCGGGCCCCTGCTCAGATTGGGCAGCAGTGGTTCCTCTCCCACCAGAGGAGTTTATCGTCACTGATGCACAACCATTGGAAAGTTCCCGGGGTCCGGGGGATGAGGCTGGGGACTTCCGGCAGCTGTCTCAAGACCTTTCAGTGGGTGAGGAGGACGATGACGATGAGACACAGTTGTCTTGCAGTGAGGTAGTAGTAAGGGCAGTAAGTGCGAGGGAGGAGCGCACAGAGGATTCGGAGTAAGAGCAGCAGGACGATGAGGTGAATGACCCCACCTGGTGTGCAACGCCTACTCAGGACAGGTCTTCAGAGGGGGAGGCAAGGGCAGCAGCAGGGCAGGTTGCAAGAGGCAGTGCGGTGTCCAGGGGTAGAGGCAGGGCCAGACCGAATAATCCACCAACTGTTTCCCAAAGCGCACCCTCGCGCCATGCCACCCTGCAGAGGCCGAGGTGCTCTAAGGTCTGGCAGTTTTTCACAGAGACGCCTGACGACCGACGAACAGTGGTGTGCAACCTTTGTCGCGCCAAGATCAGCCGGGGAGCCACCACCAACAGCCTCACCACCACCAGCATGCGCAGACATATGATGGCCAAGCACCCCACAAGGTGGGACGAAGGCCGTTCACCGCCTCCGGTTTGCACCGCTGCCTCTCCCCCTGTGCCCCAACCTGCCACTGAGATCCAACCCCCCTCTCAGGACACAGGCACTACCGTCTCCTGGCCTGCACCCACACCCTCACCTCCGCTGTCCTCGGCCCCATCCACCAATGTCTCGCACCACACAGTCCAGCCGTCGCTAGCGCAAGTGTTGGAGCGCAAGCGCAAGTACGCCGCCACGCACCCGCACGCTCAATCGTTAACCGTCAACATAGACAAATTTATCAGCCTTGAGATGCTGCCGTATAGGGTTGTGGAAACGGAGGCTTTCAAAGCCATGATGGCGGCGGCGGCCCCGCGCTACTCAGTTCCCAGTCGCCACTACTTTTCCCGATGTGCCGTCCCAGCCCTGCACGACCACGTCTCCCGCAACATTGTACGCGCCCTCACCAATGCGGTTAGTGGCAAGGTCCACTTAACTACGGACACGTGGACAAGCACAGGCGGGCAGGGCCACTACATCTCCCTGACGGCACATTGGGTGAATTTAGTGGAGGCTGGGACAGAGTCAGAGCCTGGGACCGCTCACGTCCTACCCACCCCCAGAATTGCGGGCCCCAGCTCGGTGGTGGTATCTGCGGTGGTGTATGCTTCCTCCACTAAAGCACCCTCCTCCTCAACTTCTGTCTCGCAATCTAGATGTGTCAGCAGCAGCAGGACGTCGCCAGCAGTCGGTGTCGGGCGGCGTGGCAGCACAGCGGTGGGCAAGCGTCAGCAGGCCGTGCTGAAACTACTCAGCTTAGGAGATAGGAGGCACACGGCCCACGAACTGCTGCAGGGTCTGACAGAGCAGACCGACCGTTGGCTTGCGCCGCTGAGCCTCCAACCGGGCATGGTCGTGTGTGACAACGGCCGTAACCTGGTGGCGGCTCTGCAGCTCGGCAGCCTCACGCACGTGCCATGCCTGGCCGATGTCTTTAATTTGGTGGTTCAGCGCTTTCTGAAAAGCTACCTACGCTTGTCAGACCTGCTCGTAAAGGTGCGCCGGCTCTGCGCACATTTCCGCAAGTCCCACACGGACGCTGCCACCCTGCGCACCCTGCAACATCGGTTTAATCTGCCAGTGCACTGACTGCTGTGCGACGTGCCCACACGGTGGAACTCTACGCTCCACATGTTGGCTAGGCTCTATGAGCAGCGTAGAGCTATAGTGGAATACCAACTCCAACATGGGCGGCGCAGTGGGAGTCAGCCTCCTCAATTATTTTCAGAAGAGTGGGCCTGGTTGGCAGACATCTGCCAGGTCCTTCGAAACTTTGAGCAGTCTACCCAGGTGGTGAGCGGCGATGCTGCAATCATTAGCGTCACCATTCCTCTGCTATGCATCTTGAGAAGTTCCCTGCAAACCATAAAGGCAGCCGCTTTGCGCTCGGAAACAGAGCCGGGGGAAGACAGTATGTCGCTGGATAGTCAGAGCACCCTCCTGTCTATATCTCAGCGCGTTCAGGAGGAGGAGCATGAGGAGGATGAGGAGGAGGGGGAAGAGATAGCTTGGCCCACTGCTGACGGTACCCATGCTGCTTGCCTGTCATCATTTCAGCGTTTATGGCCTGAGGAGGAGGAGGAGGAGAAGGAGGAGGAGGAGGAGGAGGAGGATCCTGAAAGTGATCTTCCTAGTGCGGACAGCCATGTGTTGCGTACAGGTACCCTGGCACACATGGCTGACTTCATGTTAGGATGCCTTTCTCGTGACCCTCGCGTTACACGCATTCTGGCCACTACGGATTACTGGGTGTACACACTGCTCGACCCACGCTATAAGGAGAAACTTCCCACTCTCATTCCCGAAGAGCAAAGGGGTTCGAGAGTGTTGCTATACCACAGGACCCTGGCGGACAAGCTGATGGTAAAATTCCCATCCGACAACGCTAGTGGCAGAAGGTGCAGTTCCGAGGGCCAGGTAGCAGGGGAGGTGCGGAGATCGAGCAGCATGTACAGCCCAGGCAGTGCAATAGTCTTTAAGGGCCTGGACAGCTTTATGGCTCCCCAGCAAGACTGTGTCACCGCTCCCCAGTCAAGGCTGAGTCGGCGGGAGCACTGTAAAAGGATGGTGAGGGAGTACGTAGCCGATCGCACGACCGTCCTCCGTGACGCCTCTGCCCCCTACAACTACTGGGTGTCGAAGCTGGACACGTGGCCTGAACTAGCGCTGTATGCCCTGGAGGTGCTTGCTTGTCCTGCGGCTAGCGTCTTGTCGGAAAGGGTGTTTAGTGCGGCTGGGGGAATCATCACAGATAAGCGTACCCGCCTGTCAACCGACAGTGCCGACAGGCTAACACTCATCAAGATGAACAAAGCCTGGATTTCCCCAGACTTCTCTTCTCCACCAGCGGACAGCAGCGATACGTAAGCAATACGTAGGCTGCACCCGCGGATGGAAGCTACGTTCTCTCTCATCATCCAAAACGGGGACATTTCTGCTTCATCAATATGTGTCTAATATTCCTCCTCCTCCTCCTCCTGCTCCTCCTCCTGAAACCTCACGTAATCACGCTGAACGGGCAATTTTTCTTAGGGCCACAAGGCTCACTCATCTAATTTGTCTAAACAATTTTTATATGTTTCAATGCTCTTAAAAGCGTTGAAACTTTAACTTGAACCAATTTTTCGTTAAACTGGGCTGCCTCCAGGCCTAGTTACCACTTAAGCCACATTAACCAAAGCGATTAATGGGTTTCACCTGCCATCTTGGTTGGGCATGGCCAATTTTTACTGAGGTACATTAGTACTGTTGGTACACCAATGTTTTGGGGCCCTCACCTACAGTGTAATCATAGCAATTTGTATGTTCTTCGCCTGCACTCATGGTACAGAAGTGTGTGCGGGGTTGGCCTACACTTTAGCTACATAAATGTAACTTGGGCCTTGGCTATACTGCAGCTACTGAAATGGAACTAAGACTGCGCTCCCACTATACTGCTGCTTCGGAATTGTTCCTGGGGCCTGTATAGGCTGCTACAATGACTTAAATGGAACTAAGACTATGCTCCTCCTATACTGCTGCTTCGGAATTGTTCCTGTGGGCCTGTGTAGGCTGCTACAATGACTTAAATGGAACTAAGACTGTGCTCCCCCTATAATGCTGCTAGTGATATGTTAGTGGGGCCTGTCGCTAATGCTACTGCTGAAATGTTACTAGTTCTGGGCTCTGCCTATACCGCTGCTAATGGTATGTCTCTGGGGTGTGGAAACAGAGGCTTCCCAAAGACATGATGGCGGCGAGGCCATTTCCCACCAACGCTGTTACTGTTAAGGTGCCTATAACCACGGACACGTGGAGAGGACACGTAGTGCCTCCAAAACATCCCCCGCCACGGCCCACTTAATCCTGGCCACATTCCGAAAACCAACAAAATAAAACCGCGCTACTAGGTCCGCAGTCACCACCACATTACCACCAACGCGGTTACTGTTATGGTACATATTACCAGTCTGACTGGGGCATGCAGTGTTGGCCGGAGCCCACCTGCATTAAGCATGACATTACTACCTCAGCTGTGTTGGGCAATGCAATGGGATATTTCTATGTACCACCGGTGGGTTCCAGGGAGCCACCCATGCTGTGGGTCCACAGGGAATTATAAATGCATCTGTTTCCACTTGTAAAGAACCCCAGTCTGACTGGGGCATGCAGTGTGGGCCGAAGCCCACCTGCATTAAGCACGACATTACTACCTCAGCTGTGTTGGGCAATGCAACTTTGTGTACAATTTTGTGTATCGCCGGTGGGTTCCAGGGAGCCACCCATGCTGTCGGTCGACAGGGACTTCACAATAGGGAGTTGTACCTGCCTGTGTCTATGAATTAAAAAGCCCGGTCTGACTGGGGCATGCAGACACCTTGACAGAATGAATAGTGTGTGGCACATAGGTTCCCCATTGCTATGCCCACGTGTGCAGCTCCAGATGGAGGTGGCACAGGATTGGATTTCTCATTGCTTCTGTACAGCATTGTGGGCTATCGCCCCGCCCCTTTTAAAGAGGGTCGCTGCCTAGCCGTGCCAACCCTCTGCAGTGTGTGCCTGCGGTTCCTCCTCATGGCAGACGCACTTCTAAATAGACATGAGGGTGGTGTGGCATGAGGGCAGCTGAAGGCTGCGCAGGGACACTTTGGTGTGCGCTGTGGGGGGGAGGGGGGGGCGGTTGGGCAGCATGTAACCCAGGAGAAGTGGCAGCGGAGTGTCATGCAGGCAGTGATTGTGCTTTGTTGGAGGTAGTGTGGTGCTTAGCAAAGGTATGCCATGCTAATGAGGCCTTTTCAGAAGTAAAAGTTTTTGGGAGGGGGGGGGCCCCACTCTTGCCGCTATTGTGGCTTAATAGTGGGACCTGTGAACTTGAGATGCAGCCCAACATGTAGCCCCTCGCCTGCCCTATCCGTTGCTGTGTCGTTCCCATCACTTTCTTGAATTGCCCAGATTTTCACACAAGGAAACCTTAGCGAGCATCGGCGAAATACAAAAATGCTCGGGTCGCCCATTGACTTCAATGGGGTTCGTTACTCGAAACGAACCCTCGAGCATCGCGAAAAGTTCGTCCCGAGTAACGAGCACCCGAGCATTTTGGTGCTCGCTCATCTCTATTTCCTACACATGGTTGGAAATGCAGGGCCAGGTTTTCTTATCTCAGCCATGAAAAGCTGAGATAGGAACATCCCTTTAACAGACTTAGACCTGTTTGAAGTGTTTAGAGCTGGTCTACTTGCCATGTTAGCCTTTTCAGCAGTTCATTTCACTCAAGACACGTGCTACTTTTCCATGGCCCACCTTGTAGCATGTACCTCCTTCACCCTCTCCCCATCAATGCTTGAAAATGCTTTTACGAGCTTACTTTATTATACAATGTTGTAGATGCCCTAATTTTAAGCCCAACTCTGCTCCATACCGAAAAATTCCGGTATGATGAGGCTTAACCCCCTATTCTCCAACTCATTACAGAAAGCTGAAATCTAAGGTGCTAAGTGCAAAAATCCTGCAAGCAACAAGTCCACTTTCAAGAGCACTTTTCTGTATTCTAATAACTGTAAAATATGCTCATTGTCAAAAAAAAATCAAGCCCCTAGAAGGATTTATCATTTTGCTTCGAAACTCGATTGTTATCAGAGAAATAAAGTAATTTTGTAGATACCATTATACTTTTTTAATGGCTAACAAAAAGTCATGATGTTATAGTGAGCTTTTGAACCTACTTAGGGTTCAGAACAATCACATTTTGCTCTACTGATTAACATGTTACCAGACGTTTTTCTATTTGCTACAAAACTCTGCATGCAATTACATCTCAGGTAGATATGCAAATGATGAGAGTTGTGGTGTGATTAGATTAACAGTTTTGCCACCTGAGGCCATAAAAGTGGTTCCATCCTTGGCCTATAAAAAGTCTCTCCGAGGCTACTTGCATGTAGTCGACCTTTTTTCCGCTTGTGTAGAGCTTGTTGACCACTAGACGCCTCTACGATGTAGAGAAGAGTTTTCACCCTATTACCATAGTTTGAGGGGATGCAAGAGGGTGGACGGTCATATCAATGAATTGCCCCCCACCAGCCGTTCTTACCAGACTATTTTGAGGTGTTGGGACCAGTGGATATGTGAGGGCAAACAGTGATCGGGCTCAGGACGCCCTCTGATTGTCCGACAAGCACAAGCAGCTCCAACTGCTTTGTTTATATGGTCCAGTAGGAGGGACCATTATTTAATGTGGCTAGAGTATTGATTATAGGTATGGATACCTCTGATAGTAAATATATTATGAGTGCTGTTGCCGCTTTTTGGTTCTGCACATAGTAAAGGTGTTACAGGAATACCTCCACAACAATGCTCTACTTCCATGTCCTGCCCGGGTGCTAGATTTATCATCAATAGAACACATCTGGATGCCAACTTCGACAGCCTATGGGTTAGCACAATCTAGAGCAGTGGTCCCCAACCTTTTTGGCACCCGGGATCGGCTTCAAGCAAGACCATTTTTACAAGGCCCGGCAGGGTTGGGTGGGGCTTTGGTTACATGGGGCGGGGTTATGAAGGGGGTTGGTGTAATAACCATCCCCCCCAGTAATAAGCAGGTCCCCCCAGTAATAAGCAGGTCCCCCCCCGTAATAAGCAGGTCCACCCCCCCATAATAAGCAGGTCCACCCCCCATCCCCCTGTAATAAGCAGGTCCCCCCCAGTAATAGGCAGGTCTCCCCCCAGTAATAGACAGACCCCCAGTAATAGGCAGAGCCCCCAGTAATAAGCAGCCTATTCCCCTGTAATAAGTAGCCCCCCCAGTAATAAGCAGCCCCCCAGGAATAAGCAGGTCCCCCCCAGTAATAAGAATTTCCCCCCCAGTAATAGGCAGCCCCCCAGTAGTAAGTAGCCCCCACCCCCCCAGTAATAACCAGCCTCCCCCCCAGAAATAGGCAGCCCCCCCCATAATAGGCAGCCCCCCCAGTAATAGGCAGCCCCTTCCCCTGTAATAAGTAGCCCCCCCAGTAATAACCAGCCCCCCAGTAGTAAGTAGCCCCTTCCCCTATAATAAGTATCCCCCACACCCCCCAGTAATAAGCAGCCCCCCGTAAGCAACCCCCCCCCCAGTAATAAGCAGGTCCCCCCCAGTAATAGGCAGCCCCCCCAGTAGTAAGTAGCCCCCCCACAGTAATAGGCAGCCCCGCGTAATAGGCAGACCCTTCACCTGTAATAAGTAGCCCCCCCCAGTAATAACCAGCCCCCCCAGTAATAGGCAGCCCCCCTAGTAAAAGGCAGCCCCTTCCCCAGTAATAGGCAGCCCCCCCGCAATATGCAGCACCCCCCGTAGTAGGCAGCCCCGCCGTAGTAGGCAGCCCCCCCAATAGTAGGCAGCCCCCCAACCCATATACTTACCTCCTCCCTGCTGTCGCTCTCCGTCTGCTTGCCCTGACGTCAGTGTGCAGCCCAGAACGCTTCCTCCCCGAATCCTCTCCTGCGGAACTAATGAGCAGGGGACTCGGGGAGGAGAATCCTGGCTGCATACAGACCTCAGTGTGCGCCGGGATCAGCACCGCTGATAATCGCTTCAGTGGTGAGCGGCGTCCGCACGCCGCGGGCCACAAAACACAAGGCAGCGGGCCGGATTCAGCCCGCGGGCCTTGTGTTGAGAGCAAAAGTTCCCAGCGGGGCCGCGGACCGGCGCTAAATACCCAACGGCCTGGCCCCCGGTCCGCGGCCCGGTGGTTGGGGACCCCTGATCTAGAGGATCAGTTACGACAAATGGGGACTGATATGCAGCAGGATACCATAGGGAACCTGTATGCATCCATGCCTGCTGACATCTTACATCCAAGCTAGAGGCAGTACAAGGTACTAAAGCCTTAATGCCTGTCCGTATCACATCTTGTATCCAATCTAGAGGCAGTACAGCAGGGTACTAGAACTTCCATGCCTGTCGGTATCACATCTTGTATCCAAGCTGGAGGTGGCCCAACTGGGTACTAAATAGTATGTTAGGCCGAATGAAGACAATGTCCATCTAGTTCAGCCTGTGTAAACCCCCCCACTCCTTGTTGATCCAGAGGAATGCAAACCCTCCCCCCCCCCCCCCCCCCCAACAAAGCAGAAACCAATTTAGCCCATTTGGAGGAAAAAATTACTACTCAACTCTATAATGGCAGTCAGAATCATCCCTGGATCAATGTTTGAGTTCCTTCCTACCTCCAAGACGTGCATCAACAACCCTTGTGGTTATTTAATGACTATATCCTGTAATATCATAGCACTCGAAAAATATGTCTAGTCCCCTCTTAAACTCCTCTATGGATTTTGCCATCACCACATCCTCAGGCAGAGAGTTCCACAGTCTCACTGCACTTACAGAAAAGAACCCTCTTCTATGTTGGTGATCAAACCTACTTTCGTCTAGACGTAGTGGATGCCTTCTTTATACCCAGGGCTGCGATGGTAACAGATCATGGGAGAGATCCTTGTATTGTCCCCTAATGCATTTAACCTTAACCATCTTTTTTTTCCAGGGTAAATAATCCCAATAATTGCCCTTCTTTGAACCCCCTCAAGCACTGCAACATCTTTCCTGAGCACTGTTGTCCAGCACTGTATACAGTATTCCATGTGAGGCCTGACAAGTTCCTTATTTAATAGAAGAATAATGTCCTCGACGCTCGCCCCTTATTCTCGTCCATTGCCCCTAGTCTTCCTACAAGGGGTTAGTTTTTTACAATTTTATAATTTTGCTCTGATATTGTAATCAGTTTTATTCCCGTTACAATCACACATGTTTTATTCGATTCTGACAACTCCTCCTAGGTGCATGATTTTTTTTGGCAATGAGTGTACTATACACTATACTGCCTAGAGGCATTTGTATGGAGATTACACAGGTATCAGTCACATCCCCTAATAACAATGGTCTGTACACATTGTTAGTGAAATCAATATGACTCCATTTTCCCTATCCATTTTACAGTATGCTCCTCCCATTTTGTATGCTTCTGTCTCAGTCAATGTTTTGTACTTTTACTTTAACAAGATTTGCAGAAATGTACTAAAGAATAAAGGAGACCTTGGTAGCTAGAAAATTCCGATCTCAGAGATTGAGAAAGCAGACTCGATAGCCTGGGTCATAGCGCCCTGTTGTCCATTCATTCCTAAAACATCCTATTGTTTTTCATTTCTGTACCAGTGTTCTGAAAAGTCAATCTTATATAATTCTACTGCGCCTGTGAGAATTCTGTTTGGTGATTTATATGTTAAATTCTTTATCATACATATTCAGAATTGTGTTTAGTTTTATAAACCAATGGTAATAAATGATTTATAATTTAGAATTATTGTAATTGAGGCATGTGCCTCTATAAAAACTGATGCCTGTCAGTTAATAAATAGATAACTTTTGATCACATCCAGTCATGTGTGGTTTGATGACTTATTTCCAGGTCTGACTATAAACAACTTAACATGAAACCCAAAAACATACTTTGGAAAGCAATCTTTAAGCTTTCACTAACATTTGGCACCCAACATGGGTCCGGGCTCTCACTTCAGACCCTAGTGAGGAATCCAGTGATTTTCTCTCTCTCCAGGAGGGACCTACATAGAGCGCTCAGGTAAGAAATTTATTTCTTACAAAAAATTCTGTCTTCCTTTGAGGCTGAGATTATCCCCATCACTGGGTGATGGAGGGGACTACTGTTGTGCCTTGAGAAGTCTGTGTCAAAGAACCTGATAGATGGTATGTTTTTGGGTATGAAGTTGCACGAAAGAAACGTCTGTCCCGGGAGATAGGATTGTGTGATAAATGCTACAGTAACAAATTATATCAAACTTAAAAGTTTGCTGTGTGATCAGGGTGGTCTTAGAAATAGTAAAAAGCCTGTTTTTTTTAAATGCATGGTTCTTAGTCTTAGATAAAAAAAAGTCTCACTCCCTTTCTCGTTCTCTATTTATTTTTTATTTCTCCTCTCCTGCTTCTGACATCCCTGAGACTACACTATTCCATGAGGTGCTGTACAAATCATGTCTGTAGAAATTGGTGACCCAGTACCTGTGAATAAGACAGGAAGACAGCAGACTGGACGATATAGTTGTGCCTGCGTTTTAAATTTACATGTTCAACTTGACTGGGACTACATAAGGAAACTTGGGGAGCGAGTTGTGTAGGTATATTCAGGCCAACCACTAACTTGTTCTGACGGACAGTTGTTAGGATCTAACCCTGTGGATGATGAAGGTTACAATAGCAATTGAAATTAGAAAAAATAAGTGAGAGTAGTGTGGGTATGAGAAAATGGGGTAAGTTTTCTCTTATACAGTCTTGAATAGAAAGGATTAATAATTAGAGATGAGCGAGCACCAAAATGCTCGGGTGCTCGTTACTCGAGTCGAACTTTCAGTGATGCTCGAGAGTTCGTTTCGAGTAACGAACCCCATTGAAGTCAATGGGCGACTCGAGCATTTTTGTATATCGCCGATGCTCGCTAAGGTTTTCATTTGTGAAAACCTGGGAAATTCAAGAAAGTGATGGGAACGACACAGAAACGGATAGGGCAGGTGAGGGGCTACATGTTGGGCTGCATCTCAAGTTCCCAGGTCCCACTATTAAGCCCCCCCCCTCCCCCGCACTGTCAGCATAAAGATCGTTCTCCTCTGCCACAGCTGTAACAGCTGTGGCAGAGAAGAACGATGTTAGCCCATTGAATTCAATGGAGCCGGCAATACAGCAGGCCAGCAAATCCCCGCCTGCTGAATGAGCTGCCTCTAATTGGTCACAGCCTGACCAATCAGAGGCAGATTCCACTCACACACCCATTCATGAATTTATGAATGGGTGAGTGACTGCTGCCTCTCATCTGATTGGTCCCGCTGAGCCAATCAGAGGCAGCAGTCACACACCCATTCATAAATTCATGAATGGGTGTGTGAGTGGAATCTGCCTCTGATTGGTCAGGCTGTGACCAATTAGAGGCAGCTCATTCAGCAGGCGGGGATTTTAAATCCCCGGCTGCTGAATACTACTCACAGCTGTTCAGAGCAGTTCAGGAGAACTGCCGCTGGCCGTGCTGAACTCCGTCTGCCGGGACCAGGTGAGTATATATATATATATATTTTTTTTTTACACATTCCTGGATGAATTGTAGGGAAGGGCTTATATATTTAACCCCTTCCCGACAATTCATCCCGCGATCGCCGGCAGCCCATTGCTTTTAATGGAGCCGGCTGTATTGCCGGCTCCATTGAATTCAATGGGCTAACATCGTTCTGCCGGGACAAGGTGAGTATATATATATATTTTTTTTTTTACACATTTCTGGATGAATTGCAGGGAAGGGCTTATATATTTAAGCCACGCTCGCCGGCAGGCCATTGCTTTCAATGGAGCCGGCTGTATTGCCGGCTCCATTGAATTCAATGGTCAATGCTCGTTTAATCGAGACGAGTACCGCGTGGTGCTCGTCTCGAGTAACGAGCATCTCGAGCACCCTAATACTCGAACGAGCATCAAGCTCAGACGAGTATGCTCGCTCATCTCTATTAATAATGTTCTCCTTTCCCAGGTTGTAAGGCGATGGAGTGGCTGTCGTTTTCAGGAAGTGTGTGCAGTTTAAAGTGTTTAAAAGCCATCTGTGCATGTTTGTGAAAACGTCTGATTTTTGCTACACAAAAGAATTCATATTTATGGTCAGAATCTAATTTTCATAAAGCAAAACAACAGATCCAGAGAGAAGACTCCTGTACGTGAAGTGCCTTGATAGATGGTAAAAATCAACTATGAAGCAATACATTCAGGAAGGCAGACAGAGGGGTGGAGCTAGATGATGTAAGAGAGGCGAGGGTGTGAGAACAGATTACCCCAGACTCCAAAAACCAAATCTTGTGCTGGGTGAAAAGTTGGGTGAGGACTTTTTTTCATGGTTTTCATTGCAGCTTTGTGTGATCCTAACCCTCTTTTGGACAGAGAATATCGTAATTTGACATATATGCATTAAGGTGAAGTATTTGTTTTTCCTGCCCTCCTCTTGGGTGTGTTTCTTTTTGACTGCTGAATTGGCGGAGATGGAAGTGGTCAGCTGTTTTATTGCTTAGGTATATTGACAGGATAGAGTAATATATAATGCACTGCCAGGTGTGTAATGTGTTGTTCCCTCTAGGTGTATTACCAGGAAAGTAGTACCGGGTATGAAGCACTGGCTTACTAGCAAAATCCTTTTTCTGAGTATTCTGGTGAAATAGAACAGAAAACAGGAATTTTGGGGAATGTGCTGCGTAATGGCCCTGACCATATAATGACAAAGCCATATTGGACATGCGAGCAGAGTGTACAACAATACTCTGACTGGACGCAGACCTATTTAGCTTGTCATGCAGGATGACGGCTTCCTCCACAAGTTGGACTCTTTCCTGTGGTGACTAGGAGTCATTATGTTGCTACCACATCAAATGTGAGAACTGGGGAAGTAAGGCGTTGGGGATGACAGATGGAGGAGAGGATGGAGCTGTAGGGGGGTAGTTACAGATTGGGGGAGGAGGGGCGCTGAGCTTAGTCCATCACAACCCATCACCTCAACTATAAGATGATCTGCGGGGGAGGGGGGGGCAGGCCATAAGATACTCCACTGTAACATCCCCTCAACCCAATTTAGACACAGTAACAAACTATACAGAAGCAGTTCAGACAATAACCACAACACAGCATAAGCCTTGGAGCCTAGGGGATCAATTATCAATGCGTGGACAATTGCCAGACCAGAGACCTGCCCCCTTTGTACAACACTTATGGACCATTCAGTCCACTTATCAGTGTACATGGAGAGACATACAAAACTTAACGCAGGTAAAAGCAGGTCCTATTGCGTTTCGCATTATAGAAGAAGCAGAAAAATGCTCGCGTATGTCCACCAAACACATCGCTAGAGGACCAGGAGAAAACCCTTGAGTCAGGAGTTAATTACATTACAGCTCTTGAGGATTGGGCAAAGAATAAGCTCTTTGAACAGTCAATGACTCTGACGGACACGACACAGAAGATGGATGCAGCACTAGAGAAATTCTTTACCAGGTTGCAGATACAATGGTCAGATAGGGGTTATAGCGATCACAACCTGTTGGACAAGAGTCTGCTAGCTTCCTCTTTTGTGGATGTGCTAAGGAAGCAAATTAAGGGAAGAACTTATTAAAGACCAACCAGAGTGGTGGTTGTGAGACCCTGTTCAATTGGTGTGTGTGGCTAAAGGTGTACAACAGAATCTGAAATCTAAACCCAGAGGGGTGATGAACTTTCACCCCTCAAACCGGGGAGGGTGGAAATGTAGGAGTTGTAGGATAATCTGTGACAACTGCGGAGGAAAGAGCCATACCAGAAAGACCTGCCAAGCTCCTCCACTATCACGGGATGCTCCTTTCCTTTTGCCCACTGCTCCCCTTTCTCCTCCACCACTCTCAGATGATGCATAGGGAGTTGGCAACCCATCATCTGGTGTGTACATAGTATCTGTCCCATAATTTGTAGGACCAGCGCCTATGGTCAAAGTAGCCTTAGGGAAATGGACCCTTGATTTCCTAATATATATTAGGGCAGACAAATTGGTAATAACCACTGAACGTATTTTTCCCCATGACATCACTGATGATTGTATTGCATGCATGGGGTAGATGGAAAATCAGTTAATACCCCCCTTCAGTAAGCCACTTAATGTTTCTATCGCGCACTCATAAAATACTCCCCCAATTCCTTGTTAGCGACATGGTCCCTAAGAATTCATTGGGCGGAACTATGCTTCAAGCCATAGAAGCAAACATTCATTTTCATTCAGATGGGAGTATTACTCTTTAGTCTGGATTAGATGAACAGCATATATGCATGCTTAAAGGGGTTGTCTCGCGGCAAACATCAAAATTTTACATTAGCCCATTCCCCCTGTCACCCCCCTGGCATAAAATAGCAATTTAAAGCTGTTTTTAAACCGCTTGCTACTCACCGATCTGACGAAATATGAAGTTATAAAAATCTTCTCCCTAAGATGGCCGCCGGTCCTTTCCCAGGGATGCACTGCGGTTTTCTCCCATGGTGCACCGCGGGTCTTCTCCCATGGTGCACCATGGGCTCTGTGCGGTCCATTGCCGATTCCAGCCTCCTGATTGGCTGATATCGGCACACGTGACGGGGCGGAGCTACGATGACGACGCGGTGACCAGCTCTCCAGCACGAGCGGCCCCATTCACCAGGCAGAAGCACGGACTGCGCAAGTGCATCTAAAAACGCCAGAAGACATCATAATTAGACGGAGCCATGGAGATGGGGACGCCAGCAACGGAGCAGGTAAGTGAATAACTTCTGTATGGCTCATATTTAATGCACGATGTATATTACAAAGTGCATTAATATGGCCATACAGAAGTGTATAACCCCACTTGCTGCTGCGAGACAACCCCTTTAATTCTTTTGTTTTCCTTTATTCTGCAGAAGATGACCCTCCTACCCCAGACACAACCTGGTTGCAGAGAGTACCTGACTCCCTATGGGCAACTAGTAAGACTGATATTGGTCATCTCTCCGTCCCACCAGTAATGATAAACTTGAAGCTTGGAGTGGATTTCCCCAGAGTTCTGCAATACCAACTTAGTGCAGCACAAGAGAAGGCTATAAAGGAAACAATTACTGCAGACAAAGGCAATTGCAGTTACCACCTCGGCTTGCAATACTCCTCTGCACCCAATTAAAAGGAAGGGAAATCCAGGCCAACCAACTACTTACTGAATGGTTCATGACCTACAGGCAGTGAATTCTGTAGCAGAACTTATAACACCTATTGTTCCCAACCCTCACATACTTCTGACTCAGATTCCAGCCATGTCCACCCATTTTTCAGTGGTGGGCTTGGCTAACACCTTTTTCAGTGTTTCCCTACATCCAGACTGTCTTTTTGGGTTTTTTTTCTTTTTCAGTTAAAGGCAAACAATAAACCTGGTTGGTGCTCCAAACTTCGAGTTTTTTGCTAATCCAAACTTCGAGTTTTTTGTAGATGGCTCCAGATTCCAGGAAAATGGCAAATTCTACACCAGCTATGCAGTGGTCACGCAGAATAAAGTAACAAAAGCAGAACAACTTCACTAGACACCTAGACAAATTCACCTAGACAATATTCTACTGCACAAGCTTTAGTACTGCACAACTGGATAATTCCAGGCCAGCATACTGTTCTCTTGCAGTATGTGGATGATTTGCTGCTGTGCTCTCCTTCAAGGGAGCATTGTGTAAAAGTCTCTGTTCCATTTCTTTGTTTCCTTGACGAAAATGGCTGCAAGGTTTCAAAAGATAAGCTTCAACAGATCCAGGAAAAAGTCCTCTTCCTTGGACATTCCATTTCTGAAGGGGCCCAGCACCTCATGGAGGTGAGGAAAGCAGCTGTTCAGGATATCAAACTCCCTAACAACCTGCTAAGGTTCAGGACCTTCCTAGGTCTAATCTCCTACTGCAGGCCTTGGATGCTGTTACAGACACAGAATCTGTACCCACTGGACCAACCAACTGGTTAGACTTCGGGCTAGTCCCGGTATGGTTGGCAGCTGAACTCCTGATGTCAGAGGTACTGGCACGAGGCACTACGAAACAGAACAATGTATGGACAAATCTTGCTAAGCTGGAAGATACGAGATGTCCTGCCTAATAGGAAGGCTGGCATCCTGACGGGGGCTACCCCATGGTCTTCACCTTGGGGCTGGCTATCGCTGACGAGACACAGGAGGGAAGTACTGGGCACAGGATGCCCCAGTAACACAGGACGGGGCTGTACAAACTGTGAACAAAGACCAGAACTGTGGGACAAAGACCAGATCATAGAGACATGCACAAAGACAAACAAGGACAGGAACAGGGTCTGACAACTGACAAACGTAAAGTGCAAGATGGCAACACTGGGTGATTGGAGCAAGCTCACACCAGGCAAAAATACAAATGTCAGGAAGCAAAGAGCAGACTGAGAAGACGTGATGACAGAGCCAAAGACACAAATAGGAAAGGTACAGAGACAGGGAGGCAACCAATAAACAGAATACAGGTACAGGATCAAACAGACAAAGACAGGAACAGGAAACGTAGGAAAGCTTAGTATCAGAGACCAACATAACAACAACTCTCAGGCAAAGAGGAAGTGCCTCAGCCCAGCTTAAATAGGAAAGTAATGCCTATTACCCCCACAGCTGGGCTGAGAGCCAGAGAACTGGTTAAGTCTTTCAGTGCTGGTGGGAAACAGACATATATAAAGTTCATACACACAGGAGGGGAAGAGCAATGCTGGCGTCTGCCTGGAGCTGCAAGAGGGCGGCAGACATGGGTAGCAGACTTAACAGATATGTTCTGCATCCCAACTCATGCAGCCCTTGTATAACTGCCTGCAGTCAAAGCCCTTTTGTTTGACTCATGAAGCAGTAGATTGCTACCACTGCTTGAAACTTGCCGTTACCCCAGCACCAGCTTTGGGCATACTGGACTATGACAAACCATTCTCGCTTTACTTAACAGAAATGGGGGGACATGCTACATCAGTCCTCATGCAGACCAATAGTCCTCAGCAATGCCATGTGTCTTACTATTTTGCCAAATTGGACCCCGTAACTAGAGGAGCTATGTATTGTGTTAGATTTGCAGCTGCCGTTCAACCGCTCTTACACACAGCTTCTGAGATTATCCGGAATTACAAGGTTGCCATATATATGGCAAATTATGTATATGGTATACTGAACCAGGTACAGCCCCACCATATTTCTATGCCTAGACAATTATGACTACAATGTTCTCTACTTATTCCCCAAAACATTACTCTCAAATGTTGTACTACCCTGAATCTTGCCACACTTCTTCAGTTAGATTCAAAGGCGGGTGCAGAAGGGGGAAAAGTTAAGGATACTCTGTATTTTCAATCATTGAATCAAACAGAGCAGCAGGATGTCATGGATTCACATGATTGCATTGCCCTTATGTCACAAGTAACTGTAGGATTTCAGCATATTAAAGATAAGCCCATTGCTAATCCAAACTTCGAGTTTTTTGTAGATGGCTCCAGATTCCAGGAAAATGGCAAATTCTACACCAGCTATGCAGTGGTCACGCAGAATAAAGTAACAAAAGCAGAACAACTTCCCCCTCCTCTGTCAGCACAGGAGGCAGAATTGAAGACCCTGATGGAAGCGTGTAGAGTGGCTGAGGGTTAGGTGGCAAATATATACACTGACTCCAGATATGCTTTTGGTTTAGCACATGATTATGAACCCATCTGGAGAGCAATGGCATTTCTAACGGCAGTTGGCAGACCTATCAAAAAGGCAGAATGTGGGACAATTGATGGAAGCGTTGTTACCCATAGAACTTGGAATAGTCAAAGTCCATATCAAGACAAATAGTGCAGAAGCCAAAGGAAATGCACATGCAGATGCTGCTGCTAAAAGTACCTACTGCAAGGTACAAACCTAAAGAAAAAGGCCCTCTTCAAGCTGTCACGCCAACTACTCCAGTTAAAGGGGTTGTCCCGCGAAAGCAAGTGGGGGTATACACTTCTGTATGGCCATATTAATGCACTTTGTAATGTACATTGTGCATTAATTATGAGCCATACAGAAGTTATTCACTTACCTGTTCCGTTGCTGGCGTCCCCGTCTCCATGGTGCCGTCTAATCTTCAGCGTCTAATCGCCCGATTAGACGCGCTTGCGCAGTCCTGTCTTCTGTCTTCTGAATGGGGCCACTCGTGCCAGAGAGCGGCTCCTCGTAGCTCCGCCCCGTCACGTGTGCTGATTCCAGCCAATCAGGAGGCTGGAATCGGCAATGGACCGCACAGAAGCCCTGCGGTCCACCGAGGGTGAAGATCCCGGCGGCCATCTTCACAAGGTAAGTCAGAAGTCACCGGAGCGCGGGGATTCAGGTAAGTACTGGACGTTTTTGTTTTTTTTTATGCCTGCATCGGGTTTGTCTCACGCCGAACGGGGGGGGGCTATTGAAAAAAAAAAAAAACCGTTTCGGCGCGGGACAACCCCTTTACGCTGGAGCTGCTCTGGTCTCTCCAGGCTCAGGCCAAATTGCCTGAACTGAAGAGCTAGACAGAGACAGAGGCCAGCCAAAGAGATGATGGTCTGTGGGGGAATAAATGTTTGTGTTTCCCTTGTACCCTTTATTCCACTGTGCTCATGGGGGGACATATCATTCCTAGGCCGATAGGTATAACATAGTGTTCCAACATTGGATTGCTCCAGGCTTCAGCACCACAGCTGCCTGATACACGCATGCATATATGACCTGTGCTTTGCACAATGCTGGGTAAATGGTAAAAGTCACTCTGAAACATGCAACAAGGCCACTCTACCCCTTCCTAAGGTTGTAAATTGACTACACACAGTTGCCAAAGACTGGAACTTATGAGTTTGCCCTAGTCTGTGCTGACCTTTTCTCCAGTTGGCCAGAAAACTATCCCATTTCTAAAGCCACTGCAAAACAACCACGTCATGAAATTATCTGTAGATATGGTGTTCCAGAGACCATAGAAAGTGATAGTACACACTTTACTGCAGAAATAATGAAATAAATCATTTCAGCTCTAAACATAGAATAGGCCTTTCATACCCCTATCATCCACAGAGTAGTGGAAGAATAGACAGACTAAGTGGGCCATTGCCATTGCTTTCTCTATCTTGAGTTTCAAAGTTATGGAAGCCATGGACAGGATGCCTTCTTTTAGCACTATTCTAATAAGGTACACCCAAAATAGGAAGACAGGACTG
This sequence comes from Eleutherodactylus coqui, assembly GCF_035609145.1. NCBI lineage: Eukaryota > Metazoa > Chordata > Amphibia > Anura > Eleutherodactylidae > Eleutherodactylus > Eleutherodactylus coqui. The sequence goes on from NC_089849.1 coordinate 100,089,297, forward strand.
TCTCCTTATGAGGTGCTGCTTGGTTCAACATCTAGGACCGGGTTGTACTTTCCACAGGTACTACAGGTGCACCATAATGCCCTCACAGAATATTTCCAGGCAGTGGAGTAACAAGGTGAGGTGTTACCCGGTGTGGCATTTTTTTTGCTACCCCACTTCTAACGGAGCTCAGACAAGTGACTCACAGTCACAAGCGCTGTCAAGGGCTGTGACATGTTTGAAAAATGCAGCTCAAAATCATTAATTATGAGCCATACAGAAGTTATTCACTTACCTGTTCCGTTGCTGGCGTCCCCGTCTCCATGGTGCCGTCTAATCTTCAGCGTCTAATCGCCCGATTAGACGCGCTTGCGCAGTCCTGTCTTCTGTCTTCTGAATGGGGCCACTCGTGCCAGAGAGCGGCTCCTCGTAGCTCCGCCCCGTCACGTGTGCTGATTCCAGCCAATCAGGAGGCTGGAATCGGCAATGGACCGCACAGAAGCCCTGCGGTCCACCGAGGGTGAAGATCCCGGCGGCCATCTTCACAAGGTAAGTCAGAAGTCACCGGAGCGCGGGGATTCAGGTAAGTACTGGACGTTTTTGTTTTTTTTTATGCCTGCATCGGGTTTGTCTCACGCCGAACGGGGGGGGGCTATTGAAAAAAAAAAAAAACCGTTTCGGCGCGGGACAACCCCTTTAAGCTGGAGCTGCTCTGGTCTCTCCAGGCTCAGGCCAAATTGCCTGAACTGAAGAGCTAGACAGAGACAGAGGCCAGCCAAAGAGATGTTACCCGGTGTGGCATTTTTTTTGCTACCCCACTTCTAACGGAGCTCAGACAAGTGACTCACAGTCACAAGCGCTGTCAAGGGCTGTGACATGTTTGAAAAATGCAGCTCAAAATCATGGTAAAATTCCACGGTTCCGAGCAGCGTTTAACTGAATGCTTGTGTAAGAGTGACCTTACAGAGGAAAATATCCCCCAGTAATGAGAGTAGTCACTAACAGAGCTGATTAGGGTCTGCTAAGACCCTACAGCTCTGTCGTGACAGGGAGCACTGGGTGATCATATGATTGCAGAGTCGAATAGTGGAAATGACACTTCGGCTAATCTCTATTGACTACATAGCGCTCTTTGTGCCCTATATAGACTGCAAGAAAGAAGGCAGAAGCGGTTGTTCGGCTGTCACTGACCTTACCTGCTCCTGCTACATTGCAGGAGCTTTAATCTTTATGCTTGTATTTTTACTATTGACTGCGATTAAAGTCTAGGACCAAGTCCCGTAAATTTGTGGGGCTTGGTCCTTAATGGGTTAAGGCCATTTTCACATAACCTTAACCCATTATCACAGTAGTCGCAAAGTGAATGAGTTTTTCAAAAAATCATCCACGTGCTGCGGGAATAGACCTGCAATGCGGATATTAACCCTTTAATTCTGCAGGCTGTACCATCCATTGCGGGGTATGCATGGAGGGAGATTCCAGGGCGATCTCGCTCAATACAACATGGGTGTCGGCTGTTTCTTACAGCTGGCACCTTCCTGCAACAGCTTCAATAAGCCATGTCAACTCATCTGAGCTGTTAACCCTTTAAATTCTGCCGTCCATTCTGACAGTGGCATTTAAAAGTCCTGACCAATGTTCGGGGGTCCCGCACTGCCTCCCGTGATAAGATTGATACTGAATTATGTAGCTACCTCACGTAAAAGGGTAATAAATAGAGATGAGCGAACGTACTCGTAACGAGTACTTACGCACCCGAGTACCGCCATTTTCGAGTACTTCAGTACTCGGGCGTAAAGATTCGGGGGGCGCCGGGGGGCGGGGAGAGGCGCAGCGGTGCGGGGGGGAGCAGCGGGGAACAGGGGGGAGCCCTCTCTCTCTCCCTCTCCCCCACACTCCCCACTGCTACCCCCCGTGCCGCCACGGCGCCCCCCGAATCTTTACGCCCGAGTACTGCAGTACTCGAAAATGGCGGTACTCGGGTGCGTAAGTACTCATTACGAGTACGTTCGCTCATCTCTAGTAATAATAAATAAAAAGTAATAAAAGTTTTTTGTTTTTTTTTAAAACTTTTGCCGTATTTATAATAAATAATAATAATCTTTATTTGTATAGCGCCAACTTATTCCGCAGCGCTTCAATAAATAAAAATTGCATCCGTAAAATTCCGATCTATGAAAGTAATGCATTATTTACCACGCACAATGAAAAAAAATAAAGAATGTCAGAATTGCACTTTTTTAGTCACCTCCTCTGCAAGAAGAAATATAATTAAAAGTGTTCAAAACGTATGTATTCCAAAATACATACAACAGAAACTACAGAACATCCGGCACAAAATGAGCCATTGCACAACTGTTGACGGAAAAATAAAGTTAAGGCTGTCAGAAGATGGCGACAGAAAATAGTTTAAAAAAAAATTAAATGTCTTTGAAAAAAAAATGAGTACAGTAAAAAAATATATAAATTTGGTATCGTAGCAATCGTACTGACCCATAGAATAAGGATATCATGTCATTTTTGCTACAATGTCTACACCGTAGAAACAAGACGCACCCAAAATGACAGATTTTAGGTTTTTTTCCATTTCATTCTACTTTGAATTTTTTACATTTTTCAGTACATCACATAGTACATTAAATAGTACCGTTAAATACAACTCCTCCTGCAAAAAAACAACCCAGTGATGGATAAATATAAGGGTTATGATTTTTTAAAAGGGGGGAAGAAAAACCGAAAATAGGAAGAAAAAAAAGGGGGCACTCTTGGGATTAAATCCACAGCATGTCTGTTGCAGATGATTTGCAGTGCAGATCCCACCTCTGTGAACGGTGCAAATTTTGACACTGATTTTGAGTTACTGATGTGCTGTGGACACTCCATAGCCTTCCGCAAGGTGGTGAATGTATATATAATCTACGTGTGTGTGTGTGTGTATATATAATATAGTCTCTTAGTACATTCCATGTCTATACAGTATATCTCCCCTGGGTACATATATGCCCACTATGCACCGTGCATGTAGTGACTGTTGCTGTGTATCAGCCGTCCACAGCTCTCCGCCTTACTATTGGCACATCACAGCCTGTGTGGTGAGCACGATCTCCACTGCTACTACAGGCTCTATGGCCTCCACCAGACCCATCGGCCACTGTGCTGTGGGGTGAGCTGTCATGTCACCCCCCTCAGTGATAGGACAAGGGGCAGCCTGCACCTGCCACATACCCTTTAATACACCACTGCTTGCACCCCCTCACTTACTCATCTACACCCCTTCACTTACTCGCTTTCACCCCCTCACTTACTCGCTTTCACCCTCTCACTTACACACTCACTCTCTTAAACCACCTCACTCTCTGACATCACCCACAGGTGCAGGCTCAGCATCGGGGCCCTCTCTCACCGGCGGTTGCTTTCTCTGGCCCCCTGCCACTCTGGGATCTGTTCCTCTTCTTCCCACCAGACGAATCCTCTAGTGGCTCTCCCCAGAGGCTCTCCTGATCTCCTTGCAGCTCAGGTGGAGGAGAGGTGGCGGTGACTGAGGGGAGATGAGGCCGGAGGACAGCTGAGTTGTCAACCCCCTCAGTGATAGCACACGGGGCGTCCCACACCTGCCATCCTACCCTTACTACGCCACTGTGTCCAGGCCCTGCAAACGCACTTAAACCAAGTGCATAAACAACTGTTTGCTTTCCTTTCAGATCCTGACTCTGTGCATGCAACTCATTCTCTGGAACCAGGGGAGTGGCTGGTCCTAAAGAGACATGTGAGGAAATCTCTGGAACCATGATAGGAAGGGCCATACTAAGTACTGTTAACTACAGCTACTTCCGTGAAACTTGAAGGAAAACCAAATTGGATCCACACTAGTCACTGTAAAAAAAAGTACAGTATCCAAGGAAAGAATGTCTTTGTATTATCTCTAGGTATAAGTCTTGTTATAGGCTGCTGTTATTATTTTTTGTAATCCCTTGGGCCAAATGACTTTATAATGTGTTAAAAGGTGATTGGGATAGATTATAAAACATCATAAAGTTCTAGTAGAGAGTTTTAGGCATGACAATAAACTCAGGAACTGTTGGATATCCTCCCATAGTCCCCTTGCCTCCAAAACCATGCCATATATAGCCCTACCACTCGATGCTTCGGAATTAAACAATGAATCAATGACATGCGTAAACTCAGGAAGGTAGATAAGGAAAACCAAGAGTACAAACTCCAGATGGGTGTTTGGGTATTGGACCCTTGGCTGATTTTCAGTAGGATGGAAAACGGAGAGGAGAATGCGATAGTGACCTGTCACTGACAGGGTCCCATAACGATGCTGATTGGAATGAAGCACCATACTACTCACTATCCGCCTACTGGGTGATGGGAATCTTAAATAATACTATTATAGCTACATCTCCAGGTATCTACATTGTGTGCAGGGATAGGGCATACAAATGGCTTGCATCAAATACAATCGGATTATGTACCCTTGCTCGGCTCACACCTGCCACATTTATACTTCCACATGATGGTTTCTCATACATAAGCATCCTTAAGCACACCATCTTTAAGAGGACAGCAGATAATAGACCAAGGCCCAACGGTAAACCTCATGTGGTATCCATGGGTGCAGCAACAAAGTTTTCAGTATATTTTTTGTTCATCCTATACTTATGCAAGTGTATGATAAACTAGTGGAAGCTACAGACTATCTTGATGACCAGGTCTTTGTCATCTTGGAACTAGTAAATCATACTAATCAAATACAGACTCAAATAATCACAGTCCTTAACCAGTACACTATTGTTTAAGGGCCCATTTACACGCAAAGATAATCTTTCAAACAATTGAAAGATTGAAACTTTTAGCAATCTTTTTGCATAAAGTGTTAATGGCCAGTAATGCCCATTACCACTTTATCATCTTCACTTCTATGTAAATAAGCCTTCGGTAGCTGTTTGCAAAGCCCAGCATGTGACTAAAATAGCTGACCTTAAATACTTCTTTGGTAATTTTTAGAGACATGTTTTCATAATTAATGCTAATCTGTTAAACACTATCCAACTTTCCAAAAAATGTATGCAGTATTTTAATTTGTACTTTTAACTTTGTAAACTTTGACTGGGTTTAAACTAGTAAGGCTTGGGGGGCACCATTCCAATACCTAAAGGGGGCGCTGGGCTGAAAAGGTTGAGAACCACTGAACTAGATAAACCCTGTGCGGGACCTCCCATGCTGTTAAGTGATAGTAAAGCAATAGCTCTTGGAGCATCACTAGTGGGGGGTCTAGCAATAACTAGTTGCAGGGTAATAAATGGTATAGCATGTAATATGGTAAGAGCACTTAAAGGGGTTGTCCGGCCATAAACATTAGGTCTCATTACCTCTGTTTGCCCAATACAATGCACTTTGTAATATACATTGTGCATTGTAAATTAGGCAAACAGAAGTTATTCACTTACCTTTAGGGTTACCCCCCCCTGTGTTGCTCCTCGGTTGCCATGGTTCCTGGTTCCGACAAGTTTCTTCTCCTCTTCTTGTCGGAACGACCGGGGACGCGCCTCTCCAGCACAGCTCTGCGCATGTGCAGAAAAACTTCAGCCTGGGAAGCTCAGTCTGCCTGCAGGGGAAGCGTGGTTGCTGGCTCTTCAACTCCTAGGTAAGAATGAGAGGAGAGGCGGGCTCTCGTGGGGGGGGGAGGGGGGAGGATGGATGTATGTGTGCAGGGGGGGTGCAGTGATGTGTGTGTGTGCACGGACCGGCTGACAGAAGTCCCGGGGGAAGGGGGGGTGTGTGGGGAGGGAGAGATCGATGGATGGATGTGTGCAGGGGGGGGGGGTGCAGTGATGTGTGTGTGCACAGACCGGCTGACAGAAGTCCCGGGGGAAGGGGGGGTGTGTGGGGAGGGAGAGATCGATGGATGGATGGATGTGTGAGGGGGGGGGGGGGGTGCAGTGATGTGTATGTGCATGGACCCGGCTGACAGAAGTGTGTGGGGGGTCATTGTGAGAGGGGCACTATGAGGGCATGTGTGTGTGGGGAAATGTTTTACTTTACTTTAGCAGGGGGCGGGGCCTGGGCGGCGAGAGACTGTAGAGCAGTTCAATAGAGGTGGGCGTGTCATGGGCGGGGCTAGGACGTGAGCTGAGGGAAATCCTGCCTTTTCATGTCTTACTACCATCGGGAGCGCGCACACAGAGGAGGGAGAGCGCAGGGCATGTGAGAAGGCAGCACAGAGGCGCCATCTTTGAAAGCTGCAATGAACATCAGAGTCTAAGGTAAGAAACTGACATTGCAGCTGATCTGCCGGCCGGTTTGAGCCCCTGTATGCTGTGTGTTACCATCCTTACTGAAAGGAAAGCAGCAGCATTATAAAAATTTTTACCCTGTGTGGCCGGACAACTCCTTTAATGCTACCTCATAGGCTTTTGAGTTATTACTGGTGGATGTACAAGCTACTTAAGAAACTGTTCTACAGACCAGAGCTACAATTGATGGTATTTGATCATAGATGTACGACGTCATGCAGTATGTATTGTTTCAACCTAATTGATAATTCAGAGTCTATTCGTAGAAATATTTAGAGTTAGTACAGGCACTCTGGCAAAAATAAGGACCAGGGATGGTTTGATTAATTTCTCAGTTCCAGCTTCAGTACTTTTTTGTCTACTTTCCTGTATTCTTTGTAGTGTAGTGGTGAAGTATATACTCCTTTGCTGTTTCATACCAGATTTAGTAGGTTATATAATAATTGGCTCACCGGTACCTTAATACACTGATGCCTAATTTATGTTGGCCAAAGGACATCCAACTAGATATGACTAAATGGTTGCGTCATGCTTTGCCATCTATCCCAGTTTGCGGCAGATATAAATCCTCTGTTTTCAGACCCAGGGGTAAAATAGAGGCCTTAGGGATGAGGTGGGACCCACCTACATGGGTGTAATCAGAGGACCATGGATGGCTCCTAGGAACCTCCATCATCCTGATTAGCTAGGGCAACACCTTCCCTAGTGGTTAGTTCAGGATGAGATGAGAACAGAGGTCATTTGGTCGTCATTATGGGATGGGGGGCTGTGTAGCATGATGAAGCAATCGCAAAAGGGGGGAATGTTAAGGGAAAAGAAGCCATATTAATTTCAGTATCCATTTTACAGTATGCTCCATCCATTTTGTATGCTTCTGTCTCAGTTAATGTTTTGACCTTTCCTTTAACAAGATTTGCAGAAATGTACTAAAGAATAAAAGGGACCTTGACTGCTATAACATTACAATCTCAGAGATTAAGGGAGCCTTCACATGAGTGTGTTTATGTGCGTGCATACGCGCGCACAAAAACACGCGTCTATTACAACCACTGAATTCCCTATGGTGTGTTCACCTGTAAAAATAGGACATGCATGCACTATAGGTCCTGCACACATTGCCTTCAATGGAGCCGCGTCTGCTGCCGGCGGCTCCATTGAAGGCAATGGTGGCACCCCTGAAGTAATTTTTCAGGGAAGAGCTTTAAATATAAGCTCTTCCCTGAAAATAATCCCTTGTGGCAGATGTTTTCTTCATCCCTGCGAGGAATAAAGAATTTCCTGCTGCACCTGTCACAGATGCAACAGATGCGGCAAAGGAGTTCTTCATCCCCGCGGGGAATAGAATTCCCTACTGCAACTGTCACAGGTGACAACTGCGGTAAAGGATCCAGCTGCCAGCACTCCTTAATTATTTTTCAGGGAAGGGCTTTGAATATAAACCTTTTCCTGAAAAACAAAAATTGGTGTTTAAAAAAAATTATACTTACCTTTCTTCAGTACCTATGGTGCACACATGTCCTATCTTTACAGTCGCATGCTTGTAAAACATGGACATGTGAACACACCATAGGGAATTCAGTGGTTGTAATAGACGCATGTTTTTGTGTGCACGTATGCACGCACATAAACACGCTCGTGTGAAGGCCCCCTCAATCTCTGAGATTGGAATGTTCTAGCCTCAGCTCCATTAAAGGCAATGCAAAGACCTCCATACACACGTGGTTTTGCATGTACATGGGTGCGCACCTATGTACGTACCTATATACGCATATGCACACGCTCGTGGGAATCCACCCTGAGAAAGCAGACTTGATGGCTCGGGTTGTAGCGCCCTGTTCCTCATTCGTTCCTAAAACATCTTATTGTTTTTCATTCCTGTACCCATGTTCTGAGAAGTCAATCTTATGATTCTACTCCGCCAGCAAGAAATCTGTTTGGCAATTTAGATGTTAAATTCTTTGTCATGCATATTCAGATTTGTGTTTAGTTTTATGAACCAATGGTAATAAATGAATTGTAATAAATTTGAATTATTGAAATTAAGGCATATGCCTCTATAAAAACTTATGCCTGTCAATTAATAACTTTTGATCTTATCCAGTCGTGTGTGGTTTGACAAGTTATTTTTGGGTGTGACTACAAAAAACCTAATTTGAAATCCCAAGACATACTTTGGAAAACAATCTTTAAGCTTTTACTAAGACAGTAAAAGGCACATTGGTTGGTGTTTTCTCATACAAACTTAAGGGTGGATTTCGGTAACGCTTTTCAGCTGTTATGTTGTCATGGCCATCATGGGCTTCAGCTTTGGTCTAGTAGAAGTTGGATAGGGATTTCCAAAATGACCTAAAGCAGTAATTTTGAGGTTTATTCCTCCCTTCTATTTTAGGTTAGTCCTTCTAGCAGTGCTGGGTATTCCTTCCATACAAATATGTAATGCTTGTGACCAATATTTGTCTGGACAGAGTTATGTATAAGGAGGGATAACCAGGTCGGACAAGCACATTTTTACTGACCTGCAGGAAACATTTCTTTATTGTTTTGTGAAATAAACAAGTTTGGACCTCCACCTGTGTCATCCTGGTGAGCTCAGATTTCTGAGGAGATTGTCAGTAAGGTCAAACACGCTGTATGCAGACTGGGTCTTCAGGGCTGTGCTTTTACATAAAGCAATTATTAAAACCGAGTAAATATCATTCAGATAAATGAAATTTGGAAGAAAGTGAAGATTCGTAGGTCTGGCTCACATTGAATATTATTTAATTATATTAAAGTTAAAGTTAAAATGGCTACCATACATCCAGCCTGACTGCTGATACTGCAGTCACGGTTCAGACCTCTAATATCCTGTCAGGCTCAGTAACAGTCAGCCCGATGGGAACAAATTGTGTGGTGTCAGACTTCTTTCCCCTTTAACCCTTTCCAATCCACTGTCTGACGTCTAAAGACCTTATAATTTAAGGCTGTACAGCTCCGATGTTGAAAGATGCCCGTCGGGGTTCTCTTACTATATATTGCCAGCCTCTCTGCTGTCGGAGCCTATCCAACGTGTCACCTCATGCAGTACTGGCTTTAGCCAGCAGATAACGCCATTGTATAACAGCAGAAAAAGAGTAAGCCCCCTAGGAAAACAAGGAAACAAATTGGGTTGGAAAGGGTTAAGGTCTCAAACTGAAAGCAACCAACCCATGCTACATTGTAGCATGGGTACCTCACAGGCCGGACAGACGTCAATGTTTTTTTTTCATTTTCTGGAAAATCCATTTTAAAAGTTGAGCTAATTTTATCTTCTGAAATACTTACCTGTATCATGTGCCACACTAGAAAAGCAGCGGGAGATAAGTGAGATAAACCAGTGGCTCCAGAGTTGGTGTAGGAAGGGGAGGTTTGGGATCCTGGAGAATTGGGCTGACTTTGCTGTTGGCTACAGGCTCTACCATAGGGAGAGGTTGCATCTCAATGGCGGAGAAGATGGCTAGAAGGTTGGAGGAGTGTTTAAACTAGGGACTGGGGGGAGGGCAACCAGAGAAATAGGGAGAAGATCGTGTATTATGGGGACTAAGTAAAGAAAATGAGGGTGGAGCGGTGGGAAGGGTTAATACTGTTAGAACTGGCAGAACAGTTAGTAGGGATACACTTCAAATAAAAAATAACCAAAAGCTTCTAAACTGTATGGTGACTAATTTTAGAAGTCTGACCAATAAGATTGATGAACTGGAAGTAATGTCTGAGAAAAACTACAACATGGCTAGAATAACTGAGACTTGGTTGGATGTAGGTTGTGACTGGGCAATGAACTCACAGGGTTACAGTCTGTTCAGTAGGAAATGTGAAAAAAAGAAAGGGGAAGGCGTTTGTCTTTATGTAAAATCCTATTAAACCCCTTAGTGACCATCCATACATGTTTTCATGTCCTGAGTGTCTGAGCTTTATTCTACAGGGCCGTGAAAACATGTTGGTCCTGTAGAATAAAGCTGCAGGATCGGGGAGTGTGACAGTTCCCTACTATCGGCTAACAAGGTAGCTGACAGCTTGAAGCTATCACCTGGAGCTACAGTGTGTAGTCCCGGTCACGTGATTGCCGTTATTTGACAATTAACAATGATCACGTTAAAGTTTTTTTAAAAAGTTTCAAAAGGTAGTTTCATCTATCCTCACCGATCCAATCGTCCCCGCCTTCTGCACATGCACCTGCTGTGAGCCTGGAGCAGTCACTGGAGGAGGCCACCAGTGAGCAGCCCCTGGTCACGTGATCACCGTTATTCAATGGATAACTGTGATCCTGTAAAGGTAAAAAAAAAGTTTAAAAAGTTAAAATTTCATCTCAACTCACCGGTCCTATCGGTGAGCGGAGATGAAACTTCCCATTTAATGCTTCCGGTGATGTCCTTTGATGTGATTTTCAATTTTGGGTCCCTCTGCTAATCTGCGCATGCACCTCTGTCTAATTTGGGGTGGGGTGGGGGAATGTATTAATAATGGGTTTAGTGAAAAAAAGGCCTCCATCTGCTCGCTCTTGTCTACCACTGCTGTGCATACAACCCCTATATTTGCATCTGTTATGCCCCAACACCGCTTTGAAAACCTAATGTGTTTCCACCATTTCTCTGAAAATTCCCAATTCCCCCATGAGATTACCCTACCTACAACAGACTGAATAAATGGAGGCCCCTAATCTCTCTGCTGAAAGAATCCTTTAAAAATATATATACCCCTTATAAAAACCTGTCAGTTGACGAGTCCCTGATGAGCTTCAATGATCGGCTTTCCTTCCAGTTCATCCCAAAATAAAACTATGCGCCAGGTATGGTGTAAGATTATATGGGGTGTATGAGAGCCCTACACAATATACCTACGATTTCTTTATATATGAAGGCAGGGACCACCACCTTAATCCCCCAGATTGCCCAGACAACATTCGCATAAACAAGGAGCTCATGGGGCTGTTTTTACATAAGGGGTACCATGTATACACGGACAATTACTACACTAGTATCCCACTATATGAATCTCTCCATGCTGCAAATACTACGGCACAATAAGGCAAAATAAATCCTGATCCCCACAGCTCCTGATGTCCAGGTGCTTGGAAAGGGTGTTGTAATTTGTGCTTGCAAGTGACCCACTATTTACAGTCAAGTGGCACAAGACAAAAAGGACGTCTATATGCTCTCGACTGTATGCAGACTCCTCGGTAGTAGTAAGGGAGAGGGGGGTTGCCACGGCCAAAAGAAAACGTGTCTGCGTCACAGACTATAATAAATTTATGGGGGTGTAGACCTGTCTGACTAGGTGCTTCAGCCATACCTGGTGAAGCAAAAGACCAGGGCCTGGTATAAAGAGATACTGATCTACTTTATTCAGATCGCTAACTATAATGTCAACATACTCTCCAACTCTCCAACATACTCGCCCTGGGAACGCTCACTTTCCTGCAGTTTCAGGAGTAGCTTGTTGAGCGCCTTCTGTGTGAGACCCCCGCAGCTCAGCAAGCTCATGAGTCTAGGGACATGCGAAGATTCACAGAGTGCAACGTCTTACACCCCATCCCTGCCACTGAGGTCACCAAATACCCCCAAAAAAGTGGAAGGTTTGCAGCAAGCATTGGAGGTAGAGGGATATCCGGAATATTGCCCCATGTTCCCATCCCAACCACGCCTCCATAATTACCCCTGTTTTTAGGCATACCACACAGTTTAGGTTATTAATTTTATCTAAGACTTAAAGAATGACAAAAAGGAAGGGGGGATTCTTTTTAGGGAGTCAATTTTTTTTCTGCACAAGTGAGCAATGGGACCTGGAATTTATTCAGTTGTGCCCTGAAATCCAATGAGTGTTCCCTCCATTACAGGCCTAGCCATGTGTCCAGTAAGCAAATTGCAGCTCCCAGTTTTTCCTGCGTGAAACAAAGAAAACTGTCATGAAAGTGGCATATTTGTGAAAAAAATTAAATTGCATTTTTTCACCTGTTTCATAATAATCTTTGCAAAAAAACTGTGGGATCAGAATGCTCAGTACACACCTAGATAAATTGGCCAATGGGGTCTAGATTTCAAAATGGGGTCCTTTGTGGGAGAGAAGTTATATTGTTTAGGCAGCTTAATGATTTTACAAGTGAGAATTGGGGCCTGGAATTCAGTTGTGCCCTGAAAACCAACAGGTGTTCCCTCCATTACGGGCCTAGTCATGTGTCCGGTAATCAGATTGGGGCTAAAATTTGTATATTTCTGAATACAGGACAAACAGGTATCCATTTTGGGGTGAAGGTCTTCATTCATATGTGTGCTGTACAAAAACAATTTTAAATGACATAATTGCCAAATAAAATCATAAATTGTTCTTTCTGCTTTGCTTAGATTTATTCAAAAACACAAAATTTATTCAAAACACACAGTACACCCCTAGATGAATTTGTTAAGCAGTATAGTTTTGAAAATGGGCTCATTTGTGGGGGTTCTCTGTTGCTCAAGGGCTCTACAAGTGTGCAATGGTGCCTGAAACGTCTTCCAGCAATATTTCTGTTCTGAAAGCCACCAGCTGCTGCTTTAGTTTTGGGCCCCGTTGAGACATGAGATTAGGGCCACAATGGGTATGTTTCTGAACACGGGACAAACAGCAGTATCCATTTTGGGATGCAAATCCTCATTTTCATGTGCACAATGGAAAATAAAACTGTTTAAAATGACATATTTGCAAAAATATGAAATTTTATTTTTTCTCCTCTCAATTGCATTAATTTCTGAAAGAAAACTGTGGAATCAAAATACTTATGACACCCCGCATACACACCTTCCAGAATAAAGTAAACAGATCGAAATATATATCTCATCAAAACTTTTTACAGTATGTTTGTACGTTTCACATATTGTAGTTGAAAATGTGAAAAAATGACCCAGTAAAAAGTGCAGAGCAGCCTTAAAAAGATTAAAATAGACAAATCTCTGGGTCCCCATGTCATACATCCCCGGGTTCTAGGGAAATTAAGTAATATGATAGACAAACCCTTGTTTCTTATATTTAAGGACTCTATAGTGACGGGGTCTGTTGTATTTGGATTGGCACATAGCTAATGTGTAGCCGATATTCAAAAAGGGGTCAAAAAAGTAAACCTGGAAACAACAGGCCAGTGAGTCTTATTTCTATTGTAGGTAAAATGTTTGAAGGGTTTCTAAGAGATGCTATCCAGGAGTACCTCAAGGAAAATGGCTGTATAACTTCATATCAGCATGAGTTTATGAGAGATGGCTCCTGTCAGACCAGTCTGATCAGCTTCAACGAGGAGGTAAGTTCTAGACTGGATCGGGCAGAGTGATTGGAACTTGTCTATTTGGACTTTTCCAAAGCGTTTGATACTGTGCTGCATATAAAATGAGAATGCTTGGTCTGGGCGAGAATGTGTGTAAGTGGGTAAGTAACTGGCTCAGTGATGGATAGTAGAGGGTAGTTATAATTGCTACATATTCTGATTGGGTCACTGTTACTAGTGGGGTACCATAGGGGGCAGTACTGGGCCTTTTTCTTTTTCACATATTTATTAATGACTTGGTGAAAGGATTGTACAGTAAATATCAATATTTGCAGATGACACAAAACTATGTAAAGTAATGAACACGAGAGAACACAAGGCAGTTACAAATGGATCTGGATAAGTTTGGCGCTTAGACAGAAAAATGGCAAATGAGGTTTAACACTGATAAATGTAAGGTTCTGCACATGGGCAGGAAATACATGTCACCATTACACACTAAATGGGAAACCACTGGGCAAAACTGAAATGGAAAGGGCTTAGGGATTTTAGTTAACTCTAAGCTTAACTGGAGCAGCCAGTGTCAGGCAGCTGCTGCCAAGGCAAATAGGATCATAGGATGCATCATAAGGGCACATAATGAGAACATTGTTATTCCTCTTTACAAGTCACTGGTCAGACCACACATGGAATATTGTGGACAGTTCTGGGCATCAGTACTCAAAAAGGACATATCAGAGCTTGAGCAGGTTCAAAAGTGGGCAATTGAAGTAATAAATGGAATGGGCAGACTACAATACCCAGAGAGGCTATCAAAAATGGGGATATTTACTTTAGAAAAAAAGATGACTGAGTGGCAACCTAATAACTATGTATAAATATGTCAGGGGACAATACAGAGATCTCTCCCATCATTTATTTATACCCAGTACTGCGACAGTAACAAGAGGGCGTCCTCTACGTCTAGAAGAAAAAAGGTTCCTACATCAACATAGAAGGGGATTCTTTACTGTAAGAGCATTGAGACTATGGAACTCTCTGCCTCAGGATGTGTTGATGGCGAACTAAATAAGAGTTTGAGGGGCCTGGACACCTTTCTTGAGTGTTACAATATTACATGTTGTAGTCACTAATTACTTCAGAATGGTTGTTCCTCCAGGGATTATTCCGATTGCCAGATTGGAGTCGGTAGGGAAATTATTTCCTTAAAATGGGCAGAATTGGCTTCTATCTCATTGTATTTTTATTTTCCTTCCTCTGGATCAACATTTGGGGATAATAGGCTAAACTGGGTGAACAAATGTCTTTTTTTTGGCCAAACATACTATGTTACTAATTTTGGTTCTCTTAGTAGCACAGACACAAAACTGATATGATGACTAGAGATGAGCGAGCACCAAAATGCTCGGGTGCTCGTTACTCGGGACGAACTTTTCGCGATGCTCGAGGGTTCGTTTCGAATAACGAACCCCATTGAAGTCAATGGGCGACCCGAGCATTTTTGTATTTCGCCGATGCTCGCTAAGGTTTTCATGTGTGAAAATCTGGGCAATTCAAGAAAGTGATGGGAACGACACAGCAACGGATAGGGCAGGCGAGGGGCTACGTGTTGGGCTGCATCTCAAGTTCACAGGTCCCACTATTAAGCCACAATAGCGGCAAGAGTGGGGCCCCCCCCTCCCAAAAACTTTTACTTCTGAAAAGCCCTCATTAGCATGGCATACCTTTGCTAAGCACCACACTAGCTACAACAAAGCACAATCACTGCCTGGATGACACTCCGCTGCCACTTCTCCTGGGTTACATGCTGACCAACCGCCCCCCCTCCCCCCCACAGCGCACACCAAAGTGTCCCTGCGCAGCCTTCAGCTGCCCTCATGCCACACCACCCTCATGTCTATTTATAAGTGCGTCTGCCATGAGGAGGAACCGCAGGCACACACTGCAGAGGGGTTGGCACGGCTAGGCAGTGACCCTCTTTAAAAGGGGCGGGGTGATAGCCCACAATGCTGTACAGAAGCAATGAGAAATAGAATCCTGTGCCACCGCCATCAGGAGCTGCACACGTGGGCATAGCAATGGGGAACCTATGTGCCACACACTATTCATTCTGTCAAGGTGTCTGCATGCCCCAGTCAGACTGGTAATATGTACCTTAACAGTAGCCGCGTTGGTGGTAATGTGGTGGTGACTGCGGACCTAGTAGCGCGGTTTTATTTTGTTGGTTTTCGGAATGTGGCCAGGATTAAGTGGGCCGTGGCGGGGGGATGTTTTTGAGGCACTACGTGTCCTCTCCACGTGTCCGTGGTTATATGCACCTTAACAGTAACCGCGTTGGTGGTAATGTGGTGGTGACTGCGGACCTAGTAGCGCGGTTTTATTTTGTTGGTTTTCGGAATGTGGCCAGGATTAAGTGGGCCGTGGCGGGGGATGGTGGGGGGGCTCTCTTGTAGTGTCGGTAAAGGTGAAATTCTTGGACTGCCACCAGACGAACCAATGCAAAGGCATTTGCCA
The DNA here is from genome assembly GCF_035609145.1 of Eleutherodactylus coqui. Classification (NCBI taxonomy): domain Eukaryota; kingdom Metazoa; phylum Chordata; class Amphibia; order Anura; family Eleutherodactylidae; genus Eleutherodactylus; species Eleutherodactylus coqui. The sequence continues at coordinate 100,105,335 of NC_089849.1, forward strand.
AGAATGTTTTCCCTGTTGGAGGAGGAGGGGGATGTATTTGAGGCACTACGTGTCCTCTCCACGTGTCCGTGGTTATATGCACCTTAACAGTAACCGCGTTGGTGGGAAATGGCCTCGCCGCCATCATGTCTTTGGGAAGCCTCTGTTTCCACACCCCAGAGACATACCATTAGCAGCGGTATAGGCAGAGCCCATAATTCGTAACATTTCAGCCGTAGCATTAGGACAGGCCCCACTAACATATCACTAGCAGCATTATAGTGGGAGCGCAGTCTTCGTTCCATGTCAGCAATAGTAGCACTCAAGACAGGCCCCAGTAACAATTCCGAAGCAGCAGTATAGTGGGAGCGCAGTCTTAGTTCCATTTCAGTAGCCTTAGTATAGCCAAGGCCCAAGTTACATTTATGTAGCTAAAGTGTAGGCCAACCCCACACACACTTCTGTACCATGAGTGCAGACGAAGAACATACAAATTGCTATGATTACACTGTAGGTGAGGGCCCCAAAAAATTGGTGTACCAACAGTACTAATGTACCTCAGTAAAAATTGGCCATGCCCAACCAAGATGGCAGGTGAAACCCATTAATCGCTTTGGTTAATGTGGCTTAAGTGGTAACTAGGCCTGGAGGCAGCCCAGTTTAACGAAAAATTGGTTCAAGTTAAAGTTTCAACGCTTTTAAGAGCATTGAAACATATAAAAATTGTTTAGAAAAATTAGATGAGTGAGCCTTGTGGCCCTAAGAAAAATTGCCCGTTCAGCGTGATTACGTGAGGTTTCAGGAGGAGGAGCAGGAGGAGGAGGAGGAATATTAGACACAGATTGATGAAGCAGAAATGTCCCCGTTTTGGATGGTAAGAGAGAACGTAGCTTCCATCCGCGGGTGCAGCCTACGTATTGCTTACGTATCGCTGCTGTCCGCTGGTGGAGAAGAGAAGTCTGGGGAAATCCAGGCTTTGTTCATCTTGATGAGTGTTAGCCTGTCGGCACTGTCGGTTGACAGGCGGGTACGCTTATCTGTGATGATTCCCCCAGCCGCACTAAACACCCTCTCCGACAAGACGCTAGCCGCAGGACAAGCAAGCACCTCCAGGGCATACAGCGCGAGTTCAGGCCACGCGTCCAGCTTCGACACCCAGTAGTTGTAGGTGGCAGAGGCGTCACGGAGGACAGTCGTGCGATCCGCTACGTACTCCCTCACCATCCTTTTACAGTGCTCCCGCCGACTCAGCCTTGACTGGGGAGCGGTGACACAGTCTTGGTGGGGAGCCATAAAGCTGTCCAGGCCCTTAAAGACTGTTGCACTGCCTGGGCTGTACATGCTGCTCGATCTCCGCACCTCCCCTGCTACCTGGCCCTCGGAACTGCGCCTTCTGCCACTAGCGCTGTCGGATGGGAATTTTACCATCAGCTTGTCCGCCAGGGTCCTGTGGTATAGCAACACTCTCGAATCCCTTTCCTCTTCGGGAATGAGACTGGGAAGGTTCTCCTTATAGCGTGGGTCGAGCAGTGTGTACACCCAGTAATCCGTAGTGGCCAGAATGCGTGCAACGCGAGGGTCACGAGAAAGGCATCCTAACATGAAGTCAGCCATGTGTGCCAGGGTACCCGTACGCAACACATGGCTGTCTTCACTAGGAAGATCACTTTCAGGATCCTCCTCCTCCTCCTCCTCCTCCTCATCCTCCTCAGGCCATACACGCTGAAAGGATGACAGGCAAGCAGCAGGGGCACCGTCAGCAGTGGGCCAAGCTGTCTCTTCCCCCTCCTCCTCATCCTCCTCATGCTCCTCCTCCTCCTGAATGCGCTGAGATATAGACAGGAGGGTGCTCTGATTATCCAGCGACATACTGTCTTCCCCCGCCTCCGTTTCCGAGCGCAAAGCGGCTGCCTTTATGGTTTGCAGGGAACTTCTCAAGATGCATAGCAGAGGAATGGTGACGCTAATGATTGCAGCATCGCCGCTCACCACCTGGGTAGACTGCTCAAAGTTTCGAAGGACCTGGCAGATGTCTGCCAACCAGGCCCACTCTTCTGAAAATAATTGAGGAGGCTGACTCCCACTGCGCCGCCCATGTTGGAGTTGGTATTCCACGATAGCTCTACGCTGCTCATAGAGCCTGGCCAACATGTGGAGCGTAGAGTTCCACCGTGTGGGCACGTCGCACAGCAGTCGGTGCACTGGCAGATTAAAGCGATGTTGCAGGGTGCGCAGGGTGGCAGCGTCCGTGTGGGACTTGCGGAAATGTGCGCAGAGCCAACGCACCTTTACGAGCAGGTCTGACAAGCGTGGGTAGCTTTTCAGAAAGCGCTGAACCACCAAATTAAAGACGTGGGCCAGGCATGGCACGTGCGTGAGGCTGCCGAGCTGCAGAGCCGCCACCAGGTTACGGCCGTTGTCACACACGACCATGCCCAGTTGGAGGCTCAGCGGCGCAAGCCAGCGGTCGGTCTGCTCTGTCAGACCCTGCAGCAGTTCGTGGGCCGTGTGCCTCCTATCTCCTAAGCTGAGTAGTTTCAGTACAGCCTGCTGACGCTTGCCCACCGCTGTGCTGCCACGCTGCGCGACACCGACTGCTGGCGACGTCCTGCTGCTGCTGACACATCTAGATTGCGAGACAGAGGTTGAGGAGGAGGAGGAGGAGGAGGGTGCTTTAGTGGAGGAAGCATACACCGCCGAACATACCACCACCGAGCTGTGGCCCGCAATTCTGGGGGTGGGTAGGACGTGAGCGGTCCCAGGCTCTGACTCTGTCCCAGCCTCCACTAAATTCACCCAATGTGCCGTCAGGGAGATGTAGTGGCCCTGCCCGCCTGTGCTTGTCCACGTGTCCGTAGTTAAGTGGACCTTGCCACTAACCGCATTGGTGAGGGCGCGTACAATGTTGCGGGAGACGTGGTCGTGCAGGGCTGGGACAGCACATCGGGAAAAGTAGTGGCGACTGGGAACTGAGTAGCGCGGGGCCGCCGCCGCCATCATTGCTTTGAAAGCCTCCGTTTCCACAACCCTATACGGCAGAATTTCAAGGCTGATAAATTTGGCTATGTGGACGGTTAACGATTGAGCGTGCGGGTGCGTGGCGGCGTACTTGCGCTTGCACTCCAACACTTGCGCTAGCGACGGCTGGACTGTGCGGTGCGAGACATTGGTGGATGGGGCCGAGGACAGCGGAGGTGAGGGTGTGGGTGCAGGCCATGAGACGGTAGTGCCTGTGTCCTCAGAGGGGGGTTGGATCTCAGTGGCAGGTTGGGGCACAGGGGGAGAGGCAGTGGTGCAAACCGGAGGCGGTGAACGGCCTTCGTCCCACCTTGTGGGGTGCTTGGCCATCATATGTCTGCGCATGCTGGTGGTGGTGAGGCTGTTGGTGGTGGCTCCCCGGCTGATCTTGGCGCGACAAAGGTTGCACACCACTGTTCGTCGGTCGTCAGGCGTCTCGGTGAAAAACTGCCAGACCTTAGAGCACCTCGGCCTCTGCAGGGTGGCATGGCGCGAGGGTGCGCTTTGGGAAACAGTTGGTGGATTATTCGGTCTGGCCCTGCCTCTACCCCTGGCCACCGCACTGCCTCTTGCAACCTGCCCTGCTGCTGCCCGTGCCTCCCCCTCTGAAGACCTGTCCTGTGTAGGCGTTGCACACCAGGTGGGGTCAGTCACCTCATCGTCCTGCTGCTCTTCCTCCGAATCCTCTGTGCGCTCCTCCCTCGGACTTACTGCCCTTACTACTACATCACCTCACTGCAAGACAACTGTGTCTCATTGTCATCGTCCTCCTCACCCACAGAAAGTTCTTAAGACAGTTGGCGGAAGTCCCCAGCCTCATTCCCCGGACCCCGGGAACTTTCCAATGGTTGTGCATCAGTGACGATAAACTCCTCTGGTGGGAGAGGAACCACTGCTGCCCAATCTGAGCAGGGGCCCGAGAACAGTTCCTGGGAGTGTTCCCGCTCCTGAGCATGTGTCATTGTAGTGGAGTGAGGAGGCTGGGAGGAAGGAGGAGCAGCAGACAGAGGATTCAGATTTGCAGCAGTGGACGGCGCAGAACTGTGGCTGGACGATAGGTTGCTCGAAGCACTTTCTGCCATCCAGGACAGGACCTGCTCACACTGCTCATTTTCTAATAAAGGTCTCCCGCGTGGACCCATTAATTGGGCGATGAATGTGGGGACGCCAGAAACGTGCCTCTCTCCTAATCGCGCAGCAGTCGGCTGCGACACACCTGGATCAGGAGCTCAGCCTGTGCCCACACCCTCACTTGGGCCTACGCGTCCTCGGCCGCGTCCACGTCCTCTAGGCCTACCCCTACCCCTCAGCATGCTGTATTACCAGTGATTTGATTTCCCAGGCAGGAAAGAAATTGGCCCAACGCTGCACTCAACCGTAGCTGGTTGCGTCTGATTTTTTTAGGTTCTCCACGCAGCACACACGTACCCAGAGCCCTTAGGACTGACAGAGGCAGGGCAAATATACTTTTTTCCCTTTTGTTTAAAAGGATAGGCCCACTGCGTCTATTCACTGAATAATAAGTTTAATAACTGACACTGTGTTGCGGCCCTGCAAAAGTGTCACAGAACTTTACTGTTGCAGAGTTATTAACTGTGGCAGAGCAGGTATTTCCCAGGCAGGAAAGAAATTGGCGCAAGGCTGCACTCAACCGTAGCTGGTTGCGTCTGATTTTTTTAGGTTCTCCACGCAGCACACACGTACCCAGAGCCCTTAGGACTGACAGAGGCAGGGCAAATATACTTTTTTCCCTTTTGTTTAAAAGGATAGGCCCACTGCGTCTATTCACTGAATAATAAGTTTAATAACTGACACTGTGTTGCGGCCCTGCAAAAGTGTCACAGAACTTTACTGTTGCAGAGTTATTAACTGTGGCAGAGCAGGTATTTCCCAGGCAGGAAAGAAATTGGCGTAAGGCTGCACTCAACCGTAGCTGGTTGCGTCTGATTTTTTTACGTTCTCCACGCAGCACACACGTACCCAGAGCCCTTAGGACTGACAGAGGCAGGGCAAATATACTTTTTTCCCTTTTGTTAAAAAAGAAAAGGCGCACTGTGCCTATTCAATGACTAATATAACTGTGTTGCGGCCCTGCAAAAGTGTCACAGAACTTTACTGTTGCAGAGTTATTAACTGTGGCAGAGCAGGTATTTCCCAGGCAGGAAAGAAATTGGCGCAAGGCTGCACTCAACCGTAGCTGGTTGCGTCTGATTTTTTTACGTTCTCCACGCAGCACACACGTACCCAGAGCCCTTAGGACTGACAGAGGCAGGGCAAATATACTTTTTTCCCTTTTGTTAAAAAAGAAAAGGCCCACTGCGTCTATTCAAGGACTAATATAACTGTGTTGCGGCCCTGCAAAAGTGTCACAGAACTTTACTGTTGCAGAGTTATTAACTGTGGCAGAGCAGGTATTTCCCAGGCAGGAAAGAAATTGGCGCAAGGCTGCACTCAACCGTAGCTGGTTGCGTCTGATTTTTTTACGTTCTCCACGCAGCACACACGTACCCAGAGCCCTTATCACTGACAGAGGCAGGGCAAATATACTTTTTTCCCTTTTGTTAAAAAAGAAAAGGCCCACTGCGTCTATTCAATGACTAATATAACTGTGTTGCGGCCCTGCAAAAGTGTCACAGAACTTTACTGTTGCAGAGTTATTAACTGTGGCAGAGCAGGTATTTCCCAGGCAGGAAAGAAATTGGCGCAAGGCTGCACTCAACCGTAGCTGGTTGCGTCTGATTTTTTTACGTTCTCCACGCAGCACACACGTACCCAGAGCCCTTAGGACTGACAGAGGCAGGGCAAATATACTTTTTTCTCTTTTGTTAAAAAAGAAAAGGCCCACTGCGTCTATTCAATGACTAATATAACTGTGTTGCGGCCCTGCAAAAGTGTCACAGAACTTTAATGTTGCAGAGTTATTAACTGTGGCAGAGCAGGTATTTCCCAGGCAGGAAAGAAATTGGCGCAAGGCTGCACTCAACCGTAGCTGGTTGCGTCTGATTTTTTTACATTCTCCACGCAGCACACACGTACCCAGAGCCCTTAGGACTGACAGAGGCAGGGCAAATATACTTTTTTCCCTTTTGTTTAAAAGGAAAGGCCCACTGTGCCTATTCAATGACTAATAACTGTGTTGTGGCCCTGCCTACACAATTCTGTGCCTGTAGTATCAATGCAGGGTGCAATGCTCTGCACCGCCGATTTTGAGAAAAAAAAAAAAAAGCAACACAGCTAACAGCAGCCTGCACAGTACTCCACACAGTTAAATGTGGTCCTAGAAAGGACCGTTGAGGTTCTTGAAGGCTACACTCACTCCTAACACTCTCCCTGCCTAAGCACCACTTCTGTCCCTAATACCGGGTGCAATGCTCTGCACTGCCGATTTTGAGGAAAAAAAAAAAAATTCTCCACTGCTAACAGCAGCCTGCACACACGTAGATGTGGCCCTAAGAAGGACCATTGGGGTTCTTGAAGCCTACACTCACTACAAATACTCTCCCTACAGCAACTCCAATAGAACTGGACTTTCCCTCAGCTAACTCACAAGGCATGTGTGGTGAGCCGCGGGAGGGGCCGACTTTTATACTCGGGTGACATCTGATTGCCCCAGCCACTCACAGCAGGGGGTGGTATAGGGCTTGAACGTCACAGGGGGAAGTTGTAATGCCTTCCCTGTCTTTCAATTGGCCAGAAAAGCGCGCTAACGTCTCAGAGAGGAAACTGAAAGTAACCGGAACACCGTGTGGTACTCGTTACGAGTAACGAGCATCCCGAACACCCTAATATTCGCACGAATATCAAGCTCGGACGAGTACGTTCGCTCATCTCTAATGATGACTGATGCATTTGTTTTCTTGGCTAACATAACATGAATGTCCACAATATTCCCTTCATGTCAATGGTGAGCAAAGAAGCCTCTCACTCCTTCATTGTTAAGGCTTTTCAACGAGATACCAATATTTCAGCTTCTTGGACTCCCGCGAGATATGAACTATGGGCCAGGAAACCCAAGAGAGTAATAGCTGGTTATAATATTAGTTGTCACCATCCTCACCCAAAAGATATATATTTTTTGTTGGAAATTTGTTTACTCAAATGAGAATATGTCATGTAATGGACTAACATCAGAAGCAGCAGTTGACCTCTGCTCATCCCTTACTAGTACTGACTTTGCACCACTAGGATTGTGGTTAGAAGCTGATCTGGGCAATATCTGCATGATTGATTTGCACTATTATTAATGATTAGATTTCCTTTGAACATTCCGATTATAGTCCAAGAACAGTAGTGCAAAGCTGTTTCCTAAAAGTTCAAGACATTTTCGAGGATATGGGGTTTAGCATTTTTCACAATGTTAAAAAAATGAATCTTCAAAACCAAGACACTGTCTGCAGAAACTTTATTTGCATCTAGAGACATAAAATACTACAAAGCTGACCCGATATTTACAAAACCAGCCCATATTCTATGAACATTTTTTGTAAATATTTAACATTCGATCCTTCTTTATTCTTCTGCCTTCTGTGGATAGAAATAAAAAATACATTTTAGGAATTGGGTTTCTTCGAGTAATACTATGTAAGCTTTTCAGCTTAACTTCATTTTGCAAATCTCTATGAAATTTTAGTGTTCAACAATTTACATGTAAGCTTAAGTTAAAGTTGTTTTGTAATATTTGTAAAGCATTTGAAATAATAGTAAAATACAATATTTGATGATGTATACAATTTTGATAATCAAGTATTCGATCAAAGACAGATTTTGAACTGATTTATCTCACCTTGCCGATGTCACGGCTCTTGGCCCTCAGTTTGTTGACCTGGGATTCTGCAATATCAGCACGTTCCTCTGCCTCTTCCAACTCATGCTGTGACTTTCTGAATCGAGACAGATGGGAATTGGCTTGTTCCTCCTACAAGATGAGCATTGAGAAGATGAGTTTTCTAAATATTCTCATTTATTATTTTAATTATCACACTAACTAAAAGTACAGAAACTTACAGACTCCTCAGCCTGTCTTTTGTAAGCTTTGACCTTCAACTGCAATTTGTCCACTAAGTCCTGAAGCCTGAACACATTCTTCTTGTCTTCTTCAGTCTGTTAATGAAAGATGAAGTATTTAACATTGGTTTTGAAGTGAGTCCATTTGTTTGAAGGAGGTTCTTTCACACCACGTACCTGGTAGCTCAGTTCCTTTACTCTCCTCTCATACTTGCGGACTCCTTTAATGGCTTCTGAGCCTCTCTTCTGTTCAGCCTCAAGCTCATTCTCAAGTTCACGCACCTAAGAACAATTTCATATTAACAGTGTATCCACACATAGTAATCTTGAAATGCTTTCAAAATCAGGAAGAGTTTCTTACTCTGGACTCCAGTTTTTGAAGTTGTTTTTTGCCACCTTTCATTGCCAGTTGTTCAGCTTCATCAAGACGAAGCTGAAGATCCTTCACAGTCTGTTCAAGGTTCTTCTTCATTCTTTCAAGGTGAGCGCTGGTGTCTTGTTCCTTCTTCAGCTCTTCAGCCATCATGGCAGCCTGGAATAAGAATGAAGATCAAAGAAGTTTAAAGATTGAGTTGCACCTTTTGCTTGGAATAAAATATTGATTTTATGCTTTGAAAATAGAAAATCCCTTTTAAAATTCAAGAAATTTCACCTTGATTTCTGGAGCTCCATAGCAGTAATTATGTTCAACAAGCATGTATTTATTCCTCATCCATTACAAAGTATTCCAAAGAAGAATACACTTACATCTGTAATTGCCTTCTTGGCTTTATCTTCTGCATTCCTTGATTCTTGGACAGCCTCCTCTACTTCACTTTGGAGTTGAGATAAATCGGATTCAAGCTTCTTCTTGGTGTTGATCAGGCTAGTGTTCTGTATAGTGAAGAATTCTGATATTAGTGAAGAGATAATATATGGCACTAGGTATAATTAATGCACTGAATTAAAAGTCAATCTAACCTGGGAGTGCAGAAGCTGAACACGCTCAGTGACATCCAGGAGTTCTTGCTCAGCCACTTTGCGCCCACGCTCAGTTTGTTCCAGGGCAGACCTCATCTCTTCAATTTCTACTGTCATGAGGTTATTTCTTCTTTCTACAATAGCCAGTTGTTCCTTTAGGTCATCGTTTCCTCTTATGGCATCATCAAGATGCAATTGGGAATCCTAAAGAGAAATAATTCAGTTTATTATCAAGTCAGTAATTTTATCTAAGCCATAAAAATATCTTCATGTGACCCACCTTTAATTGTCCCTGTACATTCCTGAGTTGTTTCTGGGCTTCTGCGGCCTGGCGGTTGGCATGGCTTAATTGGATCTCCATCTCATTAAGATCTCCCTCCATCTTCTTCTTCAGTCTGAGAGCATCATTTCTGCTTCTGATCTCAGAATCCAAAGTGCTCTGCATGGATTCCAAGGCTCTCTGGCTATTTCTTTTGATTTGCTCAATCTCTTCATCTTTCTCAGCAACCTTTCTGTCAACTTCAGATTTTATTTGATTAAGTTCAAGTTGGACACGCAGGATCTTGGCCTCTTCATGTTCCAGGGATCCCTAGATATAACAGCTTGTTAAGTCGATGACCTAAATGAGTCATGCTATAACATTGTTTTAGCACATATTCTAGTCTTCCTACCTCTGCTTCTTCCAGTGCTGATTGCAGGTCAGACTTCTCCTGTTCAATCTGTTTCTTAGATTTTTCTATTTCATGGATGCTCTTTCCAGACTCAGCAACTTGTTCAGTTAAGTCAGAGATCTCCTCTAGAGGGGGGACGAGGAAAAGAAGAGACAAGTCAATAATGATAAGGTCCATATATTTTGCAACATTGATTTCCATATTGTCAAAAATGAGGAAAAACATTTCTAAGAACTATGGCAATTAATATGAAAGGATTTAATGACCAAAGAAGTAATAGAAACCATTACAAAAATCTGCATGTGTTTCACATCCATAGAAAATGGTGGAACTTACGTTGGAGGTTCTTATTTTCCCTCTTCAGTGTTTCAAGTTGATCCAGTGCTTCCTCATATGAATTCTTAATCTTAAATACCTCTGTGCTAAGGGATCTTGATTCTTTCTGAGAAGCTTCAAGTTCAGCTTGAGCTTCCTCAAATTTCTGTTTCCAGTCTGCCAGAACCTATAAAGAACAAGACAAGATTTTAGTATTACGAGATTTCATTATTAACTTCAGTATTACTAATAATATAATAATTAAATAACATAATAAAATATAATTCCAGTATTAATAGTGTCCTTCCTTTTATAAGAATGAAACTAAATATAGCCCAAGACATACTTAACTTAGAATTTCCCAAACTTTGCAAAGGTTACCTTAGACTTGATATTAAGTCCTATTGATATAAAAGTTCTGGTAACTAATGATTTACCTTGTCAAAGTTTCTCTGCTTCTTGTCAAGGGCAGCACAGGCGGAGTTTGATCTTTCTACATCAACCATGAGGTCTTCAACCTCTCCTTGAAGTCTTTGTTTAGTTTTCTCCAGAGAGGCACATTTTGAGTTGACAGCCTCAATTTGTTCCTCAGCTTCCTGGAGACGCTGTGCAAGTTTCTTCCTGTTAATCAAGGAAATAGAATGTAATACTGAATTATTGAACAGTCATCACTTCAACCTTGATTTAGAATTCAAGATCTACATATCAGTTTCAGGTAACTGAAACAAGATCTGCACTTTTAGATATGCATATCAGTTTCAGGTAACCTACTTGGCTTCTTCCAGTTCCTCTGTACGTTGGATGGCATCTGTCTCATATTTTGTTCGCCACTGTGAGACTTCACCATTGGCCTTGGACAAAGCACGCTGAAGTTCAGCCTTTGCCTCTTGCTCCTCTTCATATTGTTCCCTCAGCAAGTCACAGTCATGGCGGGCAGATTGAAGTCCATGTGCAAGTGCGTTCTTAGCCTGTTTGTTAAAAAAACATTTAGTTAGGGTAAAGCCACATATCTTTTTACATCAAGCAAAATGTTTTCTTTAACAAGGCGTTCTTGTTTGAGAAAATAAGTAATCAGAGTAGCCCAATAACAATGAGTAATTCGTTTCAGCAATCCATCACCATACCTTAGTTTCTTCTTCTAGCTGTCTTTTCAATTCTTCAGTCTGTTGGGTGAAAGCTTGTTTCCCTCTGGAAAGCTGAGAGATTAAAGATTCTTTTTCCTCCACTTGACGGCCATATTCACCTGATTAATGCAAGTAATAATAAAAGTCAAAATACTATTAATTGAATCAGATTTGCCTCTATTGTAGTTAACAGTAAAAGTTACCATTTTCTGTCAGAAGACGTGCTTTCTGGGTATTTAAGTCGTTAAGAACCCTAACATGCTCATCTTCCTTTGTTTTAATTTCACTATATTGGTCCTCCAGTGTTCGGCACATTTTCTCCAAGTTTGCCTATAATGTCAAGTAAAAAGCATATATTTTTATACTGAGGATTGCAGTATATGTCAAATGTGTCCTATGAATGCATTTATGCTACTTACTTTGGCTTTAGAGACGGAATCCATGTTGCTGGCAAGGTCATCAATCTCCATCTTGAGTTCACTCTTCTCCTTTTCCAGTTTCTGTTTGACCCGCTGCAGGTTATCAATTTGTTCTCCAAGCTCAGCTGTACTATCAGCATGCTTCTTCCTGAGAGCAGCAGCAGTGGCTTCATGCTGTAAGGTGGATTCTTCCAGGTCACGTCGCATCTTCTGGAATTCAGCCTCACGCTTCTTGTTCATCTCAATCTGAGCAGAGGTTGCACCACCAGCTTCTTCCAGGCGCTCACTGATCTCTTCAAGCTCTCTTGAGAGATCAGATCGTTGTTTCTCAGCCTTTGCACGAGCTGCACGTTCTGCCTCAATTTCTTCTTCAAGCTCTTCAATACGAGCCTACAATGTTTTTTTGAGATATTGGTGTTTATAAGTATAGAATGCTCTTTTTTATATTCATAAAGTATAAGGTTTAAATAAAATACTACCTGGAGCTCCTTAATCTTCTTTTGGAGCTGAGCTGCCAGAGCCTGTTCATCTTCAATTTTACTCTGGAGCTGACTGATTTCAAATTCCTTCCTAATGAACAAAAATAAGGGATGATTTGTACCAGAAAGCACATTAAAAAATACAGCTCTCTAGAGTAAAGCTGTTTGAAGACATTCATGTAGCACACTTAGAGTGATCCTGAAGACTTGATGCTATGATTAAGAGTGATTATTCACTCCAGGCATGATGTGTACACTAATTGTGATGTTAATAGACTACGAATAACACAATTAAGTTTTAATGTTTACAGCCATGCTGGATGAAAGCCTCATCGTTGTTTTAATAGAAACTAAGAGATAATTGAGAATGTGTATGTATGTGTGTATATATGGGTATATATAAATGTTATTATGTAGATATAATAAAAAACATCCATTTACTTTTTAACTTTTTCATCCAGTTGTTGTCTATCATTTTCCAAGTCCATTGTAGACTCTTGTGCCAACTTAAGATCACCTTCCAGCTTTCGTTTGGCTCTTTCCAAGTCCATGCGGAGCTTCTTCTCTTGCTCAAGAGATCCTTCAAGCTAGGATAATAAAACATGTTAATATTTGACTTCTGCACCATTTTTATTTCTCTTATAAAGAGCACTTTTTTCCAGTCTACACATACATCATCAACTTGTTGCTCCAACTTAGTCTTGGCCTTAGTCAAAGTATTGACTTTGTCCTCTTCAGCTTGAAGATCATCCAAAGTTTGTTGATGGGCTTCCTGAAGTGCCTTCTTTTCTTTTGTAAGTTTGGCGATGCTTTCATCAAGAACTGCCATTTCCTCTGTAAGGTTTTTGACCTACATTTTGAAAAAGGTAATTATTCATAGAATCAGATGTTTATGTACCTCTCAAAGGTAAGCAATGACTCTTGTCACACTCAAGCATTTACAGCCATATTTAATATTATTTTGACTACAGGAAATTACCTTATTCTCTGTGGCATGCTTCTCCTTCTCTACTTTGGCCAATGTTAGCTCAAGATCATCAATATCCTTTTTCAGCTCAGAGCACTCATCCTCCAGCTTCCTCTTCTTGGCAGTCAGTTCAGCATTTGATTCTTCTTCATCTTCTAGCCTCTCATTAATCTCTTTGACTTTGGCTTCCAGTTGAATCTTGGATTTGATGAGACCTTCACATCTTTCCTCTGCATCTGCCAGGCCCTCAGACTCCTATGAAACACATTTGGAAAACCAAATTAAACTATATTCTTGAAAAACTGTGTCATGTTTTTAAATATTGCCATTGTATAATGGGTACAAATGATTCATTTTCTTACAGATGCAACTTGGAGTTGCAGGTCATTCTTCTCCTGGAGAATGGAGACCATCTTCTCTTCCAGCTCTTTTCTCTTTGCTTCTGCTTTAGCAAGAGCTTCCTTTGTCTTATCAAACTCCTCTTTTATGTTGGCCATCTCTTTTTCAGACTCGGCACTCTTCAGAAGAGGCTTGATCTTGAAATAAAGTTTCATCCATGGCCAAGTTTTGACATTCATGAAAGCACGGATGTTGTACTGAATGCAGAAGATAGACTCTCTGGAAATGAAGTATATTTATATCATAAACATAGTCCATAAAAAAAATTGAATTATTCCAAATCTAAAGTTAGAGCTACCTCCTCTCCATCATCCTCTTGAACTCAACTCTCATGAGGTATCCTCTGCAGATAGCTTGTGTACGAGTGATCAGCTGAGCCAACTTTTCATCTCGCATTTCCTCAAGGGTACCCAACAAACCAGCCTTGAAGAAGACCTGCAAACAAAGCAAACTGAGTTAAAGCATATGTTTGCATGGTATTCTCTGGAAAGTAAAATAGAAATAATGAATAAAGTACCTTGGTGTGCCCAAATTTGTATTGAGTGTGATCAACATCAATGGACCCAAGAAGTTTCTCAGAAGCTTTCTTGCTGTCAATGAACTGACCTTCTGGAATAGCGCTGGCATTCAGGATTTTGTAGCTGTTTAAAAAATAGGATGCATTGGTTAATTTAAAATATAATGCTTTTTTATACAATTTTATAATTTAAACCATCTTTATATTTAATCCATACCGCTGTTTGAAATCAGCATAGAGAATTCTGCTGGGAAATCCTTTCCTGCAAATCCTAATGCCTTCAAGGACACCATTACACCTGAGCTGGTGCATGACCAAGTGATGATCCATAGTACCTATATTAGTCAGATTCATTAGTAAATCAACATGTGAAATGGTATACAGTATGTTTTGTAAGTAAAATGATCATAACATGAAATACAAACATGGAGACCTTAAGGCTAGGCTCCATGTGACATTTATATAGATATATTACAAATGTAGACTGACTTATTTCAAATACAGTCCCTCAATTTACCTGGGGTCTTGGTTTCATTGGGGATCAAGCAACGTACAAAGTGGGGGTGGGTGCTTCTCAAGTTGGTCATCAGCTTGTTCAGATTTTCCTATAGATGAACAAAATGACAGTGATCAAGACATGAAAGATAAGATAGAGTAACTCTGCATGTGTTTTATATAAGTATTTACCCTGAAAAGAGCAGATACAGTCTGGAAGGAAGAACCCTTCTTCTTAGCCCCTTTCTTTCCGGCACTCTCTAAATCACAAAGAATATTATTTAGTGATGTCATGATTGCAAACCTGGCAGTAACAATTTTTGTGCCATTATCCTGATTGATGCTTAAAAGTATTTAGAACAGTGTTTTAGAATGGCTTTAATTCAAAACACCCCATCTCAAATAACTTAGAATAGAGTGTTGACTAAGGCTTTGATCATATAACCCTGTTGCACTTATTGATAGCACAGTGTAAGAATAGTTCAAGAAACCCTGGAGAAACATTGTGTACACCCTTGCATATACATATGACAAGTGTAGAGAATTTTTAGTGCTATACATACCAGCTTCTGCAGCAGCATGAGCAGAGTATAAGAAAGACAAAAGTTTCACTGAAGACTTCTGGTAGAGCCCGATGACAGTTTCATTCAGAGGGTCCTTGTTCTTGTCTAGCCAGCCAGAGATGTTGTAGTCCACAGTTCCAGCGTAGTGGACCAGGGAGAAGTGAGCATCAGCTTTGCCTTTGCCAGGTTTTGGTTTTTGGAAGTTATTAGACTTGCCAAGATGTTGATCATACAGCTTGTTTGTAAATGAAGTGTCTGTTGCTTTAGGGAACATGCACTCCTCTTCAAGGACGGAGAAGATGCCCATTGGCTGCATGGCAGAAAGATTTTTTTTAGAATGGAAGCTATAAACATATGTAACTACTAATGTAATTAAAATATCTAGTATGGTTTTAATTGTTGGTCAAATGACTTGGATTTGCCCAACAATTGTCATAGTTGGTTGTAACTCATTGATATCGCAAAGTGTTATCTGCTTACATGACTACAGGTTGAAATCTTGAATTTTGTTGCCTACATCTGTGTTTGTATATTGTGTACCTTTTCAATAAGCTCAATGCAGGCGGCCAAGTCCATGCCGAAGTCAATGAACTCCCAGTCAATTCCTTCCTTCTTGTACTCCTCTTGTTCCAGTACAAACATGTGGTGGTTGAAGAACTGTTGCAGTTTCTCATTGGTGAAGTTGATGCAAAGCTGTTCCAAGCTGTTGAACTGATTTATAAAACAATATTTCTCTATGTTAATTATTATATCAATTATTTATTTATATAGTATGTCATGCGATGTTATGTCACTTACATCAAAAATCTCAAAGCCAGCAATGTCCAATACACCAATAAAGTGCTGTCTTGGCTGCTTGGTATCCAGCTGTTGGTTGATACGGATGACCATCCACAAGAACATCTTCTCAAAGACTGATTTAGCCAAGGCACCCACTGAGTTGTTCACCTAAACAAATATAATAGCCATGTTAATTTTGTCACAATTTCCATTATTTATCATTCTACTAAAACACTGGGACATACCTGTTGGACAGTTTGACCTTTGGTCACAAATTCATTTCCGACTTTGACTCTTGGGTAGCACAAAGCTTTCAGCAGATCAGCTGAATTCAGACCCATCAGGTAGCCAACCTTGTCAGCCACTGAAAAGCAAGTTTAAGAATTATTATATTTAAATACTCAAAAAATAACTTTTTGCACTTTATGTTCAGTTTGAAGATTTCCAAAGTTCAAAAGGTAAAGATGGAATGAAGAGCCTTGTGTAGCGCAGAGTGTTAAGGCAGCAGAAGTGCAGTCCTAAGCTCTCACTCACAACTTGAAGGGTCCTAAGCTCTCGCTCACAACCTTGAGACAGCTACCTGAACCATACAGGGATTGAACTCACAGCCTGAAGGGTTGTGAGTTCAATCTCTGTATGGCTCAGATAGCTGTCTCAAGGTTGACTTAGCCTTCCATCCTTCCAAGGTCGGTAAAATGAGTACCCAGCTTGGGGGAGTACCCAGCTTGCAACAGTTCTTCAAACGTTTAATTAAGCTTAAGTCCGTCCCTAACAAAAATTGAGTATTATCTTTTCATCTACCTTCTGTGCCATCAGGCTCGGCCTGCTCCTCTCTTTGCTTCTGCTTGAACTTCATGTTGCCATAGTGCATTACAGCACCAGTCATCTTGTAGATACCGACCTTTTCATCTGAATTGAACCCGAGGATGTCAATGGCACTCTACAAGTAAAAGGCAGAATCTTTTAGCTGGAACTTCAATGTATCAGGAATATTGCCTTATTACTAGCAAAAAGATTTGTTTAATTAAATAACAAAATAAACTTACATCTGTAGCCATCAACTCCTCCTGGTCATCAATACTGGCCACTGTGATCTCACCTTGGCTCACAAATGGAAAGTCGTAAGGGTTTGTTGTGATCAGCAGCTGATCTATAGATAGAAGTGTGTTTTTGTAATAGGTTGCTACTATAGAAATTCCCAGTCAGGAAGTGGCTGAAATACACATTTATGCCTATACAACTTACCAATCAGCTCTGGCCTCTTGTTAGACATGATCTGATAGAAGATATGGTAGCTCCTTTCTGCAGACAGCTGGAATGTTACTCTGGATTTTTCCAGTAGATCTGAAGAAACAAAGGAAACAAATTTTGTAAGCAATTTGACTTTACAGATGTGGCAATAGATATTGTCTAGAAATTTGTCTCAACTTACATGTTTCAATATCAGCAGAAGCCAATTTTCCAGTGGTACCAAAATGGATTCTGATGAATTTACCCTAAAGTTTTGAATGTAAGAGATAGATTATTTTTCTTTACTGATAATTTCGTGGCAATGAAAACATTGGATGTATGTGTTCTTGTCATTACAAGTGTGAAACTTACGAAACGGGAGGAGTTGTCATTTCTGACGGTCTTGGCATTACCAAAAGCCTCAAGCAATGGGTTAGCCTGGATAATCTGGTCTTCAAGGGTGCCCTATACAAATATAAAAATTAGTACATTGAGATAGATATGAGTCATGACACAGACCTAACTCCTGCTTACCGGCTGCAGCTATCAGAGTTACAGAAGGTCAAATTACCTGGATTTTTCCAGCGGGCTGCTCTTCCTTCTTCTTTGTGTCACCACCAGCAACTGCAATTGTTGCAAAGTACTGGATGACACGTTTCGTGTTCACAGTCTTCCCGGCTCCAGACTCTCCTCTATGTGTTTAAAACATAAAAAAAACATTTTTGTACCAAAAAGATAAATTGTAGATACTTGAATACTACTCTGAGCAGAAATGTAAATGTTCAAATACTTATATATTGTCTGTTCATCTGATCAGAGTCTCATTCTACTAGAATCAAGATAAACTCCTAAAAAATATTTTTCAAGTGTTGGAAAAGGTTGACTGGAGTGATATTCGATGAAATTACAAAAGGAACTCTCCTGCTCTATTATCACCAAGGCCTGGTCAAGATCTTTGTTGGCCCTTAGGCTAAACAATAAAATAGGAATGGCATAATGGATCAATCCTGCCCCAAAATACTATCATACTGTCCTTAAGTAAACCACCATAGTGCCAAAGAACAGTACCACAAAGTCTCTACATAATAGTGCCATGCACTAAACACCCAACAATGCTATACAGTAGCCATATAGCAGTGTAATATAGTACCCAATAATGCCTTAATACAATGACCAGATGCTTCCAGAGCGAGCACCATTGAATATGTTGCCAGGTAAGTTGTTTTGTACAGGGTGTAAACAGCTGGGATGCTGTCTGGTAGAGGCCATAGAGGGATGATCCCATTTGTTCATGCTGTAATCTGGCTCTAAGTATCACTACCTTATCTCAACTCTCTCTTAAATTGCTGAAAAACTAATATACACATTTGTACACGCTATAACTAGCTTGTTTGCCAGTAAACCTGTTACTATAGGATTGGTGGCCCTTTAAAGTAATTAATACGACTTTCTATTTACTCTCCTATGTCTGATACTTACGTAATCAGGACAGACTGATTTTCACGATCTGTTTAAAAAAAAAAAGAGAAAAGAATAATACATTATATATTTGTATAGTATTGGGGTATAAAACAGTGAGTTACATAAGCTATTAAACATATGTGAGTCTCCCCTCCTCTTTACAAACTCTCAAGTCCATCTTGCAGTGTCAACTAACTAGTGCCATATGATATCTTTAAAACCAATTAGCCACTTAAAATGCTATTATTTAAAAGAGATGGTTCTACTTGTGTAATCGTAGAGCATCCTAGATCCCTCTAATATTAAGTCATCTTTTTATAATCCCAAGTTTTTTTTAAGGTTTAGTCCCTTTAAATTATATAATACCATCTGAGTTGGATAATTCACACTTTTATTATTTGCCTTCCCAAATTGTTTGGTGGCAAAACTTTCTTAAACAAAACAATTAGTGTCATTTTGGACAATAGACCCTTCCATTGTCTTTCCAGTATAGGTAGTAGACAGTACTCACCAGTCAACATGAACTGATAGGCGTTATCAGAGATGGAGAAGATGTGTGGTGGGGCCTCCTGACGCTTCTTGCCTCTATAAGCAGAGACCACCTCTTGGTTGTACACAGGCAGCCACTTGTAGGGGTTGACTGTGGCACAAAACAGCCCAGAATAGGTCTAAGGGAAACAAAAAATATTTCATTTAGAATCTAGACCATTTTTAAAGTAGTAAAAAAGGAGCTGAGGGCTCCATTAATCAAGTAGAGAAGTCTATGAGGCTTACGTAGATCATCCAGGCTGCATAACGCTCTTTGAGGTTATATAAGACAGATGGTTCGTTCAAGTGGGTCATCATTGCCATGTCTTCAATTTTATCGTATTTAGGGGGGTTCATGGGGAAAACTTCATCATCCTTCACTGTTACAGTCTGCAAAGTATAAAGAAACCTTGTGAGATGGAGCATTTCCTTATTCTTGCACGTATCAATTTGCATATATTATTTTATAATCTCACGAATCTCTGTCCTAGAGAACTTACGGTGTTATCTTCCTTTTTTACTGTTACTTTTCCTCCTTCCCGGCTCTGAATAAGACCCTTTACGTACATTACTTTGGGGTCAATCACAAAGTAATTTGTTTTGGCATCAAATGGGCGATTTTGGGCCTCAAGTCTTTCTTTATCTGACTTTCTGAGGTATTCAGCTGCCGGTCCAAAGACCGCCATCTCGGCGTCCCCCATGGCTGATGATTTTCTATATGGAAAGAATGAATAAATGTTACAATTTTAAGAATTCATTTGAACCAAATTAAAATATTTGACTTTGTACTTAAACATGCAAGATTTGTTTATTAGTCCGATGCTTAATATATTGGCCTACATTGATTGTTTAGTTTACACCTAATTTTGGTAGAAATCATGCAGGTTAGAAAGCTGCATCTAATAACCAGCAAGATTTTACATCTGAATCTGTCACATTTGTCTCTTCCTACTCCTCCAAAAAGTGCAAATGTTTGGCTGCTCTTAGAGGTTTAAAAAGAAATTCGAACAGTCTAACCAGACTTAGGGCTCTTTAACACGGAACAACCATCGTTCAAAAAAAAAAAATCGTGTGTACTACCAAAAAATTTTTAGAATCGTTCAGTGTAAACACGGCCAATGATCAAACGGTGAATGGTTATTCATTCGCTTATCGTTCATTTCATGCAGGCATGAAAATCATCATTGGCTTGTTCTTTAATCGTTTGGTTTAAATACCAATAATTAAGTCATTTTCCTTATACAGTGAATACAAACAACTGAACGATTTGGAATGCGAATGAAGGAGGCAATGATTTAACAGCCTGTATAAAGAAGCTGCCGGAGCGAACATCATTAGGTGTAAAGGCATCCTTCATGAAAGCCTTGAGGTTTTTAAGAAAGTAGGAGTAAAATATGGAATTGCTCATAAATGGGGCCGATTGTGTAAAAATTAAAAAGCAAAGTTGAAAAAGTTAAAGTGTTTAGGTCTACTGCAATCTGTAACAGGTGCATGCTGGGCAGTCATACCTTTGAGTATCCTTCTACGATGGAAAATTATGTTCAAAGGATTTTAGCTGCAAGAAATGAAGAATTATTATTCTAGTGTGCCTCTCCCTTTCTTTTTCAATTCCCTTTTCTCTCAGTTTACTCAATATCTAGCTACTATACTATACAATAAGAGGGCTCTGCACAGTATTACAATTCAGTGGTCCAGTACCGACCCAACAAGCCGCTGTTGAAGTGGAAGTTGGATGTTTTTACATGGACAAGCCTTCGTAGTTTTCTATCATCTAGTCAATTAATATTAAACTTATCACCATGAGCGGCAATGATTTATTGAAGATTAGCATGTATTGTTATCTCAGCAACGCTTGGTTAAAGCCCCCGAAAATTAGTCTGTATTGGTGTATTACAGTCTTGTAGGAACTTTAGTGGTGCCATATGGTGCCTTGTTGAAGTGCTACATTCTCCAGTAAAAGCAGTACTTCTAGGGAAAATTACCTCAATAACACGGCATGTGATAGAACATGCCAAAATTATTATTTTTTCTGTAAACTCCATATGAGAATGCTATGTTTAAAGGGATTTGGCTTGTGTGTAGATAGCGTGACAGTGTATATGCTACAGGCGGGAAGAGGCAAGCCAGCCGCCTTTTGAAGACTCTGAGCCCAGTTCCAAGTCAAACTTCTGAGTATGATTATTCTGAAACGCCATAGCATTTCCGAATAAAACATAGATGGGGTAAGGAGCGTACTTGTCCTAGCTTCATGTTGCCCATGGTTCGAGCAGCATGAGTCTGGTGACAGAATCCCTTTAAACTTTCACCATAATTCAATTCTATATTATAGACAAATTCCAATAAACAACATGATGCTCAGTTGGGTACATGACACACACGTCCTGGGAGCCGGACAGCTTACCTCTAGATGCAGAGCTTGTGAAGGATACGTCCCCACTGCCATCCAAATACTTTTATACCCTGAGTTTTGCCATGCCAGCATTATCACTCTCTATATTTGGACCTTAATGTTAAGGACTGTAAATGTGTCGATGCTGTAATTTTACTTCTGTTGACCACTGTGTGATACAGGATACGGTCGGGAACTTGAGGTTAACCATATGGTCAATCAATTTTTTTGTATATAGTATCATGTCAGATGTGTTTATAGTCAGGCTACTTTCATTCCCAATATAGAACAGTGATCTCCGTGTCAGAACAGACTAGGACTAAACTTCTTGGATTTCTCAGTCAACTTTTCTTTCAGATTGCTGCAGGCAGGATATCACTTTCAGGAGAACAGATGCCTTTGTGATGAAAAATGTGTGTAAATCATGTACTGCAGTCGAGACTCAATGTGAAGAAAAAACGATGGTGTATTATATCAGGATGCTTAAAATAGCTGGGAACAAGGGAAATCTCACTTAGCTCTTGTCAGAAAGGGAATCTACAGTTTCTGAAAATGTTTTTGGCCTCGGTTCTTTAGGGGATTGTTTCGGAAGTAATGAAAGTAGACGTCTCAGAATAAATACAGGTTTTTGTTGTGGTCTTATTTTTTGTTGCTTGGATCACAATGGGTTTCCACACAAAGTTGGGGTGATTCAACACATAGACTTTCCCAGCACTATTGTTAACTGGGTAAGTTTTAATTGTTAATACATTTATAATCTCATTGTTGGTTATATCGTCTGACAGGATTATTCACTGTGGAGAGAAGGTGTTAGGACCGCTGGCCACGGTTGGCAGCGCTCTCACGCATCTTCCCGTGGCCAACGGCATCCTCGCGGTTCCTGTCTTCTGTGTGACAGACCCTGCGCTATTCTTCCAGTTACTGTTCTGTCCATAGGACATGTGTGCACGCTCAGCAGATCTCTTAAAGGGCCACTCAGCTTTCCTGTTTCCCGCCTACTCCAGTATTTTTGAGTTGTTTAAGGCACCTCCCACCACTGGAAGGTAACTGTAAAAAAAGGTTTTTAGTGCTCCAAGTGAAAGTATTCCTCATTTCTGTTTGCTACTTAGCTTAACTTTAACCTATCTACCCAGTTTTCCTGAACTCTGTCCTGATCTTTGTATGTTTTCTGACTATGTCTTACATAACTGCCACCTGTCTTAATCTCTTTTTTGATTTACCATATTGCTTGAATTCTGTCTGCCCTGACATTGGCCTGTTATACTGACTATGCCCTTTCATGTTCCTCTAGCACCACACTCAGGCCTTTTTGGCCCACATGTCAGCTGTCACTGCACTTAGGCTACTCCTGGGGCAGCAACTTGGGGTTTCCATGCAGCTAAGACCATATACCTTTAAAAAAAAGGCTAAAGGGTGAAAACTAGGAGTCTTTAAAAAAGAAAAAGCCTATTTATCAGTCACTAATTCCTCTCTCCCTGCCTCATGCATTGATCACTCAGTGATCAGATTACAGCTACAACTCATAGAAGTCTGCAGAGGGGGATGGACTGGGAGGAGGAGAACGCTGCTGGAGTAAGAAGTTATAGGAAAACTGATAATACCAAAGAGATTACAGAATGGGCACACAGGCTAGTAATGCAGGGTGCATGTTATATAATGGCCAGAAATGCTGTTATTCCCCAAGTAAATGCCCAACAGCTTATTCTGAAAAGTCATCCAAAGGTTTAGTTATGTTTTAACCCCTTAAAGACCAGGGTGTTTAGGTTCTAAAAGACCAGACACTTTTTAGGGATTTTACTAGAGATGAGCGAACGTACTCGTCCGAGCTTGATACTCGTTCGAGTATTAGCGTGTTCGAGATGCTCGTTACTCGAGACGAGTACCACGCGATGTTCGAGTTACTTTCACTTTCATCTCTGAGACGTTAGCGCGCTTTTCTGGCCAATAGAAAGACAGGGAAGGCATTACAACTTCCCCCTGTGTCGTTCAAGCCCTATACCACCCCCTGCAGTGAGTGGCTGGCGAGATCAGGTGTCATCCGAGTATATAAATCGGCCACTCCCGCGGCTCACCACAGATGCATTCTGACAGAGATCAGGGACAGTGCTGCTGGTGCCGGAGCTGCTATAGGGAGAGCGTTAGGAGTTATTTTAGGCTTCAAGAACCCCAACGGTCCTTCTTAGGGCCACATCTAACCGTGTGCAGTAGTGTGGAGGCTGCTTTTTGCAGTGTTGCACTTTTTTTTTTTTTGTATATCGGCCGTGCAGAGCACTGCGTCCTGCAGTAATTTTACATTGTCCAGGGCCAGTAGTGGTGAGGCAGGGACAGAAGACATATTTAGTGTATATGGGCAGTGGGCCTTTCCAAAAACATTTGGGAAAAAAAATCTATTTGGGCTGCCTGTGACCGTCCTCAGTGTACTGGGTCTCTGCTGGGGGTAGTTGTCCTAATTCATACGCAGCCAGCTAAGTGTTACAGCAGGCTTGCGCAAAATTCTTTCCTGCCTCTGTGTTGCCTCTTACATCACCGCTGTATTCCTGTCCACAAGTGTACTGGGTCTCTGCTAGGGGTAGTTGTCCTAATTCATACGCAGCCAGCTAAGTGTTACAGCAGGCTTGTGCAAAATTCTTTCCTGCCTCTGGGTTGCCTCTTACATCACTGCTGTATTCCTGTCCACAAGTGTACTGGGTCTCTGCTAGGGGTAGTTGTCCTAATTCATACGCAGCCAGCTAAGTGTTACAGCAGGCTTGCGCAAAATTCTTTCCTGCCTCTGCTGTGCGTTCCGTAAGCGAAGTCAGCCTCCAACCACAGGCCAATAAGCGGCACATTTAATTACTGCGTTCTGTTTCTGCACTACTGGTAATACAGCATGCTGAGGGGTAGGGGTAGGCCTAGAGGACGTGGACGCGGGCGAGGACGCGGAGGCCCAAGTCAGGGTGTGGGCACAGGCCGAGCCAGTGCGGTGGCCAGGGGTAGAGGCAGGGCCAGACCGAATAATCCACCAACTGTTTCCCAAAGCGCCCCCTCGAACCATGCCACCCTGCAGAGGCCAAGGTGCTCAAAGGTGTGGCAGTTTTTCACAGAGACGCCTGACGACCGACGAACAGTGGTGTGCAACCTTTGTCGCGCCAAGATCAGTTGGGGAGCCACCACCACCAGCATGCGCAGGCATATGATGGCCAAGCACCCCACAAGGTGGGACGAAGGCCATTCACCGCCTCCGGTTTGCACCACTGCCTCTCCCCCTGTGCCCCAACCTGCCACTGAGATCCAACCCCCCTCTGAGGACACAGGCACGAGTGCCTACCGGCCTGCACCCACACCCTCACCTCCGCTGTCCTCGGCCCCATCCAGCAATGTCTTGCAAGCGCAAGTACGCCGCCTCGCACCCGCACGCTCAAGCGTTAAACATGCACATAGCCGAATTGATCAGCCTGGAGATGCTGCCGTATAGGTTTGTGGAAACGGAGGCTTTCAAAAGCATGATGGCGGCGGCGGCCCCGCGCTACTCAGTTCCCAGTCGCCACTACTTTTCCCGATGTGCTGTCCCAGCCCTGCACGACCACGTCTCCCGCAACATTGTACGCGCCCTCACCAACGCGGTTACTGCCAAGGTCCACTTAACAACGGACACGTGGACAAGCACAGGCGGGCAGGGCCACTATATCTCCCTGAAGGCACATTGGTTGAATTTAGTGGAGGCTGGGACAGAGTCAGAGCCTGGGACCGCTCACGTCCTACCCACCCCCAGAATTGCGGGCCCCAGCTCGGTGCTGGTATCTGCGGCGGTGTATGCTTCCTCCACTAAACCACCCTCCTCCTCCTCCTCCAACGCAACCTCTGTCTCGCAATCAAGATGTGTCAGCAGCAGCACGTCGCCAGCAGTCGGTGTCGCGCGGCGTGGCAGCACAGCGGTGGGCAAGAGTCAGCAGGCCGTGCTGAAACTACTCAGCTTAGGAGAGAAGAGGCACACGGCCCACGAACTGCTGCAGGGTCTGACAGAGCAGACCGACCGCTGGCTTTCGCCGCTGAGCCTCCAACCAGGCATGGTCGTGTGTGACAACGGCTGTAACCTGGTGGCAGCTCTGCAGCTCGGCAGCCTCATGCACGTGCCATGCCTGGCCCATGTCTTTAATTTGGTGGTTCAGCGCTTTCTGAAAAGCTACCCACACTTGTCATACCTGCTCGGAAAGGTGCGCCGGGTCAGCGCACATTTCCGCAAGTCCAAGACGGACGCTGCCACCCTGCGGACCCTGCAACATCGGTTTAATCTGCCAGTGCACCGACTGCTGTGCGACGTGCCCACACGGTGGAACTCTACGCTCCACATGTTGGCCAGACTCTATGAGCAGCGTAGAGCTATAGTGGAATACCAACTCCAACATGGGCGGCGTAGCGGGAGTCAGCCTCCTCAATTCTTTACAGAAGAGTGGGCCTGGTTGGCAGCCATCTGCCTGGTCCTTGGAAACTTCAAGGAGTCTACCCAGATGGTGAGCGGGGATGCTGCAATCATTAGCGTCACCATTCCTCTGCTATGCCTCTTGAGAAGTTCCCTGCAAAGCATAAAGGCAGACGCTTTGCGCTTGGAAACGGAGACGTGGGAAGACAGTATGTCACTGGATGTCTATATCTCTGCACCCTCATGTCTATATCTCAGCGCGTTGAGGAGGAGGGGGAGGAGCATGAGGAGGAGGGGGAAGAGACAGCTTGGCCCACTGCTGAGGGTACCCATGCTGCTTGCCTGTCATCCTTTCAGCGTGTATGGCCGGAGGAGGAGGAGGATCCTGAAAGTGATCTTCCTAGTGAGGACAGCCATGTGTTGCGTACAGGTACCCTGGCACACATGGCTGACTTCATGTTAGGATGCCTTTCTCAAGACCCTCGCGTTACACGCATTCTGGCCACTACGGATTACTGGGTGTACACACTGCTCGACCCACGGTATAAGGAGAACCTTTCCACTCTCATACCCGAAGAGGAAAGGGGTTCGAGAGTGATGCTATACCACAGGACCCTGGCGGACAAACTGATGGTAACATTCCCATCCGACAGCACTAGTGGCAGAAGGTGCAGTTCCGAGGGCCAGGTAGCAGGGGAGGCGCAGAGATCAGGCAACATGTACAGCGCAGGTAGGGGAACATTCTCCAAGGCCTTTGCCAGCTTTATGGCTCCCCAGCAAGACTGTATCACCGCTCCATATAAGCAGAAAATAGAGATGGAGGGGAGCTGCTACCGTTAAAATGTCCTTCTTTATTGAATAAAATAAAGCATACAGCTCACAAGTGCACGCTGTATCACCGCTCCCCAGTCAAGGCTGAGTTGGCGGGAGCACTGTAAAAGGATGGTGAGGGAGTACGTAGCCGATCGCACGACCGTCCTCGGTGACGGTGACGCCTCTGCCCCCTACAACTACTGGGTGTCGAAGCTGGACACGTGGCCTGAACTCGCGCTGTATGCCCTGGAGGTGCTTGCTTGTCCTGCGGCTGGCGTCTTGTCAGAGAGGGTGTTTAGTGCGGCTGGGGGAATCATCACGGATAAGCGTACCCGCCTGTCAACCGACAGTGCCGACAGGCTTACACTCATCAAGATGAACAAAGCCTGGATTTCCCCAGACTTCTCTTCTCCACCAGCGGACAGCAGCGATACCTAAGCAATACGTAGGCTGCACCCGCGGATGGAAGCATTGTTCTCTATCACCATCAAAAACGTGGACCTTTTAGCTTCATCAATCTGTGTATAATATTCATCCTCCTCCTGAAACCTGACGTAATCACGCCAAACGGGCAATTTTTCTTAGGCCCACAAGGCTCAGTCATATAATTTTTGTAAACAATTTTTATACGTTTCAATGCTCATTAAAGCGTTGAAACTTTCACCTAAACCAATTTTTATTTTAACTGGGCTGCCTCCAGGCCTAGTTACAAATTAAGCCACATTAACCAAAGCGATTAATGGGTTTCACCTGCCCTCTTGGTTGGGCATGGGCAATTTTTCTGAGGTACATTAGTACTGTTGGTACACCAATTTTTTGGGGCCCTCACCTACAGTGTAATCCAATTAATTTTTTGCCCACCTGCATTAAAGCTGACGTTACAGCTGTGATGGGCACTGCAATGGGATATATTTATGTACCGCGGGTGGTTTCTTGGCACCCACCCATGCTGTGGGTCCACAGGGAGTTGTAACTGCATGTGTCTACTTCTAAAGAACCCCAGTCTGACTGGGGCATGTAGTGTGGGCCGAAGCCCACCTGCATTAAACATGACATTACCTCAGCTGTGATGGGCAATGCAATGGGATATATTTATGTACCGCCGGTGGGTTCCTGGCACCCACCCATGCTGTCGGTCCACACGGAGTTGTAACTCCATGTGTACACTTCTAAAGAACCCCAGTCTGACTGGGGTATGCAGTGTGGGCCGAAGACCACCTGCATTTAATCGGACATTACATCAGCTGTGATGGGCACTGCAATGGGATACATTAATGTACAGCCGGTGGGTTCCAGGGAGCCACCCATGCTGTGGGTGCACACGGAATGCCCATTGCGGAGTTGTACCTGCCTGTGACTATTTATAAAAAAACGCGGTCTGACTGGGGCATGCAGACACCTTGACAGAATGAATAGTGTGTGGCACATAGGTTCCCCATTGCTATGCCCACGTGTGCAGCTCCTGATGGCGGTGGCACAGGATTATATTTCTCATTGCCTCTGTACAGCATTGTGGGCTATCGCCCCGCCCCTTTTAAAGAGGGTCGCTGCCTAGCCGTGCCAACCCTCTGCAGTGTGTGCCTGCGGTTCCTCCTCATGGCAGACGCACTTATACATAGACATGAGGGTGGTGTGGCATGAGGGCAGCTGAAGGCTGCGCAGGGACACTTTGGTGTGCACTGTGGACACTGCGTCATGCGGGGGGGGGGGGGGGGGTTGGGCAGCATGTAACCCAGGAGAAGTGGCAGCGGAGTGTCATGCAGGCAGTGATTGTGCTTTGTTGGAGGTAGTGTGGTGCTTAGCTAAGGTATGCCTCGCTAATGAGGGCTTTTCAGAAGTAAAAATTGTTGGGAGGGGGGGTCTCACTCTTGCCGCTATTGTGGCTTAATAGTGGGACCTGGGAACTTGAGATGCAGCCCAACATGTAGCCCCTCGCCTGCCCTATCCGTTGCTGTGTCGTTCCCATCACTTTCTTGAATTGCCCCGATTTTCACAAATGAAAACCTTAGCGAGCATCGGCGATATACAAAAATGCTCGGGTCGCCCATTGACTTCAATGGGGTTCGTTACTCGAAACGAACCCTCGAGCATCGCGATAATTTCGTCCCGAGTAATGAGCACCCGAGCATTTTGGTGCTCGCTCATCTCTAGTTATGAAGCATTGTAGAAACAGTCATCCATGAAAAAAAAAGATTGCAAAATATTCGCTCTATGCATAAAATTATAATAACACTTACCTACTGGTCAACTTCTGTGGCAGCCTTTATTTTACTACTTTATATCTACACAACTAGAACCAAAAGGAAACTGGGAAAATTTAGTATGTCAATTTTTTGCCGATTAAACTTGTAAGCTCAGCCCATTTAGCCTATCCAACCAATCATGCATAAAATACTGGATAAAACCCAACCAGCTAACAGGGAACAATAACTTTTGATCAATTTCTTATCAATACTATGAACATAATTTTAATCATGCCCACCATATTTTGGCGCAGGAAGCTAAAAAGAAAAAGGCTCAATAGAGGAAACACCACAATTCAACTATCAGTTAAGGCTGATTTAGACACAATGATTTTCACTGAAAAATCGCTCAAAGCCATCTGCTGAAAGATCAGTGATCTGTTATCAGGAATTCACAGCGGGATACAGCTGATAGTATTGTTTCAGCTGTATCTCGCTCCCTGAAGACAGGCGGGGTATGAAAAACACAGGTATCCAGCTGTGTTCTTCATCCCCTGCTTGGAGAGCTCTGCTGTGTAACAGCCTGACACTTTGAGCTGGGAACAGCTCAATGTAGAAGACAAGCTGGGCCACCCCGCTTGTCTTCTGCATACCCCACTCGGAGCGCTCTGCTATATAACAGCCAGGCGCTCTGAGCAGAGAACAGCTGGATGCAGAAGACAAGCGCCCCTGCTTATCTTCTGCATCCCCTGCTCGGAGCACTTGGCTGTATAACAGCCGGGCGCTCTGAGCGGGGAATAGTTGGATGCGGAAGACAAGCAGTACCGCTCGTCTTCTGCATCCCCTGCTCGGAGCGCAAGGTGATCACTCAACATTCTCTATTACTTCACCTTTGAGCCCCATAACGTAGATTATGGGCTCAAGGTGCTGACAGGTTTCCTTTAATAGATTTGGCATATTTCTTGAACCATCTTGTTGTGTCAAATGTCTTCTACAATAATGTAATAAATGTTTTCCTGTACAGTGTCGTGGCCTGATTTCACTCGTAAATTTCTCGTAAGATTAAATGTCCAACAGTGAATGTAGAATATTTTTTAATAGCCCATAGAGTCCCATTTGGATGAAGCTTTAAAAGGCCCCTGGGATCTATTTTAATATGGGTATAAAACATGATATTCCCCCGTTAAATAAAGATTGCCGTCATTACGCTTGATGAGAGGCAGTTATCGAAGCTCTGAAAATAAAGATTTCTTGCTTTCTCCTTCAATCAATTAATGTCAGTTAATTGACTTCATTGATCATTGAAACACTCAAAAATGTCCAATGCGTTTGTGAAAATGGATAAATTACAAGTACATTAATTACTCAAATGGATAATATAAAGTAAAGGTAATGGCATTTACATCTTACAGTGTTGGAATTAGGTGATTATATTTTCCATCAGAAACACATTTCTTGCCTTGAAGTCGTAATTTGTAGCACCCACTGATTGTATTGGAAAGAGCTATACAATAGATGATGCATGTGGCAATTAGGATATGAATCCAAATAAGCTACAATTCAATTCTAAATCACTGGACTGGATCAGTAGTGTTTGTAAATGATATAGGCCTCATAACAAAGATAAAAATTGAACTCCTTTCAGAAGCTGCTCAACACCACCACCCTCCTAACAACTCACGTCTTGGTATCCGCATCCTGTTTCCATTACTCAAGTACATGTTGCACTTTTTGGCTTTCTAACATTGAAACACTTGTGAAGACTACATCCCCATGTAGGTTCTCATCACATATTAAAGTGAAGACGAGACCAACCTGGAACTGGTTCCTTTGTCTAGAGATCGCAAAGCAGCCATGCAGGCTGCTTTTATGGTCCTTATGTCATTGGAATAAATATTTAAGAAAAGGTAGGGGCCAACAACCCATTAAAAACCTAAAGAGTCTACATTTAGGACTTACTCTTATGAAGGTCTTTCTTCAAGAAGAGTCAGTGCCTAAACAAGTGGAACATGCCATATGATTACTGTCAGCAATTTTTCATAAGAATGTTGGGGAAAACTTGCTGATTGTAGGTATCCGACCACTGGAATCCCCACTGATCCTGAGCACCATTTGTCTGGAGCGTTCAGTAATGAATGCAGCAGTAGCCACACATGTAAGCTGAATATTCCGGAAACTGGTTCTAGGAACTGATGGGAGTCCCAGTTGTCTGAACCCCACCAATCAGCAAGTTAATCACAATTCTAACTTGTGATTCTGGGAATACCCCTTTAAATACTATGTTCCAAGAAAGAATATTCAGAATAATTGTTCACATTTTCTAATCTCCTAATTAGGTTTACTTGAAGTGTACTGAAGTCGTTACATTAAATCTGATTTTAATTGAGTCTGGTAAAGGAGGTGTCAATATGTTATACATTTTTATCTTAGAGCTTACATCTTTAATGCTGCATTTCTCATATTGGATTTCCTTCGCCACTTATAAGTTACATATTATCAAGCTGAGAGCAGCGGCCATGTGCAAAATGAATGTGCTATGGCCTCCTAACCTTAAGATTGCCCATTGACACCTTACTAGGAGAATGATTATTAATACCCACCCAAGACATAAGGAATTATCACTCTGTAAATCTATTTTTGATTTCTAATAATCTGTAAATTTGTTCCAGCAGACTGTTCTTGGAACTCAACTTGAGGCATAATCATCAACAGCTAAGCACCTTGGGTGAAAACGCTAACTCAACTGGAGCCACTTGTGGATGAATGTAGACTGTGCGTGAACATAATGTTACTGTCCAAAAAACAGTTTAGCATTTTTTAAAAATTTTTAAATTTGGAATTGCAAATTTGAGAGTCTCCGAAGCTCTGAAACTTACTACTGCTTGAAGAAAAATCTTTTAATGGAAATTTAGAATTGTAAGAGAGTCTTAAGAGAATAATGGACAGAATCTTACAAACCTTAGGACCTCAGTTATATGTCAGCATTCGTAATATAGAATACTGTATTATAGACTGTTTTTTCACTGTTGAAGATGTGTTTTTTTATGTCCTTTATTTTTCAAGGATTAATGGAAATAGTGTACGATGCAGACATGAGTACATTAGGATGGTCATGCCAAGTAGAAATGGATCTGTTGGACTTTTTGGTTCCAGTTCATTCCTATGTCTGTTTGTCACCAACAAGAGGAAGCTTTATGGCTAATGTTTTCAACTAAAACCCTCAACTGCTCATATATGTAAGATTTTATCATTCATTGCTGCAGGTTTAAAAGACGCTACGAAAAAGTTCAAACGAAAGGTTTTAAAGGGGTTGTACCAAGATTTCAAGTTATTCCCTATCCACAGCATAGGGGATAACTTGCTGATCGGTAGGGGCCTCACCGCTGAGACATCTGGCAATCTCAAAAACAGGGTTCTCGTGTTCCCTTCTAACAGTCACTGTGAGTGATTCTGGGAAAGCATGTGCGGTCAGCACTCTATTCATCTCAATGAGGCTGATGAAAATACTCGAGAGGGTTCCGCCCAGGTATCTCAACAGTCTCATTAAAAGTGAATGGAGCACCACGCTTGTGTGACCAGCGCTCCATTCAGTCTCCTCCTCACTGTGGGAGGTGTAGTAACCCTACAGTGAGGAGTATGGGAGACATGGGATCCCCGTTCTCTAAATCAGTGGGGGGCTCAGCTGTGAGACTCCCACCAATCAGCAAGTCACCTTGTAATCTTGCTACAACCCCTTTAATTGTTAAATATCATTGACTAAGCAAGCCATCTGGCCATCCATTTTTCATAGCATATTTATGTATCTATCCTGAAAATTGTTTAATTGTGTAAAAGTACATTAAATATTTTAACTTGTACCACGTCCGTTTACAATCTTGCTATATGAATTTCAAATTTTTAGCAAGTTTCATGAGAATTAGGTCTAACTCTGAAAATACATAGTTTGCCTGCTGATTAAAGTAAAAGTACAATTCCTACCATAATGCTGAATATAGCTCTACAGAGACTGAAGTAATCTAAATGTACCTCTCAGGGGAAATGGTACTCTGAACCTTTATCGCCATCTAGTGGCATCTGCTATTAAATGCTGGACATTGAAATCCACAAGGAAAGTAGGCATAGAAAACAAATTGGATTTCTTTTACTATTTTGACTATATGCATATGCCCTTCAGAAACCAGAATATAATGGGAAGGAATGTAGTGTTGTAGCATCATAGGAAAGATAAAAATGTTTTTAATTTTTCAGATTTTTTAGCTTTTGATTCAAGCATTATACAATGTGACAATCCAGTATCAATTATGGCTGATTAATTATAATAATTAATACTTTATTTATTTTAATGTGTGGTCTATGTTTAATCTGTTCAGGTCTAGGCCACTTTTTGGGCTTAAGGACCAGACAAATGTTTTCTTTTTTTGTTTTGACATGCAAACTTTTTTTTATTTTTCCACGAATGGAATTTTATATGACCTAATTAATTTATGTAAAATTGTGTTTTGTATGTACTCACATTGTCAAAAAAATCCATTCCCTAGGAGTTGTTCGAATTTAATGAAATTTTTAGATGTGTGATTGATACCGTACCAGAACTAAGGTTACTGCATAGATAAAGTACCAGAACTGTGGGAGACTCTAGGACTCTGTTGGGCTGGCTCTAGCTTAGATACAAGGTGTGCTACAGGCAGACTTGGAGGCTCTAATACCCTCTTTTACCACCTATAGCTTGGAAACAAGGTGTGATACAGGCAGGCATGGAGACATGCAGGTTCCGTATGGCGTCTTGCGGCATATCGGTCCAGATTTGCTGTAACTTGGCCTCTAGATCATGCAAACTCGTAGGCTGTCAAAGTTGGCATCCCAGATGGTTTCTTACATGTTCTATTGGTGATAAATCTGGCGACCGGGCAGCCACAGAAGTGTGACAATGTTGTGGGGGCTTCCTGTGACCCCCTTGTGTGTGCGGCTGAGCATTATCCTGCTGCCTCTTGGAAGCCACCATGGAAGACAACATACACTCTACACAAGCTGAAGAAGAGGTCACTACACACAAGGGGCCTCCGAGAGACTCTTATAGGCCAAGGGGGGAACCACTTCTAGGGCTTCAGGTGACAAGACCCTTCATCTAATCACCACAACTCTCATAATTTACATATCTGCCTGAGATGGAACTGCATGCTGAGTTTCACATCAAAACGACAACTTATTCTAGAGGTGCGGTTTTTTGTTTTTTTTGACAAAAAGCATAATTTATTTACTTAATTATAGTAAAAAAAAATGTTTTTTCATTCTTTTGTTTGCCACTGATCTTGCCACAAAGCTAACAGAATCCATAAAATCATCATAGCAAAAATGTACGTAATGCATCAGCATTCGACAGATGCCCATGGCATCCTCTTTCATCATTAGTCTGAAAAATCCCAGTAATGGTGTATTCACAGTTTCTATTCAATTGTTCATTTTTCCATGCTTCTTTTTAAATCTTTTTGATATAATTATAAAATACTAAAATTATATATTTGAAATCATAGGAACTCTAAGCAAGTTGAATAGAAGCAACCTTTTCTGCCATGTTACATTATATCTTCCCCATTTAGGCTTTCCCTTCTTTAGTACTTTAGTAATAGAAATAGACATTGCCCTAAATATGATCATGAAATCCTATATCTTAGTGATCTATATATTTTCCTTCTGCTATGAACTCCATTAAATCAAATCTTTTGCTCTGGACTTTTTTTTACATATATATATATATTTTTTTTTCAAACTAACAAACATTGCAATGTGAGTTGAATCTTTGCTCTAAAAAGTGCCTAAATATCTTGAAGTGAAGCGATTGCCAGTTTCTATCTGCCTTGTAAGTAACGGAATGTATTCTGGTCAAATTACGATAATGGGAGGAGCTGGAGAACGGGAGGAAAAACTTGACCTAGGAAAACCCGATATGTTGCTCGCACAAAAATGACTTGTCCATATGTTCTTGTGAAACCATCAGACATCTCTTAATGGCTAACACTAGTAAAATTACCCTTGCGTCAACACTTCTCCAGCTGGTTTTATTGCTTCTAATATTAATCACCAAATATAGATTTCACTATAACTGGAATTACAGCTGATGATCAGATTAGGCTATATAAGAGGTCCGGATCCATAGTGTTAGTCCCCTTCACAGCCCCGACACTCAGGAGGTAAGTCAGTAGATTAGACTTCTCCTGATCTTCATCACACTTTGTTACAATTAGCCATTGTAGTAGCAAGACTTACAACAGCAACAAGAGTATAATAGTATTATTACAATCATAAGTAAGAACAAAATGACAATGTGTAATACTAAAATCTATCTTAACGAAGCCCAATTCTTTAATGTCACAACAACGACTAAGTTTAATCATATTGGAATTATATTACAATTATTATGTGCTCTTGTTTTCTGGATATTGAGTTTGTACGTACGTTAGGGGTTGGCGTTAAAGGGGTTGTCTCACTACTGCCGATATCTGGAATACAGCCCTAGCGCACCCTGAAGTGCGGAGCAATGGATGATCTGCATGTACACCTCGTCTCCATTCTCTTTAATGGGGCCACTGAAGATAGCCAAGCGCTATATGATGTGAACGGAGTAGAGGGGCACATGTGCACACTCACA
This sequence comes from Eleutherodactylus coqui, assembly GCF_035609145.1. Classification (NCBI taxonomy): domain Eukaryota; kingdom Metazoa; phylum Chordata; class Amphibia; order Anura; family Eleutherodactylidae; genus Eleutherodactylus; species Eleutherodactylus coqui. The sequence continues at coordinate 100,140,674 of NC_089849.1, forward strand.
TGCGCTGGAGCTGCATTCTAGATATTAGTGATGGTGATACAACTCCTTTAATACATTGCTTTACCTTTTATCATTAACTTCTTTCCTTCGGAAGAGTTGCTTATTTATGCTGTATTGGGTTAACTAATATTGATCCTTTCCGAATACATTTGGGGGAAGATTTATCAAAGGCATAATTTTTACAGTAAAGATCACACAAATTACGTAAAATATATGTAAAACGTATATAAAACATATTGGGACTTATAGTGACGGAGCTTTTTTGCTTTTTCCATTTTTGTTTTTTCCTACTCCCTTTTAAAAAATCGTAGCTCCTTAATTTATCCATCGACATCGCTGTATGAGGGCTTGTTTTTTGCGGGAGGAGTTGTATTTTTCAACGGCACTATTTATTGTACCATATAATTTACTGAAAAACTTTTTAAAAATTCTTAGCGGAGAGAAATGGAAAAAAAACGACATTCCACCATCTTTCAGTGCGTCCTGTTTCTATGGCACACAAATTGCAACAAAAATGACCTGATATTTTTATTCTATGGGTCAGTATGATTACTACGATACCAAACTTGTATAGTATTTTTTTTGCTGTAGTACTTTAATTTTTTTTTTTAAGATATTTAATTTTTTTCAATTATTTTCTGCGGTCATTTTGTGCGCGCAATACCTTTTTTATTTTTCCGTCTACGTAGTTGAACAAGGGCTCATTTTTTGCAGGATGTCCTGTAGTTTCCGATAGTATCAATTTGGAATACATACGACTTTTTGATCGCTTTTTATTGCATTTTTTCTGGGAGACAGGGTAACTAAAAAAGTGTATTTCCCCTGTAAAATAATTGTATTGGATTTTAATTTCTGATGGCTGTAACCCTTAGGGCGCCCACCCACTGGCGATTCTTTTTCCCTGCGAAATTCGCAGCATTTTTTTCTCTGCAGGGGTCTATGGGACTTGTAATGTTAAAATCGCGATCGCGCAAAATCGCGATTTCGCGGTAAATTGCGATTTTGCGCGATCGCGATTTTAACATTACAAGTCCCATAGACCCCTGCAGAGAAAAAAATGCTGCGAATTTCGCAGGGAAAAAAATCGCCAGTGGGTGGGCGCCCTTAGAGTGCCGGGTCTTATTTTCTTCTTTTGAGTCTAATTCACTTGAAAATTTATGCCAGCAGCTTTTGGTGCAGATTGTAATAAATGTGACAGGATGTCATCTAAATTCAGGCCCCACCCACTTTTTTGAAAAAGCGTGGCGTAAATGACCACAAAAATAGCAGTTTTGGTGTGTGTGCTATAATTGTGACTTTTGAACATCAGAATTCTGACATCCAGGTCATAATGAACAGGCTACATAATGCATTCAAAATTTACTAGGGGAGTGATGGCATGGCTCACAGGGATGGCAGAGTACAATGCCACCTGGTGGCCAAACATTAGGTCTGCATTTTTAATAAAATACAATGACAGGTTATCTAGAATTGGAAAAATTATCTTTTTTTTTGTCAAAAACAGCTCCACTTTTATCCATGGACTGTGTCTAGTATTGCACCTCATTTCTATACAAGTGAATTCAGCCTATAAAGAAAGAGGGACGCTGTTACTGAAAAGAAAAAAAAAACAGATCCTTTTTTTTTTTAATCTGAGACAAACCGTTAAATTTTGTGATGACAAAATCACATACTGAAAATATGTGGAAATCATCAATACTGAACAAGTATGTAAATACTGATTTATTTTTTTTTTATACTTGGGATATAATGGAAACAGATTCTAACTTGATGCCATCTCTTGGTTGCCTTACTTTAGCCAATTTTCTGCTTAAAAATTTTGTCTAGTGAGGAGCAAAAAGTGCCTAAAACACATAAAAAGTCTAACACAACGCCATATACATCCGTTTTTTGGTGCAAATTGAGCCAAAAGTGGGGCGCATTTAACTTATTAAATCTCACCCACTGTATTGTCAGCACTCCGGGGGGCATTTATCATCAGGGGCATTTTTCTGGCAACTTTTCTTCCCTTCTCCGGTTCAAAATATGACAAATTTATCAAATGTTGCACAATGTTGATAAGTTTGCCGTATCTTTAAATATGTTTGTGCACCCCTGAGTAGAGTGAGGTTACGGCAAATTTTGCAACTTTTTAAGTCACGTCATGAATATCTCTAAAATGTGGCCTATACACTTATAAAAAGTGGAGTAAGAAGTGTAACATCTGTTCTTTTTGGCGCAAATTATTAGTAGATCTGTTTAAATTGATTTGTGCCAAAACAAGGATGCAACTTACTCCAGAATTGTGGCCCAACATCAGTAATAAATGTGCCCCTCTATGTATTAGGATATTAAACATTAAATCAATTTTTTTTTGTTTCTACTACTAGATAATAACTATCTCTGACCAGGCCAGTAGAATTGCAGATCATAGGCCCTGGGCAGCTCCCAAAACATTTCCCCACCGCTGTGTCTATAGTCCATACACCTGTAGTGGAAACCCAATATATCTATATTTTGGATTGTGGACCTTTGTAGTGGACAGTGAACCTGTTTTTTATATGTTTAGCATTCTGTATAATAAATGACAGTACTTTTCTGATACAAATATAGATATATATTCTTTCATGTATCCAATGTATCTACTGTACTAGCATTGACGACTAGTGTTCCAATTTCCTTGTCCAAGGAGTGTGCTCCTACACCCTGACTGTGTCCACTCATTACTGACAGTATTAGAATGTATAGGGACACATCCTATTGATGGAGAGATTGGTAATGCCCATTTGTCATTGAGACCTGGGCTACACTAAGATTTTTGGTGGCACAAAACATTTGTCATATCACACAAATCAGAAGAGGTGACAGCTCCTCTATAAATCTAGTTGACTTGGAGTGAAGTATTCTCTGATTGTAGATGTTTTCTTTTCTTCTCCATCTGGCTCAGACTAGCATGATGACTTCTACTGACAGCAGCAAGGTTTCCTGCTGAGACATTTTGTCTCCTCACAATCTCATGTGCGAATAATCATTCGCTTGAGTGAGCGAACTTTCGCCTATGCTTTCATTTGGGCCCCTTCTACACTTTTCTGCTCTGTTGCCTTGCTGCTCGCCCACTGGCTTGAGGACTTGCATAGATATGGTCATGAATTCAATCAGAGCTGTGTGTGCAGTACCAAACTAGGCCAGCATAAAGTTGACAGCGCTATTTACTTCTAGCTCTATCTGTGCTGGCAGCAGGTGTAGAGATCAGCTGATCAGCAGGGACCCTGAGTCATGGAGCCTCATTGATCAGTTGTTGATGACTTATCATGAGGATTTGCATATATCAGTGCAAATATAATACAACAAGAATATAACAATTGATTGTGCTGCTAATAGATTTGTTTCTTTTGTGTTTTATATCTCTGGCCCCATTATCCGGTCACCCATCAAATAATGGCACGGCCAGGGCTCAATCTGGAATTGTTAAAGTGATGGGGAATCAAGGGAAGTATTATCTCTCATGAAGTTACGATTTAAAACACAACATACAAAGTATTGTCAGCTTTACTACTGTGGCAATATAGGGACATTAATTATATGCTTTGTGAAGGAAATATATAATTTACCCTTGGTGTCCAGACTCTCCGAAATGCCTCGCGGCGATCAAAATGATTGAAGTCAGTTTTTTGTTTAACCCTTTGCAATCCAATTTTGGATTCAGAGTTTCCTAGGGGGCTTTCACTTTCCGCCAATATACAATGGCGCCGTCTGCTGGTTAGAGCCAGTACTATGCTATGGGACATGCTGGAGAGGCCCCCCAACAACATAGCTGTATACAGTAAATATACAGTAAAAATACCCTGCTGGATGTCTTCCGACATCGGAGCTCTTACAGCCTTCAATCTCAATGTCTGAAGACATCAGACAGTGGTTTGGAAAGGGTTTAGTACCAGTTTAATCATCTTTTTATTTCGAAGGGTGTTAAAGTTAATGGGGAGTTAGTGTCTTTTTACTAGTGATGATATGAAGTGTTTGAGTTGTAGGTATCTGAATATTTCTGAGGATGGCATAGTCTAGTAATTCTGTAGGGTGGGGTGAGACCTCTGCTTGTCAGGGCCTGAAATGCTTGAGGAGAGGCGTTACCAGGGGAGAATAATGGATTTCGTAGTAGAGGTAGTTAGGTGGAAATTAAAACATCAGAATATCTGATGGGATCCCATACATACAGTGAGTGTTTTGAAACAGGATTTGTAATGGGGGGTGTATACAAAAATGTCACTTTTTTAATGTAGACTTGGAATTTACGTCTCGTATGAATATATTTGTCACAGAACTTATCGACTTAAGTGCAGTTTTAACCAATTTTAGCCTTCGGAACCAGTAAGTCACTTCCCCTTTTGTGTTCTGGTGGTCATACCTCTTCATTTTTTGGCCAATGTATCTATATGACACCTTGTATTTTGCCGGATGGGTTCTAGATTTTATAGGAATCAATTTCAGTTACATATAATGTATAGAATTACTTAATAATTGTTTTGCTGCGGGGCAATAGAAAGCTTTTTCACCATTGTTTTGGGGGATTTATTCACAGTGTGGTATAACTATTATTCTAACTTTATTCTACAGGTCAGTATGATTATGATGACACAAATTTATAGAGGTTTTATTGTACTTTTGCACAATATAAACACTTGTTTTTCACAAAAGGACTTTTGTTTTATGGCGCCACATTCCAGGACCAGAGCATTTTTAGTTTTCCTGTTGACAGAGCTGTCAAAGGGCTTAGTTCAAATTTTATAGTATTATGACTTTGATTTAAATAATCTATAAACTCATTAAAGGAGGTTTCCAGGATTAAACTATTGATAGGATAGGTCATCAATAGCTGATCGGCGGTGGCCAGGATGTCCTCTGATCAGCTGTTTGTTGGTCCCGCTATCGGTATGGACAGAGCCAGAAGCAGAGAGCTCTGTCCACATTGCAGCAGCTGTGGTTGGTAATACAGGCAGAGCTCCCGCTGAATTCAGGTTGACTCCCAACCAATATGACAGCTAGGCCTGTAACTCCCCAGCATCATGTTGGCTAGGAAAATTTGTGGAATGGAGACCTCTTTGGTCTCTGTTTCCCATAGTATCTGTTCCTATCAGTCTTTTATACTGGATAGAGAAGCGACGAAGACTCTCTCACCCCTATGGTGCCGTCCAGGTCCTGGCCTGGTTTCTGCAGCTTTCTGCATACATGATAGAAACCAGATCATAGTTAAGTTAGTAGATAAATGGCAAATGAACTCTTTCTATAGCATGTACAACTTATTAAAAGCAACAAATAAACAGATACAGGAGAACCAGGCCCCACCCCTGAGTATGTATCCACCAATCCCTAAATGGCTATTGGTAAACTTTATATCTACAATACATGTCCATCTGATGCTACAGATTTGCTAAGAAAAATGAAGACTTACAGAAGCAATTTCCTATGTTTCACAATTTTATTTGCACCTAGAGCTAAACATACAGACTTAAATACATAAGAGCATTACAGCAGAGCCCATATTATATGAACGTCTTCTGTAAATCCACCGGTGTCTTATTTACTCTTCTGCTTTCTGGGGAAAAAAAGAAATTAAGTATTAACTCCAGTGCATGCTGTACATCTAGGTACTGAACAAGTAATTCACGCCGATGAACCTTATAATGTATACGGTCAATGTCCTGCCTGAAATGTCAAAACTTCCATAAGCACATCATCTTTAATTATTTTAAGGGCCCTTGCAATAAAGTCTACAAGCATTAACCCTTTGCAATGCAATTGTGGATTCAGGGTTTGCTAGGGGGCTTTCTCTTTCTGCCATTACACAATGGCGCCATCTGCTGGCTAGAGCCAGCACTGCGGTATGGGACATGCCAGAGAGGCCCTTGGCAACAGAGTGGCCAGCAATACACAGTAAGAATACACTGCCGGACGTCTTCCAACATCGGAGCTGTACAGCCTTCAATCAGAATGTCTGAAGACATCAGGCAGTGGATTGGAAAGGGTTTAAGAGAATGTATGTAAATTTATGTTGTGAACTATACTTTGTACACCTTTTTCATAAATATTTAATCTTATTTGTGAGTCTATTCTGAAGGTGTTTTGTCCACAGTTCCTAATCGGGACTGGTTAGGTCTTCTATGAGTTCCCTAGTGACTCCACTTGCATTGAGGACTCCAGAGACTCTTGTAAACTGAACATGGGTTCTAGTAGTTGTAGCTATTGGAAACTGAAATAAATCTCATTGTTGGTGGATTTCTATAGCTATATTTATAGTAAAATTAACATGTAATGATTCACTATAAATCAATTTATAATTATAAAATTACGCATTTAACAGTAGCTCCAAACCTAAGTCCTTACCTTGCCGATGTCACGGCTCTTGGCTCTTAGTTTGTTGACCTGAGATTCTGCAATGTCAGCACGTTCCTCGGCCTCTTCCAACTCATGTTGAGTCTTCCTGAATCTGGACAGATGGACGTTGGCTTGTTCTTCCTAAAATATTAGATACAGATGTGGTTTTTAGAAAGTCTTCTGTTGTATTGTCATCTAAAGCAGGCCTTTGGGGATGGTATATCCTGCAGGGCAGGTGATGTACTTACAACATCTTCTGCTTGTCTCTTGTAAGCCTTGACTTTGAGTTGTAACTTGTCAACTAAGTCCTGAAGCCTGAACACATTCTTCTTGTCCTCTTCAGACTGTGAAATGAAAAACCAAAAACAAGGATGTAATTTATTGCCATATTCTACTGGCCTCTCTTTGCAGTACAGAAGATTAATAGTAAGAGGGGTTATCCAACTTGTGATTCTTATTTAAACTGCTACAAATGTACTAAAACAGTAAAAGAAACAGTACTCACCTCTTCTTTCCCTCCAGTGATTCAGTGCTGAAGCTCAAACAGTCACCCCAATCCTTGTTTACAACGAGCTGTAGCCAATCAGTGGTCAGCTGCGATAGCAGCAGTATAGAACAGAACCGGTGCAGCGGCCACATGCTAGCCAATTGTAAACTAAGACCAAGAGGACCGCAAGAGCTTCACCAAAAAAAAAAGAGGTGATTAGTGTCGCTTTTAGTGTTTTATAATATTTGCAGTTTTTTGAGGTCAGAGGTTGGACAACACCTTTAATTTTGCATTTAATCTTCCAATGCCTGTCTTGTATGAAATACTACTCATCTATGGAACCATTGGCTTCTTCATTCAATGCAACTTCAGGATATAAATTTCTAGCAAAGTAAGTTCTTTAAATGTTGTTTTGGAACATTTATAAATGCCTCATCTAACCTCAGAAATGCCTTGAATTTGCAGAGCGTATGAAGCGAATTACAAACCTGGTAGGTCAGCTCCTTGACTCTTCTCTCAAATTTACGTACACCCTTGATGGCATCAGAACATCTCTTCTGTTCTCCATCAAGCTCATTTTCAAGTTCACGCACCTGTAATACATTATAAGTATCATTAATATTTTGCAAAGGCATCTTCATGACTTGGACTATAGACATTGCGATACACTAGTTGGCGTTACTTAAATTTGGTCTTTGCCTTGTGGATTTTAAGTATATCATACAACAGGAACTCACCCTGGCTTCCAGTTTCTGCAATTGCTTCTTGCCACCTTTCATGGCCAGCTGTTCAGCTTCATCAAGACGAAGCTGAAGATCCTTCACAGATACCTCAAGGTTCTTCTTCATCCTTTCAAGGTGAGCGCTGGTGTCCTGTTCCTTCTTTAATTCTTCAGCCATCATGGCCGCCTGACAAAGTATGAAGTTAAAGAGAATTACTTAACCCCTCCCCTCAGAAGCCATTTATCGTCTTTTTCATTGTTGCTTTGCGGCCCTGCCTTTCAAGAGTTCTACATTTTATTGAACCATAAATATAGACATACCAAGGCTTATTTTGTTTTGCAGGATATGTTGTATTTTTAATAGGACTATTTAAAGTAATATATAATATAGAGAAAAACTTTTAAAACTTTTTAAATGGGGTAAAAAGGAAAATATGCAATTGTACCATTCATCTTTGGGTTGCAGGCGAACCGTAATTTTTTATTGATACCATTATGGGGTTCATATGACTTTTGTGAACACAATTTTACTTTTGCTCTTTTGATTTTTTTTATAAGGTGGGTTGATCAACGTGGTGGTTTGTATTTTTTATAGTGTGAATAAATAATTTGATATTTAAATAATTTGGACTTTTGCTGACATGACGATATCAGTTATGTTACATTTTTTATCGTTTACATTTTTTTGTGAATTATGAAGAAGAGAGGTTTTTTTTGTTTTTTTTAATGTTTAGGCTTATTTTGATAGTTTTCTTTTAGTTCTACCAGGGGACTTGAACATGTGATCATGTGATTTCTTGCACAATATACAGCAATACTTCTGTATTGCAGTATGTAGTACCTGTCATTGTTTACTAATAATCCTGCACATGGGGAGGGCTTAATAGGCATCAATACATGGCCACCCTGGAAGGCTTAATTAGGTCTTGTGCTGTCATGGCAATCCATTGCTTTTGGGCCTGATAACACAATGGAGGTAGCCCCTTGCAAACGGCTTAGATGCTGCGGTCTACATGGACTGCAACATCTAACTAGTTAAACTGCCTCGATTGAAGTTCGCTCTGTCAGTGGCCATTGCAGACAGGTGTTAGCTTTTCAACACATTTGGCGGCCACCATGTATGAAGCAAGCTTTGTTCCTGATCCCACTCCACATATCCCATAGCAGATGAGGTCATGAAGGGGTTAAAACACTTTTTTACATTGTTCAATAGGCTATGAAAGCTTACATCTGTAATGGCCTTCTTAGCTTTTTCTTCTGCATTTCTGGATTCTGAAATGGCTTCTTCCACTTCAGTTTGCAGTTGAGAGACATCAGATTCAAGTTTCTTCTTAGTATTAATAAGGCTGGTGTTCTGGTAGAGCAAATGGCAATTCATTATGTATTGACCATTATTCTTCACTATTACTGATTATATTTCTGGGAAGCTATGAAATCTGTTACCTGGGAGTGGAGCAGTTGGACACGCTCAGTAACATCAAGAAGCTCCTGTTCTGCCACCTTGCGTGCACGCTCTGTCTGTTCCAGGGCAGACCTCATCTCTTCAATTTCTGCAGCCATGAGGTTGCTCCTCCTTTCAGAAATAGCCAGTTGTTCCTTCAGATCTTCATTTCCTCTAAGTGCATCATCAAGATGCAGTTGGGCATCCTACGCAAAAAATGATTCAGCAAGTTACCAAATTGGTCATTTTGTCTAAAATTCCAGATACATTCTTCATATATCTTACCTTTAATTGTCCCTGTACATTCCTGAGTTGTTTCTGGGCTTCTGCGGCCTGGCGGTTGGCATGGCTTAATTGGATCTCCATCTCATTAAGATCTCCCTCCATCTTCTTCTTCAGTCTGAGAGCATCATTCCTGCTTCTGATCTCAGCATCCAAAGTGCTCTGCATGGATTCCAAGGCTCTCTGGCTATTTCTCTTGATTTGCTCAATCTCTTCATCTTTCTCTGCAATCTTTCTATCAATCTCAGATTTAACTTGAGTCAGCTCAAGCTGTATTCTGAGAATCTTAGCTTCTTCATGCTCCAGTGAAGCCTCAGCTTCTTCTAGGGATGACTGTAATTCTGACTTCTCTTGCTCTACTGTTTTCTTGGCTTTTTCCAATTCGTGAATTGTTTTTCCTGACTCTGCAATTTGTTCTGTGAGGTCTGAGATTTCCTCTGATTAGAAAAAAATAAATACATTTTATATATATAAAATCAGAATTAGCCACTGTCTTGCACATTACTTTTAAAGTGTACCTACTCCCTCAGTTTACTTTTCAGAATAAGCTATTGTTTGCAGCAGGAGTAGCAGATTTTTTTTTTACCATTAAGTGACTTGTATCCTGCATTATTAGCAGATTTCCCCTCTGCAGGCTGTAGCTCAGTTCTAATTCTCAGTTTTCCCTCAGCTAATAGATAGAGAGTAGCTGTTATGATGTCTCCCATACATTGCACACAGAAAGTAGAAGAGATTCTGCTCCCTTATCACTATCTGTCAATATAGAGAAACAACAGCAGCATGGAAGACATTATAGAGAAGTACTGAGCAGTGCAGATGTAAGTCTTGCTATTCACTGTGGCTATTTCTTTGTCTCTCTGCTCCCTTTCTCCTCTCCATAGACCTCTATGGTAGCATGTAATCCGACATGTCAGGGAGTTGTCTGTCTGTTTTGTCTACCAAGATGAAATATAGCAGTTTTTTTAGAGTGAATAAACAGTTTAAGCGGGAGGGGGAGAAAAGGAGCCTGGATGGTGGAGAAAAGGGCTTTGTTCTCTGATAAGATATAATACAAAGTTTCTTATATTTGCCTGTAGTACTACTGATTTATGCAGTTTTTTGAAAGTGCAGTGCCTATTTAATATCATCTATACAATAGCTACATTTGCTAGATGACTATAAAGACCACTATTGGCATGTGATTTCTATTTACTCATTAGGATGTTTACTTACGTTGGAGGTTCTTGTTTTCTCTCTTCAGAGTCTCAAGCTGGTCTAATGCTTCTTCATATGAGTTCTTCATTTTGAAGATCTCAGTGCTAAGTGACCTAGACTCTTTCTGGGAAGACTCTAATTCAGCCTGAGTCTCCTCATATTTCTGTTTCCATTCTGCCAGCACCTGAACATTGTAAACATTAATTAGACATAGCTTGAATACATAAATTGTCAACTCGCTTTATTCGTAAACGTTCTTTTCCGCTAAGGCCAAGCTCCATGCACCTTTAAGGGATATGCTGTGCATCCTACATACTGCACTTTACATTTAAGGCAAATTATAAGATGTGTTCCTAAAATTAATAACAATTAATATATATCTTAATTTTATGTATGTATCACCGTTAATAGTTCAAGTAAACTCTTCTCCCACCTACTCTCTACATGAGAATAACTTTTGAGTACAAACCTTGTCAAAGTTCTTCTGCTTCTTATCAAGAGCAGCACATGCTGCATTTGAACGTTCTACATCCACCATCAGGTCCTCTACTTCATTTTGAAGTCTTTGTTTGGTCTTCTCTAGAGAGGCACATTTTGAGTTGACAGCTTCAATCTGTTCCTCTGCATCCTGGAGGCGTTGAGCAAGCTTCTTCCTGTTGTACAAAAGTCCATGATTAAGTGCACAAGAAGTTACTTTCACATAGATGAGAATTTTGGACCTGAAGATAATTCATCAAATTGAAACTTTGCACTGCTAAGTTATTTTGGTTTCACTGTCCACCAAGATCTGACAACAGATATATCACTAGGGCCAGAATAATGAATTATTTGTAAAGCATATATCAACTTTTACTTTATGATCTGTATGTTGAGTGTAGAACCTACTTGGCGTCTTCCAGTTCTTCTGTACGCTGGATGGCATCTGTCTCATATTTTGTTCTCCACTGTGCTACTTCACCATTGGCCTTGGACAAAGCACGTTGAAGTTCGGCTTTGGCTTCCTGCTCCTCTTCATACTGCTCCCTAAGTAGGTCACAGTCATGACGGGAAGACTGCAGACCATGAGCCAAGGCATTCTTGGCCTTTAAGAGAATAACGAAGACAAAAATTAAAATGTGATTATATGATATTATTCAGCCCAAAAAGATCACATTTGCTTAAAGCGGAATTCAAACGGGCCCCTAATCCCATTCTGGCTTATCTCCTTGTGCAATGCACCATATCCAAGGTGCCTAAAAATCAGGTTTTACAGAAACAGTCAAGTGAAGTGTTCTACTCTGTTTCTGTAACTCCCATAGAAGTGAATGGGAATTACGAAAACGGCATAGCGCAGCGAGCTGTTTATATATCTTCTGCGATAAGGAGATGACATAAAACAGTTCATTGAGCTGTTTTCATGAAATCTGGCCACCTAAGAGAGCTTATATACAGCAAAGTCCAGAAGGACGTAAGCCAGGATGGGATTAGGGCAGCAGTTATTGAGATAGGTGTGGGTCCCATTGGTGGGACCTGCATCTATCAGACATTTCACACATTTATGGCATATTCTGTTTATATGCCATTACTGTCTGAGATGGGAATACCCCATTAAAAGTGCACCGTACCTTTGTTTCCTCTTCAAACTGCCTCTTCAGCTCCTCAACTTGCTGAGTGAAAGCTTGTTTCCCTCTTGAAAGCTGAGAAATTAATGACTCTTTCTCCTCAAGCTGCCGACTGTATTCACCTTTGTAGACAGATTAACACAATTGGTACATGTTGTGTTACATATGTAATCTAAAGCATTTATTTTTCCACAGATAACTACCATTTTCTGTTTGAAGACGAGCTTTCTGTGCATTTAAGTCATTGATTACTCTCAGATGCTCTTCTTCTTTAGTCCTAACCTCACTAAATTGGTCCTCGAGGGTTCTGCACATTTTCTCAAAGTTAGCCTGTTAAAAAAAAGCATAGAAATATTTAAGACATCAGATTAAGTATAAACAATTAAAAGCTTAGAATTCCATGATCATGGATACTACGATTTAAAGTAAATCAGAGTAAGTACTTTGGCTTTAGAAACAGAGTCCATGTTGCTGGCAAGGTCATCAATCTCCATCTTGAGTTCACTCTTCTCCTTTTCCAGTTTCTGTTTGACCCGCTGCAGGTTGTCAACTTGCTCTCCAAACTCGGCCATACTATCAGCATGCTTCTTCCTGAGAGCGGCAGCAGTGGCTTCATGCTGTAAGGTGGATTCTTCCAGGTCACGTCGCATCTTCTGGAATTCAGCCTCACGCTTCTTGTTCATCTCAATCTGAGCAGAGGTTGCACCTCCAGCTTCTTCCAGGCGCTCACTGATCTCTTCAAGCTCTCTTGAGAGATCAGATCGTTGTTTCTCAGCCTTTGCACGAGCTGCACGTTCTGCCTCAATTTCTTCTTCCAGTTCCTCAATGCGAGCCTATTATTTCATTTGAAAACAAAGTATGGTATAAAGAGATGTTCCACATCTGAATTTGGTTCATGTTCAGTAAAAGAATGCAAAATACTACCTGGAGCTCCTTAATCTTCTTTTGTAGCTGAGCTCCCAGAGCCTGTTCATCTTCAATTTTACTCTGGAGCTGACTGATTTCAAAGTCCTTCCTATTTGGAGTAAAGAACACAATGCACTTGATACATTTATTCTAGTACAGAACTCATGTCTGACCAACATTAATTTATGCATCTTACTTTTTAACTTTTTCATCCAGTTGTTGTCTATCATTCTCCAAGTCCATTGTAGACTCCTGAGCCAATTTCAGATCACCTTCCAGCTTTCTCTTAGCCCTCTCCATGTCCATACGAAGCTTCTTCTCTTGCTCTAATGATCCTTCAAGCTACAGTACAATAAAATAGACACACTGAAAATAACCCTTAAAAGATTATACCCCAGAATGCCTGATATAGCGTGAGTTCACTTACATCATCCACTTGCTGTTCTAGCTTTGTTTTGGCTTTTGTTAGGGTGTTGACTTTATCCTCTTCAGCTTGCAGATCATCCAAGGTTTGTTGATGGGCTTCCTGGAGAGCTTTCTTCTCCTTGGTTAGCTTAGCAATGCTTTCATCAAGCACTGCCATCTCTTCTGTGAGATTTTTCACCTGTATTTTTGGAACATTACAAACTATTATATGGCATTTTTTATAACTAATGCACAAATATCTACTGTGTATGAGTCTTTGTAAGTTTAAAGATATTATAATTATGGGGATTTACCCTTTAGACAACTTCTATACATATGTATAAGGGCACTTTCAGTTAATAGAGGGCATGCCACTGAGTTGGAAACCTTCTCAGTCAGCCAGTGGAGCATAAGGAAAGAGTTGCCCTCATAATGGAGAACCACTGACTTCTATGCAATAGAGCAACATGATGGGTTTCAATGATTACCAACTAATATTTAATTTGCATTGCAGGAGAAATCATCAATTGCTGTGCAATTCCACCAGCAATAACTGCTGATTGTAGAAGGTTCCAGCAGGATCAGCTGGCTGTAGGGGACCTACTTATGTAGCTTTTCTGGTCTATTTTCAAATAAACTATTAGAGAATTCTAGCTGGTAAAAGGGGAACTAACAAGACCCATCATCGTGTGGAGAACAGCTACAAAATGCATCTCTCCTGCCGTCTGTCCATCTCTCAAGTATGGAGAAGTTGCCCATAGTCAACTTATTTACACAATAATATACTAGATCTCATAAAATGATGTGCTTATATGGTGTATGTCTTCATGACTACCTTATTCTCTGTGGCATGCTTCTCCTTCTCTACTTTGGCCAATGTTAGCTCAAGATCATCAATATCCTTTTTCAGCTCAGAGCACTCATCCTCCAGCTTCCTCTTCTTGGCAGTCAGTTCAGCATTTGATTCTTCTTCATCTTCTAGCCTCTCATTAATCTCTTTGACTTTGGCTTCCAGTTGAATCTTGGATTTGATGAGACCTTCACATCTTTCCTCTGCATCTGCCAGGCCCTCAGACTCCTATGAAACACATTTGGAAAACCAAATTAAACTGTATTCTTGAAAACATTTATCATGTTTTTTAAATATTGCCATTGTATAATGGGTACAAATGATTCATTTTCTTACAGATGCAACTTGGAGTTGCAGGTCATTCTTCTCCTGGAGAATGGAGACCATCTTCTCCTCCAGCTCTTTTCTCCTTGCTTCTGCTTTAGCAAGAGCTTCCTTTGTCTTCTCAAACTCCTCTTTCATGTTGGCCATCTCTTTTTCAGACTCGGCACTCTTCAGAAGAGGCTTGATCTTGAAATAAAGTTTCATCCATGGCCAAGTTTTGACATTCATGAAAGCTCGGATGTTGTACTGAATGCAGAAGATAGATTCTCTATACAACAAAGTATATTCATATTACAAAATATTTCATAAAAAAACTGAAAATGTATCATTCTAAGTCTAAGGGTGGAGATACCTCCTCTCCATCATCCTCTGGAACTCAACTCTCATGAGGTATCCTCTGCACATAGCCTGAGTACGAGTGATCAGCTGTGCCAGCTTGTCATCTCGCATCTCCTCAAGCGTACCCAATAGACCAGCCTTAAAGAAGACCTATGAACCATAAAAAGTTGATATAAAATGAAGGATTTTTGTTTTTTCCTCAGAAAATCTACATAATATATAAAAAAAATAAAAAACTACCTTAGTGTGTCCAAACTTGTATTGTGTGTGGTCAACATCAATGGATCCAAGAAGCTTCTCTGAAGCCTTTTTGCTGTCAATGAACTGACCTTCTGGGATAGCGCTGGCATTCAGGACCTTGTAGCTAGATTAACAAAACATGGCATTAATTGGTTAATTGTTATTCCTAACGAGAGCTTTCATATGGGTGGAATTATTTCTCCAGAATGCATCATAATTTTGCGGTCCCGTGGAAAGTTTGAACCAAAATCCTCACAGCTAGGTGGGGCTTTGGATGCAGAATTGAAAATGACTTACATCTGCGTAAAAATTTGCATTTAGCCATGGGGATTTTGGTGCAGAGTTCTGCAACAGCAGATTCAACCAGATCCTGGAAGAATAATTCTGCCCATGTAAAAGAACCCTAAAACTTCTTTTGCACCTGGAACGTTCCATGGCACTTAATTGGTTCCGCTAATATTAACCAGAGAAATTTTAATCCATACCGTTGTTTGAAGTCACCATAGAGGATTCTGCTAGGAAATCCTTTTCTACAAATCCTAATGCCTTCAAGGACACCATTACACCTGAGCTGGTGCATGACCAAGTGATGATCCATAGCACCTATGCAGATAAAATAACTTGTAAGTACTTAAAAAGCTACTTTGAGCCTCATAAACTTAGCTTATGGGCTAAAATTAGCTGACCCCTTGAGTCCGGGGATGTAAGTTTTGTACTTTCCTACCCTGCTGTTCCACTAGTGTAAGCGCTCAAACCCACTGTAGCAGTGCACTGAGCATCATGCTTAGTCCTCCCATTCAAAACTTATCACAACTTAGCATGCTGCTGAATGCATTGCAGCAGACGATTTGAGCACTGACACTGGGGGAAGAGCAGGGAAGGTAAGCATTAAACTTACATCTCCGGACTCAGGGGGTTAGCTATTTTAAGCCCATAAGCTTAGCTCATAGGACTTAAAGTAGCTGACAGAGCCTCTTTAACCAAAAGAGCATTGTTTTATTGCTAAGACGTCTTACCTGGGGTCTTGGTTTCATTGGGGATCAGACAACGTACAAAGTGGGGGTGGGTGCTTCTCAAGTTGGTCATTAGCTTGCTCAAATTTTCCTTTAGATATTGGAAAACATGTTCATCAGAAAATCCAATATAAAATATAGACACAAATATATAAACCTCTGTATTGAAGATATTTATACTTACCCTGAAAAGAGCAGACACAGTCTGGAAGGAGGAACCCTTCTTCTTAGCAGCTTTCTTACCGCTACCCTCTAATTAACAAAGATTATTAATTAGTTGTGTTCTATTGCCATTAAACATTTTCTGTGGTTATGCCATTTGATATGTTGTGTACAATAGCTGAGGGTTTAATGGTACACTTGGTGGCTGCAACAAAATGATACCTGCTTTTGCAGAAACAAAGTACCTCCAAAGGCTATTGGATCATACACCCTATTGCATCTATTAAGTGCATAGCATAATGATTTAAGTAAACATGAAGAAACATTATATACGCCCTTGCATATACATACAAGTGTAGAGAATTTTTAGTGCTATACATACCAGCTTCTGCAGAAGCATGAGCAGAGTATAAGAATGCCAAAAGTTTCACTGAAGACTTCTGGTAGAGCCCAATGACAGTTTCATTCAGTGGGTCCTTGTTCTTGTCAAGCCAACCAGAGATGTTGTAGTCCACAGTCCCAGCGTAGTGAACCAGGGAGAAGTGAGCTTCAGCTTTTCCTTTGCCAGGTTTTGGTTTTTGGAAGTTGTTGGACTTGCCGAGATGTTGATCATACAGTTTGTTCTTGAAGGAAGTGTCTGTTGCCTTGGGGAACATGCACTCCTCTTCAAGGATGGAGAAGATGCCCATTGGCTGATCAAAGATGAATAATAATTAGTAATTATATATTTATGTAATTTGCATGTTGAATATTTCTTAAAGGGGTTGTGCAGCTACTAAATCGGTAGGGGGCCACCGCCCAGTACCCATGCAGATCAACTGTTCATTGGGCCAGGGTACTTGTGCACAGATCTGATGTGTGCAGGAAGCACAAAGATCCATTCCCACTGCAGTGGCCTCACTTGGTATTACAGGGAAAGTTTCTTTTCACTTCAATGGGAACTTTCCCTGTAATGCCAAGTTGGGCCACTGCAGTGGGAAAAAAAAGTGTCAGCTTCAAGCAGAAATAAACTCTGTGCATTACTGCACCAACACGGTGAACAGCTGATTGGTAGAGATACCAGTCAGTAGACCGCTGCCAATCTACTATTGATGGCCTGTTGAGAAGATAGGGGGTCAATAGTTTCCAGCTGAACAACCCTTTTAATGATCTGCTTAAAATATTGGGAATTTGCATGATTGTGTACTATATTGCAGTTCTAATCATACCTTATAAGTCAATATATGAACATGCTAGTGGTCAGTGCCGTATGCTTAACTACATGTATATTATGTATTGGTATATCTAATTTTCAAGTTGCATTATCTACCTTCTCAATAAGCTCAATGCAGGCAGCCAAGTCCATGCCAAAGTCAATGAACTCCCACTCAATCCCTTCCTTCTTGTACTCCTCTTGCTCCAGCACAAACATATGGTGGTTGAAGAACTGTTGCAGTTTCTCATTGGTGAAGTTGATGCAAAGTTGTTCCAAGCTGTTGTACTGAATATAAGAAAATATGTCTCAATATTAATTGTTATACCAATTATAAAGTTGCCCACTGTAACATGATGTTACATAACTTACATCAAAGATCTCAAAGCCAGCAATGTCCAACACACCAATGAAGTGCTGTCTTGGCTGCTTGGTGTCCAGCTGTTGGTTGATACGGAGGACCATCCACAAGAACATCTTTTCATAGACTGACTTACCTAAGGCACCCACTGAGTTGTTCACCTAAACAGAAATGATAACCGTGTCAGTTTTGGGACAA
Organism: Eleutherodactylus coqui; assembly: GCF_035609145.1. Lineage (NCBI taxonomy): Eukaryota > Metazoa > Chordata > Amphibia > Anura > Eleutherodactylidae > Eleutherodactylus > Eleutherodactylus coqui. Next base: position 100,158,738 of record NC_089849.1, read on the forward strand.
TCTTCAATTTGTCTTACTTGTACTAAATCCTGGGACATACCTGTTGGACAGTTTGACCTTTGGTCACAAATTCATTTCCGACTTTGACTCTTGGGTAGCACAAAGCTTTCAGTAGATCAGCTGAATTCAGACCCATCAGATAGGCAGCTTTGTCAGCCACTATAACACAGATGTAACCCTTGTATATAAACCCATTTTTATGCTTTCATTTGCTGAATATCTCTAAGAAAAATTAATTTGCTCATAACTATCTGCTCTCCACCTCTCTGTCATGCTCTGAACAGCGTAGAGTCCTTAGACAAAGATGCAGAAGCGGTTGTAAACCGTTGTTGGCCCAATAGTAGATTCACTTCAATGGGAACTTTTCCTATAATAGCAAACCAGGTCACTGCAGTGGAAAAGGAGCTGTCTGCAGCCTAGTATAGAGCTGATGCGTGGGGGTTCCGGGTGGCAGAACCTCACTCATCTACTATTAAGGATAAGCCATCAACAGTTTGAAACTATTAAGGGTAAGCCAGAATAGTAAACTTCGATAGTTAGAAATTATAGCAATGGACAATAGTCAACCATAAAGCACATCTAATACCACATATAGTAGTTGACTTTGACAGATTCAGACATGATAGATGAAAATATCCTGCGCTCCTTACCTTCTGTGCCATCAGGCTCGGCCTGCTCCTCTCTTTGCTTCTGCTTGAACTTCATGTTGCCATAGTGCATTACAGCACCAGTCATCTTGTAGATACCGACCTTTTCATCTGGATTGAACCCGAGGATGTCAATGGCACTCTGTTAAAGATTAGCAGAGCATTCCTGTAGCAATATTTCATATATAGTACCTACGTTATAGGAGCAGATGTTTGTGATTTGAGGTTACTAAAACTTACATCTGTAGCCATCAGTTCTTCTTGATCATCAATACTGGCCACAGTGATCTCACCTTGACTGACATATGGATAGTCGTAAGGGTTAGTTGTGATCAGAAGCATTTCTGGAAAAGAAAAAGAAGCAAATAGGATAAACAGATGGTGCAGATGGTGATGTGACAGGATGGTTTCACATCTGCGTTGGAATGTCTGGTTGGAGGTTTCGCCACAGATTTGGCTCAAAATACCGGAAGAAAAAGCATGCGCAGCGCTTTAATTTAAATGTAAAAGACCGAACAGACCCCATTATAGTCAGTAGGGTCAGTTCAGAGCTGTTTGGTTCCATCCTGAGACGGAGCCGTTCGGTGGAGGGACTCCACTTTCCTGCTCCCCAAAGGGAGTGGGGAAGCGGAACCCCGGGCGCAGGTGTGAAATCACCCTAAATGTATTCCAATAACAAATTTACAATATGTAAATTTAGTTTCCAAGAAAGCTTGAACAGCGGAGCTTCGTAATTTATCACTAGCTCTGTATTTCATTCTTAGGGTTGAATTTTGGTATGATTAGATTTCTGGCTTAGGCACATTCTAGTTCAGTATAGCCGCCCTCCTATAAGTTAGAATCCTTCTAAAATTGTTGAAATACACCAGTTACCCCACTGCATCAACTTACCAATCAGCTCTGGCCTCTTGTTAGACATGATCTGATAGAAGATATGGTAGCTCCTTTCTGCTGACAGCTGGAATGTTACTCTGGATTTTTCCAAAAGATCTAAGGCAATGAAGGGATGGCCTCATTAGGGTGTTGCTGAGATTTAGGAAAGACTAAAACATTTATTTTCACCCACTAAACTTACATGTTTCAATGTCAGCAGAGGACAGCTTGCCCGTGGTGCCGAAATGGATTCTGATGAATTTACCCTTAAGACGAAAGAGATTATTCGGAGATGTCAGATAATGATATTACACAAGTGTCATTGCTAACTGGGAGCATTAGACCTCATATAGAATACTGTTTTAGGTATTATATTCCACTGATACTTACAAATCGGGAAGAGTTGTCATTTCTCACGGTCTTGGCATTACCGAAGGCCTCTAGCAATGGGTTGGCCTGGATGATTTGATCCTCCAGAGTTCCCTAAAATGGTAAATGTTAGAATTTGATATTTCATGATGCAATGATTTACACTACCTTCCTCTCTGTTTCATTTATATGGTTAGAGTATCATAGGAACTGGATTTAGTTAATGGATGAGGACAGGACAGAATAATTACCTGCATCTTTGAAGCTTGTTCTTTTTTCTTCTCACCAGTAACTGCAATTGTTGCAAAGTATTGGATGACACGTTTTGTGTTCACAGTCTTCCCGGCACCAGATTCTCCACTGTAGAGGGCAAATGGGGTCAGCTTCATGTTCATCCATTAGAAACCCAGTTGGCTAAATTGTAGGCAAAATATCTGCACCTCTTTTAAAGACCAACTAATTCTAAAGCATCACACAAAGTTTATATTGTATCATCTGTGCCTACAGCTAACCAGGTGTAAAGCGACTGCAAATAAGGCGGCTCTCACAGGGGTGTATGGTCAATCGCAATTTTCCAGCACGCAACATGCGATGCCAGTAGCCCATGGATTTCTCTTGGGCCACTCACATATTAGTTACATGAAAAAAATCACAGCATGCACTATCTTGGCAAGGGAAAAACTGCTTATGTCAATAAACCCATTCAGAAGAATGGATTTTATATTTGTACGTCTTGTGTGAATAAGCCGTAAGGCTTGGGCATAGATCAGTATAACATTTGAATGAAGGATTGTAAATAATAGTAAAACCCTAATAATGCTCCCTATTGAAACATGTCAACTCCAATTTATTAACTTTGTTAGTGTTTAATGATGCAAAGCCTGTACTCACGTGATCAGGATAGATTGGTTATCGCGATCTGTGATTTATGAGAAAAATAAACATTTTTGTTAGAGGATAAAAGTTAAACCTCCCACGAAGCAGCTTAATACGTAATAAATGAGTGAACCGAACAAAGGATATAATATTAAAAGACTTTTATTACTAATGACTTTTCCTCATGATAGGTCATCAATAGTTGATTGTTGGACTAGCTGGTCCACCGCTCGGGATCCCCACCAATCCACTGATCATTTAGCCCACTGACATCATTATAGGTGGTCAACGCTGGAAGTGAAATAGCCACACTCACTCTCATTAAAATCAATAGGAGCGATGCTTCCTCTTACACTTCTAGCTCCTTGTTGCTGACAGGGTTGGACGTCCGGTCCTGACCGTGCATAGGAACTTGAAGTGTTATAGGGGGAATGATTCCCATTGATTTCAACAGGAGTGAAATTGTACTTCTGGCGTTGACCACCTATGATGACTCTTTCTGGGAACATATGGACAGATTTCTGGACTATCCCTGGTATAATTTGTGGTACAATTGGACATGGAAAATTAGAGAGGGTCATTGGCCTACGAACTTTCCTCCTGAGTAAATGCCTTGTTATTTTTAACCCTTTGAGCCACTCATGCACTTGTAGCACTGGGATATTTTGTTTCCTGACTTTCTGATGTCCGGCCCACTGCACTGACAGCGGGCAAGACGATTAGCTGATCAGTGGAGATCCTGAGCAGAGGACCCCGTTGATCAACTATCCTGAGAATAGGCTATCAATAGTTTAATTCCCAGAATACCCCTTTAAGTGTCCAATGAGCATTCACACACAGCCAGCTTCCCACTAAGAACTGGCACTGGGACCATGTCTAGACCATGTTATTACTCACCAGTCAACATGAACTGATAGGCATTATCAGAGATGGAGAAGATGTGTGGTGGGGCCTCCTGACGCTTCTTGCCTCTGTATCCAGCCACGACCTCTGGGTTGTACACAGGCAGCCACTTGTAGGGATTGACTGTAGCGCAAAAAAGTCCAGAATAGGTCTACAAAGAAGAAAACAGACATCATTATGCTTGTTTCTTGCTATTTACAATATAGTAGTCTATTTGGGGTATTTTTACAAGGCTTGAGTAGGATTTTGAATCTGATTTATGCATTACGTTACTGAGGTTAGATATAATGCTATAACATACTATCATAAGCTGTAAATTAGCATAAACAGTGCATTTAAGGGTCCTTTTACATGGGATGAATATTGGGAGCTTAAGTGCCAGGCAGTTGTTCCAGTGATCATCCCTTCACAAGGACAAATAGAATGTGAAGCACTGCGCGAAAATTTAGCAAGAATTTAGTGATTTTCAGTGATGATCTGCCTATCTAAACGTTCTGCGCGAGTGCGAACAATTAGCGATGACGACACCCACTCATTCTGATTGTTTAACCAACAGTCATCCTGTGTAAATGGAGCAATAAAGGTTCTGCATCATTAGAGGTTGCTAACACTTACGTAGATCATCCAGGCTGCATAACGCTCTTTGAGGTTATACAAGACAGCAGGTTCGTTCAAGTGGGTCATCATTGCCATGTCTTCAATTTTATCGTACTTTGGAGGGTTCATGGCGAAAACTTCATCATCCTTCACCGTTACGGTCTGTAGCGGAAAAATGGAGGAACAGTAGGATGTCAAAGTTTACCAAGTAGAAGTCGGGGCTATTGTTTTCTATGTAATGGTATTGTGTTAAGTAAGAGCTTACGGTGTTATCTTCCTTCTTTACAGTTACTTTTCCCCCTTCTCGGCTCTGAATAACTCCCTTTACGTACATGACTTTTGGGTCGATCACAAAGTAAGATGTTTTGGCATCAAAGGGACGATTTTGGGCCTCAATCCTCTCTTTCTCAGTTTTTCTGAGATACTGAGCGGCCTCGCCAAAAATGGCCATCTCCGCGTCGCTACTCATCTTTGCTGTTTCTGTGCAATCAGGAAGAAAACATACAATGATTTTGTTATACTAATCCTATGTATTCAGCTAGCCATAGAGATAATGATAAACCAATATTCATATTACTAAGAATTACCATTGGAAATAATGAAGCAAACAAAACTGATTCTGACAGGCGCCTTCTATCTTAACCTTTTTCTTGGCCGTCACACTGATCACTCTTGCTTCTCATTCAGTAGTGATAAATGGTATAGCCACAGTATTTAATTCCCTATTATCTGAGAAAATGCATAAGGGAAATAATAGACTAACAGTATATCCCAAGATATGAGAGATCTTGTCATGGGAAACTTCTTTTTGTTTGTGACTACCTTCCTAATCAGGGTTCCAAATAACAGAAAAGGTCACAACTAGAGATGAGCGCGCATACTCGCTAAGGCAAACTACTCGAGCGAGTAGTGCCTTATTCAAGTACCTGGCTGCCGGCGCGGGGGAGCGGTGAGTTGCGAGAGTGAGCAGGGGGGAGCGTGGGGAAGAGAGAGAGATCTCCTCTCTGTTCCTCCCCGCTCTCCCCCGCCGCACCCCGCCAGCAGCCGAATCTTTAGAGACGAGCGGGCAAGTACTCGAATAAGGCACTACTCGCTCATCTCTAGTCACAACAGTTGTCATATTGTGACAACATCTTTACATCTATGGCCCTCTTTACTGACTCTGGCCAGGGCAATCTGATTGAACAGATATATATTTTCCAATGTCTAAGATTACATTTCTAAGAAATGCAAATAGATTTCTAGAGACTTTTTGGATTATTGTCCAAAAAGTCAACATTCTTGGATAGCATTAGTTGAAAAACCTTACAACCTTATACAAAATGGTGGTTTGATTTATGCCAACTTGTGACAAAGTTAGACAATTCTTTGTGTCTTTGTATGTACTCACCTTCAGTACTTCTTCAAGATGTTAAAAATGGAGACCACAAAGTGAGAAGAAAAGGAAGCTGAAAATGAGAAGAAATTGAAGATATTATTGGATTGCCTGCAGCACTGGTCTCCAACCTCAGGCTTTGCAGCCAAATGTTGTCAGTAGATGCTAAAAGTTGTAGTTTTGAAATAGTGAAGATCTGCAGGCTCACAAAGCTACAATTTAGGCAGTAGCTTTGAACCTGCAGACCCTTGACAACAAAATCTTCAATAAATATTCGTATTAGAGAGATCAAGGCATTCCAGTATTTATGAGTTATGGAATCATGTCATGTGACATTTCCATCCAGCACTATAGCGGATCATAATGTAGATGCTATCACTGAAGAGGTTTTGGGGAAATGGTTACCAATATCTGATTAAATGCTGCATCTAAATACCAACATTGGTTTGATGGCTTGACCAGAAAAAGGCAGGAGGGGGTGACTCAGTGTATAAAAACTCCTCCCTCAAAAATACTTTCAAAATCTTCTTCTTATTACCCCACACAGACCCTAGAGGGGGCTGAGGTTTGCCACTATGGACAGTAAATTTACTTCAGAAAATATATAAGAAATTGCAAACATGTAATTAATGGTCCCTAACGGTGTGATAGTTGAGAGGGTGATGAGGGTACACAAAGGTAATATACAATAAGGTAATTCTCTCTTCTCAAATTGTTTCCTTGCAGAAGTCAATCAAAAATCCAAAAAGTTAAAAAAAAAGTTTATTTGCAAATATGCCCTAAAATGGGGCTCCAGCGAAGCCATGCGAATTGTCTAATGATGATATAAACTATTCTCCAGTCTTTCACCTTCTTATGATTTCATAGAAAAATAATAGATTCCAAGAAAATCAAAAAAAATTTCCACGGATTGTGGAGCAACAAGTGTTGGAAAGTTCAATTCAATCCAAGTCTGTATCCACAAGGGGCAGTATGGCAGCTTACCTCTAGATGCAGAGCCAGTGTAGGATAAGTATCAGCCTGCATCCACACTACTTTTATATGCACCTAGTTGCTAGTCCAGCAAATTTGTGTTCTATATTTGGTAAATCGTTCTCAGCTGCAGCTGTAAAAATATGTCGAGGCTATGCTTTCTTGTCTGTTTAGGCACGGTGGGATATAATTGGCTGGAAGTTTACACACGGCCATATGGACAAATCATTAATGGAAAGGGAGTGAGGTACACTAAGTGTGGGTTACAGCTTTTTAGACTGCAGACAGACACTAAAACAGAAGCCGACAGGGAAGAGAGGGCAAAGGACGAGACCTTCACACTCTTCACGGTAATAGCAATCAACCTAAATTATTACACAGATCTCTTCACAACCAGCAATGGCTCTCTGGAATAATGTAAGGAGATGAGGATAGATAGATAGATAGATAGATAGATAGATAGATAGATAGATAGATAGATAGATAATAGATAGATAGATAGATAGATAGATAGATAGATAGATAATAGATATATAGATATGAGATAGATAGATAGATAGGTGATAGATAGATAGATAGATAGATAGATAGATAGATAGATAGATAGATAGATAGATAGATAGATAGATAGATAGGTGATAGGAGATAGATAGATAGATAGATAGATAGATAGATAGATAGATAGATAGATAGATAGATAGATAGGTGATAGGAGATAGATAGGAGATAGATAGATAGATAGATAGATAGATAGATAGATAGATAGATAGATAGATATGAGATACATAGATAGATAGATAGATAGATAGATAGATAGATAGATAGATAGATATGAGAGAGATAGATAGTTAGATAGATAGATAGATAGATAGATAGATAGATAGATAGGTGATAGGACATAGATAGGTGATAGATAGATAGATAGATAGATAGATAGATAGATAGATAGATAGATAGGAGATAGATAGATAGATAGATAGATAGATAGATAGATAGATAGATATGAGAGAGATAGATAGATAGGAGAGGTATAGAAAGATATTAGTGAGATAGACAGTTAAGTGATAGATAGGTAAATAGATATGAGATAGATAGGAAAATAAATATGAGATAGATATGAGAGGGATAGAAAGATATTAGATAGTTAGACAGATATGCAATGGATAGGTAGATGGATATGAGATAGATAAATATGAGATGGATATGAGATAGATAGCTAAGATATGAGATAGGAAAATAGATATGAGATAGACAGACAGATATGCGATAGATAGATAGACAGACATGAGATAGATATGAGCGAGAGAGATGGATTGATATGAGATAGACAGATATGCAATAGATTGATAGATATGATATAGATATGAGATTGAGATAGATATGAGATAGACAGACATGCGATAGATATGAGATAGACAGACATGCGATAGATATGAGATAGACAGACATGTGATAGATATGAGATAGATAAATATTAGATAGATAGACATGAGATAGATACAGATATGCGATAGATTAATAGACATGAGATGCATATGAGATAAATATGAGATAGACAGATATGCGATAGATAGGTAGATTGATAGACATAAGATGGATATGAGATAGATAGATATGCGATGGATAGACAGATATGCGATAAATAGATATGAGATACTGTGATTGATGGATAGATATGAGATGGATTTGAGATAGGTCTGAGAAAGATAGACAGAAATACGATGGATAGATATGAGATACTGTGATGGATGGATAGATAGATAAGGAGATGGATAAATAGATATGAGATAATTTGATAGATATGTGATGGATAGATAGATAGATAGATAGATAGATAGATAGATAGATAGATAGATAGATATAGATAAATATGAGATGGTTTAGAAAGATAGATATGAGATGGAAAGATAGATACTTTGATAGATATGAGATAGATACTTTGATATATCTATCATATCTATCTATCTAACTCATATCTATGTATGTATCTATTTATATCATATCTATCTCATATGAGTTATTTTGATTGATTGATAGATTAGATATGATATAGTTAGATATGAGATTCATAAATAGATACATATGAAATTGATAGAAACTATACATTCTGCAGGTTGAAGAAGAAAACACAGTGGTCATAGCAGAACAATATGTTTATTGCATGCCATGGGCTGAGAGAAGCAGGATGTGCCATGATCTTCTATTGCCCCTGCCATGTTTGTATCTCTAAACTCTTAACCCCTATGTCTTATTTCCCATCTGCTCTGGCATTGCTAATGGGTATTTGGTCCTGCCAATGAAGCTTTTTTGAATTTGATATGAGATACATAGATGTGAAATGCTATAAATGAATATTTTATATCATTTCCATGTTTTCCTATTTTGAAGAAGTTTATGGAGTTTCTAGATACTTGGTCTTTATATCCAGTTTGCCTATTAATAGGACTATACTGTACATTTTTCTATCCTATTTCTAAATAATTGTTCTTAAGTTTCTTAACCATCCTGCTGTCATTTAGATGAAGGGCCATTTAAGGGTAACTCCACCCTAAATGTGATCCCCCCCCTTTCCCTTACTTTCCTAATCAAACATCCATTAAATCCACAAACTATATAATACAATTCCATCTATGACTGCTGACAACCAGTCTTTATATCATGTCTGAGAGGTTGTCACAGCCCTATACGTACTCAACTGTAGTCAACAGTAACATGCTCTTATCTAAAACGCAGACTTATTTTGGGTGCACATTGTAATTTCAGTTTAAACTAGCAGCTCCTTATTATATCCTGAGTTCAGCTGTTATGTAGCCACTAAGTGTGAAAAATGTGATAACGTAACAACTGTTGACCCTCAGTGCTGAAGTGTCTGATGTAGCCTACACTAGATCAGTAATTAAGAATGAGCAAAATTCCAAACAGTTTTTTCAGAACTTTTTTATTCCCCATGTTTCTGAAATATGAATTTAAAGCAAATTACTTGAAGGAACTTTCCCTTTCATGTTTTTATTTTTTTTAATCTTTTTTTTTCTCTACAGAAGCCACAAGTGAAATATGGATAAAGTGATTGTGTAACATTTGGAGTTTCCGGATGCAAGTACAAGTGTCTGTAAAATCAATAGTATTTGAAATGTGACAAAAAAGTGAATCCTATGAGTCCCTTATTTACATTGGATGTTCCATCACCCTTATTAGAAACACACTGTAAAAACTTTCCATAGACCTCCCACTCGGTACATACGGTACTGTAGAAGGAAATATTAGACTCAGCCCAGGCATTTCATCCCTTCCTTAATAAAAGTTTAAGTCTGTCTTCATCTCATAATGATTTCTTTATAAAGAAAAATGTATATTGTGTAATATGTGTATTAATTACTATTAACTTAGAAATATTTTCTAAATAAAATTATCTTTTTAATCAATGCATCTGTTATTTCTTTTTAGTGACTGGCGGTCATGTTATAAGTGACACCCAGAAGTTGACCCAAATGCCATTATTCAACTTTAATGTAGTTCAATGTAGTTCAATATATATATATATATATATTTTTTTAGTTTAGTTTAGTTTTAATTTCTGTCATTTTATTGTTTATTACAATGTTTTTCATACTTTATTTTTTTCCTGTACTTAATTTCATGATAAACTATATAACTATATGTCAGGTTCACGTGTTACTACAGGAAACCATTTTCAGATGAACAGAATTGTTGATTGATATGTGCAGCTACATAAAATGAGTTATGTGTTTTAGAATGTACATAAGACGATAATGTATTTTTGCAGTTAGGTCTAAGTTAGGATGTCTAATTAGACCTCAGATACATAAGGAAGGAACAGATGGCTTCACTATATCTAAATAACATCTACTTATAGTAAAATATGTAACACCCCGGGTCATGTAATAAAATATTACTTGTCCTCATGAAAGTTGACATGGGAGACAGAATAAGAGATTATTAGATGGTGAAATCATTGTGGTAATTAAAGAGAAGGTAAGCAATACTACACTAATATCAGACTACTTGGAAGATGTTGTTTTATCTTAACAAATACTTATTTATGATATATTTATATATTGAGACTGAAATGTGAGGTCTAATAGGATGAAGGCTTAATGATTCATCCCCTCGTAATTTTCACCGATGTGTACAGAAGACATCACAATCTTTTCTGGACTGGCCATGTCTTTTGTCTTTATCAAGAAGCCTTAATATACCCATCATGCCACACTTAAAGTGCTAAGAACTTTTTTTTCTGATAGAATGTTTCCGGAGCCTTCATATATTTGTCTAAGTTCATAGATATTTATAAATCCAAATGTCCCAACCTTCTTCTAAATCTTCCTTACTCTTGTCACATACCAAACTACTCATGCATTTCAAGGTTCACAGTATCTCCTCAACCTTCTTAGATTTTACAAGGCCTCCTCACAAATCTTAGACATGCCATACTGTGCTATTTTAAGATACTAAAACCACATAAATATCACCATCTTCTGTATTTCACCAACTGTATTCAACATCGTAAAAAGGAGTCTGTCAGGTTGCCCTATACAAACTGCCGGGATCATGTTATGGAGCAGGAGGAGCTGAGCAGATTGATATATAGTTTTATGGGGAAAGATTCAGTAGAACCTTTGCTCATGTAACAGTCCAAAGGGTTATGATATCAGTGATTGACAGCTACTCCTCTATCTACAGTCATACACAGCTGTCAATCACTGATAGCTCCACCCACTGGACTCTTCAGCTTGAATGAGCAGAGATGTAAATGAATAAAATGCAAGTTATATAGAATCTTTCCCCATAAAACTATCAAACTGCTCAGCTCCTCCGGCTCTATAACATGACGCCTGCAGTTTGGGCATCATGTTTGAGCTGACTGATTCCCTTTACGACTTACAATTCTTTCTTAGCCATTTAAATATAAGAGGATCTCATGTACCTCTTCTCTTTTCAAGTTCCACTGCACTCTTTCAGCCTTTTCATAAATCTTAAGATTTACTGTAAATTGTAAGGTCGTCTGTACTGTATCTCACCAGATTTCCTATATATTTCTGGGTCTTCCTCAACCATCCACACTTTAGTGCTCTCATACCTTCCATACATCCGTCTCTATGGGTCACACATATCATCACAAAATACTTTTCCACATGTCAATACTGTGCATGTTGGCTTGAAAAAGGTGCTAATGTTTAAGCACCGAAACGCGTTGCCTGTTACGTGCCTGTTACATTAAAGCTTTGGACTGTACCTCAGTGGACTTGAGTGTACTTCCCTCTGATGCTGAAGTCTACACTTCAAGGAGGGGGTTTCTGAACATCATACCCCCCTCCTGTCCAGTAAGTGCCTTTCCTTGTTATAATTTCTACCATTTGGACAAGTATCTCTCTCATACCACATTATCACGAAGCGCAGAGACGTTTTTCTAATAGAACATTATTTGTATCTCTCATTATGAAAGATGGTCTGTTCGTAAGTGTTTCAATTACTTGTAATGATTTCTGATGATCCTCAGTTTAGTAAGTTTTAAATTCTACAAATTTGTATTTTCTTTTAGAATCTTAGGTCAACTGTGTTGGCGACATTGCTCCTGCATTCGCTCAGTCACCAGCTGATCACTGTTCTTTTTACACGTCAGGCAAATGAACATTTAGAGGAAGGTTTGTGCCTGAAAATCAGGCCATGTAAAAAAAATCTATATTTATAGGGAGTCTTTTATGTTTTTTCAGACTGATGGAAGAAAGCTCCATCACTTGGAAATAATCTTCTTAGAAAAATAGATCTAATGATTATCGTTGCCCCTACTGGTCCGTATGGATGACACTTCATCATGCTGTAAGGTATACAGAAGACGGGTGGGGAATTCCATAGACTCTTGGAGAATGGTTATACTGGTATACTGAGACATTTTCTGTTTTTGCACTTGTGGCAAGACAGGTGGAAACCCCATGAAGGTGGTTCTTCAATATAGAAAACCTGTTTGCATATACTCAATTAGGGAATTCCAAGTTAAAAGAGGAGGGTCCCTTGTTCAGTGCCGTCGTCTCTTGGTCAGAGTGCAGAGAGACTATCCTGTCCTGTTCTACACAGATAACCCATTGATTTAAATAAGAACTATTTAATGCTTAATTTCTAGAGATGAGCGAGTATACTCGCTAAGGCACATTACTCGAGCGAGTAGTGCCTTAGCCGAGTATCTCCCCGCTCGTCTCTAAAGATTCGGGGGCGGGGAACGGCGGGGGGGGGGGGGAACGGAGGGGAGATCTCTCTCTCCCTCTCTCCCCCGCCGCAACTCACCTGTCACCCGTGCTGATCCCCGAATCTTTAGAGATGAGCGGGGAGATACTCGGCTAAGGCACTACTCGCTCGAGTAATGTGCCTTAGCGAGTATACTCGCTCATCTCTATTAATTTCCCTTATAATGCTGCAGAGCAATCAATCGCTTACTGCCAGGTTTCTCCACAGATGACAGCTGATCGTTGGGGGTCCCAGTAGGGGACACTTTGTGATCTGTTCATCCAGTCAAGTATGGATTGTCCAAAGAGAAGAACCCCTTTAGCAATCATCTATGCAGCTTATTTTTGCACTTTGCATTTGCATAACCAAGGTTGTTATATCAACCCACATTCTCACCATCAGTACCATAGTGTATGTTTATTCAATGCTCCTGAAGTGTTCGTAGAACTTGTGAATAACCATTGTTTAGGAAAATGTACAACAAAAAGTACAAATCACACACCACCTTGCAAAGTTCTGAAATTTATTTATAGTTAGACATTTAAGACAACATTAATTTAGGGACAAAGTGACAAAGATTTCACATTATGTGCTCTTCTTCATTCACCTTGTGGCTCAGTTCCTTCTCCTACTCTTCACTTTTAGTGATTTTGGTGACTTCCCTTGTTTTAGCCCGCAGCTTGTTGACCTGTGACTCTGCAATATCAGCACGCTCCTCGGCTTCTTCCAGTTCATGCTGTACTTTACGGTATTTGGACAGGTTGACATTGGATTGCTCCTCCTGGATTTTTTTAAAGGAGAAGAAAATAAATGTAGTAATGATAGTAATCACAATGTTATAAAGTGCTCGAGGTCTGTGATTGTAGAATGTCAAGTGCCCACGAAAGCCTGAAGCCCATTCCGATAGTCTTACAATTGACAGAACATAATGGTATGTACTCAGTGAAGAGTGCACTGCTCTTTCTTTTTGGCTACAATGTATGATTTACACATTTAGGCCTCTTGTCCACGGGGAAAATCAGGCCTGCCACGGATTCTCCATGCAGAATCCCGCAGCGGGTCCCTCCTTTCCCGCGGACATGAGGCTAAAAAGAAGATTAAACTTACCTGTCTGGACGCTGCGGATCTGCCCTCCGTCGCGGCGGGAACTTCTTTTTTCGGCCCGGCGGATGTGCTTGGCACGCCGGCAGCGTGACACGCGCATGCGCCAGGCACTCCATTTTTTTTTTAAACTCCTGCTCTCCCACGCTACCGCGTCGGAGAGCAGAAATTCGGGTACAGGCGTGCCGCGGATCCGGACGGCTTCCATAGGCTTCAATAGAAGCCTGCGGGAGACCCGCACTAAAAATGGAGCATGCTGCAGGTGTTTTCCCGCAGACACAATCCGACCTCAGGGGAAAATGACATTTAAATACCTGCGGGTGTCCAATGCATCCCTATGGGGCGCAGATCACGCTGTGGGAAAAACGCGGCGGATTCTTAATTTTATTTTACCAGTGGACATGAGGCCTTAATGTAGTAACAAGTGGAATCATGACAATTGCCAAATTCCTAAGGGCTCCTACCCACTTGCGTTTTTTTAACGCAATTGTCAATGCGACTTTCTAATGTTAAAAACGCATCGCATGTTGGTGCTTTGAGATTTTTGTGCGATGCGTTTTTATAACATTAGAAAGTCCCATTGACAATCCTGTTAAAGAAACGCAAGTGGGTAGGAGCCCTCACTGAAGTACATCAATAGACAAAAAGTTAAATCTTCAAATCTGGTTTAGGTCTCATTCACATGGGCGTAATTATGTAGCATATTACGCACAGATTTTTTGCATGGAAAATAGAACCCATTGAATGGGATTTTTGATTGTGTGAAAAAAATGCCACACGTTCTCTTTGTATTCCAAAGCAAAAAAAGCCATAGAAGCGAATTACACTGCTCAAATCTGCAGTGAATGAATACATCTGAAAGATGTATTTAGTGCATATTTGCGCATAAAAACAATGGGTCAGTCTTGCGGGGGGGGGGGGCACTAAAATATGCAGCGCTTATACACACTAAAAGAATCACAAGTAGGGCCGAAATATGCCCTATCGATCATGATACTGTATGCGATATCTACAAATATCATAAAGTCTGCTACATCACTATTATATGAGACGCCAGGTTTTGTAGGCTAAGATAAATATAGGTCACTAACTCAACTTACAATCTCCTCAGTTTGCCTCTTGTATGCCTTCACTTTCATTTGAAGTTTGTCTACCAGGTCTTGAAGTCTCATAACATTCTTCTTGTCTTCTTCAGACTTTGAAAGTAAATAGAAGACATAGATCAATGAAGGTGTCAAAAAGCCAAAGCCACTTTAAAGTGCCATGTTTCCGGTTAATAGGGTTTTAGATATCAGCCCATACTATATTTAGCCATCTAGTATAAAAAACCCTCTTGGCTATCGAAAAGCTCATTGATGATGCCACTTCATTACCCTCTCGACTACTTTCTCTGGATTGCTGTATACAGTGTGTTTCCCCATATTACGGTTCCTCTATGTCTTTCTATACTTGCACTGTAACGACTTATCAATACCAAATTTTACACAAAATGATCAAAACCACAATTTAGCATTAAAAGAAGATTACATTCCACATAATTATATCTTCAGATCAGATTACAAATGTTTTCTTAACTTTTAGAGTAATGGTAGGAAACCGAAAATATTTGTTTTATGATCCCTATCATTCCTAATCTTTCTTTACCTGGTATGTGAGCTCCTTTACGCGTCTCTCATATTTACGAACGCCTTTAATGGCTTCTGAACCGCGTTTCTGTTCACTATCAAGTTCATTTTCAAGCTCCCTCACCTAGAAGACAAACAGTATAAAC
Source organism: Eleutherodactylus coqui (assembly GCF_035609145.1). Taxonomy (NCBI): domain Eukaryota; kingdom Metazoa; phylum Chordata; class Amphibia; order Anura; family Eleutherodactylidae; genus Eleutherodactylus; species Eleutherodactylus coqui. The sequence goes on from NC_089849.1 coordinate 100,174,462, forward strand.
TGTACAGTATGTTCACATCAACTAAAGTTTAAGTTTGTAGAGTTTCTAAGTTGTTAATACATACCCTGGCCTCCAATTTTTGGAGCTGCTTCTTCCCTCCCTTAAGAGCTAGCTGCTCAGCCTCATCTAGACGAAGCTGAAGGTCTTTCACAGTCTGATCAAGGTTTTTCTTCATCCTCTCAAGATGAGCGCTGGTGTCTTGTTCCTTCTTCAGTTCCTCAGCCATCATAGCAGCCTAGAAGGACCAAAATATAAAAAATCAAGAACTTTAAAAAAAAGAGAAAAAACACTATTACAGTTAGTGAGATTTAAGTTCCTCTTTTAGTATATAATGAAAATTCTCCTTGCTACAAATGACTTAAATCCATTGATAGCATTATTACTCACATTGATAGCATTATTACTCACATCAGTAATTGCTTTCTTAGCTTTCTCGTCTGCATTCCTAGATTCCTGTATGGCCTCCTCTACTTCAGTCTGCAGCTGTGCCATGTCAGTCTCAAGCTTCTTCTTTGTGTTAATCAAGCTTGTGTTCTATAAAAAAGGAAAATGATTGGTTGAAAGCTACTAAGGTTTAAAGGCCCTTTTACACACAAAGATGAAACTCAAAAGATGGCTTTTGAGCGATCATTTTGCATAAACTACTACTAATGCCTATTAGTACCAATTAGTAGCGTGTGTGCCCACCGGAAACTGTATTCAGAGAACAGCGGATGGTCTGTCCTCTGAATACATTCCCTTTGTTCTGCGATGGGGCTGACAGCTGAGACAATGTAATCAGCTCTCGCCAGGCAGAACACAGCGTGTGGTCCGTCTTATCAGCTCTTCTGCTGAACGATGGATTTCATGCCGAACTGAAAACTAAAGTTTGGCAGAAAAGTGAAAAATGGGCACATTTACACCCAACGATTTTTGCTCAAAAGATGGCTTTTGAGCGATAATCGTGTGTAAAAGGGAATTAATGAAACAGACCATCCAACTTGCACCATTTTCAGATGTTTTTCATTCCTTTTCTTAATGTAGATTAGTATAAAAAAATCTAATACCTGTGAGTGCAGGAGTTGGACGCGTTCGCTTGCATCAAGAAGCTCCTGTTCCGCAACCTTCCTGCTCCTCTCAGTCTGTTCAAGAGCTGCCCTAATTTCTTCAATCTCAGATTGCATGAGGTTTGCTCTGCGCTCCACCATGGCTAACTGTTCTTTTAGATCTTCATTGGACCGGAGGGAGTCATCCAAGTGAATTTGGACGTCCTGTGAGAAGGAATCAGAATGAATATGGAGTAATGATACTCGTCGGCCATTTGATACTTTCATATCCCACTTTTCAGGTATGTACCTTAAGCAAACTCTGGACGTTTCTCAGTTGCTTTTGAGATTCTGCAGCCTGTCGGTTAGCGTGGCTCAATTGGATCTCCATTTCATTCAGGTCTCCTTCCATTTTCTTCTTTAGCCTCAGAGCATCATTTCTGCTTCTGATTTCAGCATCCAAAGTGCTTTGCATGGATTCAACAATCCTGATATGGTTCCTTTTCAGTTGGTCAATTTCTTCATCCTTTTCTGCAATTTTCCTGTCAATTTCTGATTTGATTTGGGTGAGCTCCAGCTGGATTCTGAGGATCTTCCCTTCCTCATGTTCAAGAGATGCCTGCCAGGTGCAAAAAGAATCATCAAGGTATAGTATAGTGTTTGTTCAATCCCTTCCCAAGCTTTACCGTTAATGTACAGCGAAAGTCATAAGGGATTGTATAGCGCGAGCTCTGTTATACAGCTGAAACGCCTGCAATGACCAGGATCTGATATAACTCTGATCTTGGCTATTTAACACCTTGGATGCCACTGTCAATAGAGACCACAGCATCTAAGCAATTAGACAGAGGAAGGGGGTTCCCTTTACATCACTCAATTGCTACCTCCCCAGAGACACTAGGTGGGTTGCTGAGGGGTTTTCATCATGGCTGGCAGCCTTGTGAAAGCTTCCAGGTTTGCTATCTTAGACTATGTATGGTTTTAGGGGATGATATTTTTGGAGAAGAAGGGGAAATATAATATGATAATTGCACCATTATTTTTACAAAAATAATACCTCTGCTTCTTCCAGTGCTGTCTGAACTTCAATCTTCTCCTGCTCAATTTGCTTTTTGGCTTTTTCTACTTCATGAAGACTTTTTGTGCACTCTGACACTTGTTCAGTAAGGTCTGAAATCTCCTCTACAGAAAAAAGAAGAGTCATTGATATCATTCATACTCCATAACTAATTAATATCATTATTCATGTCATATACAGTGATTGAGATAGCTATGTGCAGTGTTCAAATTAACTAAGAAACAGTCCTGTAGGAGAACAATCTGGAAAGAGCTACAAAAGTTCCATTAAATTGAACCATCACTTTTGTGAGAATAGCTAAGTCTTAATAGATTTATGAGTTTTTGTATTCAGTCTTGGGTTTGAGTGTCAAAATCTGTTTAGACCTTCCAAGCTGCCCTCATGTGCAAAAGACTCTATCAGTAGAAGACTATTTTGCCACTAGTAGGACACTCTTTATAATTTTTCAGTAGAAACCTTGGTCTTCATGGACTTCTGACAATATTTATGCTATAGAATTAATTATTACGTTGCAAGTTTTTGTTCTCTCGCTTGATGGTCTCCAAGTGATCCATGGACTCTTCATAGGCATTCTTCATTTTGAACAGTTCGGTGCTCAAAGAACGAGCCTCTTTCAAGGAAGATTCAAGTTCAGCCTGTGCCTCCTCATATTTCTGCTTCCATTCAGCCAGAATCTATAGTGTATAGAAGGAAACAAATGAAAAATGGAATTTTCTGTATCCATTATGATGGACTACATTAATAAAATGTCTGGATTAAACCAAAAGTCTGAACTCAATATACTTATACAATAGCTTTAGATCAAACACCTTATCAAAGTTCTTCTGCTTCTTGTCTAGGGCAGCACAAGCACTGTTGGACCTCTCCACATCAACCATGAGATCCTCAACTTCATTCTGCAACCTCTGTTTGGTCTTTTCCAGGGAGGCACACTTGGAATTCACAGCCTCAATGTGTTCTTCAGCCTCTTGAAGTCTCTGGGCTAGCTTTTTCCTGCATTATCACACAAATATGTGCATGTGTAGTTATCCATTTAAAACTTTCACATTAATCTTATATTGTACTGTATAAGGTCACCATTATTTAAGCCACATAAAACATCTATTGTGTAAGCTGAACCAATGTCTGAAAGAGGAAATAGAAACTGGCACTAGTTTCATTACTCAAGATCAATATGGTGGCATTTGGCAATACGTAGGCTACTAAGACACCTACTTAGCTTCTTCCAACTCTTCAGTACGTTGGATGGCATCTGTCTCATATTTTGTTCTCCACTGGGCAACTTCACCATTGGCCTTGGACAAAGCACGTTGAAGTTCGGCCTTTGCCTCTTGTTCCTCCTCATATTGTTCCCTCAATAAGTCACAGTCATGGCGGGCAGACTGTAAGCCATGTGCAAGTGCATTCTTGGCCTATGGAAAAAAAATGAATACATTTCTACACAGAATATTACCACTGTTTCCTTATTAATCTGCAAGTGACAAAACATTAGGAAACTCGTATAAAGTCCCTATCAGGTACTCAATAGAGACAACTGACCAGAAATATAAATGAGATTATTGCATAACCTCCAACCCTACATGTCCTACAAATTCCTCTAGTTTTGCAAGTAGTTCTTATGCCACACACCTTAGTCTCCTCCTCCAGTTGCCTCCTCAACTCTTCAGATTGCTGGGTGTAGGCCTGTTTTCCTCTAGAGAGCTGAGAGATCAGGGAATCTCTTTCTTCCAGTTGACGACTGAATTCACCTATTCAAAAAAATGTATTAATTATGGATCATAGCTAAATGATGCAACATTGAACAGCCAATTAATTTACATAGAAATCAAACTGGAAGCGCCATGTAAAGATGAAAATAGTAGCCATTTGGTTCCCTATCTAGAGCGAAACCCACCATTTTCAGTTTGCAGTCTGGCTTTTTGGGCACTGATATCATTAATATGTCTTTGGTGCTCTTCTTCTTTGCTCTTAAGTTCACTCAACTGGTCTTCAAGGGTGCGGCAAATCTTTTCAAAGTTGGCCTATACACAACACAATGTAGCTTATTAGACTTCAAAACCACAGTGATATCTCTAAAATGAAAATAGATTGTTAGAGATAATTAAGACTAATGGACAATGTCTACTGCCCTCGGATTGGCCACTGCTGACCACATGAGCAGTTCTGGCAAATGATAATGCAGATATAGTGCATTAGTAGTCTACCAATGCACTGTGGGTATTAGGTAGTCTGAAGACTGCATTGCCCACCTTAGATGGCCCAAAACAGGACAGATCAGAGAGACAGCACAGAAGAATAACTGCAAGTAATGTACCAACTGCCCCTCCTGTCTGAGAACAGAATTTTTTACCAAAACTGGAGGGTCGCTTTAAGGCGAATGACAGGGGGCACATGTTATTATAAGCATACTACCTAAGTGGATTGTCTTTTTTTAAAATCTTTTAGTTAACCCATTATCAGTGTTGTTCTAGACTGGACATCATATCAAAACCAGAAAAAAATCCTTGGCTACTCTGATGGTGATTGGAAATTTTATCATTGTCCCACCTTTGATTTAGAGACAGATTCCATGTTGCTGGCAAGGTCATCAATCTCCATCTTGAGTTCACTCTTCTCTTTTTCCAGTTTCTGTTTGACCCGCTGCAGATTATCAATTTGCTCTCCAAGCTCAGCGGCGCTGTCGGCATGCTTCTTACGGAGAGCAGCGGCAGTAGCTTCATGTTGTAGGGTGGATTCTTCCAAGTCCCGTCGCATCTTCTGGAATTCTGCTTCCCGTTTCTTGTTCATCTCTATTTGAGCTGAGGTTGCACCACCAGCTTCTTCTAGGCGCTCACTGATCTCTTCAAGCTCTCTTGAAAGGTCAGAACGCTGCTTTTCTGCTTTTGCACGGGCTGCACGTTCTGCCTCAATTTCTTCTTCAAGCTCCTCAATACGAGCCTTGCAATTAAAGGGAATGAGAAATTTCCAATAAAAGTCTTGTCCCAATCACCTTTTAGACAGCAACATCGTGCATTTAAAAGCCAACCATACCTGTAATTCTTTAATCTTTTTCTGTAATTGAGCACCAAGAAGCTGTTCATCCTCAATTCTGCTTGAAAACTGGCTTATTTCAAAATCTTTCCTACAAGGAAAATGGTGTATGGTTTAGACTGATTGCGTGATTAGTAGGATAGCTGATGACCTTAGCCCTTGTGAAAGAGCATAAAATGTGTATCGGCACCCTAAAAAGTTCACTCACATCTAGTAATCTCACAAAGAATGGATTTTAAGCCAACAGATGTTACCAAATATTGTCAATGGTCATTTATCTTCCGAAATGTCAAGGATATAAAACATTCTAAAACTTCATTCAAATTCGAGTCCCAATTAAAAACCTTCAGATTCAACATGCTTTCCTCAAACTAAAGTTTACTTCCTCACAAATATGCAGATTGCAATCAACTGTGAATATAAAGTGTGATATGGACTTATTGCATTTAAAAATGTCAGATGTCTATCTGCAATGGGATATAGCTGGAAGGGAAGTTGGGGCATGGGAAGTTGGGGCATGTGCCCTGGGCACAGCTATGACAAAGGAGAGTGGGAGACGCCATCCTGTCCAAACACTGTTTTATCTAGGTCATACTGCAGCGTGTTATCATCCCTACCAGACAAGAATGTATGGGTTTGCTGAAGGTTCTATGAGATCTGGTCACATGATATCACATGACTCTCAAGCAGGAACACCAGCTTGGCAGAGAAGGTCCTTTCCCGGTCCTTATAAGACGCAGGTGACTGCAGGATACTGGGCAGTGCCCACTGGTGAGGGGCTACAGGAAAAAGGAGCTGCCAATACGTGTAAGCAGGAAAAAAACATGTGATGTTTAAAGAAGAGGGTGACAGAAATGTGTATAATGTGTGCAGTATATGTACATATGCAAACGTATAGTGTGTGTATGTATTGTGTGCATTTATACATGTCTGTAGTGTGTATATATTTAGTGTGCCTGTCAACAATGGCAGATTACAATGTAGGCAATTTGGGGCAGCCACACAGTGTCTAAAGCTCCTGTGCGGCCCATGGCCACACAGACTGCAATGGGTATGGATTAGATTGCATGATGTTAGTTGTTTCCAGTAGCTGTACTGTGCTGGATTGTCTCATGGATAGCAAAGGGGTCACATTTTCCTTTATTGATACTCACCTCTCCTTACTCCTGGCTGGTTCCTCCTCCTCTCTAGCCACCGGCACAAATAATGACCTTACACTTGCCAGTATCAGGATGCCATATGCAGTGGAGCACACAATGCACCGGTACTGGTTGTCGTTGAGCATGCATGTGTATGTGGGTGGGTTTGAGAGGAATAGCTGTTGGCTAAAAAAGGTAACTAGGGGTGCTTTCATATGTACCGGAATTCACATTAGAATTTGCTGCCACAGAAATCCACATGGAGATCCACATGTCAAAATACAGTTTGGGTGTGGAATTGACGGCAGAATTACGCCATTTGCAATTACACATTGAAATCTGGCCATTAGACGTGGATATTTTTGCACAGTGGACAAATTCCACTGCAAGTTGCAGTTTGTGTGAAAGCATCCTTAGGTATAAGCCAACTCCAGTATTTCATTGCCCAAAAGTAAGCTGACTGGGTACATAACTAAAGTAAACTATACAAAATAAAGTGGTGCATACTCACCTCTCAGCCCCTGCACCTCTATCCTCTGTGCCTGGGCTTTGTTAACAGGCTGCAGTCAGCCTGTGTATGGGATGTCACAAACTGCTGTAGCCAATTACAGACCTTAGTGCTTGAGCACCAGGCTCTGTCATTGGCTGTAGCAGCCTGTAAACATTACATCACAGTGGAGACCTGGAGCTGTTGGTGCGGGAGATGCAGGCAGCTGGGAGAGATAAGTATGAGATAGTTTGTTATTTTCTATAATGGGAAACCTGATTACACAGAAAAAATGTGTTGGAAAACCCCTTTAATTAAAAATGATCACTTTAACGGCATATCATAAAACAAGTTTCAGAGGAAGGGTGCATCAAATTGAACATTTGCCCCAGGTAAAGGAAAGCCTAGCTACATCTATGTCTATCTAAGTAGATTTGATTGTGGAAGTCTACATGTATTCCATTTTTATTTATTTAAGTGACACCCATACTCACTTTTTAAGTTTTTCATCAAGCTGCTGCCTATCATTTTCTAGATCCATGATAGTTTCTTGGGCTAATTTAAGATCACCCTCCAGTTTTCTTTTTGATCTTTCAAGGTCCATGCGCAGTTTCTTTTCTTGTTCGAGGGATCCCTCAAGCTGGAAGAAAGATATTGCATCTTAGCAAACTAATTTTATGTTCTTTACTTTGTATACAATTTGAAGACTCGTCCAACTACTCACATCATCAACTTGTTGCTCAAGCTTGGTCTTTGCTTTAGTCAATGTGTTGACTTTGTCTTCTTCAGCCTGGAGGTCATCAAGAGTTTGTTGGTGGGCTTCTTGCAGAGCTTTTTTCTCTTTTGTTAGTTTAGCAATGTTTTCATCCAAGACAGCCATCTCTTCTGTAAGGTTTTTAACCTTTTTGGAAAAAAAAAAAATTTTTCACAGATTCACATTTTGCTTGTTTTGTTTTAGCTAGTTATTATGTCAGACATAGAAAATACTGCAAGGTCTATTAAAGGGGTTTTTTAATTACTTAAAATTGCTCCACATCCACTCTGTATTTTCTGTTTTATGCTGACCAGGACATATGACTGTTGCAGCCAATCACTGGGTATAGAAGACAGTGATTGGCTGCAGCAGTCACATGTCTTGGTCAGCAGCAGCCAGGAAGTATAGAGTAGCTGTGGAGCAATATTAAGTAATGGGAAAACCTCTTTAAAGTTGAAGCTTGCAGAGAAAGCTGTAATGAAGGCATTTAAAGACAAAACAATTTACAGACTGGTATAGTAAGGGAAATGGCTTGCCTTGTTTTCTGTGGCATGTTTTTCTTTCTCAACTTTGGCCAAAGTCAATTCAAGATCATCAATGTCTTTCTTTAGCTCGGAACATTCATCCTCCAGTTTCCTTTTCTTAGCTGTCAACTCAGCATTTGACTCTTCCTCATCCTCTAACCTCTCATTCAGCTCTTTGATCTTGGCTTCCAGCTGAATTTTTGTTTTAATCAACTGATCGCATCTCTCCTCAGCATCAGTTAAGCTTTCAGATTCCTAAGCAGAAGAAGGAAATGCAATTGTAAAGTTTGGAATTAAACTTGAAAACAAGAAATTGTATAATATAAGCTTTGGTGTCAATACCATTGCTGAATTATATAGAAAAACTGCATTTTTTGAGATATTCAAAATTAGTGCAGACTTACAGACTGGACTTGAAGCTGAAGATCATTCTTCTCTTGGAGAACTTTAACCATCTTCTCCTCCAGCTCCTTTCTCCTAGCTTCTGACTTTGCCAGAGCCTCCTTTGTTTTCTCAAACTCTTCCTTCATTGTTGCCATCTCCTTCTCAGACTCAGCACTCTTCAGGAGTGGCTTGATTTTAAAGAAGAGCTTCATCCATGGCCAATGTTTGACATTCATGAATGCTCGGATGTTGTACTGAATGACAAATATTGCTTCCCTATAATTTAAGAGACAGGAATTGTAAATTTCCACTTTTGGGATATTTATTTAAATGGAAACACATTTTAGATCCGTAAAGCCCATAGAACTGATTGTTGTTACTAATTACCTCCTTTCCATCATCTTCTTGAATTCTACCCTCATGAGATATCCTCTGCACCTAGCTTGAGTACGAGTGATGACTTCAGCCAGTCTGTCATCTCGCATCTCTTCCAGTGTCCCCAGTAGACCAGCTTTGAAGAATACCTTCAGATATGGTAGATTTAATATTGTAATACATGGTCAAATGCTGTGTATTTAATATGTGCATATGATATAGGAAAATATAATTTTTTTACCTTTGTGTGTCCAAATCTGTACTGTGTGTGGTCAACATCGATGGAGCCAAGAAGTTTCTCAGATGCTTTCTTGCTATCAATAAACTGACCTTCTGGGATAGCACTGGCATTTAAGATTTTGTATCTATTAAAAAAGGACAAAGTATTGAGGGACAGTTTTTAGAAAAATTAACCCATTAAGTGGTCACCAAAGTTAAGGGAAAAAAGAATATGTGCCCACTATGCTTCCAGAATTTGGGGGAAAATCCAAAGGGCATGGGTGATACAATAAAAAAATCCACAAGCTTCCTAGAAAGTGGATCACTGAAGTTAAACCCAAGTCTCCAAGCAATGGGGCAGCAATTTAATTAATGCTGCAGTAATATGTGTGCATTCAAAAATCAACAAAACCAGATGGGCACCACAAAAGTAATATGTCCCGGGTGCCACCGCAATGTGTCAAATGTAGAAATTGCTCAAAAGACAAGAAAGCTAATACATAAAAAAGAAAGAAAAAAGTTGTGCAGACCACATGGAATACAAGACAATGTAGGAAATCTTTTATTAATCCTATTACAATAGAACATACAAAACATATGGGGGACAAAGTTGCAAACGATTAAAAAAATCCCAAGAATGGGAGAATGAACTAACCAGGAACTCCACAATATCAGGGTTCCCTGATGCAAAAGCCAAAAAATACACACATATTACAGAGGAAGATAACAACAATCACAATAAACTACAGAATAGCGTACAGAAAGAACCCCTGGAACCTCTATATCTATATGCAAAGACAACTAGACATAGTCAATGTAACATACTAAATAATGGGAACGAGGGGAAAAGAGAAAGCCGAATCTGGCTACATAAAGTACACTAAACCATCATCCTCCTATACCCATTACTGATGCTGTGCAAGAGGCGTAACTTGAAGCTCCTGGGCCCCAATGCAAAACCTGTAACAGGACCCCCAACTATAATGCTTTATTCATAGTACTCAGCTCACTATATGGAGAAGAGAGGCCTTATGGGCCCCCTAAGGCTCCTGGGCCTGGGCGCAACCGCATCCCCTGCATCCCCTATAGTTACTCTCCTAAATTTACTGCAGAACCCCACCATAATCCACACCAAACGGTGCAGATTTTGGTGTGAATTTCCTGTGGATTTTTTCAATTGCGGAAAATCTGCCACACATCCATGACATGTGAACGCACCTTAATTAACAATCTGAACAATTGGAATGAGCATCCTGCTCACAAGAGCTTATAATCTATCAATTTCTCTGCAATGTATGAAATACTGTGATAAAATGGATCAGTAGACAGATCATGTTGGTGATAAGGCACACATATTGGCTCAAAGACAAGAAAGCTGACACATAAAGAAGAAGAATGGCGCAGACCACATACAATACGAGACAATGTATTAAATCCTTTATTAATCCTATTACAATAGAACATATAACACATATGGGGGACAAAGTTACAAACGATTTAAAAATCCCAACAATGGGAGAATTAACTACCAGGAACACTATAATTGTTGGTGCTATATGAATAAAGATTATGTACCTCTGCTTGAAGTCACCATACAGGATTCTGCTTGGGAAACCCTTTCTGCAAATCCTAATTCCTTCAAGTACACCATTACAGCGTAACTGGTGCAACACCAGTTCATGTTCCATAGCACCTTTAGAAAACAATATTACGCACATTAGGATAGGTGTCTGATATAACTTTTTGGAACTTTGTGCCAAGTCTTTGTGCATCTTACCTGGAGTTTTGGTCTCATTGGGGATAAGGCATCGTACAAAGTGAGGGTGAGTTGTCCTAAGATTGGACATCAGCTTGTTTAAGTTCTCCTATAATACAAGAAATAACTAGTTATTACAGGTATGAACTTACTGTAAGCAACCAAAGGTTTCTTCAAGTTGCTTAAGTACTGACAATGATAGTGTTATGGGTCATAGTGATATGGCAATTTAAAGGGACTATATCACCAAAATGTTTTTGTATTAATTAAAACCAAATAATGAAAAATTTTCCAATTTTCTAATCTGTTTTTAGTTTTTGATTTTAATTTTTTTTTAATTCTCTTGTCTATACAGGACTGTGGAGGCGGCCATCTTTCCTCACCTACATTTAACAGCAGTGAGAGCATTTAAAGAAATGCTTTACAGCAGCTTCATGGGCCATTCACACAATGGAGAGGAGGGGATCCACTGACTTGTATGGAGACTGTTCTAGACATGTTGAGTAGATAGTCACAGCTTATACCTATTGTGAATGGTGGATCCTGTGTTATCTACATATAGGTGTCACCCCTCAGTGTAATCCTGCCTGCACTTCTCTACAGATCAGGAAGTGACAGACTAGTAGAAAAGCCGATTTACACGTAACGATTATTGCTCAAAATTTGTTTAAGCAAACGCAAATGAGCGATAATCATTGTGTGTAAGCACTACCATTGTGCAATTTGTGTCTGAACGATGATTTTAAGGTGAACTTAAAATTCATCATTCAGTCTCAGAGAGATAAGTATCTCTCAATAGACCGCATGCTGTGGAGCCCGGAGATTACATTGTATTCTTCTGGCAACCACAAAGATAACAAAGCATCTGTTTACACAGCAGGGTGTGTGATAAGTCACATGCTGGGCTCTGCAAACAGCTCGTGGAGGCCCATTTACATGCAAATGAGGATGATAAAGTGTTAATGGACATTAGTGTCCATTAACAATTTATGCAAAAAGTTCGCTAAAACTTTCAATTGTTTGCGCGTAAATGGACCTTTAGGGTTTGTGGTCAGTGCAAAAAAGGCAGGATTTTATGGGTTTTTTTAAATACAGATTGTAACCAAAAGTTAAAAAGAGATTCAGAAAAATTTTTAAAAATATTGTTTAACACAAAAAATGTGATTTATATAATATGCCATTTTCTGATAATACATTCCTTTTAAAATAGTGAAGGAACCCAGTGTCATCAATCAGGCCTAGCTGTGCTTTCGCTAAGGCTATGTTATTTATCCATTGCTTAGGCAAGGGCGAGTTATCTGGCTTTTACTACAGGGACCTGTTCTGAACTACTAGGACACAGTGGTTCTCAGATTTTGCCATGCCCTCATCAATATGGCGCAAGAAGTAACAACTCTAAGTCCCATATTGATTGGAAAATTAACCGCACGGTGTAAACTATGTAAGAGTGCGAGTGCATGACCACACGGCTCGCACTAATGTGAGAAGGCATGCACCATAAAAAGGGTGGCTTCCCGTCAAACAGTAGTCAGAGGTCAGTGACGAGACATTTTGTGTAGCAAGTTGAGAACAGCTGTGATGGGACAGCACCCCCAATAGGAATATTGGTGCTGTAGTCTTTGAACCCTTTGGAGTTGGAAAGTAGGGGGAGAACTAACAGTGTGGCTGATAGAAGACATGAAATAACGGGAGAGGCTGAGTAATGATGAGACTTTCAGTGGTTGGACAGAAACAGTGGAAACACAAAGCCCATCAACTGTAAGCCAGGGGTGTTGAGTGAGCAGTTGGAGTGATGGACAAAGTTGTGTGCAATCAGTAAGCTACCTGAGAACCATTGCACCCAACGGATTGTTGAAGTGTGTGCCTCTCCACAAGCGGAAGATATATCACCCGCTATTTTCTTGAGCCATGATTGGTTGAGAGACAATTCCTTAAAAAGCCATTGCTAACAGAGACTATATACTGTCCCCTTGGGGGTGAAGGCCCAGAGGGTTTCCCAGTGTGGCTGGTTTGTATATTGCCGTGATCTTTGGTAACGACTGTGTACAGTTGAACTCTTCTGCCTCCTTTAAATCTCTCCGTAGCTATCCAAAAAGATCCTGGTTGTACCTCAGGTCAATAACAGAAACTTACCCTAAAAAGAGCGGAGACAGTCTGAAAAGAGGAACCCTTCTTCTTGCCACCTTTCTTACCTCCGCCACCCTCTGAGGGACAAAAAGACAATTATCTATATATACATCTCCATTTACTAATTGGTAGATAATTATCCTAATTTTTTAGGAACACACATCAACTCTGCCATTGTCTCTCGTATTTTTTACGGAATTCACCATGTGGTGGAAATGACATAACTTTTTTTTGCAGGTCAATACGATTATGGCGATACTAAAACTGTATATTTCTTTAAGATTATTCCATTTTTTTACAATGAAAAACTTTTTTTTTCTGGAAAATAATTTTTTTCTTTCGCTGCATTACAAGACCTATGACTTTTTTATTTTTTCATGGACAGAGCTGTGTAAGGGCTTATTTTTCTTGGGGAAAGGGTTGAAAAAAACATATCAATTATGCTATTGTGTTTCTTTTTTTTTACTTCATTTACTTTGTGTAATAGGGCCAGTTTCACACAGGTGTTTGTAAAATCTGATTGCTCAGATAATACACTGCAGTATTTCTTTATTATCTGTATTCATTTACATTGAAAGCCATGGATGGAGGTCATTTACTAGCATCCCGTTGCCATGGCAACCCATTGGCCCGCCACGATTTCATGGTGGAGGACCAATGATGTGACAGAGGGAGCTCCCTCTCTCTGTTAACTCTGTACATGCCGCAATCAAGATTGAGCCATCCAGCCATCCATATGTTAGAAATGTTCAGCATTTCATGAGAATCCCTTCTGTGATGTACATGTACATCATGGAACAGGAAGGGGTTAAAGGGGTATTCCCAGAATCGATTTTTATCACCTTGAATGGAGTAGCAGTCAAGCATGCACACTGTTTGTTGATCCATTCATTTTATTGGGTCTCATGGGGTCCCAGCATTCCATCCTGTGGAACGTGATACGCTGCTATTTTGCGGGCAGGAGAATCCCGCCCCCAAAACACTGAGAATAGAACCCATTGATTTGAATGGGTTCATCCTCACATCCCCTTTTTGTGCTCGCACCTTTCGCGGGTGCAAAAAAATGTCTTGACCTATCTTTTTGCGATTTGCGCTCCTAAGGCCTCCATAGAGGTCTATGGGAGGTGCACAAACCTGCTCATCTACAAGCACAGGTATGCATGAAACGGTGGACATACCCACACCAACTAGGCTAATCATCCTGTTAAATTAGGGCAGGGGTGATTCCCCCGCCCATGTGAATGAGTGGTGCCTGTGCAAATACGCTCCGTATTTGCGCAGGCACAAGGGCAAAAACACTCGTTTGCTACACAAACAAATTTTGCATGAACGAATGTTTTGCGTACCATGGTCATCTGAAACTGCCCTAAATCTTAGGACAAAGCTTTTAAAACCCATAAACCAATGATTTTCTTTAACTGTACTTTGTGTAAAAACCTCTTTTATTTACCAATATAGAGTATAGAGGAAATTTACTAAACTGGCTGGCATTTCCTGTGCCAGCCTTAGTACAGTTTTCCCAGGCTCATGGTGCCCGCCTCTTCATCTATTTGGCGCATCCCTGGCACAGGGCTTAGATTTCTGGTATAATTAACGCTAGTTTGTAGCAAAAAATTATACATAAATCTGTCAGACCGGAGCAGCCAAACCCCATATGACAAGCCCACACACTTTTCCAAAAATTGGTGGGGGCTGTGCAGAAGGCTAAAAAGTCACTGAGATTTTGTGAGTGCTTGCCCAAGTTTTGAGATTTTGTATGCTAGAAAATTGGTTTATAGCCTTCTGTAAATGTTCCCCTGTGTTTTTGATCAATGGCATCCACTATTCAGCTCACCTGCTTCAGACCCTGAGTAGCTGGAAAAGAGAAAGGCTAAGGTTTTCATCGATGACTTCTGGTAGAGCCCAATGACAGTTTCATTCAGTGGGTCCTTGTTCTTGTCAAGCCAACCAGAGATGTTGTAGTCCACAGTCCCTGCGTAATGAACCAGGGAGAAGTGAGCTTCAGCTTTGCCTTTGGCAGGCTTTGGCTTCTGGAAGTTGTTGGATTTGCCGAGATGTTGATCATACAATTTGTTCTTGAAGGAAGTGTCTGTTGCCTTGGGGAACATGCACTCCTCTTCAAGGATGGAGAAGATGCCCATTGGCTGTGTAAAACATGGGGAAAGAGGTTTAATCAGGACTTTAAGTTATTACAAATGAAAAAGGTTGTCTTTCAAGACTGCAATATCTGTGAAAAAGAGATGAAAATAAGAGGTTTAATGGGCAAAAATACCTTCTCAATGAGCTCAATGCAGGCAGCCAAGTCCATGCCGAAGTCTATGAACTCCCACTCAATCCCTTCCTTCTTGTACTCTTCTTGTTCCAGTACAAACATGTGGTGGTTGAAGAACTGTTGCAGCTTCTCGTTGGTGAAGTTGATGCAAAGTTGTTCTAAGCTGTTGTACTGTAGATATATATGGTAAGTAATTAAGAATAAATGGTCAAGCACAGCCAAGATACATTCACACCATGTGATTTCATGCAAGCATTGACAGATGTTTGTTTTCCCTATATTGTGTTCAGTGACTGGTTAGTTCAAGTACTGTTCTTACATCAAAGATTTCAAATCCAGCAATATCCAGGACACCAATGAAGAACTGTCTTGGCTGTTTTGTGTCCAGCTGTTCATTGATACGTGTAACCATCCATAAGAACATCTTCTCATAGACCGCTTTGCCCAAAGCACCAACTGAGTTGTAGACCTGGGTAATTAGGAGAAAACCAAAATTCACTTCATCAAGTCAACATCTTTTCTTTAGTATGTGACATATCATACATACAATGACCTTTAAAGAATTTTTGCACTGGGGCAATTAAAAGTATTAAAGTGGCTCAGTATGAAGGGCAGCTGTCCAATATCCACTTTAGGCTAACTTCTTACAGTTGAGTGCCATATCGGGCTTGCCAACTTGTGATTTTCCCGTGGATGCGAGGCGTTTTTATCTCAAAACCGCCTTGCATCACTTCAGGGAAACCTTGCATCACGTCACACATAGCACGTGGTGCGATGCTGCCGCAAGCCCCATTGAAAACAATAGAAGATGCAATGAGAGGTCACGCCCAAAGATAGGCATGCCGTGATTTGTTTCCTGCATCGCTCATGTGTATGACCCTATTCAAAAGAATCTCGTGCACAAATCTTGTGTGATTTTCTCACCCATGTAAAGCTGGCTTGAGGCAGATTTTCTTGAACCTAACCAAAGCTTGTCCAATAATTTACCCAATTGTGTATCAAAAAGGTCATGAACAGCGTTAGATTCTAAGGATCCTTCTATACAGAGTATGTCCACTGCTTGCATCTTAAATGCTGTAATTGTATGCACAAGCAAAATCTGCAGTAAGAGCAGAGGGGTTATTTGTGGATTAACCCATAGGAAATACTGTAGACCTTAGTGATTGACTAGTCAGTTCGAAATGGGATCATCTGCTGCTGGACCTATTGGGCATGTAGCTATGCCAGAGCCTGGGCCATTCTCTAGTGCTCTGTTGGACTAGTCTAACCCTGGTCATAGACATCTGGATAATGAAGACATTAGTCAATTGTCACAGTGTATTTGTATAACTAGAGATTTATTCTGATTTCTAGATTGGAGTTGGGAGGGGATTTTTTTTCCTTAATTGAAGAAAATTGGCTTCTACCTCATTTTGTTTTTGCCTTCCTCTGGATCAACATTGGGAGTGATAGGCCGAACTAGAGGGTTATATGTCCTAACAAACTATGTTATTATGTTAACTATGATTAGTTATCAAATAAGCTTCTTGTCCTGAAGAGCACTTACCTGCTGCACAGTCTGGCCTTTGGTGACATATTCATTTCCGACTTTGACTCTAGGATAACAAAGGGCTTTCAGAAGATCTGCAGAGTTCAGGTTCATCAAGTAGGCAGCCTTGTCAGCAACTGGAAGAAAAACGTAAGAATATCATAATTTTTGGGGGTTACCCAAAAAAGGTCTCATTACTATAATATTTTTGTTTCTTTTTGATACAAAGTATTCACATAGATTTCTCTGGCTAACATTATTGTGGTATTTTGCAGTGCTGTACATGACTGAAATAACTGATTTAATACCACTTATGACCAGGAACTGGCAATAGCAATTTATGAACTATGATTTTTACACTATTTTAAATTCTGATGAGGGTGGGAAAATATTTTTGAATACATCAGTCTCTACATGTTTAGTTTAGCAAATAAACTACAATTTACCTTATTTACCTAAAATTATGTGGGCTTTTTTTTGCCGAAAATTCACTCTAAAGTGCTAGCCATTAGGGGTCTCCCTTCCTTCAAGCTGGCTCTCCACTGTCTGCAGTCAAATGAGTGACAGGAGACTAAGCAATGGCAGAAAAAGAGGTGGAGGAAGAGGATGAGTCATGGTGCTCACTGAGATGTACAGAGAACAGAGCAGATGCCAGGAGGACAATGGAAGGAGAGACTCTCACATACATGGCTGCAGGAAATAGTAACTCACTACTGTGTTTTAGCAATGGAAATCACATCTCCACTGCTCAGTCTTGCTGTACACTATACTACATAATGATAATATATCTGTGTATGTGTTAGGGCTAGTTAACACTAGTGCTATGGGTGCCGGTTTCCTGTTATAGGAGCAGGAAAGCGGAACCCACTGGTCGAATGGAATCAGCGTATGATGAAACCAAATGGCACCAAACGGATTCCATTGACTATAATGCGTATAATGGTCTGTTCAGTTTATGGCCAGCCATCTGGCATTTTACAGCAAAAGATGGTGCTGCATGCAGCGCTGTTTGATCCTATGATTTATTGGAGTTTACCAACAGGTTCTGAATGGAACCTCAAACAGTGATGTGAACAGGCCCTTACAGACATTTAGAGAGCAGGATCTACAGTTTTTTCTGTACAGTCTATAGAACACAGCACATGCTACATAACAGCAGCCAGACGTCTCCTACCATTCCTGATAGGATTAAGAATCAGATATGCAGCCTGCAAAGAGGTTAAATGGGGAAAAATGCAGGATAGAGGTCATATAATGGCCAGAAATAATGTTAATCCTCATGTCCACACAAGGTAGCTTATTCTGATAAATCATCTGAATAGTTACAGTAGGTACATTTCAGTCCTCACCTTCTGTACCATCAGGCTCGGCCTGCTCCTCTCTTTGCTTCTGCTTGAACTTCATGTTACCGTAGTGTATTACAGCACCTGTCAGCTTGTAAATGGAGACCTTTTCATCAGCGGAGAATCCCAGAATATCAATAGCACTCTGTGGATTTAGAAATCATAGTCAGCATGAATATGTCTGTCTGACCAGAATTAGAGTGTTTTTTATTCTTGTTGCTATCGTACATCTTTTTTTGTTGCAACAAACGTTTTCAAAAAGTTACACATTCTGGAATTTAAAGCAATTATTTTATGAAGACGACCCCTGTCTATGTGCCCTATTAGGTCATATAGACATCAAAGACGATGGTCTACTGCTCAAGACCCCCTCTATTAGCCAAAATAGAGAACTTCATTAGGACTAGAGATGAGCGAGCATACTCATCCGAGCTTGATGCTCGTTCGAGTATTAGGGTGCTCGAGATGCTCGTTACTCGAGATGAGCACCACACGGTACTCGTCTCGATTAAACGAGCACTGACCATTGAATTCAATGGAGCCGGCAATACAGCCGGCTCCATTGAAAGCAATGGGCTGCCGGTGATCTCAGGATGAATTTTCGGGAAGGGCTTAAAATATAAGCCCTTCCCTGAAAATTACCCAAAACTGTGTAAAAATTAAAAAAATATATATACTCACTTTGTCCCGGCAGACAGAGTTCAGCCGCGGCCGGCTGGCAGTTCTCCTGAACTGCTCTGTGTAGTATTCAGCAGCCGGGGATTTAAAATCCCCGCCTGCTGAATGAGCTGCCTCTGATTGGTCACAGCCTCACCAATCAGGACAAGGTGAGTATATATAGTTTTTAAATTTTTACACAGTTTTGGATGATTTTCAGGGAAGGGCTGTATTGCCGGCTCCATTGAATTCAATGGGCTAACATCGTTCTTCTCTGCCACAGCTGTTACAGCTGTGGCAGAGGAGAACGATCTTTATGCTGACAGTGTGGGGGGTGGGGGGGGTCTCACTCTTGCCACTATTGTGGCTTAATAGTGAGACCTCGGAGCCCGAAATGCAGCCCTGCATGTTGCTCCTTGCCTGCCCTATCCATTTCTGTGTTTTTTACATGACTTTGGTGATTTGCTAAGATTTTCACAAATAAAAACCTTAGCGGAGCACCAGTCATATACAAAAATGCTCGAGTCGCCCATTGACTTGAATGGGGTTCGTTACTCGAAACGAACTCTAGAGCATCACTGAAAGTTCGACTCGAGTAACGAGCACTCGAGCATTTTGGTGCTCGCTCATCTCTAATTATGACATAAGTTAAAACCAGCAAGAGTGCGTACCCATGAAAGCCAGTCTATATGTTTGGATCAAACTGGATCCTTATGCATAGCTACAGCCTGTAAGAAAGACCATGGGCGCTGACTCCCTCCCCTTGCTACACTACATCCTGTGTGATGAGATGACTCATCCTCCTCCTGGCTCAGAACATCAAAAGACAGAGACAGAGCCCAGAAAAGAATAAATCTAGTTACACAGGAAGCTGTTGGACACAGAGCAGGGTTGAAGGGAGGAGTATATTTAACAAGTAAAACTACTTGAACACCGAACTAGTATGGTGAGGGGAGGAGAGGGCACTATTACCTTATGGGGCATAAAGGGGCACTATTACATTATGCAGGCACTATTACCTTATGGGGGTGCTAAGGGGGTTAACTTTTTCACATCTGCATTGGGAAAATTCTTATTTCCTGTTCTTTTGTAGAACAGATGGATAAATAGAATGCCAGCCAGGGACAAATCTTTTACATGACAGATAAGAACGGCACCTGACAAGACTCCACTAAAATGGGGTCTATCTGTTTTCTGTCTTACCTCCCAGTATTTTGGCAGAGATTTTGTGCCAAATCTGCATCAGACACTTTCAAAGGGCATATTCAGATAGCCAAGTGCAAGTTGCGCCTGACATGCATTGGACAGCACATGGCGGAGGTCAGTGGATATTGCATCTCCCACTGTAGTCTGTGAATCAGACCAGAATAGGACATGCTGCGATTTTTTTCTACATGAGCCATCAGTCCATGTGAAAAGCTCTTCTGTGAATAGCCTAATTGGCTTTAATAGGTCTGAGTGCAACACAGGGACAACACAGGGACAGCACTTAGACAGGAAAATTGGCCATCTGAATTGGCCCTTACCCTCTGACACAGATGTGATTAGAGCCTTACGTCAAAGGATCTACGTGGGCCGAATAAATCAGCTGCCTCTAACCCAACTTTCCCATATATTCTCCCGGTCAATAGTAACAGTTGCCATAATGAACCCTACAAATCCCTGCCTTGAAAACCCTTGAACTTTTCTTTACATCTAACATACAGGAGGGATGGGGTCCTGAGACTGACATTCCCCAGTAGACATGGCTATAGCTAAAGTTTTTTGTCGCCGCCCCTAATGAAAAAGGACCCTGGATCCGCCCCTGAGCAGTAAGAATACTCCCCTTTTACTGTGATTACTAATATTAAACAATCTATACATGCGGAGTTATAATAGTACAAATGAGCTTCACGCTTACATCAGTGGCCATCAGCTCTTCAGTATCATCAATGCTCGCCACAGTAATTTCACCTTGGCTGACAAATGGGTAGTCATAGGGGTTTGTTGTAATCAAAAGCATTTCTGGAGAGAAATTTAAAAATATGGTGAGAAACATAATTGTGCGTTTATAAATGAGATAACGTTTTTTCTAAACGGTATATTAACTATTTGGTGACATTCAAGGCATATGCATACCAGATGTGTACAGGATTTTTATGCCACAGGCTAGGGAGCTGAACCTGCTCCCTGGTGGTAGGTTTCAGCTGTCTTTGACAGCAGTGCCCAGGATCGGAGATCATTCTAATCCTGGCTGTTAACAATTTAGATTCCGCTTTCAGTATTGACAGAGACATTTAAATGGCCTGTCAGGGAGGAGAGACGACATTTGTCTCCTCAAGGGCCCCCCAACCCGACGGAAGATTAGTTTGCAAGGTGCGGTTCATTTTCCAAGGCAGCCTGGGAGGTTTGTGAAAAGTCCCCAGGAATTCTTTATAGTGAACATCTTAAAAACATACAGAAAGAATTGCGCTTTTTCTAGTCTCCCCACCTCCAAGAATTTTTTTTTTTAATTTATCAAAAAGTCATGTGTACCTGAGAATGGTACCAATAGAAACTACAGATTGTTCCGCCAAAAACAAACCCTCACACTGACCCATCAAAGGAAAAATAAAAGATATTGGGGTCAGAAGAAGGTGACAAAATGTAATTTTTTTTCTTTAAAAAAGATATTTTATTTTTTTTGTAAGTAGTACAATTTAAAAATAACTATATAAATTTGGTGTTGCCATAATCATATTGACCCACAGAATAAAGTGAATATGTCATTTTTGATGCACCTTTTACGTCATAAAAACAAAACCCCCAAATTGGTACAAATGTGTTTATTTCAATTTCACTCCTCTTAGAAATTTGTAAAAGTTTACATTATAGGGTACGTTAAATTGTATCATTAAAAAATACAGCTTGCTCCACAAAAATAAAAAGTTATTATTTTTGAAAGAGGGGAGAAAAAAACAACAATGTGAAAAATTCAAAATGGCCGTGTTCCCGAGGAATTAAAAAAGTAGTGCTTTAATATATATTATGAAAAATATTAAAAATGCTCTCTCTCCCCCCCCCCCCCCCCCCCCCCGGCTCCTCCCTGCTCACTCTGGCAACTCACCGCTCCCCCCCGCCGGCACCCAAATCTTTTGAGACGAGCGGGCAGGTACTCGCATAAGGCACTACTCACTCAAGTATTTGCCCTTAGCGAGTACGCTCGCTCATCTCTACTCACCATCATTCTATATTGTTGTATAGCTAGGCAAATTTGAAGTTCAGGTCTCTAAAAAATCTGGGTGACAATCTCTGCACGAGCCGCATATCAAGCTTTTCCAGACACACAATAGGCTCAAAAATGTTATTCTTAACCCTATGTATTACTTCTCACCGATCAGCTCAGGCTTTTTGTTGGACATGATCTGGTAGAAGATGTGGTAGCTTCTCTCAGCTTTCAGTTGGAAAGTCACTCTAGATTTCTCCAGCAGATCTATCAACATCAAAATGGTACAATGAAAAAAAACCATAAGAAAGACAATTTAAAAGAGTTCAAAATGAAAAGGTAATTCTTACACAAGAGAAAATAAAACAATTGTGCAATTCTGCCTTTTTCACTAGATTCATGAGCACACAACATTTTTTATTCAAATTTCCTGTATTTCCATATTACCAATTTATTGTTTATATCACCAATATACACTAAATGGGGTACTGCTAGGGAAAAGTGATATGGAATAAGACCTGGGGGTACTAGTGGACTGTAGATTTAACTGGAGTAACCAATGCCAGTCAGCTGCTGCAAAAGCAAATAAAGTCTTGGGGTGCATTAAAAGAGGTATAGGGACGAAGGATGAGAACATTATCCTCCCACTATATAAGGCACTCGTCAGGCCCCATATGGAATACTGTGTATAGTTCTGGACACCGGTGCTCAGGAAAGATGTTACAGTACTGGAGGGGGTTCAAAGGGCAACCAAATTAAAAAACGAAATGAGAGGACTGGAATACCCAGAGAGGCTATCAAAATTGGGATTATTCACCCTGGAAAAAAAAACAGTTAAGGGGCAACCAAATAACTATGTATAAAAACATTAGGGGACAATACAAGGATCTCTCCCATGATCTGTTTATACCCAGGACCGCGAAGGTAACAAGAGGACATCCTCTATGTCTAGAAGAAAGCAGGTTTCATCACCAAAACAGAAGGGGGTTCTTTACTGTAAGAGCAGTGAGACTGTGGAACTCTCTGCCTGAGGACATGGTGATGGCAAAATCAATGGAGGAGTTTAAGAGAGCAGTAGACGTCTTTCAAGAGCCCTATGATATTACAGGATATAGACATTAGGTGACCAGTGGGTTGTTGCTCCGGGTCTTGGAGTCAGGTAGGAACTTTCAAAACATTGATCCACGGATAATTTTGACTGCCATTATGGAGTTGGGAAGGAATCCCCCCCCCCCCCCCTCCCCTCCCTTCCACAATGGACTAAATTGGCTACTGCCTCAATGGATTTTTTTTTCTGTCTTCCTCTGGATCAACAAAGGGGGAGGTAAATGGGCTGAACTGGATGGACATTGTCTCCCTCCAGCCTAACATACTATTTTACTATGAATGCATGAAAAAAAACAATTCCCATTTTCCACTTACATGTTTCAATATCTGCTGAAGCCAGTTTTCCAGTGGTACCAAAATGGATTCTGATGAATTTACCCTAAAATGGAGTGAGGGAAGTAATCAATCATCACAGTAGTGAGTAGGTTGGGAAAAAATAAAGATGTGGAATGATAATTGTTTTTTATTATTAGCAGTCAACATTACATTCTGGGTGATTATCTAGTTACTTTCTCAAGATCCTAAAAATTATATTTTTGGGTTATGTTCACTGCTGATTTCTGGTGACTTTATATATGAAGTATCATATGATATTAAATATCAGTATCTCATTTTTATCAAATCACTATCAATATCTGTAATATAATTGGAGAGATCCTAACTTACAAAACGGGAGGAGTTGTCATTCCTGACGGTTTTGGCATTACCAAAGGCTTCTAGCAATGGATTGGCCTGGATAATCTGATCCTCCAGAGTCCCCTGTGATAAGGAAAGCACAGAAGTGACATATTAGCGGTCATGTGAGGATTGATACTATAGGCGATTCCGATGAAGGTGCTTAGAAGAGATGACAGACAGACAGATCGAGAGATAGGCAGACCTTATTCTTGCTAGCCTCATCTTTTTTCTTGTCAGCAACTGTTGCAATTGTTGCAAAGTACTGGATGACACGTTTCGTGTTCACAGTCTTCCCGGCACCGGATTCTCCACTGGGGGTAAAAAATGAAATAAACTGGTTATTTAATATCACAGACTTGAGAATTTGGTATACAGCTATGTCCGCCTTAACTTTTCTTGAACTGCTTCTAACTTATACAGTTTGTCATTATATTAATCCAATATGATTTCGCACATTGCAGTAAAAACATATAATTTAAACATTTACAGTTTTTAAAAAGCTGCAGATGAAGAGGAATTTCACCTTTCAGCTGACAACGACCAAAGCAGACCGCCAAATCACCAAGAGAATGGCTTCACCAAAAGATCAGTTTTGGAATGGGCCAGCCAGAGCTTACCCCAACACAGCTGCTGGGATGCAGCGCTGCAGTCCACTGCGGTCCTGCAGCTTGTTGTGACAGATGATGTCACAGGAAATCCCGCAACGCTCCAGCCAATGAGAGGCTGTGGCATCACGTTCTTGATCTCCTGGCATCATGGCTCAGAATGTGAGCTCCAATGCCAGGAGAATGGACAGTGGTGATGCTGCCTCTCATTGGCTGCAGCAGTCACCTGATTTCCTGTGACATAATCTGTCACAAGAATCACTAGTACTGCAGTGGACTATGGCACTGGAACCTAGCGGCCATGGAGGAGGTTTATTATTTTTACACAGAGGGTCTATTGAAAAGGGGTTTCTACTTAATGGAGAAGCCCTTTAAGGAAGGACACATCTGTATATAGTATATGAGTCGGGTAATTTCAGACATTTAAGGATCTATAGTAAAGATCTATTAATGAGTTTTATGATTTAAAAAAAAAACTAATTAAAATATGCCCTATGCTGTAGTATTTCAGTATTATCATAGGGACACAAAGTTTTCCAACAATCAGAATCCAGTTTTACTTTTTCTAGTCCAGAAAATGTTTGTATAAAATCCGGCACTGAACATTTAAAGCTTCAGTCCTCCTCCTCTCTAGTCTCTGTTGGACATAGTTTCTTTCCGTCAGTCTATTACACTGGAGACTAAAGAGGTCTCCGTCTCATATATTGGTGCTATGGTGTTCCTGTGATGCTGACCAAGCTCTGTCCTGCTTTCTGTCCCCAAGCAGTTTTCTGTATGGAAAAAGCAACCAACTCTGGTTTCACAAAAATAACATGAAACCCGCCTCATTGTGACGTAAGTGAAAGACTGATGTTCAGAAGACAGCTTACACGTTTCAAACAGTATTGCTCGTACTCACACCTAAACATGTCTGAACACTGACATACTTTAACAATCTGACCAATCATGATCTATTAAACACAACATCATTATAACCAGATGCATCTACATTCTGTGAGTGCGCCACAAATGAGACTGTTTTTTATGAATGAACTAAAGTTACATTTAAAGGAGATGTCCCGAGGCAGCAAGTGGGGTTATACACTTCTGTATGGCCATAATAATGCACTTTGTAATATACATTGTGCATTAATTATGAGCCATACAGAAGTTATAAAAAGTTTTTTACTTACCTGCTCCGTTGCTAGCGTCCTCGTCTCCATGGTGCCGACTAATTTTTGGCCTCCGATGGCCAAATTAGCCGCGCTTGCGCAGTCCGGGTCTTCTGCTGTTCTCTATGGGGCTCCGTGTAGCTCCGTGTAGCTCCGCCCCGTCACGTGCCGATTCCAGCCAATCAGGAGGCTGGAATCGGCAGTGGACCGCACAGAAGAGCTGCGGTCCACGAAGATAGAGGATCCCGGCGGCCATCTTCAGCGGTAAGTATTGAAGTCACCGGACCGCCGGGATTCAGGTAAGCGCTGTGCGGGTGGTTTTTTTAACCCCTGCATCGGGGTTGTCTCGCGCCGAACGGGGGGGGGGTTTAAAAAAAAAAAAACCCGTTTCGGCGCGGGACATCTCCTTTAATCAATCAATCAAAGGTCGAAAAACATGTGACCTGAAGGAACCAATTGTATGCACTGCAGATTGGACTAACTCTACAAAATTTTGTAGCTCGGGTAAGAAAATTAGATCGAACTGCTGACAATTAAACTTAGTGTCTCTATGATAACACTTTCTGTTCCCGAACTCTGCTATGTGTTATCATGGGGACACAGCAGAAGATGAAGAAATGGGATTTTTAAAAAGTTCAAGTAATCAATACAATGTAGAAATAATACTTACGTGATCAGGATAGACTGATTTTCACGATCTGTGGAGAAAGAAGAGGCAACTTTTTAATCATTGATGAAAATATAAACTCCTAGGATTGGTCACATGGCATGCGACCTAAGGGTCTTGTTACTGTATTTGGTCTAAAACATAAGTTGTTTGAGTCATAATGGGGTCTAACCTTTTGGTTTGAGAATAAACGTCTAACTGGGTTATCGACCTCTGAAAAATGGAAGGATCCTCTCATCCAGCAGAATGATTGGATCATCTGTTGTAATCCAAATATTCTGATGCTTGATTTCCAGCCCTACCCAACCCTTTCTACATCTGCCCCATTGATTCTTCACTTATTATTGAGTAGCTGGTCCATAATATTGACACTTCACTTATTATTGAGTAGCTGGTCCATAACATTGATTCGGGGGGGCGGGAGAGAGATCTCTCTCACTCTCCCCCCCCCCCTGCTAATGCCCGCTCCTTCCAGCCGCCATCCCCCCTAAAACTGCTCGGACCAGTATGCAGTTACTCGAGAAGAGCGATGCTCACTCGAGTAACTGCCTTAACGGAGCGTGCTCGCTCATTTCTAATTTTAAGCAATCTGATTGACTCACCAGTCAACATGAACTGATAGGCGTTATCAGAGATGGAGAAGATGTGTGGTGGAGCCTCCTGACGCTTCTTGCCTCTGTATCCGGCTACGACCTCTGGGTTGTACACAGGCAGCCACTTGTAGGGGTTCACGGTGACACAGAATAGACCTGAATATGTCTTTGGGCAAACAGAAATAATAATGTTTGTTGGAAGGTAAAATAAAGGGAAAAAGTATTAAGAGGCAATGCCAATCACATAATGGGCTACCCAACATGGACCCTGCCATGAAATTATTTGGGAGTTCGAAAGTGATCACTAAGGAACACACTGTTTCAGTCAATAGACCGAGATCTTGTAGAAACCAAGTGTTTTTCTTAGTCACATGTGTGGCCATAACAAAAGGAATAGTGGACTGTTGGGGTTACACTTGTTGATAAAATAGTTAAGCTCAACAAATGTAGGTTTCTGGGAGGAAAGAATCTAATCCCATTCTACTCAATGTTCTTCTAGTTCTCAAGGAGTAGCACACTTACGTAAATCATCCAGGCTGCATAACGCTCTTTGAGGTTATACAGGACGGCTGGCTCATTCAAGTGGGTCATCATTGCCATGTCTTCAATCTTATCGTACTTTGGAGGGTTCATGGGGAAGATTTGGTCATCTTTTACGGTTACACTCTGAGGACAACATTTAAAGTAGTTATATATTGGCAGTGTGTCATTACCCCATGCCTCAAGTGTTGATGTGTCATTACCCTTTTACCCAAGTGTCAGTGTATCATTATCCCATCCCAAGTGTCAGTATGCAATCACCAAGTATCCCAAGTGTCAGTATGCAATCACCAAGTACCCCAAGTGTCAGTGTATCATTATCCCATCCCAAGTGTCAGTATGCAATCACCAAGTACCCCAAGTGTCAGTATGCAATTATCAAGTACCCCAAGTGTCAGTATGCAATCACCAAGTACCCCAAGTGTCAGTATGCAATCACCAAGTATCCCAAGTGTCAGTGTATCATTATCCTAACCCAAGTAAAGAAGTGACTGGCAGTATAGGCGGATGTAAATGACAAGAAGACTTTTTTATTGCCCCATCACAATAACAGCAACGTTTTGGCCATGATGGCCTTCCTCAAGCTTGAGGAAGGCCATCACAGCCGAAATGTCGCTGTTATTGTGATGGGGCAATAAAAAAGTCTTCTTGTCATTTACATCCGCCTATGCTGCCAGTCACTTCTTTTGTTGGATATATCGTTTGGAACCCGTCTGGTTTGGGCTCCTGTCTGGCGTTTGCATTTAACAGCCTGACCCTGAAGTGGGATTACCTCTGTGCTGCTGGTGGGACTTTGCATATCCTAACCCAAGTGTCACTATGGGATTACCGTGTATCACAAGTGTTAGTGTATCTTCGTCCTGCTCTCGCAGGTGTCAGTGTGTTACTACCCTGTATCCCAGGTGTCAGCGTGTTATTACCCTGTGCCCCAGGTGTCAGTGTGTTATTACCCTGTATTCCAGGTGTCAGCATGTTATTACCCTGTGCCCCAGGTGTCAGTGTGTTATTACCCTGTGCCCCAGGTGTCAGTGTGTTATTACCCTGTACCTCAGGTGTCAGTGTGTTATTACCCTGTACCCCAGGTGTCAGTGTGTTATTACCCTGTGCCCCAGGTGTCAGTGTGTTATTACCCTGTACCCCAGGTGTCAGCGTGTTATTACCTTCTACCCCAGGTGTCAGTGTGTTATTACCCTGTACCCCAGGCGTCAATGTGTTATTACCCTGTACCCAAGGTGTCAATGTGTTATTACCCTGTACCCCAGGTGTCAGTGTGTTATTACCCTGTACCCCAGGTGTCAGTGTGTTATTACCCTGTGCCCCAGGTGTCGGTGTGTTATTACCCTGTACCCCAGGTGTCAGTGTATTATTACCCTGTACCCCAGGTGTCAGTGTGTTATTACCCTCTACCCCGGGTGTCAGTGTGTTATTACCCTCTACCCCAGGTGTCAGTGTGTTATTACCCTGTACCCCAGGTGTCAGTGTGTTATTACCCTGTACTCCAGGGGTCAGTGTGTTATTACCCTCTACCCCGGGTGTCAGTGTGTTATTACCCTCTACCCCAGGTGTCAGTGTGTTATTACCCTGTACCCCAGGTGTCAGTGTGTTATTACCCTGTACCTCAGGTGTCAGTGTGTTATTACCCTGTACCCCAGGTGTCAGTGTGTTATTACCCTGTGCCCCAGGTGTCGGTGTGTTATTACCCTGTACCCCAGGTGTCAGTGTATTATTACCCTGTACCCCAGGTGTCAGTGTGTTATTATCCTGTACCCCAGGTTTCAGTCTGTACCCCAGGTGTCAGTGTGTTCTTAACCTGTACCCCAGGTGTCAGTGTGTTATTACCCTGCCCCCCAGGTGTCAGTGTGTTATTACCCTGGACCCCAGGTGTCAGTGTGTTATTACCCTGTACCTCAGGTGTCAGTGTGTTATTAGCCTGAACCCCAGGTGACAGTGTGCTATTACCCTGCCCCCCAGGTGTCAGTGTGTTATTACCCTGCCCCCCAGGTGTCAGTGTGTTATTACCCTGCCCCCCAGGTGTCAGTGTGTTATTACCCTGGACCCCAGGTGTCAGTGTGTTATTACCCTGTACCTCAGGTGTCAGTGTGTTATTAGCCTGAACCCCAGGTGACAGTGTGCTATTACCCTGCCCCCCAGGTGTCAGTGTGTTATTACCCTGGACCCCAGGTGTCAGTGTGTTATTACCCTGGACCCCAGGTTTCAGTCTTTACCCCAGGTGTCAGTGTGTTCTTAACCTGTACCCCAGGTGTCAGTGTGTTATTACCCTGTACCTCAGGTGTCAGTGTGTTATTACCCTGTCCCCCAGGTGTCAGTGTGTTATTACCCTGCCCCCCAGGTGTCAGTGTGTTATTACCCTGTACCCCAGGTGTCAGTGTATTATTACCCTGTACCCCAGGTGTCAGTGTGTTATTATCCTGTACCCCAGGTTTCAGTCTGTACCCCAGGTGTCAGTGTGTTCTTAACCTGTACCCCAGGTGTCAGTGTGTTATTACCCTGTACCTCAGGTGTCAGTGTGTTATTACCCTGCCCCCCAGGTGTCAGTGTGTTATTACCCTGCCCCCCAGGTGTCAGTGTGTTATTACCCTGGACCCCAGGTGTCAGTGTGTTATTACCCTGGACCCCAGGTTTCAGTCTTTACCC
The DNA here is from genome assembly GCF_035609145.1 of Eleutherodactylus coqui. NCBI lineage: Eukaryota > Metazoa > Chordata > Amphibia > Anura > Eleutherodactylidae > Eleutherodactylus > Eleutherodactylus coqui. The sequence goes on from NC_089849.1 coordinate 100,204,340, forward strand.
CAGGTGTCAGTGTGTTCTTAACCTGTACCCCAGGTGTCAGTGTGTTATTACCCTGTACCTCAGGTGTCAGTGTGTTATTACCCTGTCCCCCAGGTGTCAGTGTGTTATTACCCTGTCCCCCAGGTGTCAGTGTGTTATTACCCTGCCCCCCAGGTGTCAGTGTGTTATTACCCTGCCCCCCAGGTGTCAGTGTGTTATTACCCTGTACCTCAGGTGTCAGTGTGTTATTACCCTGAACCCCAGGTGACAGTGTGCTATTACCCTGTACCCCAGGTGTCAGTGTGTTATTATCCTGTACCCCAGGTTTCAGTCTGTACCCCAGGTGTCAGTGTGTTATTACCCTGCCCCCCAGGTGTCAGTGTGTTATTACCCTGTACCTCGGGTGTCAGTGTGTTATTACCCTGAACCCCAGGTGACAGTGTGCTATTACCCTGTACCCCAGGTGTCAGTGTGTTATTATCCTGTACCCCAGGTTTCAGTCTGTACCCCAGGTGTCAGTGTGTTATTACTCTCTACCCCAGGTGTCAGTGTGGGATACTTTGCTATGATTTCCCATCCATCTGATTTTCCCATGCTTACCTGTCCAGCCTCTGTTTTTACATTAGCCTTCCCCCCTTCCTTGCTGACTAATGTTCCTTTCACATAGGATTCCTTGGCATCCACCACAAACATAGATGTCTTTGCATCGAACGGTTTGTTCTGAGCCTCAATCCGCTCCTTCTCAGATTTCCTGAGAAAGTGAGCAGCGACCCCAAAAACCGCCATCTCCGCATCCGAACTCATGGTTGCGGTTCACGGGAGACCGTTTAATGGTAACGGAGGTATCTCAATGCCTGAATAAAGAATTAAAATAAGAGGAGATTGTGTGAGCACATCATTTCCTGCTCTACAAATTGGTGTGGATTAACATTTAGCTTATTAGTTAATGACCACAGCAACACAATTTATTAGACGTTAAAGAGGTTTCCAAGATTAGAAAATCGGGCCTGCTTATTCCCAGAAACAGCATTTCTCCTGTCCACAACCTGACTCTGATATTACAAATTGACTTAAATGGGGCTGATCTCCAAACGAGACCCAGCCAAATGACCACAGTGGTGCCGTTTCTGAAAAACGAAAAAGTAGACTCTGTTTCCTAGTTCTGGACAATCCCTGTATTGTATCGAGTCTACTATAAAACTTTTTCCTTTTTGGTAGTGATTCAACTAATGGTTGGAAAGTTCTGTAAAGTCCATATTTCTGGCCTCCAGTTGTAGCAGACCCTAGCCCCTAGAGCAGTGATTCCCAACTATAGTGCTGCAGTACAGTGGTATCATGAGAACCCACCAAAGGTGCCACTCTGAGAGAGAGTTTTCTAGTGATTTTTGTGTTTTTAAAGATTTCTTATAGGGTGCCATGAGGTAAAAGTTTTTTTGCCAGCCTGAAAAAGTTGGAAAATACTGCCCTAAAGGTTTACTACTCCAATACCCGGTATCCAATGTTTTGGCGACTCAGTCTTGGTCTCCAGTATACTTTCGCATAGTCCCTTTCCATTAATACCTCAGTGGCCCAGTCCAGTAGACTGCACTTCTTTGGCAAAGAATAAAATCTTGCATTAACCTATAAAGATGTTGCCATGCATTGTGAATAAACAATACGGAGCAGATTTGTATACAAGACATTGTCTAGAACATCTATGGATGGTTTATCCATTATCTTCAGACTATCTTCACATCGTCAGACAGAGCTGTTCTATGTTGTTGCCCCTGGTCAACATAAAATTGACTACAACTGTAACCAAACCAGAAAGAAAAGAGGATGAATCTTGTAGTCCAGAGCAAGAGGAACATATGGCTGAAAAAATCAGATGCAAGTTCCATCCAGAAGATCCCTTTATTCCTTCCCTTTGTCTGCGAGTCCCGGATTAGTTAGACCACTGGCGTTTTCGAGTGTAGAATGTGTCAGCTGTTAGTATTCTTTCATCCCTGCTATCCATTTGTACGTGTTTAAGAATAATTTCCAAGCCCATACCCAACACACATACACATCTACATTACACAGACAAAGAGTCATGTATATTTACGCACACCTCTAACCTGTACAACCATCAACAGTTTGTCCTGAAGAAACCCCAAATCATCCTACATCTTACCTGTATTTGCTTCAGATGGGCAGATGGCTGGACAGTCCTGAAAAATATCATGTATCTGAGTATGCAATAGAATTAAAGGCGATACAATGTAACCACAGTATATACAAGAGATATAATGTGTCCCAGGGTATATAATGGCTTCCTAGAGAGATACAATGGGGCAGGATTACTATGCAAAATATGACAGTTTTAGGTTGCAAATTGCACCAAAAGGCCGTCTTACATGCTTTGCACCACATTTACTATGTGTTTTTAGGCACTTTCGGCCACCTTTTCCAAATCACCTGAAAAAGGGGCATGGCCTAAACTGTGGCAAGAAATTGTGCCAAAATTTTGGTGCAATTTTTAGTGTAAACTAAGCCAATTAATAGGTGGTATACACTTAGACCAGACAGTGTTAAAATGCAACAGATTTACCCTCCAGCTGTGATGAATCTGGTGCATATTAAGACTGTCTGTCTTAGTATGCATCCAACTTTTAGACAGTATTAGTAAATTTGCCCCAATGTATCTCTGAGTATGTTCTAGAACAGTGGAAAGCTACAATGTATTCTAGAGTATATCAAGGAATAGTAGAGAGATGCCATGTATCCCAGAGTATGTTATGGAACAATGGATAGCTACATTGTATTGTAGAGTATATTAGGGAATAGTAGATACAAGGTATCCAAGTGTGTCATGGGTATATCATGGAATTGTAGAGGGATACAGTGTATCCGAGAGCATGTCATGGGTTAGTAGTGAGATGCAATGTATCCCAGGGTAAATTGCGCAATCCAAGAGATGTACAATGTATCCCAGAGGATATCCTAGAATAGTGGAAAGATACAATGTTTCCCAGCATCTGTCCTGCTCATTACATACCTGGATACCAGAACAAGAAGAAGACAGAGGACTAACATGAACCTCTGATACTTTTATAAGTGAAGGGCTTTGTGATATCATAGAGAACATGCCCCCCATTCTTAAAAAGGATAAAACAATTTAGTCCATGTTACCCATCACCATCCCCTTGGGAATGACATGCAGCTCCGGTTATATTTAGAAATTATTTTTTTCATGGCCCTATCTGAAGTTATCCCCTAAAAATAATTCCACAAGGTGAACCTCAAGGGAGAACAGCAATTGTGCCCTTTACAAGACCATCGTGAAGAATCCTTATGTCGCTGCGAGGCCCATAGTCCACATAGCTGTGAAATCAGATACATTACAATTATGTGAAGCACAAGGCTCTGTCTGTACCCTCAGACACTGCAGCGGACTCTCCACAAGAGAAGTCCCATAAAAACTCTCATGTCTGGATCCAAGGGCTTTTTTCTGTGGAGAACCCTTATTTCACACATCCCACCAAATGACAGGTCATCGGCTGCTGTGTTGGGGTAGGAAGCTTATCAGCCACTTAACTCTCAGCCACTAACTAAGTATCCTACTAATTATTAGAGAGTTAACTAATTTCATGGCTTCATTCTCACATCATCCACAGTACCAGATGGGGAGGGTAGTGCTGTGTTCTGTTCTGAGATTGTACCACATACAATGGGCTTAGGTACAGAAGCTCAGCAGACTGTATCACACATGGCAGGATTAGATACAATAGTTCAGCAGCAGGTATCTCACAAGAATAGATTAGATACAGCAACATAGCAGATAGTATCACTTATGATAAGCTTAGGTACAGCAGGTCGGAAGACAGTATCACACAGGAGAGGATTAGATACATCAGCAGACAGTATCACACAGCAGAGGATTAGATACATCAGCAGAGAGTATCACAAGTGATAGGATTAGATAAAAGCAGGTTAGCAGACATGATCACACAATAGGATTTGATACTGCATAAGGGCTTAAATAGATGGGCGCTCGTGCTACGGAGCGTATTAGCGCATGAACCGGTTTTGGATTTTTTTGACTATTCAAACAATGCGCCATTGTTTGGGGAAAAAAAACGCCTGAGTATCCTATCAATGGTTTTGCTTCACCCCGTTTTGCGGCCGTGAAGATCGTGGTCATCCGAAGAAGCCCTAAGCGTGTATTCACAGGGGCGACATTCTGGAGAGACCGCACATCTGCATGTTCTATTCTTATACGAGATTTACACAAAACTAGAACATGCGGTGATTTTTTCCATCTCGCAGCATTGTGTCAGAGAAAAGTCCCCCGTTTAAATAGACGCATTGCAAACAATGGGTTGTATTTTCGTGCATCTCGCAACGCACAAAACTCGCACGATTTACTTGCTCGTGTGACTGGACCCAAAGGCTTATCAGATAGTATCACGCATTATAAAATGAGATATAGCAGGCAGTATCACACACAACATGCTTAGATGCAGTTACTTAGCTGAGATTAGATACAGGAGTTACAGTATCACAGATGATGGGTTTAGATACACAGGCTCAAGAAACACACACACATGATCTGATTAGATACAACAACTCAGCAAACAGTATCACACATGATATGATGAGATACAGGGGCTCCATAGACAGTATCACAATAGGATTAGATACAGGAGCTCTGCAGACTGTATCACACATGATAAGATTAGATACAGAGGCTCAAGAGACACTATCACACACGATGGGATTAGATACAACAACTCAGCAAACAGTATCACACATGATATGATGAGATACAGGGTCTCCATAGACAGTATCACAATAGGATTAGATACAGGAGCTCTGCAGACTGTATCTCACTTAATAAGGTTAGATACAAGGTATTGCAGACATTATCACACATAATGGGTTTAGCTATATCAGGTCAGCAGACAATATCACATGTGATAGGATTAGATGGACAATACAGTTTAGTCCCCCTAAACCTGAACTGCTGGATCAAGAGTTGAATGGCGCCAAAAAGACCCCATTGACTAAAATGGGGTCCATCCAGCCTCCATCATTCAGACCAGCATTGTGCGCAGGATTTTCTGTCGGATTTGCAGCAGGCGCTCCGAGCAGATTTTCTAATGCAGAAGTGTGCCCATATCAGACAGTATCACACATGATAGGAGCGGATATACAGCTTATCCAACAGTAAGATACAGGAGAGGTTCAGATACAAGTGATATACTTCCATGGCTTGCAGCCCAGGACTATGGAGCATGCATTAGGCACGGCAGGCGCTTGGTGCTGATTATTAGTCATTTCTGGCTGGTTTGAGGAGGTGGCAGAGTGTGAAGGAAGCGAGGTTAATTCCTGGTTATAGGGCTCAGGACCTCTAACATTGTATTGTTAGGTGTCTGTAAATAAATCGGTTGAGAAGCGCTCACATTACAGCAGGCGGCAGAGCGCAGCAAGCGGGTGGCGGGTGGTAAGTCCATTAGCACCCAATTAATATGTGCAGGTTCGGTAGGATTACTGCTCCGGGAGCAGGAGACATCTGTGTTATTAATTTGTTGTTCCTAGAGGTTGTGGATGGAGACCGGGAGAAGGGTGCCGACCTGCAGCGAGGGCTGCGTGCAAGACGCATTGAATTTCAGCTCCGCTGAGGGGGCTTTCACACGGGGCCGGATTAGTCAGCGCAGACATTTCTGCATCCTAATGTTATCTTTATGGGGCAGGAATTCCGCAGCTGTTTAAATCTGCGCCTCTTTACTGGAAAACCGCAAAATTAAATTCCGCAGCCGAAAAGCTTCCTGCTGAGGAATTAAGGACGTTTTACAGAATTGTTGTTGCGGACTTCTAACATATGGGGGGGGGAATTCTTCAATTAAAGTCTGCAGGAAAAAAAGGCAAAAAATTACGCAAGACGTTCAGCAGAATGTATTCCGCTGCTAAAAATGCAACTAAATCCGCATCCGCGCTGCGTCCTGCGTCCGATTCTGTCCAGTGTGAAAGCACCCTAAAGAAAGCTCTGAACTGGAAACCATCAGGCTCCAGCTAAAGGCACTCAGCCGAAAGTGGGACAAAGTCACATCGGACCCCCATGTAGACAGCAGACCGTGTGAAAAATCATGTATGTAAATAGCCTCATAGACTATAATGGGACTGTGTAATACAGGGGCAGCATACAGCCTGCAAATACAGCCTTGTACCCTTAGCACTACTGTACATACAGAGGCTCAGCAGACCGTATCACACATGATAGGATTAGATACACAGTTCAGCAGACCGTATCACACATGATAGGATTAGATACAGAGTTTAGCAGACCGTATCACGCATGATAGGATTAGATACACAGTTCAACAGACTGTATCACACATGATAGGATTAGATAAACAGTTTAGCAGACCGTATCACACATGATAGGATTAGATACATAGGCTCAGCAGACAATATCAGAAATGATAGGATTAGATACAGAGACTCCACAGACTGCATCACACATTATAGGATTAGATACAGAGGCTCAGCAGACTGCATCACACATGGCAGGATTAGATACAGAGGCTCAGCAGACAGTATCACACAGGATAGGATTAGATACAGAGGCTCAGCAGATAGTATCGCACATGATGAGCTTAGATACAGAGGCTCAGCAGATAGTATCACACATGATAGACTTAGATACAGAGGCTCAGAAGACCATATCACACATGATAGGATTAGATACACAGTTCAGCAGACCGTATCACACATGATAGGATTAGATACAGAGTTTAGCAGACCGTATCACGCATGATAGGATTAGATACACAGTTCAGCAGACCGTATCACACATAATAGGATTAGATACATAGTTCAAGAGACTGTATCACACATGATAGGATTAGATAAACAGTTTAGCAGACCGTATCACACATGATAGGATTAGATACATAGGCTCAGCAGACAATATCACATATAATAGGGTCACATACAGCAGCTTGGTAGTCAAGATCACATATGATAGGATTAGATACAGCTGCTCAGCAGATAGTATCAGACATGATAGGATTAGATACAGAGACTCCACAGACTGCATCACACTTTATAGGATTAGATACAGAGGCTCAGCAGACTGCATCACACATGACAGGATTAGATACAGAGGCTCAGCAGACAGTATCACACAGGATAGGATTAGATACAGAGGCTCAGCAGATAGTATCGCACATGATGAGCTTAGATACAGAGGCTCAGCAGATAGTATCACACATGATAGACTTAGATACAGAGGCTCAGCAGATCGTATCACACATGATAGGCTTAGATACAGAGGCTCAGCAGACCATATCACACATGATACAATTAGATACAGAGGCTCAGCAGACCGTATCACGCAGGATAGGATTAGATACAGAGGCTCAGCAGATAGTATCACACATGATAGGCTTAGATGCAGAGGTTCAGCAGATCGTATCACACATGATAGGATTCGATACAGAGGCTCAGCAGACCATATCACACATGATAGGATTAGATACAGAGGGTCAGCAAACCATATCACACATGATAGGATTAGATACAGAGGCTCAGCAGACCGTATCACATATAATAGGGTCACATACAGCACTTTGGTAGTCAGGGTCACATATGACAGGATTAGATTAGAGATGAGCGAACGTGTTCTTCCGAGCTTGATATTCGTGCGAATATTAGGGTGTTCGGGATGTTCGTTATTCGTAACGAACACCATGCGGTGTTCTGGTTACTTTCACTTCCTTCCCTGAGACGTTAGCGCGCTTTTCTGGCCAATTGAAAGACAGGGAAGGCATTACAACTTCCCCCTGCAACGTTTAAGCCCTATACCACCCCCCTGCTGTGAGTGGCTGGCGAGATCAGGTGTTCGCCTAATATAAAAGTCGGCCCCTCCCGCGGTTCGCCTCAGATGCGGTGTGAGTTAGATGAGGGACAGTGCTGTTTATACCGGAGCTGCTGTAGGGAAAGAATTGGTAGTTAGTGTAGGCTTCAAGACCCCCCAAAGGTCCTTATTAGGGCCACTGATAGCTGTGTGTTGGCTGCTGTTAGCAGTGGCATTTTTTTTTTCTCAAAATCGGCTCTGCAGAGCGTTGCACCTGGCATTAGGGACAGAAGTGCTGCATAGGCAGGGAGAGTGTTAGGAGTGAGTGTAGCCTTCAAGAACCTCAACGGTCCTTTCTAGGGCCATATTTAACCGTGTGCAGTACTGTCCAGGCTGCTGTTAGCTGTGCTGCATTTTTTTTGGGCTTCTCAAAATCGCCTCTGCAGAGCATTCCACCCTCCATTGATACTGCAGGGAAAGAATTGTATAGGCAGGGCCACAACACAGTTATTATTCATAGAATATACGCAGTGCTGCCTTTTGGTGGAAAAACAAGTGGAAACAAATCTATTTGTCCAGCCTGTGTCCGTCCTTACGGGCGGTGGACACGTGTGAGCTGCGTGAAAAACATTGCTAAATCATATGCACCCAGCTACGCTTTACTGCTGGCTTCGCCATTTGCTTTCCTTAATTGGGAAAAAAAATACCTGCTCTGCCAGAGTTATAATAACTCTGCTACCCTCACGTTCTGTGACACATAAGCAGGGACACAGCACAGTTATTAAACTTCTCATGTTCATTGAATATACGCAGTGCTGCCTTTTGGTGGGAAAAAACTGAAAACAAATCTATTTGTCCAGCCTCTGTCCGTCCTAACGCCTGTGGACACGTGTGAGCTGCGTGAAAAACATTGCTAAATCATACGCACCCAGCTACGCTTTACTGCTGGCTTCGCCATTTGCTTTCCTTAATTGGGAAAAAAAATACCTGCTCTGCCAGAGTTATAATAACTCTGCTACCCTCACGTTCTGTGACACATAAGCAGGGACACAGCACAGTTATTAAACTTCTCATGTTCATTGAATATACGCAGTGCTGCCTTTTGGTGGGAAAAAACTGAAAACAAATCTATTTGTCCAGCCTCTGTCCGTCCTTACGGGCGGTGGTCACGTGTGAGCTGCGTGAAAAACATTGCTAAATCATACGCACCCAGCTACGCTTTACTGCTGGCTTCGCCATTTGCTTTCCTTAATTGGGAAAAAAAATACCTGCTCTGCCAGAGTTATAATAACTCTGCTACCCTCACGTTCTGTGACACATAAGCAGGGACACAGCACAGTTATTAAACTTCTCATGTTCATTGAATATACGCAGTGCTGCCTTTTGGTGGGAAAAAACTGAAAACAAATCTATTTGTCCAGCCTCTGTCCGTCCTAACGCCTGTGGACACGTGTGAGCTGCGTGAAAAACATTGCTAAATCATACGCACCCAGCTACGCTTTACTGCTGGCTTCGCCATTTGCTTTCCTTAATTGGGAAAAAAAATACCTGCTCTGCCAGAGTTATAATAACTCTGCTACCCTCACGTTCTGTGACACATAAGCAGGGACACAGCACAGTTATTAAACTTCTCATGTTCATTGAATATACGCAGTGCTGCCTTTTGGTGGGAAAAAACTGAAAACAAATCTATTTGTCCAGCCTCTGTCCGTCCTAACGCCTGTGGACACGTGTGAGCTGCGTGAAAAACATTGCTAAATCAGACGCACCCAGTTACGCTTTACTGCTGGCTTTGCCATTTGCTTTCCTTAATTGGGAAAAAAAATACCTGCTCTGCCAGAGTTATAATAACTCTGCTACCCTCACGTTCTGTGACACATAAGCAGGGACACAGCACAGTTATTAAACTTCTCATGTTCATTGAATATACGCAGTGCTGCCTTTTGGTGGGAAAAAACTGAAAACAAATCTATTTGTCCAGCCTCTGTCCGTCCTAACGCCTGTGGACACGTGTGAGCTGCGTGAAAAACATTGCTAAATCATACGCACCCAGCTACGCTTTACTGCTGGCTTCGCCATTTGCTTTCCTTAATTGGGAAAAAAAATACCTGCTCTGCCAGAGTTATAATAACTCTGCTACCCTCACGTTCTGTGACACATAAGCAGGGACACAGCACAGTTATTAAACTTCTCATGTTCATTGAATATACGCAGTGCTGCCTTTTGGTGGGAAAAAACTGAAAACAAATCTATTTGTCCAGCCTCTGTCCGTCCTAACGCCTGTGGACACGTGTGAGCTGCGTGAAAAACATTGCTAAATCAGACGCACCCAGCTACGCTTTACTGCTGGCTTCGCCATTTGCTTTCCTTAATTGGGAAAAAAAATACCTGCTCTGCCAGAGTTATAATAACTCTGCTACCCTCACGTTCTGTGACACGTAAGCAGGGACACAGCACAGTTATTAAACTTCTCATGTTCATTGAATATACGCAGTGCTGCCTTTTGGTGGGAAAAAACTGAAAACAAATCTATTTGTCCAGCCTCTGTCCGTCCTAACGCCTGTGGACACGTGTGAGCTGCGTGAAAAACATTGCTAAATCATACGCACCCAGCTACGCTTTACTGCTGGCTTCGCCATTTGCTTTCCTTAATTGGGAAAAAAAATACCTGCTCTGCCAGAGTTATAATAACTCTGCTACCCTCACGTTCTGTGACACATTAGCAGGGACACAGCACAGTTATTAAACTTCTCATGTTCATTGAATATACGCAGTGCTGCCTTTTGGTGGGAAAAAACTGAAAACAAATCTATTTGTCCAGCCTCTGTCCGTCCTAACGCCTGTGGACACGTGTGAGCTGCGTGAAAAACATTGCTAAATCATACGCACCCAGCTACGCTTTACTGCTGGCTTCGCCATTTGCTTTCCTTAATTGGGAAAAAAAATACCTGCTCTGCCAGAGTTATAATAACTCTGCTACCCTCACGTTCTGTGACACATAAGCAGGGACACAGCACAGTTATTAAACTTAGATTATTCATTCACTAGAGGCAGTGGGGCCTTTCGTTTTCCAAAAAGGGCAAAAATTATATTTGGCCTGCAGTCTTGCGCCAATTTATTTCCTGCCTGTGAAATCAAATCACTGGTAATACAGCATGCTGAGGGGTAGGGGTAGGCCTAGAGGACGTGGACGCGGCCGAGGACGCGGAGGGCCAAGTCAGGGTGTGGGCACAGGCCGAGCTCCTGATCCCGGTGTGTCGCAGCTGACTGCTGCGCGATTAGGAGAGAGGCACGTTTCTGGCGTCCCCACATTCATCGCCCAATTAATGGGTCCACGCGGGAGACGGTTATTAGAAAATGAGCAGTGTGAGCAGGTCCTGTCCTGGATGGCAGAAAGTGCTTCGAGCAACCTATCGTCAACACGCAGTTCTGCGCCGTCCACTGCTGCAAATCCGAATCCTCTGTCTGCTGCTCCTCCTTCCTCCCAGCCTCCTCACTCCACTACAATGACACCTGCTCAGGAGCGGGAACACTCCCAGGAACTGTTCTCGGGCCCCTGCTCAGATTGGGCAGCAGCGGTTCCTCTCCCACCAGAGGAGTTTATAGTCACTGATGCCCAACCATTCGAAAGTTCCCGGGGTCCGGGGGATGAGGCTGGGGACTTCCGCCAACTGTCTCAACAACTTTCTGTGGGTGAGGAGGACGATGACGATCATACACAGTTGTCTTGCAGTGAGGTAGTAGTAAGGGCAGTAAGTCCGAGGGAGCAGCGCACAGAGGATTCGGAGGAAGAGCAGCAGGACGATGAGGTGACTGACCCCACCTGGTGTGCAACGCTTACTCAGGAGGACAGGTCTTCAGAGGGGGAGTCAAGGGCATCAGCAGGGCAGGTTGCAAGAGGCAGTGCGGTGGCCAGGGCCAGGGGTAGAGGCAGGGCCAGACCGAATAATCCACCAAGTGTTTCCCAAAGCGCCCCCTCGCGCCATGCCACCCTGCAGAGGCCGAGGTGCTCTAAGGTCTGGCAGTTTTTCACAGAGACGCCTGACGACCGACGAACAGTGGTGTGCAACCTTTGTTGCGCAAAGCTCAGCCGGGGAGCCAACACCAACAGCCTCACCACCACCACCATGCGCAGACATATGATGGCCAAGCACCCCACAAGGTGGGATGAAGGCCGTTCAGCGCCTCCGGTTTGCACCCCTGCCTCTCCCCCTGTGCCCCAACCTGCCACTGAGATGCAACCCCCCTCTCAGGACACAGGCACTACCGCCTCATGGCCTGCACCCACACCCTCATCTCCGCTGTCCTCGGCCCCATCCAGCAGTGTAGTTCAGCGCACCGTCCAGCCGTCGCTTGCGCAAGTGTTCGAGCGCAAGTACGCCGCCACGCACCCGCACGCTCAAACGTTAACCGTCCGCATCGCAAAATTCATCAGCCTTGAGATGCTGCCGTATAGGGTTGTGGAAACGGAGTCCTTCAAAAGTATCATGGAGGCGGCGGCCCCGCGCTACTCAGTTCCCAGTCGCCACTACTTTTCCCGATGTGCCGTCCCAGCCCTGCACGACCACGTCTCCCGCAACATTGTACGCGCCCTCACCAACGCGGTTACTGCCACGGTCCACTTAACTACGGACACGTGGACAAGCACAGGCGGGCAGGGCCACTACATCTCCCTGACGGCACATTGGGTGAATTTAGTGGAGGCTGGGACAGAGTCAGAGCCTGGGACCGCTCACGTCCTACCCACCCCCAGAATTGCGGGCCCCAGCTCGGTGCTGGTATCTGCGGAGGTGTATGCTTCCTCCACTAAAGCACCCTCCTCCTCCTCCTCCTCCTCCTCTGTCTCGCAATCAAGATGTGTTAGCAGCAGCATGTCGCCAGCAGTCGGTGTCGCGCGGTGTGGCAGCACAGCGGTGGGCAAGCGTCAGCAGGCCGTGCTGAAACTACTCAGCTTAGGCGATAAGAGGCACACGGCCCACGAACTGCTGCAGGGTCTGACACAGCAGACCGACCGCTGGCTTGCGCCGCTGAGCCTCCAACCGGGCATGGTCGTGTGTGACAACGGCCGTAACCTGGTGGCGGCTCTGCAGCTCGGCAGCCTCACGCACGTGCCATGCCTGGCCCACGTCTTTAATTTGGTGGTTCAGCGCTTTCTGAAAAGCTACCCACGCTTGTCAGACCTGCTCGTAAAGGCGCGCCGGCTCTGCGCACATTTCCGCAAGTTCCCACACTGACGCTGCCACCCTGCGCACCCTGCAACATCACTTTAAGCTGCCAGTGCACCGACTGCTGTGCGACGTGCCCACACGGTGGAACTCTACGCTCCACATGTTGGCCAGGCTCTATGAACAACGGAGAGCTATAGTGGAATACCAACTCCAACATGGGCGGCGCAGTGGGAGTCAGCCTCCTCAATTCCTTTCAGAAGAGTGGGCCTGGTTGGCAGACATCTGCCATGTCCTTGGTAATTTTGAGGAGTCTACCCAGGTGGTGAGCGGCGATGCTACAATCATTAGCGTCACCATTCCTCTGCTATGCATCTTGAGAAATTCCCTGCAAACCATAAAGGCAGCTGCTTTGCGCTCGGAAACGGGGGCGGGGGAAGACAGTATGCCGCTGGATAGTCAGGGCACCCTCCTGTCTATTTCTCAGCGCGTACAGGAGGAGGAGGAGCATGAGGAGGATGAGGAGGAGGGGGAAGAGACAGCTTGGGCCGCTGCTGACGGTACACCGGCTGATTGCCTGTCATCCTTTCAGCGTGTATGGCCTGAGGAGGAGGAGGAGGAGGAGGAGGAGGAGGAGGATCCTGAAAGTGATCTTCCTAGTGAGGACAGCCATGTGTTGCGTACTGGTACCCTGGCACACATGGCTGACTTCATGTTAGGATGCCTTTCTCGTGACCCTCGCGTTGCACGCATTCTGGCCACGACGGATTACTGGGTGTACACACTGCTCGATCCACGGTATAAGGAGAACCTGGCCACTCTGATTCCCGAAGAGGAAAGGGGTTCGAGAGTGTTGCTATACCACAGGACCCTTGCGGACAAGCTGATGGTAAAATTCCCAGCCGACAGCGCTAGTGGCAGAAGGCGCAGTACCGAGGGCAAGGTAGCAGGGGAGGTGCGGAGATCGAGCAGCATGTACATCCCAGGCAGTGCAACAGTCTTTAAGGGCCTGGCCAGCTTTATGGCTCCCCACCAAGACTATGTCACCGCTCCCCAGTCACGGCTGAGTCGGCGGGAGCACCGTAAAAGGATGGTGAGGGAGTACGTAGCGGATCGCACGACCATCCTTGGTGACGCCTCTGCCCCCTACAACTACTGGGTGTCGAAGCTGGACACGTGGCCTGAACTAGCGCTGTATGCCCTTGAGGTGCTTGCTTGTCCTGCGGCTAGTGTCTTGTCGGAAAGGGTGTTTAGTGCGGCTGGGGGAATCATCACAGATAAGCGTAGCCGCTTGTCAACCGACAGTGCCGACAGGCTAACACTCATCAAGATGAACAAAGGCTGGATTTCCCCAGACTTCTGTTCTCCACCAGCGGACAGCAGCGATACGTAAGCAATACGTAGGCTGCACCCGCGGATGGAAGCTACGTTCTCTCTCACCATCCAAAACGGGGACATTTCTGCTTCATCAATCTGTGTCTAATATTCCTCCTCCTCCTCCTGCTCCTCCTCCTGAAACCTCACGTAATCACGCTGAACGGGCAATTTTTCTTAGGGCCACAAGGCTCACTCAAATAATTTTTCTTAACAATTTTTATAAGTTTCAATGCGCTTAAAAGCGTTGGAACTTTAACTTGAACCAATTTTTCGTTACACTGGGCTGCCTACAGGCCTAGTTACCACTTAAGCCACATTAACCATTGCTTACATGGAACGAAGACTGCGCTCCCGCTATACTGCTGCTTCAGAATTGTTACTGGGGCCTGTCTTGAGTGCTACTATTGCTTACATGGAACGAAGACTGCGCTCCCGCTATACTGCTGCTTCAGAATTGTTACTGGGGCCTGTCTTGAGTGCTACTATTGCTTACATGGAACGAAGACTGCGCTCCCGCTATACTGCTGCTTCAGAATTGTTACTGGGGCCTGTCTTGAGTGCTACTATTGCTTACATGGAACGAAGACTGCGCTCCCGCTATACTGCTGCTTCAGAATTGTTACTGGGGCCTGTCTTGAGTGCTACTATTGCTTACATGGAACGAAGACTGCGCTCCCGCTATACTGCTGCTTCAGAATTGTTACTGGGGCCTGTCTTGAGTGCTACTATTGCTTACATGGAACGAAGACTGCGCTCCCGCTATACTGCTGCTTCAGAATTGTTACTGGGGCCTGTCTTGAGTGCTACTATTGCTTACATGGAACGAAGACTGCGCTCCCGCTATACTGCTGCTTCAGAATTGTTACTGGGGCCTGTCTTGAGTGCTACTATTGCTTACATGGAACGAAGACTGCGCTCCCGCTATACTGCTGCTTCAGAATTGTTACTGGGGCCTGTCTTGAGTGCTACTATTGCTTACATGGAACGAAGACTGCGCTCCCGCTATACTGCTGCTTCAGAATTGTTACTGGGGCCTGTCTTGAGTGCTACTATTGCTTACATGGAACGAAGACTGCGCTCCCGCTATACTGCTGCTTCAGAATTGTTACTGGGGCCTGTCTTGAGTGCTACTATTGCTGACATGGAACGGACACGTGGAGAGGACACGTAGTGCCTCAAAAACATCCCCCTCCTCCTCCAACAGGGAAAACATTGTTGGCAAATGCCTTTGCATTGGTTCGTCTGGTGGCAGTCCAAGAATTTCACCTTTACCGACACTACAAGAGAGCCCCCCCACCATCCCCCCGCCACGGCCTACTTAATCCTGGCCACATTCCGAAAACCAACAAAATACAACCGTGCTACTAGGTCCGCAGTCACCACCACATTACCACCAACGCGGTTACTGTTAAGGTGCATATAACCACGGACACGTGGAGAGGACACGTAGTGCCTCAAAAACATCCCCCTCCTCCTCCAACAGGGAAAACATTGTTGGCAAATGCCTTTGCATTGGTTCGTCTGGTGGCAGTCCAAGAATTTCACCTTTACCGACACTACAAGAGAGCCCCCCCACCATCCCCCCGCCACGGCCTACTTAATCCTGGCCACATTCCGAAAACCAACAAAATACAACCGTGCTACTAGGTCCGCAGTCACCACCACATTACCACCAACGCGGTTACTGTTAAGGTGCATATAACCACGGACACGTGGAGAGGACACGTAGTGCCTCAAAAACATCCCCCTCCTCCTCCAACAGGGAAAACATTGTTGGCAAATGCCTTTGCATTGATTCGTCTGGTGGCAGTCCAAGAATTTCACCTTTACCGACACTACAAGAGAGCCCCCCCACCATCCCCCCGCCACGGCCTACTTAATCCTGGCCACATTCCGAAAACCAACAAAATACAACCGTGCTACTAGGTCCGCAGTCACCACCACATTACCACCAACGCGGTTACTGTTAAGGTGCATATAACCACGGACACGTGGAGAGGACACGTAGTGCCTCAAAAACATCCCCCTCCTCCTCCAACAGGGAAAACATTGTTGTCAAATGCCTTTGCATTGGTTCGTCTGGTGGCAGTCCAAGAATTTCACCTTTACCGACACTACAAGAGAGCCCCCCCACCATCCCCCCGCCACGGCCCACTTAATCCTGGCCACATTCCGAAAACCAACAAAATACAACCGTGCTACTAGGTCCGCAGTCACCACCACATTACCACCAACGCGGTTACTGTTAAGGTGCATATTACCAGTCTGACTGGGGCATGCAGACACCTTGACAGAATGAATAGTGTGTGGCACATAGGTTCCCCATTGCTATGCCCACGTGTGCAGCTCCTGATGGCGGTGGCACAGGATTCTATTTCTCATTGCTTCTGTACAGCATTGTGGGCTATCGCTCCCCAACTTTTAAAGAGGGTCGCTGCCTAGCCGTGCCAACCTCTGCAGTGTGTGCCTGCGGTCCCTCGTCATGGCAGACGCAATTCTAAATAGACATGAGCGTGGTGTGGCATGAGGGCAGCTGAAGGCTGCCCAGGGACACTTTGGTGTGCGCTGTGGGGGGGAGGGGGGGCGGTTGGGCAGCATGTAACCCAGGAGAAGTGTCAGTGGAGTGTCATGCAGGCAGTGATTGTGCTTTGTTGGAGGTAGTGTGGTGCTTAGCAAAGGTATGCCATGCTAATGAGCGCTTTTCAGAAGTAAAAGTTGTTGGGAGGGGGGGGGGCCCACTCTTGCCGCTATTGTGGCTTAATAGTGGGACCTGTGAACTTAGGATGCAGCCCAACATGTAGCCCCTCGCCTGCCCTATCCGTCACTGTGTCATTCCCATCACTTTCCTGAATTGCCCAGATTTTCACACATGAAAACCTTAGCGAGCATCGGCGAAATACAAAAATGTTCTGGTCGCCCATTGACTTCAATGGGGTTCGTTGTTCGAAACGAACCCTCGAGCATCGCGGGAAGTTCGTTACGAATAACGAACACCCGAACATTTTGGTGTTCGCTCATCTCTAGATTAGATACATGGCTCAGCACACACTGTCAGACATAATAGGATTAGATATACAGCATACAGATGGTAGGATCAGTGTTAGGGCTGCTTCAGGCGGGCACATGTGCAAATACACTTGTCGCTATGGAGTGTAATAGCACATGAACCAGTCAAAATAATATAATAATTTTTTTTTTACTGTTCAAATTTTGCAGTATTATGCACCGGTAAAAAAAATAGAACACAAGATGACGGGTTCTGCCCTAGAATCCTGCCCTATATGTTCTCGCACGCAGAAGAACTAGGTGTCAGAAAGATGGGACAAATCCTATCTTTTCCCGAGCGTAGTATTAAATGGGGCCCCGCATGGAAATGATTCCCTCCCCCAACTCCTGCACTACCGCTATAAGACAGAGGTGACGAGCTCATGGTTCACGGGTTCTTCATGGGTTCTTTCCATGAGAGATGTTTTATAACCTGAAAGAACCCATTGAAAACCATGAGCTTCACATGCTTGCGTTTTGCAGCGATGATTTTGTGGCCCATGTGAAAAAAGCCTTATCCCCACACACACACTATGATCTCTTACTTCCCACAGTACTACCCCCACACACTAATATCTCCCACTCTCCACAGTATCATCCCTACACAGAATATTACAGTTCCCCCTCCCCACAGTATTACCCCCACACACTATTAATTCACCCCCTAACAATTATCTCCCCTTTCCTACAATATTCCCCCACACATAATTGTTGGCACGGCTTGTCGGTTGCGACAGCGTTGTAGCATGGTGGCCTTGATACAGGCCAAGACCTGTTGCCTTGTTATGCAAGTCAAGGGTTAATGCACTATGTGCAGAGACTGCTGGTTGCTGTCTCACTATGGTGCATGCTGACTATTAGGCCTCATGTCCACCGTGAAAAGAAGATTTTAAATCCGCAGCAGATCACCTGCACGCGGATCCGCACCCCATAGGGATGCATTGACCACCCGCGGGTAAATAAATACCCGCGGATGGTCAAAAGTGAATTTTAATAAATCCTGGAGCATGAAAAAAAAGGTGATGCTTCGGGTGATGCAGATCTTCCTTCCATGGAGAATCCGCAGCGGGTCCCTCCTGCCCCGCGGACATGAGGGCTGAAAATAAGAATAAACTTACCCGCAGCGGACCGTGCAGGTCTTCTCTTCTTCACGTCCAGATCTTCTTTCTTCGGCCCGGCGGATGTGCTTGGCGCATGCGCGCGTCACACAGCTGGCGTGCCGAGCACGTCCGCCGGGCCGAAGAAAAAAGATCCGGACGCGAAGAAGAGAAGACCTGCACGGTCCGCTGCGGGTAAGTTTATTCTTATTTTCAGCCCTCATGTCCGCGGGGCAGGAGGGACCCGCTCCGGATTCTCCATGGAGAATCCGTAGCGGGCCTGATTTTCCCCGTGGACATGAGGCCTTAGTCATTCCTGGGGGTGTGGTTCTCTAATTGCTTTGCCAGTCCTCAGGTGTGGAGAGCTTTATATTCCTACCCCTCCCTTATGCTCTCCACTGCTTATTCAGTTCCCTAGAGGAAAGGCTGGAGTTTGGTGTTCCTCTAGGCTGGGTGAATTGCTGCATATACAGATAAGTGCTGCTGTTTGCTATCAGTTGTATTTTGGTTTCCCTTATTGTTGTTGCGTGGTGGTGTCAGTTTATCTCTCCAGGGTTTCTGATAGGGACAATCAAGGCCCAGGAAGAAGACAGTGGGGCGCCTTTATTGGCGTGATGACTCCGCTTTTAGGCAGGGACCAGTCACCTCCCTGTTAGGTTAGGGACAAGCTTCCTACCCCCTCCTGAAGTAGTGCTACTGATCTGCATAGTTGGTGTTTTCCTATTTCCTGAAAGCGCTGCGGAATAAGTTGGCGCTATACAAATAAAGATTATTATTATTATATATTTCTAGCAGTGTGTACTTTATTCTGCACCGTGCTGAGCGTGGGGCTCTTGTGCCGCACAGGCTTTACACACTAGCTTTCAGATTTCTGGTGCGGCGCGCACTGTTCTACAGTGCATAGTGTTACAACTGCAGTAATGTGTACGACACCCTGCGTCCGTGCTGAGCATGTGCTGCACAGACGTGACAATTGTCAGTAAAAGGAACGTGACCAGCAGCACCCACCAGTAAGAAAAAAAAAATTTCTACTCACTGCAGATAAGATACACGCCAAATGTCCAGGGGTTGAATGCAAGACACCCCAAAATTCAGATGTAGCAAAGGAGATGGTTAGGTGGCATCCCTCAGTGGTATCCAGCCCATCAGGGCTTTCTTTATTCTTATGCAAACACTAGCAAGACAGCAAGGTTTGGATCCTCTGCAAAGGATCTTTCTCAAGCTAATGACTCACTAATAACACCAACATTAAACACAAAAGTAAAAGATACACACCCTCTCCATCAGCCGATCCTGGATCTCGTAAATTAATAAAGAACATGTGTGTGACTGCAATTAGAGCAATTACAGACGTGACAATTGTTTTCTTCTACAAACAGTATTGTCCACAAACATAATAGTATCCCCCCTCCCCATTATTATCTCCTCCTCTCCACATACAGTATTAGCACTCCCCCACACTATTATGTCTCCTTTCCCACAGTATTACCACATATACTATTCTCTCCCCCTATTATCTCCCTCTCCCCACAGTATTTTGTTCTCCCCCACACTATTTTCTCCCCCTCCCCACAGTAATACCCCCGCACACAGTATTGTCTGCCTCCACTGTTATCTACCTCTCCCCACAGTATTACCCCTACACACAGTATTATCTCTCCTCCCACTTTTACCCCCCCCCCCCAGTATTATCTCTCCCTCCACTATTATCTCCCCCTCTCCATAGTATTACCCCCACACACAGTATTATCTGCCCAGCTGTTATCTACCCCACCCCACAGTATTATCTCCCCTTTCCCACAGTATTACCCCCACATACACTATTTTCTCCTCTTCCCCACAGTAATACCCCCACACACAGCATTATCTGCCTCCACTGTTCTCTACCTCTCCCCACAGTATTACCCTTACACACAGTATTATCTCTTCCCCACTATTTTCTCTCCTTCCACAATTATCTCCACCTCACCACAGTATTAGCTCACCTCCCACTATTATATTTCCCCCCACAGTATTATCTCACCTCCCACTATTACCTCCCCTCCCTCCACTATTATCTCCCCCTCCCTATAGTATTACCCCCACAAACAGTATTATCTGCCCCGCTGTTATCTATCCCTCCCCACGATATTATCTTTCCCCCACACTATTATCTTCCCCTCCCCACAGGATTACCCCCACACAGGGGTGTAACTATAGGGGATGTAGGGGATGCAGTTGCACCCGGGCCCAGGAGCCTTAGGGGGCCCATAAGACCTCTATACTCCATATAGGGAGCCAAGTACTATGAATAAAGCATTATGGTTGTGGGCCCTGTTACAGATTCCACACTGGGGCCCAGAAGCTTCAAGTTACGCCTCTGCCCCTACACACAGTATTATTTGCCCCCACTATTATCTCCCCATGCCACAGTATTACGCCCACACTTAGTATTATTATCCCCATCCCACATTTATCTTACCCTCCCCACAGTATTCTCTTTCCTCCCACTATTATCTCCCCCTCCCCATAGTATTACCCCCACACACAGTATTATCTGCTCCACTGTTATCTACCCCTTCCCACAGTATTATCTCTCCCCCACACTATCTTCCCTTTCCCACAGTATACGCCCACAAATACTATTATCTCCGCCTCCCCACAGTATTACCCCTACACACAGGATTATCTCTCCCCCACTATTATCTCCCCCTCCCCACAGTATTATCTGCCCTCCCACAATTATTTCCCCCTCCCAATTGTAATACCCCCACACACAGTATTATCTGCCTCCACTGTTATCTACCTCTCCCCACAGTATTATCTCTCTCCCACACTATTATCTTCCATTTCCCAAAATATATGCCCACATACACTATTATCTCCCCGTCCCCACAATATTACCCCTACATACAGTATTATCTCACCCCCACTATTATCTCCCCTCCCCACAGTATTATCTGCCTCCACTATTATCTCCCCCTCCCCACAGTATTACCCCTACACACAGTACTATCTCTCCCTCACTATTATCTCCCCTCTCCACAGTACTATCTCTCCCTTCCCTATTATCTCCCCCTCTCCTCCGTATTACCCACACACACACACACACAGTATTATTTGCCCACACTATTATCTTTCCTACCCACAGTATTCTCTCCTCCCACAATTATCTCCCCCTCCGCACAGTATTATCTCTCCCTCCACTATTATCTCCCCCTCCCCATATTACCCTCACACACAGTATTATCTACCCCTCCCCACAGTATTATCTATCCCCCACACTATCTTCTGCTTCCCACAGTAAACGCCCACATACACTATTATCTCCCACTCCCCACAGTATTACCCCTACACACAGTATTATTTCACCCCCACTATTATCTCCCCTCCCACAATTATTTCCCCCTCCCTACAGCATTCTCTCTCCCCTTCACTATTGTCTCCCCTTTCCCACAGTATCACCCCCACACACAATATTATCACTATCCCCACATTATCTCCCTCTTCCCACAGTATTACCCACTCACACAGTATTTTTCCCCCACATCATTATCTACCTACCACTTCCCACAGTATTACACTCACACATAGTATTATCTTCCACCCACCCCCAATATTTCCACACTCCCACACCACAGTATTATCTCTCCACACAGTATTATCCCCCCCTCAACTGTTTGTTATTTCCCCACAAACAGTATTACCCCCCACCACACACAGACTATTATCTCCTCCTCCCCACAGTATTATCTCCACACACAGCATTATCTCTCCTCTCACTATTTTTCCTCCTCCCCACAGTATTATCTCTCGCCTTTACCACAGTATTGCCCCCACATGCACCATTATTGCCCCCTCTCTACAGTATTATCTCTCCCCCATTATTATTTTCTCCCCACAGTATTACCTCCACACACAGTATTATTTTCCCTTACACTATTATCTATGCCTTCCTACAGTATTACCCCTACACACAGCTGGAGATAGTCACCAGGTAGTCACATTTGCAGTACCAATGGATGAGGCAGGAAGCGTAGTCAGATGGAAGCCAGGAGTCATTATCAGGCAGTCACGTTTACAGGAGAGGAGCAGGTTTAGGAGGTGACAATTGATCAAGGCAAAAAGCACAATAATCATGCAATGCAGGAGTGTCAGGCCCAGGATTTTATAGGAAGTCCTAATCAGGAACAGGCAGAGCTAGAACAAGGGCTGGATAATAGGATATAGAAAACAAGATCCAAGTATGCAGGCGGATTTGTCCAAAGGCCTGAATAGCTCAATAAGAAGGGCTACTGCTTGGAGTGCAGGAAGTTCCCAGTTTGAGCCATGACAGTAGCCCCCCTCTTTCAGGACGGCCTCTGGACATCCCAGGGGCTGGCTTATCGGGGTACATCCTGTGGAACTACCCCATGAGCCCTGGAGCATGTAGGTTTTCTTCTGGCTCCAAAAAGTTTTTCTCTGGCTCGTATCCCTGCCACTGAACCAGGTACTGCAGTTTTCCTCTGTGTTTTCAGGAATCTAAGATATTTTCAACAATGTAATCATCGCTCCCCTGAACCTTCTCAGGAGGGGGAGGCGGTTGCTGTCTCCCTGGGAAGGTATTCTCCCGGAATGGTTTCAGTTTGGGAGAGGGTACTTGGGCTTTCAGATTCTTCATGGATAACCCCACCTTATTTGCAACCCAGAAGGTAGGAGCTGCTTGGGAGTGTCGGTTTGCCACTTTTTTATAGGCATCCTGGGATCCTTGCAAGGTCTCTTTTAATTGCTTTTGAATATCTGCCAATGCTGCCAATCTGTGGTTGACCGTCGGGACAAGAGTGTTCACAGGAAGGATATGAATAAAAACGGGGTGCGTTCCGTAGTTGGTAGAAAACGGGCTCTGGGTGGTAGAACTATGTTAGGCATTGTTATACGTGAACTCCACTGTTGCTGGATAATCCACCCAGCAATCCTGAAGATGGGAGATGAAGCTGCAGAGATATTGCTCCATAGTCTGGTTGGTTCTCTCGGTCTGGCCGTTGGACTGAGGATGAAAGGCAGAGGATAGACTCACGGTAGTTCCGAGGGCCATTCAGAAGAGTCTCCAGAACTTTGAGATAAACTGAACCCCTTTGTCTGAGACAATATCATTAGGAATTCCATGTAGTTGAAAAACTTCCTGGATCATCAACTCAGCAGTGTGCTAAGCGGTGGAAATCTTATTCATGGGGATGAAGTGAGACAACCACAAGGGTGGTAGTCATTCCTTTGGGGGGGGGGGCAGTTCCACTATCTCCCCCCACTATTATCTCCCCTTTCCCACAGTATTACCCCCCCCCCCCCCCATACACTATTATCTCCCCCTCCCCACAGTATTATTGATGTAGAGGTTATTCTTTTGGAGTCGTTCCAAGACCACCCGAACGTGCCTGCGATGTTTCTCCTAAATTGTTAGGGAAGATGAGGATGTCATCGAGATATACCACTATGAATTGATCCAACAGGTCTCGAAATACATTACTGATAAAGTGTTCAAAGGTAGCGGGAGCATTGCAGAGACTGAATAGCATCACAAAAGATTCGAAGTGTCAATATCTTGTTCTGAAAGCCGTTTTCTATTCATCTCTGGGGCGGATCCATACCAGACTATATGCTCCTCTGAGGTCCAGTTTAGTAAAGACCTTGGCTGCCCGAAACCTCTCCAGTAGTTCGGGAATTAACGGGAGAGGATAGCGATTCTTAACAGTAATCTTGTTTGGTTCCCGGTAGTCAATGCACGGTTGAAGAGTAGACTCTTTCTTTCTAACAAAGGAAATGTGTGCTCCTGCCGGGGAGGGAGAGGGCTGGATGAAACCCTTCTTTAGATTGTCAACCAAATATTCCCAAAGGGACCCTAACTCTGGTTCTGCAAGGTTAGAAGATAGTAGATCCAGGGAGCAGCTCAACAGGACAGTCATATGGCCGATGAGGTGGCAGCTGGCCAGGTTTCTTCTTGCTGCAGACATCCCTGAACATCTGGTAGTGAACTGGTAATTTCACAAAATCCTGTTGACTATCCTCGAGGTCTTGCACTGGTTTGCATGGTGCCATCTGGCAGATCTCTCTACAGTATTCTGAAGAGATGGCAATAGCTCTTGTTTCCCAGTTGATAGAGGGATTGTGGGTAGAGAACCAGGGAATCCCGAGAATCACTGGAAATTTAGGGGATGAGATGAGCTAGAAGCTGATCATTTCTTGATGGTCTAGTTTTAATTCTCACGTGTGACAGGTCCCAAGGACAAGGGTGAGCCATCCACAGTTTCCATATCAATTGGTATGGGCTTAAGCCTAGTGGCTCCTGAATCCAACATCGTTGAGCACTGCATCTTCTGATTACCTGTTAAGATCTTTATTGGATGGGCAAAGTGGTGCAGTGGGGGAAGGGTTTTCACACCGACTTGAATTACTGTTACAAAGCTATGTTTGGTGGCATTATCTTGTTTCAGGAGGAAGCTGGAGGTCGTCACCAGATAGTTTGCAGTACCAATGGATGAGGCAGGAAGTGTAGTCAGATGGAAGCCAGGAGCAGTTATCGGGTAGTCACGTTTGCAGGAGAGGAGCAGGTTTAGGAGGTGATGATTGATCAAGACAAAAAGCACAGTAATCGGGCAATGCAGGAGTGTCAGTCCCAGGATTTTATAGAAAGTCCTAATCAGGAACAGGCGGAGCTAGAACAAGTGCTGGATAGTAGGATTATGAAAACAAGGTCAAAATATGCAGAAGTATTTGTCCAAAAGCCTGGATAGCTCAATAAGAAGGGTTACCTCTTGTAACAGGAGGTTCCTGCTTTGAGTCCTGACAACAATATTATCTCTCCTCCCATTATTATATCTCACTCCCCACAGTATTGCCCTACTCCCACCCCACAGTATTATCTCCACCTCCCCACAGTTTTATCTCTCCCTCCCATAGGATTGTCTTCCCCAAGTATTGGCTCATCCCCACCACAGAATTATGGCTTGTTCATGTATTTATGCTGCGTATTACATGTGCAATAATTTTGGCACCTAATATGCAGTGCATAGAATCCATTGATTTGAATGGGTTTATTCAAGCATATTTTTTACGTGATATTCGATCACATGGAAAAATAAGCGGTATGCCCTTTTTTGATGCATATTGAAATAAATGGGCTGGCCCAAATATGCAGTAAATATGGGTATCTATAATATCACTATGGACACCTCCAGGTAATATAGCATCCTGTTATCCCCTTCAAATCGATTCTGCAAATACACTAGTAAGATAATAAGAGGGGGCCATATATTTTCCTACTGCCCCACATAGATGACGGGGCTGTCTGGTGACACCCCACCTCTCAGTATACAGGGATCCTTTCCTGTCTGACACTAGATGATGTCAGCACCATTCTGTGATATTACTGATTCCTAGTCCAGGCGCCCAGGGCTCTGAGGAACACAGCATTGGCACCTCCATGGAATCAATATTAAAAAAAACATGTTAGAAGTCTGCATTTGTGGAAGTCCATGAACTGAGGCCCTCACAACTCACTAGACTGCAGGGGCCCCTATCACTCTTCCAAGCACCTTTCCCCTTCTACCGATCTTCAAAGTTGTAGTCATTAAAGGGGTTGTCTCGAGGAAGCAGTGAATTTTTTTTTTTGCCCAGTCCCCCTAATTAAGCATACATTACTAAGCCCGCCTGTAAATGACTTTTCTAGCTGGTTTGTACTTACAGTTCCAGCGTTTCAGCAACTTATAAAAATTTTCCCAAGATGGCCGCCGGCTTTTTTCCCGTCGCTTGCTGTAGCCCGACGTGCGCGCTCCCGAGACGCTACCAGCTGTGTCTCCCTGACAACCAGACGCCCCGCAGCCGCCGACCGGACCCCTGGATTGAACGCGGCCGACCACAGCACAGTCACCCACCGCCAGGCAGCAGGTAACCGGCGCTAGACCCCTGACAACAGACGAAGGCCCCCCCGGCCCAGCGGCAGCCCCCCCCCCGGCCCATCACTTACCAGGGCGGCTTCTCGGGGCGGCTGGGCGCTTCTCGGGGCGGCTGGGCGGCTCAAGTTTCTGCACCTTCCTCTAAGAGAGGATGGTACAGAATGGCCGCTCCAGCGCGCTCCCGTGAAGTGACAGCTCGTCTGCGCATGCGCAGAAGAGCTGTAGCGGCTAGCAGGCTGAAGCGGCTCGTGCTGAGAGCAGAAGAACGGACTGCGCAAGTGCGTCTAAAAAAGCAAGCTGCCAGCGAATTTAGACGGAACCATGGAGACGAGGACGCTAGCAACGGAGCAGGTAAGTGAATAACTTCTGCATGGCTCATATTTAATGCACGATGTACATTACAAAGTGCATTAATATGGCCATACAGAAGTGTATAACCCCACTTGATTTCGCGAGACACACCCTTTAACTCATCCTATGTCTGCCATAGTCCTACATCTAGACAAGACAGCAGATAATGAGTTGAGCATCTGTCGGGCCATGTTGGAAGTCGTAGTTTCCCAACAGTTTGTGAGACTAAGTTTGGAAGCCGCTAGTCTATAGGGATAACCTTAGACACCTTTCCTAATCAGATCTTTCAATAACTTCTTCCAATGTGTAATAGTGAATGCCCTGCTATAGACCGGGTGACAGCATGCAAACTCTCTGATTACAAGATTGGAATGCTGGAGTCGCTATTTGAGTGCAATCTGCTCCTTTAAACCTGATCCAGAGAGAACCTCAAGCCTCGCGACCCGGTGACCTTGTAGTACAAAGTTGTCACTCAGCACCTCTGAGCCGCTAAAACCTTCCCATACTGCAGAGTGAGCAGAGAGGTCATCCACCCTAAACCACAAGCAGACTCGGACTTGCCCATAGGGAAACAAGTAAACCCCAGCTGGACCCTGGCCAGGAGTGGGCCCCAGCTCCCCACGAGCGGCGTACAACATTCCCAAACAGTTGCAGGGTGTTGTAGTTTTCTACAAAGATTGCATTCTGCAAGGAACCGGAAGGTGCATTCACATTGTGCAAGTTTTGTGCGTTGCAATACATGAAAAATACCCGTGTAATGCGCAGGCCACATCCGCCCGTGCAAGTGCGCCCTTAGGGTGCGTTCACACGAGCGCATAAACGGCGCGTTTTTGCGCCCAATCGTATATACATGACCATCTGAGGCATTGGTTTCCAATGTATTCGTTCGCACGGGCGATTTTACGGCGCGTAAAAACGGCAACCCGAAAAAAAAACGGAACATATGCGACCGAAATACGCGCCAACGCATATTCGATGGCCGAAAAGATAGTTTGCAAAGTCGGAACAAACGATAATACGCTTTCTAGCTCTGGTCATGATCGCCAAAAAACGTTCTTTCCGGCGATTAAACGCTGCGCACGTGCGAACGTAAATACGCCTACGCTCGTGTGAATGCACCCTTATAGACATTCAGTCAATCAATCCCTGCAGCCGTTTTCAGTGGCACTCTTGTTATACTGGTGTCATTGATATGTGATGTGTTCACACTCCACCACAGCGCTTCACGCATTAATGACTTTTTAATTGGGGTAGACGGATGCGATGATTGCTGCTGGTTCATTCTTTTTTATAGACTGAGGCCGGATTCACACGACCGTAGTTGCGTGCATTTGACCGTATTTGAGAGCACAATACGCAGTGAACAGAAACCATTGATTTCAATGGGTTCATTTACAAGCATGTAGTTTCCGTGTGCACAAAACATATGCAGCATCTTCTATTTTTCAGCGGATTTGCTCAGAGAAACAAGACCTATGAAACTAATTAGGCTAATTAGCCATTTCAGTGTACAGGACCGAGGCTGTGGGATTTTTTTTGTTCTTGCAAATGCGCATGATTTGCACATGCAAAAGGTACAGTAAAAATCACAGTGGTGTGCGCAAATATGTAACGCCTGATTCACAAAAATGCGGTGCAAATATAATATCCATGTGTTTGTATGCATCTAACCTTAGGTCACATTCACATGTACAGGAAGAAAATCTGCAGCTTATTACATCAGCAGTAAAATGGATGAGATTCTTATCTACACGCTGCAAATAAAATTGCCGAAAGAAATTGAGCCGAACTGCAGATTTAAGATTCGCGGCATGTAAATTTATGCTGTGGATTTCGCCTCTTACAATAAGCAGGGTAAAATCCAGCGTAAATCCGCAACAAAATCTGCATGTAAGGCCTCATGCCCATGGCCATGACGGACTCTGCCAGCGGAATATCGCAACGGTGCCACCTGAAGCCCCCATACTCACCACTTTGGATCCGCTGTACGCATCCCGCCTGGCGGGCCAGCGTGCATGTGCAGAACAGAGCGTGACGTGCCAGCTGACAAGGCCGACGGTGGGCAGGGACGCGTATTCAAGTGATACTTCCGCTGTGCTACAGCAGTAGTGTAGCGTGATGGACGGCTTCCATTGACTACAATGAAAGCCAGCCACACGTATTCTTGCAGCAAATAGAGCATGCCGCGGTTTCTTTCACGCTGCGGAATTCCGCAGCGTGAACATTGAGCTATTAGGTTCAATAGAACCTAATAGCTGTGGGACAACGCCACGGATTTCCGCTGCGTAAAATGCGACAGAAATCCAGCCGTGGACATTAGCCCTTAAGGGTGGCTTCACATGACCGTATATGCAAAAACATTCGCCCCAGGGCAACATATTTGTTGAACGAGGTTGAATGAGGTATTGCATAGTACTATAGTTTTTGCGAATGCAAGGGGTGGTCACATGCGACACCTTCCTTCCGTGGAATAAGAGGCTTTTTTTCCCCTGTGGTTTATGTGCAGCGTATTGCCCATTTGCGCATGTGTTGAGTGCGCATTTGCGCACCTCTCATAGACTTCTATGGTGCTGTAACATGTATTTATTTTGTGCATGTGAAAAATGTAATGAGATCGAACCCACTGAAGTAAATGGATTATATTCTCTTCCTATTGCGCACAAATACGTCCGCATAAAGGGGCCCGAATACGTACAGATTTTGACAGAAATGATAGGAAAAAATCTGCAAGGTGGAATATCTGCCCGGGTGGCGGCGCTCTTTGGAGGAGCCCTGTGGGCGCCCATAAATCTTCCTGTCGCAGGTGACAAGTTTTCTTTGGTTTGGCTGCAGTCCCAGAGAGATAATCTGTCACTCTGAACACATTCTTAGTGCACCCAATCTCTTGACACGTCTGTAGAGGAGGGCAATAACTTTACCAGATGCTCCAGCAACAAGCGGGTTAATGACTCTCTTAACCCTTTCAAGGCCAAATACATTTTTTTGTTTTTTCATTTTTGCTTTTCATCCCCGCATTGCAAGAGCCATAACTTTTTTTTTTTATCTTTCTGCGGCTATAGCCATATGAGGGCTTAATTTTTGCAGCACAAGTTGTATGTTGTACTGAAAAACCTTAAAAAAATGTGTAAATGTAGAAAATAAAGCTTGTTGATTTCAATAGGTTCGTTCTATTTTTCTGCGTACGCAAATATCAATACTTGTGTGAATCCGGTCTTAATTGTTACCTATTAAGCCCTGGCACAATGAGGGCTTAATAGGCATCCATACCAAGTAGCCCTGGGACCCGTCGCCCTATGATCTCTTCATTGGAGGGAGCCTTCCTTCCCAACTAACTACTTAGGTGACATGAATTGGCTGCGGAGATTCTGCAGCATTTTGCAGTACTAGAAATCCAGATACTGCGGGGCCAAAAATCTCCGTGTAAATTGACCTTCAGCTCTGTGCTGCGCTGTTTCCAGAGTTCCCATTCACTCCAATGAGAGCTACAGAAAGAACACTGCGCTAATCGCCCGTCTCATTCTGACAGATGGTCAGTACAAGCCTCCTAGGTGAGGCTGCGATGGGAATACCCCTTTAAATCCACAGCATGTCAGGGCTTAATCACGTGGTCGCTTTTCCGTGCAAGTGCAGTCTGATTGTTAATTGGACAAAACTCACACAGAAACAGAACACATTGATTTCAACGGTTCTGTTCACATGATTTAAAGTTAAAGTTAAAAAAACACAGCTTGTCCTCTCCTGGTCCGATTCTCGGATAAGACTCACCTATTCAAGTTAAAAAAGTTTTTTAAAAGGATTGCTTTTGCATGATGCAAGCGTGATTCATTTTAGGGCATGTAAGGGCTCTTTCACACGGCCGTACGCGTTTTTACGTTCTCTGGGCAACGCCATAAAATCGCATAATCCCGGCCAGCATTTTCCCACCCATTCACACGACCAAGAATAACGTTTTTTTAGTGAAAAAATACGTCACACCCCAGAAAACCCTCGCTCTGCCAAAATCTTTGGGATTCTTCCAATGCCTACATGGAGACACCTGTAAGCTTTTTGCAGCGTTGGCGGCTGCTAAAATGCCCCCTCCCTTTTTTCCCCTGCTCCCATATGGAGAACTGACGAAGGGGTTCATCCTTGAAACGCGCATTCTATTGCTGGTTTTTAATTTGTGAAATAATAAAAAAGAAGTGCTTTCACCATCACACATTGGACTTTGATCTTCATCTTCTAGTAGCTTAAAGGGTTGCGCCTCCATACCAGTTCTTTTCACATCCTTTTCGCTACACTCACGCCCACCCTGGTGGAGCGTCATCTGGTTGGCAGCACCTCCACCATTCAAAATACTCCATCACTAGAAACACTTTGTACTCCAGAAATATTCCACCACCCTCACTGGGATTGCTCCACCCTCCCTTTTCATTTCTTTTACTCCCAATACTGAACATGGCAGTGCAGAAAATATATGATCAAAATGATTTAATAACAACCAATTGCAAAAATGATTTTTATGTGAAAATACTCAAATTTACAAAAAAAGTGAAAGTGTCCATAGCTTTTATGTAAAGCAAGAAAGATTTCAAGAAAACTGACCCTGGCGCATTTGCTTCATTCTCATGACTATCTACAAGTACCTGCTTCCTCTCTTGTTGAGGACTTTATATTGTCGGGCAACAACATGGTGATCGAAGGGATTAAAGGGGTTTTCTGGAACATAAAAAGGGTTATACAGCCTTAAAAATTAGGCTGACCAATGCTGCAGCCCAGGTGCTTGCCGCATGGAATCCAGAAGAAGTGGCATGTGGGCACATGCCGTTAATTGTGCATGTGACCAATCACCCACTCACAGGCTTCAGCGGTGACTCTTTTATGGCCTCTCAAGCCTGTGAGTACAGGGAGCCGGCGGGATAGGAGAGAACTCAATTTAAATTTTTTTTTATTTTTTTTTTTAAGGCTGTATAACCCTTTTTTATTGTTGCTTTAACTGTTACAAGTATGTGCATCTGTGTAATTTTATGCTTCAGAGTCTCAAAAAGCAATCCCTGTGGCAGCAGAGCCATAGTGACCACCTTATGTGTGGTCACCCAGCTTTCCCAGAGAACTAATAAAGGGTTGGATTTAATGCGGCCATCTTGCTTCATAGCGCAGAATGTTTTACCATCACTGCAGGAATCAATCATACAGCAGACAGGTCTCAGAATGTTCTGCACGGAGCAGCTGCCAATTCTCTGTGTTAACCGGAGTCTGCTGTCAGCACCTACCAGGGAGGAGATGCACTGAAAAAGTTTGTTGGCAATTGCAGCAGCATGATTGCACAAATTAAAAATTGACCATTTATTTTTGACTTGGACAACTCCTAAAATATTCCCTCACCCTTCTTCCACCCCACCTCCTCCCCCTCAAATAGGGAAAAAAAAAAAACACAAAAAATTCTATAAAAAAAAATTAATTTGACAGATTGAGTTCTATGAAGTTTTCTGCTCCCTTTCTGTCTGAGGGCTAATGCCCATGGCTGGATTTATGCCGCGTTCCCCATGGCATAAATTCACGGAGGAATAACGCAGCTATTAGGTTCTATTGAATTTAATGACTCAGTCCTCACATGCGAGATTCTGTCGTGGATTTACGCCGCTGGAAAAAAATCACATGTTCTATTTTACTGCGTTTTTCCGCAGTGGGAGGTCTTCATTAACATATTAATAGAGACTGCGAAAAAAAAGTGGTGAAAAGCGCGTTTTTCCATGATTGCCAGCTGGATTCCCACAGCATAAAACCGCAGGCGTATCCCACTCCGTCCGTGGGCAGGAGGCTAAAAAGCTACAATCAGTTCTGTTGGTTTCCTGTTAGCACACATTATGGGAGCTCAGATGACAATCGCGCAATCAGAGCTCCGGTCATATGTTTGACCTTAAAGGAAAATTTACATTTTAGTCAAACATGGCTGAGAAGGGAATATGGCCATACTCTGTGCCCGGGAGTACGAAACCATGCCTTTTACCCAACCGGGATCCAGTGTGACAATCCTGCATTTCAGATGTCCTAAAAGGCATGCCAAATGATCTGCATCTGTGTCTTCAGGACCTGCACCTTTGGTACCCGCATATATTACAAGAACGTGGTACCTCATCCCATCCTGGCTCATCTCCGCAGTCACTGGTAGCCAGGACTATGGAAACAGCCAAACTGGGTGCTCAGTGTTTTTTCCGTAACAATTATAGAAGTAAATGGACATCTTAGCATTTATTCCGTGGAATCGCCGTTAATGTCCGAGCAGTACCCCTTTAATTACCATCAGTTTCTAAGGCAATTAGGCGATGTGAGAGTGAGTGAAAATGCAGAATTATGAGACCAATGATTTTTAATGGTTTAAGGCCTCTTTTACACGGGCGATAGTGATATTAATGCCGAGAAAATCGCAGCTGAATGGCTGTGATTGGTTAATTGAGCGCTGCAGTGATTGGCTAAGCCACGGTGCCCGAGAACCAATCAGAGCCATTGCTTCCTGGAGGCTGGATTTTTGAACCCCTTGACCAGGCAGTGCTGGCTGAAGACTACAAGCAAGTGCCGCGGAGCAGACAACGCCTGTTAGGGGATATACTGGTAATTATTTGGAAATTATAGTACCAATTTTTCTGGTGGCGCAATGTACCACACAGCTGTGCTACATGGTACATCCATTATGATCCGCACACATCACACACACAGCTCTGCTACATGGTACATCCATTATGATCACCACACATCAAACACACAGCTCTACTACATCCATCTTGATTCCCACACAAGACAAACACAGCTTGGCTCCTCCCACAGCGCTGAGATAACTGCTTAGTTGTATTCTTTTGTTAGTTTTGTTCGTCCCTACAAAGAGCCCTAACCGTGTTGTTCTTTTGTCAGTCAGGCTCTGTGTTTTATATCTCCTGTAGGACCTGCGATGATGTCACCAGGGGGCGGAGCATGAGAAGAACCCACATACAGTACATTCTACCAAACTGCAGAATGGCTCCTCCCACAGCAGAGACATGACCACAGGTCCTTCAGCCCACCGGATCCCTGTGGTGGGGGTAGGTGGGTGTCTTCTGTTAGGACCGCCGAGTTTTATTCTTATTTTGTTATTTTTGTCCTCCCCTTCCAAGAGCCCTAACTGTGGTGTTCGTCTGTCAGTCAGGCTTTGTGTTTTATATATGTTGTAGGACCTTTGACGTCACCAGTGGCGGAGCGATGATGTCACTAGTGTTGGAGCATGAGAAGCACTTACATACTCACTGACAAATGGTCGTTAGTAGTTTGATTGTTGTTTTTTTTTCTTTTTTAATGCAGCCAAGGGTTATTTTAGGGCTTGTACAGTAGGAGTGCGATGTAACTTTTACTATTGTAAAAGTTACATCACACCGCACAAAAAACGTGATTTCTTGTGATGCGATGCAACACAAAGGAAGGTTCCATAGGGAAACATGGGCTACAAAACATCACAAATTGCAACATTTTTTTTCTCTTGCAATGTAGCAGCCTCCAAAACATTACTGATGTGAAGGAACCCATAGGAAAGCACGGGCTTCACATACATGCGATTTGTAGCGCTGTTGTAATGTGAGAAAATCGCACAATTTTTTTTTTCGCCCATGTGAAAGTGACAGACTTTTCGAAGCGGCTACAGATGTGAGTGCCGAAGATGTCACAATATACCACAAAATTGTTCCAGAAACAGTAATGCCGTCTTCACCCGGACGGACACGTATTAGCGCACACGCCAGAGTGCTGTGATTTTGTGGAAGTTTTTTTCTGTGGGCGAGGCGTTCCGAGGGCCCAAAGATAGTACATGCCGCTACTTGTTCCCACACCGCAGTGCAATGCAGGAAAATATTGCTAATGTACGAGAATGGGGTTAATAATTAGTGCGTCTCGCAATGCATAAACCTCATGCGTTTTTGGGGGGGGTTTTTACGGCCGTGTGAAAACAGCCTTACTGCGCATATGGAGAGAGCTGTCAATCAGCTGCTGGTGGGCGGAGTTTATAAGAATATCATCCGACTCCTCCCTAGCAGCACGCGGCACACTCTGAGATGCTGTAAAACATAAGTGGCAGACCGCTGAAATAAGAGTGTCTGTCTTCAGCCAAGGCAGCAGAAGGCACCCGACCGCTCCCCTGCAAGGGGATATTCACATGGCTGGTTTTTTTTTTTCAATCCCGAAAAATCAAACCCATGCTCCGTGCGTCTTTCATTTACTTATATGCATTTCTACGATTTCTTTGCACAATTTTCATGCATTTTGCATCACGTTTTTATGCATGTTTGGTTTGGCATATATATATTTTTTTTAGGTCACCATGGATGCATGCAATAAAAGCGAATTGCAATCACATAAACTAGTGCAATCCGTTTTTTTAAACGCACCCATAGACGATAAAATAGGGCATGCTGTAATGTTTTTTGTGTTCTGACTGTTCGCCAAAAAATCACACGTGTGAATTTAACCATTTAGAATAATATGCTTTAGGCCTTGGTCAGACGAGCATTTTTTTTTTAGCACACAAATAGGCGTGCTTAAAAAGCGGCACTATTACAACCAATGCTCACCATTGAAAGCGTTCACATGTATGTTTTTTTTTTTAGAGGCGCTAAATAATCGCACCTGCAAAAGATAGGACATGCGAGTGCAGATTCATCTGATCATGCGATTTTTCTACACATGATGTGCGATTAATTTTTTTTTGGCGCAGCTATTCATGTACTGAAAAAACCGCTCGCCTGACCGAGGCCTTATTCCTATCCGATTTCAGTCCGATTTTCAAGGACAGAAAGTCGGACGACAAAACATTTGTGTGTGTGTATATACGTTAATATGAAGCTTCATGGGGATCACAAGCCTCAGGGGCCAGGCTAGTGGTGCCCCCCTTTAGCTGGATCCCACACACTAAAGTCGTCCCCCAGCCCCTTTAGCTTGACTTTCTTTAGGGCTCTTTTACACGGGCCAATAAATCGTTCAGATTCCAGCATCCAGCGAGAATCTGCACGATTATCCTTCAGTATAGATGCGCCAACTCAACGCCGAACGAGAATTTGTTCGCTTCTCTTTATCGTGCAGTCTGTGCGTGCAGAAAACTGAACGACGTATCGTTCCGTGTAAACAGGCAGTCATGCACTTATGAACGACTACCTGGTCACTGTGAATAGAGGTGGTTGGGGACAATTCTTGACTCGCTCCACCACTATTCACAAGCGATGATCGTTCCTGTGTTAGAGCCCTGGGATGGTGATTGCTGGGACGACCTGCACCCAACAAGTCGTCCCTTGTAAAGGGCCCTTAGGCATGACATGGTAGGTATGTGTGTGAGGAGTGAAGAACTGAGGTCATTGCACCGGAGGGAGATGGAGCCACTGCTGCTGTAGATTTTATAGGCGCAAGGCTGTTACCATGCACCGTATTAGGATGAGGGCTATTACTAGCGTTTCCCGGCGTCAGCACTTTGCAGTACAACATATGGTCAGGTCTAGACGTGGCCGCCCCTTGGTCACGTCTTATTTTTAATTGCTCGTCACAGGTTGTGTTACCAGTCTTGGAAAGACACTTATCACTTAGGCAGCAAGATATCAGAGGGAAACCTGACCCCTTCTAAATATAATCACCCAGGCAGGGTTATTACCCCATGTACAGCCCTGGGGCTAGAGATGGGAGTAATACATTGTGTGTGAGATCGGGAGGTCAGAGTGCAAGCTCCTGTGGTCAGGGATCATGGGGTGATACATTAGGTGCGATATTATAAACTCCTGGAAGCATGGGAATGATACACTATATAGGTGATAGTGAGACTAGGTTGTGAGCTCCTGTGGTCAGTGATATACTGTGTGGGAGATAGGGAGATTAGATTGTCAGCTTCTAGGGTCAGGAACGATGAGAGTGATTCATTTACTGTGCCGGCCATATTAGATGCCACTTCTCTAAAGCCATATATAATAATGTCGTCTCTGTGTTGCTATCATTCAGGAACATATGGGAAAGTCACTGATTCCTCTAAACTTCGGTCTACATGGTACTCTTGACCCATCATTGGTCCTGAGTGAGGTAAGCATGGGGGGGGCACTTACTGTATCATTAACATATAAGTATGTACATGACATTTCGCTCAGACCTATATATATTTAAATTATGGGGTCGCCTGGTCCTGACACTCGAGATATCCCTGTTTTGGGTGCACAGCTGGTGGAAGAAGCAGACAGTGCTGGAAGCGATGGCAGTGATTGAGCTATATACAGCCTGCGGGAGGGGAGGGCGATTCCAGCCTGAAAATGGCATTACTGCAAGGGATTTAAGGCTTCCTCATTAACTCACTACATGCCAAGGCTTCCCAGATGTTAGCATTCATGGGGTGCAATAGGGTCTATGAGCTCGCCTACAATAAGGGATTGGTTGATTATGTAAGGCTGTGCATAGGGGGGTTTATTCTTTTCCTTCCAGACAATGAAGAATGTTACATGATTCGACTTTTCTACACAGTTTATTGCACTTCACAATGTTTCTTGTTATGTTGCTGTATGATGGCGCCGCTTATCTTGGGGCAAGAGGTTAAGCCGAGAGACTGAGATCAGGCGGCCTGTGAAGTACAGGTCTTACTTGGAGTCAATTGCATTAATCAGCCACTTAAAGAGTCTTTATGCTTCCAGCAGTATTCAATGCAACGGGAAAGGCACGATCCTTGTGTTATAACAAGCTGGTGACGCCAACGCTTCTCATTGATGGCTCAACTTCACTTCATAGCTCAGTTCTTTCTAGGCAGTTGGTGCACTTGTGTGACACAGGCCTTATGGCCCTTTTACATGGGACGACAGTCAGTTAACTGACTGCATGAGCACTAACATCACTGCTAAGGTCATTAGCGCTCATGCAGAGTGTTTAGACAGATAGACGACTTTTGATGGACCAACACAGGAAGCTCCATGGACTTCTATGGGAGCAGTCCAAAAAAGGAAGCGCTAGCGCCGCTAAACATTGACCGATGCCTATAGTTAAGGCATTTAAAAGTCATTAAAGCCGTTCTGGTGTGAAATCGGCAACCATTTTTAGTCGCTGACTTTTCACGCTGTTTCAAGAGATAGGTCTTAATGAGGGAGATGCCATTACAGAGTTAGCACTGCTGCAGCATGACATTCCCTCTGACCACCAGGGAGATGAGTAAGAAAAGGAAGGGAAGCGCAGGACAGGCTAGACAGGCCCTAGTGGTGAGGGACTCAATTATTAGAGGGACAGACAGGTCACTCTGCCACAAAGACCGGGATCGTCGAACGGTGTGCTGTGTTTCTGGCGCTATAGCTCGACACATAGTGAATCGGGTTGACAGAATACACACTGGCACCAATGACAGTCACAGGTCGATGGAGGACCCTCAAAAACGATTTCAGGGACCTAGTATCTAAGCTCAGGGCGAGGACCTCCAAGTAAGTTTTCTCAGAAACGAGCCACACCAGAAAGGCAGCGAGAGATTAGGGAGGCAAACAAGTGGCTCCAGAGTTGGTGTAGTAAAATAACAGGATTCTGATTGGAGTTTTCTATAGGAGTTTTCTATTTCAAAAATAACAGTAATACATTTTCAGTTTCTTCTAAGACAAATAGAAAAGGTGTCAAATTGCAATGAAGTAATTATTAGAGCCTCGTGTGGCGCAGAGTGTAAGCTCTTGCTCACGACCTGAACGTTGCAAGTTTAATCCCCAAATGGTTTAGGTAGCTGGCTCAAGGTCGACTCAGCCTTCCATTCTTCTGAGGTTGGTAAAATGAGTACCCAACATGGTGGGGGGTAATAAATAAAAATTACCTGAAAGTTCTCCGTAATAAGTTGGCGCTATACAAATAACAAGATTTATTTATTGGGGGGACTTTAATTATCCAGATATAATATGGGAAGATGAAATTTGCAAATTTTACAAGACGATAAGTTCCTGAGAACAATTAAAGATAACTACCTTACCCAACTTGTGCTGAAGCCAACTAGAGGGAGGACCACTCTGGACTTATTATTATTATTAACCAACAAACTGGACAGAATCACAGGGGTGCAGGTTGAGGGACATTTGGGAAATAGTGACCACAATATAATTAATTTCCAGTTGTCATTCAGTAGGGAGCCTTATCAGGGGGGCGACAAAAAGAAACTGAACTTCTGTTCAGCAAAATTTGATCAGCTCAGAATAACTCTTGGCAACATTAAATGGGACAATGTCCTCAAAAATAACAGCACAGGCGTCAAATGGGAGAAGTTTACAAATGTCCTAATTAACTCATGTGAGCAGTTTATACCCTTCAAAATTAAGAGAGTTACAAGTAGAAGGAAACCAATGTGGCTCAACAAGACTGTAAGGGGGGCAATAAGTGAAAAAAAAGCATTTAAATTATTAAAACAAGAAGGCAGAATTATGAACCCCTCTTCCAGAAACCTAAACAGGACCTACTAAAGAGGGAATGCTCCTACATCTCCTGTATATGGCGGATTTACAGTATCAATATGGTATTGCTATGAAGACTGTTATACCTATTTAGAATTCTCCTGGTCCCAGTACCACATCAGGCCATAAAAGCTCTACAAAAAAGAATCATATCCTTTATCTGGTCCCATAAATGTCCTAGAATACCAAAGAAAATAATGTTCCTTCACAAAAAATCAGGTGGCATATCGGTACGTAACTTCCTTAACTATTAGAAGACGGGCCGTTTAGCCCAAATTCCACCAATTTTTGCAGGACCTAACTCCCTATTATGGGATTCATAGAAACCATGCAGTTATGTCTCTATAATTGGCCTACTCTACTTTAGACTAGGTCCACTCTTCCAGCTAGTCTCTGAAATTTAGCCCCACTCATTTTTTTTACCATTTTGCTATCGCATTAGGCCCGATTCAAGAGGACTCTTCGTTCTGGCCCATCCCCCCTGACCCTGCTCCTGTCTAACCCAGCATTTCCTCCAGGACAAGATGTTACAAGCTTTCCTGGTGGCAGATTAATAAATGAACTATCCTTTATTACTTCATGGTAGGCTTATCTCACTATCCTCTTTCAAAAAACATTTCCAACTGCCACCAACAGAGTGGTAGAGATAGAGAACAATGCAGGTATTTCACTTTTGGTCCTCTCTTATAGCCTCAGAATCTAAAGTAGAGCTAAACCCACTAGAGGCACTATGCAAATACTGCCCAATTTACCTAGGCACGTTGTCACATCTCTACAACACACTAACTAAAACGCAATAAGATAAATTACCCTATATGACCGAATGGGAATCAGACTTAAACGCC
Organism: Eleutherodactylus coqui; assembly: GCF_035609145.1. NCBI lineage: Eukaryota > Metazoa > Chordata > Amphibia > Anura > Eleutherodactylidae > Eleutherodactylus > Eleutherodactylus coqui. The sequence continues at coordinate 100,244,353 of NC_089849.1, forward strand.
CCCCTAACTATAGAAAGATAGGGCCACTGCAGTGAAAGCCTGAGCTAAAATAGTTGGCAAGTTAGTCTTACAAAGACATCCTTAAAGGTTTTACATAGAGCATGTTAGTGCCATCCCGCATACACACCATCTATCCCAAAATCTTCAACCTGTGCTTTAGGGGATCCGATAACATTGGCTCCCGCCTACACATTTGGTGGTCCTGCCCCATGGTGCAGGCCTTTTTTAAAAAGGCTACTCACCTTATTTCCTCTGTCATGGGTACTTCCCTTGGATTAGATGCATTAGTACTACTACTAGGCAACAAAGCCAAAATGATATGCAACGCCCCCTTTAAACTTTTACAGTTTATCACTATGGCATCTCGTACTCCTATTGCTCAAAATAGTGAAAACTGCAACTATCCTTCAACCCACTAATTGCCCGAATTAACAGGACACTTCTAAATGAGAAATTAATCGCCATACACCAGAACAAGATATCCCAATTTGAGCCAGTTTGGGAACAATGAATCACCTTTGTCAATATTCCTAACTTTCAATATCACCTCCAACTCTAACCCCTTCAAAATACAATAATTGGTGTAGACCCCGAAGATATTAGAACCTAAAGCGTGACAACGAAGAGAAAAATAAACAAATACCATTAACCAAACATTCTCTAAAATGCCAACAAAGTGCTTAAATTGTATTGTACTGTTTCCCACTGTTCTTTCCCGCTATCCCAATCCCCATGTACTATGTTGGTTTTGGATTTGTATATGTTTATAATCGCTCTTTAGAGTTAATCGATTTTATCGATGCTAAGTATTCATGCCTTATACCAAATCTTTCTCCCCCTACGTGTGGTCTGTGCGGCAGGAATGTTACCAAAGTTTAAAATTACTTTTAAAACGTAAAACCAGAAGACAGAGAAGAAACACTAAAAAATACAGGGGAAAAATTATGTAAGAAAAAGATCAAAACTCCCAAGGAGGAGGCAGAGAGACTGATTGCCAAAGAGAGCAAAAATAACCCTAAACTATTTTTTAATTATATAAAAGGTAAAAGGATTTGCACTGAAAGCACTGGCCCTCTAACAAATAATGCAGGAGAAACCATAGAAGAGGATGGGAGGACGGCAAATCTATTAACTAGTTTTTTTCTCAAGTGTATTCACGAAGGAAAGAGAAATGTCACACGAGATGCAGGGGGATAAAATGAATGCAGCGTATTTTTACGCGATATGCCCGTGTAAATGGATAAGAAAACGCTAATTGATTTTTATCACCACTATTAATAATAATCGTTATCTGTATAGCGCCAACAGATTGCAGCTGAAATTCGGATCAGCCGACGTAATATTGCATTGCTCATGTGAGTGAGGCCTTAACTTGACAACAGGCAGTGGACAGCAAGTTAGAAGGAAGTGAGACTGAGTGGCCAGCAATTTCGAAAGATTTTTCAGCACAAAAAAGTAATTTTAGGTAAATAAAATTATTTGCACTTTTGCTAGTTTTCACATTGGTTGTCATATTTAAATACAAGATACCTTTAAGGGTGGTGATCATTTAGATTCATGGCTACTGGTTAGAGATGAGCGAACGAGCTCGGCCACAACCCTTTTTCGCCCAAATACCGCGGTTTTCGAGTACTTCCGTACTCGGGCGAAAAAATTCGGAGGGCGCTGTGGGTGAGTGGGGGGTTGTAGCGAGGAGTGGGGGGGAGAGGGAGAGAGAGAGGGCTCCCCCCTGTTCCCTGCTACTACCCCCCACTCACCCACGGCGCCCCCCGCCCACCGGCGACCCCGAGTACTTTTCCCTCGAGTACTGAAGTACTCGAAAATGGCGGTACTCGATCGAGTAATTACTCGAAACGAGTACGTTTGCTCATCTCTACTACTGGTCCTTTAAGGAGCAAATACTGCTATATGAGCATTACCTGAAGAGTTTCCCAGGCGGTGTACCATGCTCATTAACCATCCTTGATTCTGGTACTGTATATATGGTTCTTAGTTCTGGCACCATATTTATATATTGAGCTTGTTTCTGATACTGTCTATTTGTATTGAGCTTGCTTCTGGTACCATATTGTTTTATTGGGATTAGTTCTAATTCTGTACTTATGAACTGAGCTTGCTTGTAATGCAGTATTTATGTATTGTAGTTTGTTCTCGTAGCCTGTTAATTTACTGGGCTTGGTTCTAGAACCACATTTATGTACTGAGCTTATTCTTGTACTGTGTTTACAGTACTTCTAGTGCATGCCTATGATTCTGAGTGTACACATATAGGAGTATAAGGGAGTTTAATATAGTAAGTGCTGGTAGGTAGGTACATATCTGCATATCACACCTTGTAGATTTTAGATAGTTTTTCAACCTTTTTTTTTCTTTTGGAATTACTCACTGCAAGTCTGTTTCCTTACCTTCCTGTTTTTTTTGTTCCCCTCCTCATGAGATGTTGCCACCTTTCTCCCCCCCCCCCCCCCCTCCGCCTAGCGGAAACAGGATCCACTGCGACTTTGAGATTCACAGCATATAAATAAATGGTATGTCAGCTATTTGGTTCATTTAATAGGGTAATCCGTGATTTGTGGAGACTCAGTCACCAAAAGGATTCCACGCACTGAGATGTCGCCAGCAACTGTGTCTCCTTACTATGGCCAAAAATCCAAAATTAACCCTTACTGGGAATAATCCTACTGAGATACAACCCTGTGCATTACGGTGTTCTCTCATGTTTTTCACATATTACAATATTGTATCCTCAGCCATTGTAATTTGTAAAGACATTCCAAATACAATGTCAAGGATAGTTCAGCTCTGTAAGGTGTGCTGGGCTGGCAGGTACATCCAAGTAACATGTGCATTTCACCGGTAAAATTACATTTTATGGAAGTGCATTGCCTGGCCTCTCTACAATACAGTGCAATACTACATGTACGGTACAGTATCTACTGCTTGCTTTGTACAGTCCTCTATCTGTACTGCATGTACTCTGCAGTCTTACCTACACTGCCTGTTCTGTACTGTCCTCTACCTGCTCTGCCAGTCCTGGACAGCTCCCTGCCTGCACTAAAGATGTAGCAAAGTTTAACATAACTTTTAACGAGTTATGATAACTTTCTGCGCCACAATTTGTTTATCCTTTCAATTACTTTACAAAGACTTTTGTGCGAAGATAGCAGAACAACAGCTTTTAAATGTCTTTAAGGGCTTTTTCAGCCTATTTTTATAGATGAGTTATCCTTGGGAGAGGTCGTCAATAATTGATCAGCTGGGGTCCGCTACTTGGTATCTCCACCGATCAGCTGTTTTAGCGCCAGCTGTCACTGGCAAACCGGACAAGGTATGGAGCAGAAGCAGCTAGCGCCGACCTCTGTGTAGTGGGTGGTAACTGCAGGCGCAACTAAAATAAAAGTCTAACCTGAGGACAGGTGATCAATCACAATAGCCTGGAAGACACCTTTAGGATAGCTTTCTGCAACAAATGATCACAGACAAGCTATGTATATCTGTACATATACTGCACCCTAGCAGTGCTGTACTGCTATCTGTATAACACCAACTATACAGCATATACCAACATAATAGAGAATCTGAAAAAGTTCTGTCGGTATGGCGATTGTGGATTGACTTTGAATCTTCTTCAGAATTCCGAGCGATGTTTTCCTAGTTGCTCACTCGCCTCGGGGGTGAGACAGGTTATTAGAAGGTAGTAATCTGGATATTAAATGTTCTCGGGGGTGGTCCTGGATTTCCCCCCTCCCCTTTTCTCCTGCCTCCCTCAACCAACTATCTAACCCTTCTTTTACCCATTCTTTTATTTACTTATTTAGAAATATTATTTATTTTTATTTATTTATTTTACCTTCTTGCTCTTCCTCTTCCCAGAACTCATCTTCTCTCTTTTTGTCTCTCTTCTCTCTTTTCTATATCTCATTTTTGTTTTTATTGTTGCAAGAGGATAAGGCCTCAGGCTTCTCCCCTAATACTACAGACCGCAAACATTTTATTCTCAAATTGCATGTTGGGGTATTATCATTATTGGGGTCACCCCCTAGGCCCCTCCAAGAGTTTTATTTGGATGGATATTTTCAAGAAGGGGCCGATTTATTTATGTTATGTCTTTTGTTATACATGTTTTATAGGTCCTGCGAGACTTTTTTGAGATTTGTATGTTTTATAACCTATCCTATTGAACTATGCAACATACTGCTCATTACCATACTACATGGACTGCGCTATTCTTTATCTGTGCTGTATGCTATACTGCTCCATCTACACTATAGAACCATGAGCATTTGGATCTCCCTATCAGTAGAATGAGTTGTGTCTTATTAGTATGTAAAGTGTCCTAAACCATCCTACGAAAGATGCGGACCGTGCATCACACGGCGCAACGAAGCAAGGAGCATTGAGCAATGGAAGAAGTTGCTATGGAGTGGTGAATTACGCTTACTCCATGGTTGTAGAGGATGACGGGGAACGTCTCTTACTTCAGTGTGTCGTGCCAACTGTTAATTACGGCGGAGGTCGCGTTATGGTCTGAGGATGTGTTACATGGCATGGTCTCAGTCCGTTGTTGTAGTGACAAGAACCCTGATCATGGAGGTGTAACCTGACATCCTATACAATAATGTGCTGCCGACAATGTGACAATACTCTGGCAATGGTCGGCCATACTTCCAACAAGACAACGCGCCTCATTATAAATACAACTCTGTTTTATGTTGGTTTGAGGATACGGATGTTCCACGACTGGACTGGCTGAACAGAGCCCCGACCTGAATCCTCCTGAACATCTTCTGGACAAACAGGAACGTCGAGTCAGGAAATATGAACAGCGTCTATCTTCTTTGAGAGAAATCACCAGGCATTTGCAGGATAAATGGAGGGAAATGCCAACTGAAGTGTATCAGACGTTGGCATACTCACTGTGGAATACTTTATCCTAAGTATTAATATAAGGAAATAGATACTACTTTTGATTCTTGCTCAGGTGTCCACTTAAGTTTGGTAGGATAGTCAGTATTCTCTACCTGTGTTATGTGTACCATGCTGTACTACATAGGACTTCTTTCTACCTGTATTAGATGCTGTAGGAATTATGTGAAGTCCTATGCAAAACAACAGATACTGTAATACAGTGATAAATCTGAGGACAGATGACTGAGTTGATATTACAGTACCCGCAGTCCTATGTAATGCAAGAGATGCCACTTAATGATCACTATGAGTACAGATAATATAGTAATGTTACATGCAGTCCTATGTAGCATCACAGATAACACGTACTAATAACTCTCTGAGTACAGATAGTGTAATAGATGTTACCAGCAGTCCTATGTAACACCACAGATGCCCCTCGGTGATCACTGAGTACAGATATTATGTTACCTGCAGCCCTATGTAACACCACAGATAACACATACTAATAACTGTCTGAGTATAGATAATGTAGTAGATGTTACATGCAGTCCTATGTAATGTATTTTGATTTTGCTATGATATGCCGTATTAACATTGCTTGTGTGACTATATTTTGCCAAGTGACTAGAAGAATGAAGTCGCGTTATATGCCACTGCTCGCCATTTAGCTGTAGCCTGAGCTCCGTCCGGAGGAATAAGACATCTTGGGAGGAGGGTCCTGTGTTTGATCCTTAAGCCCCCAGGAGTATTTTTAGTCGCAGCTTTCGTACACAGTTGTCGGGACTTGGGTTACACGGTAGGATCTTGGCCTCCATTCTCAAGAGATTAGCCCAGATATATTTTTAAAAAGCATCTTATGTTTCCTCCTTGTGAGACGGAACATTCCAGAGACTCTCATGGCTATATATGTGCAGGTTGAGAATAGCGCCGGGGTCCATGCCACCAGCGCTCTGTACAAATACCAGGGAGACAGTGGAGACGTGGCAAACCTAATAACTGATCTGTATAGCATGGGGCAGAACTAGCAATACCAGTGCAAGGGAGCATCGAGGAGCTGCACATGGCGAGCAATCAGGTCAAAGCTAACACTGGACAGAATTACGCCAAAGGATGCAGTTCAATCCGCAGTTTTGGAATTCCACACCAAAATCCGCGGTTCTAACTGCAGATTGTAATGCGTAATTGCCGGCAGATTTTAAGCCATTTTCAATTCTGTATCAAAATCCGCAGGAAGCCTGTAGATTCAGGTGCAGAATTTACTGCGGCTTGCGGTGCGCCATGTGGCTTATTCCGTCCGTGTGAGTGGTCTCTAGGGGGTCATTTACATGGGCCAATCACAGCACTTAAATGAGCACCGATCAATAAGATTGGCGCTTTCTTACTGGCCTTTCTAAGGCCGATCAGAATCTATTGAGTTACGAATGATCATGTGATCGTTTGTCTCTCAGATCATCACCGTCGGCATTCTCCATGATGCAAGCAGCTGTATAAAAGATGTGATCAGCCAATGAAGGAGTATTCGTCGGTTGATTGGGGGCAGGTTTACACAGACAGATGGACGGCTGGGCAAACGTGAATATCCGTGTCCGACTGTCAGCCCGCGTAAAAGGCTGGATCTGATTGTTGGGGGTGCTGGCACTTTAATGATATGTCTTCCTGGATCTGCTAGAGGTTCCTAGCGTGTGGCTGTATAGGGACTACAACTCCCAACATGCGGATCTGAGACAGGTAGGTTCCCCCGCAGCTAAAGGGTCACAGGCTGAAGGCCGCTCTACAGGGTGGGTCATGGAATAGTAGCCCGGCAACAACTATGAAGAAAGAAATAAGCAGGCACTCCGTGGAGTGAAACCGCATCAAATTAAACAGAGGCATGAAGTGAGTAACTGGTACTGGGACCCCATAACAATGGCAGTATAGCGGGGTCCGACAACCGCAGCCTCCCCGCTGATCTGACAAGCTCTAGGATAGGCAGTGTAGAAAGTAAAGAGTGCGGGTCTATGGTGTGCTCGGACGAAGGAGGAGCCCTGGAGAGGCAGCGGGTCATGGGTAGTCCATTCCAGTGCCATGCCGATGCCGTCATCTGACCAGATGATGATACCACTGATGTACCGCTGACTCTCCAGGTGCCCCCTTCCTTTGTCCAAGCGAACCATAGACCTGTTTTCTTCCTTTTCCTACACTAAAAGAAAATCTGTCTTTGTTGCCCGTAGCAACCAATTACAACACAGCTTTTATTTCTTATACTGCTGAGGTGAAATGAAAGCTGCACTGTGATTGGTTGCTATGGGCATACTACTGAGGAGAAATGAAAGCTCTGCTGTGATTGGTTGCTATAAGCCTGCTGCTGAGGTGAAATGGAAGCAATGCTGTGATTGGTTGCTATAAGCCTACTGCTGAGGTGAAATGGAAGCAATGCTGTGATTGGTTGCTACGGGCAACAAAGACATTTTCTTATACACAGTCTTCATAAGTGTGGTGTTGGGCTACTTTCCCATGGCCCACCCTGGACAACAAGGACAAGGGCTTATACTGTATAGGTGCACCATACTTTGCCAAAATTGCGACGCCCGATAGCGCCCACTAGTGGAGGGGTAAAATTGCATAAATCCCACTCGTTTTATGACACTGCTCACGGGATTGTCCTACCAAAATTGGGATTATTGGCAAAAGAATAAATGGTACAAAACCTCACATGGCCATATTAATCCGCATGTCACAGACAGCATTGCGTCCCCCACCCCAGGATGGAATAGAAGCCCATCAATCACAGCTCTGCAGCTCCCTCCGGTGGCAGGATTTGTACATGACACTTGTTTTACAGAAGCACCTATAAAAGAGTTTAGGGCTTCCATATTATATAGAGGCTAAATCCTATGGATCCAACCTATAACCGTGTTATGTGTTAATACCCATCCGCTGTAGGAGGGCGACTGTTACCTAAAGTGACCCCACTCAGCCTGCTTACTGATATTTGTACAATTCGAGTGAAGGAACAACAATCAACTTTTGCATATTACATTTATTTCCATCAGGAGACCTGACTGATCTCTATAGACAGATGCAGCGTGAAAGGCAATCTACACAGCGGGACCAACTAAATGGGCGTCCGGTCACAGCGGTCCTGTGAGCAGGAAGACCCGGCCAGGACATCGGCTCCCAGGCTACAGCGCCACGTCACATCCACCATTCCTTGGATTCCGTTTTTACGCTTTAATAGAAGTTGATGACTGTCACGGTCATGCAATATCGGCCATTAAGTTCTACTGAAACGGGTTGATTGAGCCACAGTTGTAGTCACTGGAACGTTCCCCCCCCCCCCCCCCCGCCCCCCAGTCATGGCTTCGCTCAATAATTCACACCCAAATAATCTAATTTTCCCCATTGAACAGTTTTAACTGAGAATATAATGCGAAGACTGGCGACATTTCTTGCGAACTCCCTTTGCTGCCGGACGCACTTCCATTGGTAATGACTAATGTGCAGCTTAAGCTGCAATGCGATGGCCCTACGTAGCCATCATAATGTAACTCACTACATGCATATGGCACAAAGCCTTACATCCACCCTCCTTTATGGCTGGGAGCTGCAGGATAAACGCGTGGGACAACAGACGCTACCGTTTATTTCAGTCCTGTGGGTGTAGTCAGAGCCTTCCGGGATGAAACACATTATGTGCCCCCCGACGCTGCCATCTACCCGTCTCCCGGCCTATTCCTGAGTAGTCATGAACACCTGAAGAAACACAAAGGAAACAAATTAGGCATAAAGGTCATTGTACTGTCAAATAAAATGTACTCTAGTCATATCCAAAGCTGCATTCACATTTATACTCCAGCCAAATTCAATGCTACAGTCCTAATTTTTCATACTCCAGTCGCATGCAGAACAATTTATACATTCCAGCATTGGCTTACGTAGAGCTCATGGGGCCCCATAGCAAAACCTAGAATTGACCCCACCGCCACAAAAAAAATTATATATAGTGTGTGTGTGTATATATATATATATATTCACATTCCCATTTCTTCTCTATCTGGGCCCAGACCTCCATGACAACTTCTTTCAGACACAATTTGTCTCTACACATCCTTCCCATCCTGCTACTACATCCCACTGCAATAGTACAAGTGGTCCCAAAAAGTGACCCAACAAAATCAGAGTATTCCCCTGAAAGTTCGGCCAGCAGCTACTGGACAATCTTGGTAGCTCACACTACTGCCGATCCGATCCTGAGTAATGTAGAGCCCAACTCCTTACCTCTCTCCTGTTTTCAATATAGTAAGTGCAGGAGACGGGGGAGGAGTCAGACTCTGCCCTGCGCAGCAGGGTGACCTATGATGATTGAAGTGGGCAGGGGTGGCCCAGCAAGACGTGGTCTGCACACCACTTCATTACAGTCATCTCCAAAGTTACATTCACAATTTTTTTATATTGCAGCCCCATCCAGATCTGGATTCACAATTACTGTGCTCCAGTCATCTCCAGAGCTGTACTCTCAATTTATACCCCCGTGGCATCCAGATCTGCAATCACAATTACTGTTCTCCAGTCACCTCCAGAGCTGTACTCTCAATTTATACCCCAGTTGCATCCAGATCTGCATTTAGAATTACTGTTCTCCAGTCACCTCCAGAGCTATACTCTCAATTTATACCCCAGTTGCATCCAGATCTGCATTCACAATTACTGTGCTCCAGTCACCTCCAGAGCTGTACTCTCAATTTATACCCCAGTTGCATCCAGATCTGCATTCACAATTACTGTGCTCCAGTCACCTCCAGAGCTCTACTCTCAATTTATACTCCAGTTGCATCCAGAGCTGCATTCACAATTGTTACACTCCAATCACATTCCAAGCTGCATTCACTTTTTTTAATATTGCAGTGACATCCAGAGCTGCATTCACAATTTCTGTACTTCAGTCACATCCTGAGCCATATTGAAAATTATTATACTCCAATTACATTCAAAGCTGCTTTCACATTTTATTTATTTTGCAGTCACATCCAGAGCTGCATTCACAATCTTTTCCCTCAAGTCACACAAAGAGCTGCATGCTCAATTTCTATAATCCAATCACATTCAAAGCTGCAGTCATTGCTAAAACAAAGTAGACTCTTCCCAGGAAAGTTGGTCTGGCACGCTTTCATTTCCCCACCCTCAACCCAACTTTTATGACCTAAAGGAAGCGCACCCCACATCTACTATTATGGGATAGCACTGCCCCCTGCATTATCCCCTGTAGAAAACGTACCTTTGTGCTGATAGTTTCCCGAGTCTTCAGCCTCAATTTGTTGACTTGGGATTCAGCAATGTCCGCTCTTTCCTCGGCCTCCTCCAGGTCATGCTGGACCCTCCTGCACTTAGACATGTGGACGTTCGAATGTTCTTCCTGCATAGAAGACATGAAAGGGTTAATCAGCAGCCACTTACATTGCTGGATATAATGCTGGGTAAATACACTGTGCTGATTCTGAAGCCTATTCTGTATTATACTCTAATCACATCCAGAGCTGCATTCACAGTTCTTATACTCCAACCAAATGGAAAGCTGCATTCAGGGTTTTCAAACCCTGAGTCATCCCCAGAGCTGCGCTCACTAATCTGCTGCTCTCCTGTTAGTGTTCACGCCACAGACCTCACATTTCCCAGCTGAATTCTGATGCTTCAGTGGCGTGCGGTAATTCGTGGATCGTGTGAGACGGGTGTTTGCACCAGAGTTAAATTTTCAAAATGCAAGAATACGGTCATCTGAATGAGCCCTTAAGGCCGCCTCACACGGGTGTATGCGCATGAGCGCCGCGTGTTTGCGGAGCGAACTTTGTTTTTTTGCGCCCACCTTGGCATATAGTTTACTGTTTTTCGCACACAAGAGGCACATTTGTGCTGACAGAAAAAATGGCGAAGACCTCCTGCCCACGGGCGGATGTTTGCTCTGGGATCTGCAGCGAATAGCACCCGTAGCATGCTATGGGAAATCGATTCTTCCTCCACAGTTGCGGATACCAATTGTGGTTTCCGCAAGCAGAGGAAAAAGCGCAGCATGCTCTATTTTTCCACGGATTCCTCGCAGACGGCTTCCATTGAAGTCAATGGAAGCTGTCTGACCCACGGCCCGTCCGCCATGTTTATTGCAGATGGGTTGCGCATTCCACCTCATCGCCTAGCAACATTGCAGGAAAAAAACTAACTGAAGAAAAAAAATTGCGCATGTGTGACGGCGAGCCGCCGGTCCATCCGCAGAACAGAAAAGAAGCCGACAGAGCAGGTACAGCGGACGCCGCTTCTGCCAGAGTCGGATGTGGCTCAGGCGCGATTCTGCATGTGGAAACCGGCCTAATGAGTTTAAGTTGTGTTCTTTTCCTGCGCAATTACTCAGCGTATCACGCATCTCCCAGCATACTGCGCACATATTCGCACATCCTGATCAAGTGCTACGGGGACTTTTAGTGCGCAGGAAAATAGAGCGTGCGGCGTTTTATTTTTGCGCAACTGAAATGTACAGGGAAAAAAACAGCCTGTGAATGAACCCATTAAAACCAGTGGGATACTGCTGACTGCGTATTGCGCTTACAAATCCCCCCGTGTGAAGCCGCCCTAACAGTCTGTTGTCTCCTCGCACGGCTCGCACTTACCGCCTCCTCCGTCATCCTCTTGTAGGACTTCACTTTCAGCTGCAGCTTGTCAACGAGATCCTGGAGCCGCAGGTTATTCTTCCTGTCCTCCTCAGCCTAGAGTAAAGAATGAGACGTTTCAGGACGCTATCGCGTGGTAACCGTCTTATTTGCTGCAGAAAAATGCATTCGAAAAACGCAGGAATTTTTGAAAACACACATAAGTTGTGCATTCTAATCGATGTTAACCCTTTCCAATCCAATGAGATTACCCTGCATAGCTCCAATGTCAGACAAGGGACAGAGGTCCGATGTCAGAGGCTGTTCTGCATATGTATATCAGCCGGGGTTTCACGCCTGGCCGATATACAGCGTCCTTCTCTGCAGGGGGAGGAGGCTGGAAGAGCCAGGAGCAGTGCTCTGAGCTTCCGCCCCTCGACACTATTTGCAATGGGAGGGCGCGGGATGGGGCGAAGCTCAGTTCTGAAACTTAGCTCTGCCCCCGTCTCGCCCACTCCCATTGCAAATAGTGGTGAGGGGTGGAGAGGGGGCGGGAGCTCAGAGCACTGCTCCTGGCTCTTCCAGCCTCCTCCCCCTGCAGAGAGAGACACCGTATATCGGCTGTGCATGAAAACCCGGCTGATATACGGTCGTCTGAATAAGCCCTTAAGGGGTTAAAAGCAGAGCTAGATGGGTTAAAACTTTAAAATGAACAGATACTTGCCTGTCCTCAACCACCACCCTCCTCCCCAAGGATCCAGGGTAGCAGCCCCACGATTCTCCTGGTCTCAGTTGATAGTGGAAGTCAGGTGACTGCTGCCTGCCAATCAGAGTCCACAGTGTCACCACCCATTCTGCTGGCATCAGTACTTACATCCTGAGTGCCATGATGCCAGGAGTTCCAATGGAAACTCTGATTGGCTGGCAGTGGTCACTTGATTTTCGCTGTCAACAGAGACCAGAAAAGTTGCGGGGCTGCACCACTGGATTGCTGGGGCCTCAGGACAGGTAAATAGTGTTTATTTTATTGTTTTTAAGCTATTTGGTTCTAATGTTAAAAAAGTTAATTTGTTACCCAGCAATTCATTTAATGATTTTCAATGTAAAACACAAAACACGCTTTTTTAAATGCGTTTTTGTGTGTTTTCTTTGACACCTACACAACCCCTCCCATGTAACAGCACCCTGATAAGAAGTGGAGATGGAAAGTCATTTCATGTCGACGTTTCTACCTCACCTGGAAGGAGAGCTCCTTCACCCGTCTCTCATATTTTCTCATGCCTTTAATGACATCCGCACATCTCTTCTGCTCCTGATCCAGCTCCGTCTCCAGTTCTCTCACCTGCAGGACAAGAAAGGAGGAGTGAAGATAGAAGCTACAGATACAGCAAAGTTTAACTTGTGTGATAACTTTCTGCAGCAAGTTATCTTATGCCACTGAAAAGCTATTATAAGCCATTGAAAAGAGTAAATAAACTGTGGCACAGAACACCTTCTTAAGGCCTCTTTCACATGAGCGCAGTATAGGTGTGTAAAGAAAGCATGAACGGGCAATGCTTCACGCACAGATGACCCGAGCCTCATGCGCATGAAAATTCCCCATTCACTGGAGCACATGCGCTTAAAAAAGTGCAGCTGCTGCAGGAGGAGAGAGAAGAAGCCCCGCAGGGCTTCAGGATTTCCCCATAGCAGGGAGAGAGAGAGATGGGCTACAGGGGATTAACCCATAGTCCCTCTCTGTCTGTCCTTGCTATGGGTTTATCCCCCATAGCCCCACTCTGTCTCTCGCTGCTATGGGGGATTAACCCACAGCTCCGCGCTCTCTCTCTGCTATGGGTTAATCCCCCATAGCCACGCTCTCTCTCCCTGCTATGGGGGATTAACCCATAGCCCCGCTCTCTCCCTGCTTTGGGGATCCCTGAGGGATATCCCCATAGTGCAGAGAGAGAGAGGGGGCACAGCTACAGGGGATCCCTAAGGGATATATTCCCAAGGCAGAGAGGGAGGGGTGGGGCTAAAAAAGCAGCAGGACTATAGGTTTTATCCCTGGGATTTTCCACGTTTCAATTTCAGAGGGGCGGGGCTAGAGGGGAGGATCCATCTAGCTCAGCCCCCACGATAGGGCCCTGTAAACCTGCCCCATCTCTCTCACCACTATGGGGAAATCCCTTGAGATTCCCATGCTGGGGGGAGAGGTGGAGGGAGTACCTTACTGACTCCGCTGCTGGGAAATTGCGCAACAACTGAGTTGGAGGAAGTGACCGTTGCTTACAGTGGGACATTTAAAACTTACAGCCCAGAAGTACAATTTAAATGACCAGCTGTACACTCCTGTTAGTCCCCTCGGGGATTAAGCGAACCCCTGCGGAGCTGAACGGAACCCTCAGGGAGTCCCCTCATCCCCACAGGAGTTTAAAGCGGGACATTTAAAAGGTGCTTCTGGGGTGCAAGTTTTAAATAACCCACTGTAATCCTCCTAATGACTTTTAATCTTCTCCTGCACAGGAGTTTCCATAGACTCCTGCTCCCATAGGAGTTAACCCCTTAGTGACGGAGCTTTTTTGCTTTTTTCCATTTTTGTTTTTTCCTACTCCCTTTTAAAAAATCGTAGCTCCTTTATTTATCCATCGACGTCGCTGTATGAGGGCTTGTTTTTTGCGGGATGAGTTGTATTTTTCAATGCCACTATTAATTGTACCATACAATGTACTGGAAAAAATTATAAAAATTCTTAGCGGAGACAAATGGGAAAAAAAATGACATTCCACCATCTTTCGGTGCGTCCTGTTTCTACGGCGCACAAACTGCAACAAAAATGACCTGATATTTTTATTCTATGGGTCAGTATTATTGCTACGATACCAAACTTATATAGTTTTTTTTTTTGCTGTAGTACTTGTATTTTTTTTTTAAGATATTTAATTTTTTTCAATTATTTTCTGCGGTCATTTTGTGCGCGCAATAACTTTTTAATTTTTCTGTCGACGTAGTTGTGCAAGGGCTCAATTTTTGCCGGATGTCCTGTAGTTTCCGATATTATCAATTTGGAATACATATAACTTTTTGATCGCTTTTTATTGCATTTTTTCTGGAAGACAGGGTAACTAAAAAAGTGTATTTCTGGCGTTCTTTATTTTTTTTTTCAGACGACGTTCACCGTGCAGGAAAAATAATGCACTACTTTGATAGATCGGACTTTTACGGACGCCGCGATACCAAATACATATTTTTTTTTTATGATTTAGATTTTTTAGTAATTCATATGGCAAAAGGGGGGTGATTTAAACTTTTATAACTTTTTTTTTTTTACAATTTAAAAAACTTTATTGATCTTTTTTCTTTGAAGTCCCCCTGGGGGACTTTAACATGCGATTAGAGATGAGCGAGCATACTCGGAAAAGCACTACTCGCTCGAGTAATGTGCTTTATCCGAGTATCGCTGTGCTCGGGTCTGAAGATTCGGGTGCCGCTGCGGCTGACAGGTGAGTCGCAGCGGGGAGCAGTGGAGAGCGGGCGGGAGAGAGGGAGAGAAAGATCTTACCTCCGTTCCTGCCCTCTCTCCCCTGCAGCTCCCCGCTCCGTGCCGGCACCCGAATCTTCAGACCCGAGCACAGCGATACTCGGATAAAGCAAATTACTCGATCGAGTAGTGCTTTTCCGAGTACGCTCGCTCATCTCTACATGCGATGCTTTGATCGCTCCTGCAGTATGACGTAATGCTATAGCATTACGTCATACTGCTTTTTTACAGGCAGTCTATCAAGCCACCCTGTGTGGATGGCTTGATAGGCAGTTTGCTAAGGCAGCCCTGGGGCCATTCATTAGGCCCCCGGCTGCCATGACACCTGCACGGCTCCCCCGATCTCACCGCAGGGGGGCCGTGCGGGACCCCCAAACAGCGTTTGGGGGATTTAAATGCCGCTATCAGAATTGACAGCGGCATTTAAAGGGTTAATAGCCGCGATCGGCCGAACGGCTGAGCGCGGCTATTGCTCGCGGGTGTCAGCTGTAATAAACAGCTGACGCCCTCGCTGTATGGAGGGAGATAGCGCCGCTACCTCCTTCCATACACGTCCTGCAACAGCAGGACGTAGTTTTACGATAGCGCCGTCACTAAGGGGTTAATGGAAACTCCTGCGCAGCTCACACCAGAGATAGGTCAGGTTCTATCTTAACTCGCAGCACAGACCTTGGATGCAGGCATTGTAGCCATGAATGTTCTATCATTGGCAGGTGCGAGGATTTTGCGCATCTAAAAATCCTTCATGTGAATGCTTCTACAGGAAATGATTGGTTCCTATAGAAGCGGTTTCTGTGCGCAGCTATACAGCGCGCTCAAAGTGCTCGTGTGAACGAGCCCTAATGGGGTTGTCCATTACTTTTACTATTGATGACCAATCCTCAGGGGAATTAAACCTGTGTTCATTTGATCGCTTATATAGTATAATGCAATGTATTTTGGTTAGCTATTAGAAGGTAACATATCTACAAGATTACGTGATTACTCTTACTGAGAACAATCACGCTTTGCCCTACTGCCTAACACCGTACCAAACCCTTTTTTCGTTTTACAGTCACATCTGTAATAGGCAAAGGATCATGTCAGCCTAGAGGATTTTTAAGAAGTCCCCAGGCTGCCATGACATCAGATGGGACCGCTGTGTTTTTTATCTCTTTATATTCTTATACATAGGAGCAGTATTATAGTAGTTGTATTCTTGTACATAAGGGGCAGTATTATAGTAGTTATATTCTTGTACATAGGGGAGCAGTATTATAGTAGTTGTATTCTTGTACATAGGGGGCAGTATTATAGTAGTTATATTCTTGTACATAGGGGACAGTATTATAGTAGTTATATTCTTGTACATAGGGGGCACTATTATAGTAGTTGTATTCTTGTACATAGGGGGCAATATTATAGTAGTTATATTCTTGTACATAGGGGGCAGTATTATAGTAGTTATATTCTTGTACATAGGGGGCAGTATTATAGTAGTTATAATCTTGTACACAGGAGGCAGTATTATAGTAGTTATATTCTTGTACATAGGGGGCGGTATTATAGTAGTTATATTCTTGTACATAGGGGGCGGTATTATAGTAGTTATATACTTGTACATATGGGCAGTATTATAGTAGTTATATACTTGTACATATGGGCAGTATTATAGTAGTTATATTCTTGTACGTAGGGGCAGTATTATAGTAGTTATATTCTTGTACATAAGAGGCAGTATTATAGTAGTTATATTCTTGCACATAGGGGCAGTATTATCGTAGTTATATTCTTGTACATAAGAGGCAGTATTATAGTAGTTATATTCTTGTACATAGCAGCAGTATTATAGTAGCTATATTCTTGTACATAGGGGGCAGTATTATAGTAGTTATATTCTTGTACATAGTAGCAGTATTATATTAGTTATATTTTTGTACAGAGGAGGCAGTATTATAGTAAATATATTCTTGCACATAGGGGGCAGTATTATAGTAGATATATTTCTGTACATAGGGGCAGTATTATAGTAGTTATATTCTTGTACATAGAAGCAGTATTATAGTAGTTATATTCTTGTACATAGGAGGCAGTATTATAGTAGTTATATTCTTGTACATAGGGGGCAGTATTATAGTAGTTATATTCTTGTACATAGGGAGCAGTATTATAGTAGTTATATTCTTGTACATATGGGACGGTATTAGAGTAGTTATATTCTTGTACATAGGGGGCAGTATTATAGTAGTTATATTCTTGTACACAGGAGGCAGTATTATAGTAGTTATATTCTTGTACATAGGGGGCAGTATTATAGTAGTTATATTCTTGTACACAGGAGGCAGTATTATAGTAGTTATATTCTTGTACATAGGGGGCAGTATTATAGTAGTTATATTCTTGTACATAGGAGGCAGTATTATAGTAGTCATATCCTTGTACATAGGGGGATAGTATTATAGTAGTTATATTCTTGTACATAGGGGGCAGTATTATAGTAGTTATATTCTTGTACATAGGGGGCAGTATTATAGTAGTTATATTCTTGTACAGAGGAGGCAGTATTATAGTAAATATATTCTTGCACATAGGGGGCAGTATTATAGTAGATATATTTCTGTACATAGGGGCAGTATTATAGTAGTTATATTCTTGTACATAGAAGCAGTATTATAGTAGTTATATTCTTGTACATAGGGAGCAGTATTATAGTAGTTATATTCTTGTACATATGGGACGGTATTAGAGTAGTTATAGTCTTGTACATAGGGGCAGTATTATAGTAGTTATATTCTTGTACATAGGAGGCAGTATTATAGTAAAGATATTCTTGCACATAGGGGGCAGTATTATAGTAGATATATTTCTGTACATAGGGGCAGTATTATAGTAGTTATATTCTTGTACATAGAAGCAGTATTATAGTAGTTATATTCTTGTACATAGGGAGCAGTATTATAGTAGTTATATTCTTGTACACAGGAAGCAGTATTATAGTAGTTATATTCTTGTACATAGGAGCAGTATTATAGTAGTTATATTCTTGTACACAGGAGGCAGTATTATAGTAGTTATATTCTTGTACATAGGGGGCAGTATTATAGTAGTTAAATTCTTGTACACAGGAGGCAGTATTATAGTACTTATATTCTTGTACATAGGGGGCAGTATTATAGTAGTTATATTCTTGTACATAGGAGGCAGTATTATAGTAGTCATATCTTTTTCGGACACGGGGGGGCCAGTAGTATAGTAGTTATATACCCGGACATGGGGGGGCAGTAGTAGAGTGGTTGTATTCTCGGACACGTGGGGGGCAGTAATAGAGTGGTTGTATTCTTGGACACGGCGGAACAGTGTTGTGGCGGTTGCGTTCTCGGCCACGGGGGGGGCAGCATTGTGGCGGTTGTGTTCTCGTACTTACTCTAGCCTCCAGCTTCTGCAGCTGTTTCTTGCCACCCTTAAGTGCCAACTGTTCAGCTTCTTCCAGACGCAGTTGAAGATCCTTCACAGTCTGATCCAGATTCTTTTTCATCCTTTCAAGGTGGGAGCTAGTATCCTGCTCTTTCTTCAGTTCCTCAGCCATCATAGCAGCCTGAAAGAACAATGAATTTCCTTGAAGTGACTTCTAATCATAGCTGATAGGCTACCCTTATACAATAAACCTATGTCTTACATCAGTGATGGCTTTCTTTGCTTTCTCCTCAGCATTCCTGGCCTCCTTGACCACATCCTCTATTTCGCCTTGCAGCTGTGAGACATCGCTCTCCAGCTTCTTCTTGGTACTGATAAGACTTGTGTTCTGATTAAAACAATCAATCACATTATAAAGTTGAGACTTTAAAATATTTAGGAATAACAAATGGAGAACTTTTTTCTGATTTCAAAGCACTTAATATGTCGCCCTGTAGTGTCATTCACAGAGAGGTTACAGCATGGTGTAAGCTTCCCCATTCTATTACAGATAGGGCCTGTCTTACCAAAATCAGTTTTATGTCTCAGGTACTTTATTTGTTGCAGAACGCCCCAGTTTTCTTACATCTGCGCTTGTGTCACAAACTTAACAGTATTTAAGGGACTTAATTTGGAAAAAAGTGATGACAAGAATTAAATCAGAAGTAATCCAAAGGTTGAGACAGGAGAGTGAACTTGCAGTACCAAAAACTATGGCTATAATATCTTGCAGCTCAATTGCAACATCTTTGAGGCCAAAGGACCCAGGGTTGACTCATGGTAGCCTCTCTGCAATCCACTGCTTGTCAGCAGACAATTAGCTTCCCTGGCAACTGGAAAGTGTAGGATGTTACTTAGCTGTGGGGGGGGGGGGGGTTGTCTTCACAAGATGAGCTTTTCTGTGCTCACTTCTCTCAGTTCTGAAGTGTTTACACAATCTCTGCCTCTGCTGATTTTATGTATACCTAACCCACGGTGTCCATATGTCCAGATTTAGGTGGGACAGTTTCAATTTGGGACCATGTGTCCTGCTTTTTCCCAGGTCCCAAGCGGGACAGCCATTTGTCCCTCTTTCGGGACGTCTGGTCACCATGAAAGTGATTACCAGCTGGGGTTCTGCAGTTTCCCGGCTGGTCATCACTCGGCAGCGCTACTCCTGGATACACACACCAACAGCAGTGTGTGCCTCCAGGATCTTCCTCCCCTGACCTCTCCTCCTTGCTTCCATAGGTGGAGAGGAGAAGGGAGGAGGCGTTGCTGCAAGTGCACACACTTCCACCCGAACAGCGACGAAGAAAGGAGCAGCAGCGTTCTAAAGACCAGGAGAAGGTAAGTATATGGGTTTCAGAGGGTAACTCTATTACTACTGGGACTACTGTGGGGGTCACTGTTAGTGCCTCCTATATCAGCACAAGTAGTAATAGTATTACTATTGGCGGCCACTGTGGGGGACACTATTACTACTGGGGGCCACTGTGGGGGACACTATTACTACTGGGGGCCACTCTGCACGTAGCAGCACACCTTAAGCTGACTTAGGGTATGTTTACACATGTTGAAAATGCTCCAGAATGTCCACGTAGTATTTCCAGTTAAAATCTGCACTAATGGTATGGATTTTGACTGTCTTTTGGATGCGGTTATGCGGAGTTTGCTCCCTGTCTCCTTTGAAATGGCCCCGTTCTTTTTATAATGACGGAGGTAAATTCATACGTTATGATAAGCCCCGCCTTCTGGCCACGCCTCTCTGTGCCGCTTTTACCCTTGGAAAATCTGGTCACCTTACCTAACCTGATATATGCACCTATGTTGTAGGCATTATGTGTCTTCAGTTTCCTGTGGGTAAAGTAGTATAATTCTTATTAGACTGAACTTTTTTTGCTGCTTTACTAGCTGGTGTGTTTAAATAGTCAAACCATATGTACAGATCTCTATGTATGCTCTATATATGCTGTTATAAAGCAGCAAATAATTATCAGTTCAATGAGAATTATACTGTTTTGCCCACGGCAAACTGGAGACACATATAAATGCCTACAATATAAAGGTAAGTGCACATAGCAGGTTAGGTAAATATAAGATCAAGAGAGGCAGAGATTGTGTACACACTGACTGCAGGTCTGAGAGCTGTGTGAGTACAGGGAGCTGAGCCTGTGAAGATAGCCCCTCCGCCACAGCTAAATGTCCTAATGTCCCAGTTGCTAGGGAAGTTAAATGTTTAATGACAAGCAGTGGAATGCAGAGGGGCTTCTCTTCAGCCTTGATTTACAGTGGCAAGACAAATAAAAAAAACTATATTACAAGATTGATGATTTGTCTTCAGACAAAGTCTTCTCACTATTAGATGAGAAGAAGTTGTCTGAAAAGTTATGTACGTTTTAAGTAACTGCAAGGCTTTGAGCTCTGGCAGGATACTGGTATGAACAAACTAACTTGGTTAGTTCAAGATGGACGGTTCTAGTCCTTTGAGTTGGTACAAGACTATGAGTTACCAAAAATATTCTTCCACTACCTACAGTTGAGGAACAATTACCAGACTCGGGGAAGAATCAAGCCTCTGAGAGGTGCTAACCAGGTGTCCTTTATTAAATTGGTGGCTCAAGCAGGGGCCACTATTGGTATATTTCCCTACATAGGTGTCTACTGGAGCCAACTCTGGCAAAGAGATCTTGTAGCTTAAAAATCATGTGAGAAGATTATGTGTGCCAGATAAGTGAGGGAACTTGAAAGATATCCCAAAAGTGCCTTTGAGTGAAGTTTCACAACTCTACTTAAATCATAGAAAGTACTGAGTATTTGTACTTAATTCATAGGAAGTACTGAATATTTGTTGTAAGAGACTTCCTTATGATTAGCATCTATTAGGAGATAGTTGCCGCCTTGCCGGAGACATCTGTGGAGACATTGTTAACTGAAAGTACCTCTTGACAAGAAGATAACGCCATGTACCTTTCTTGTACACAGAGATTGAAATTTAGGGTAAAATGGTACATTGCATAACATGTGAACCTTTTAATGTGAGTGGACTAGGCGGGAATATGATGGGTTGAAGGTTCTGTTTTTATCATTTTTATCTTCAATAAAAAGTTACCTGATTAAAACAAAAAGTTGCATCTATTAAAGTTACGTTGGAATTAAAACATTGCACCTTGTTAGAGATAGAGTAGAGGGGTGTTATCATAATCACTAACTGTCCATCCAAAGTGCCAATCAATGGGCCTTGGAAGTACAGAGCCCTGGCTTCTTAAAGACAGATGGGCACAATCACAGGAATCCTGAACATATCACTTAGTGATATGCAGTAGATACACCAGTAAAGGTGTCACTAATAATCATTTTGATCCACATACAATGCATTGTGAAGTCATTCCTCTACCTGAGTGTGCAGGAGCTGGACGCGCTCGGTGGCGTCCAGGAGCTCTTGTTCCGCAACCTTCCTGGACCTCTCTGTCTGTTCTAGAGCTGCCCTCAACTCCTCAATCTCTGCTCCCATGAGATTGTTTCTGCGTTCAACGATGGCAAGCTGTTCCTTGAGGTCTTCCTGACCGCGGATTGCATCATCAAGGTGGATTTGAGTGTCCTAAAAGGAGAAAAGTAATCAGTCACTAGAAAACAGGTAGGAATATGTATCAGATAGGGGATTCTATCTGTGGCTGAGATCTACAGGGGCTCCTGGGGATACACCAAGAGCTCTCCATGTGTCTTTTAAGTTTCCATGAAGAACTGCATATGAGTAATCTAGATGTAACCACAGAAGAACTAGACTTATTGTCAGTATCAGGCCATCCATAAGAAAAGGGCATTAAAATATTAAGGTCATTGTGGAAATTACTGTGAGGCGGGCATAATTGGCATTACTGTGGTAGAGGCGATGACTATAGTAGTCAAGGTTTGGCCATGAAGTATTTTCCCGTGGTCATAATCCACTATGATCACATAGCTTTACCTTGAGTTGGCCTTGAACATTTCTCAGGTATTTCTGAGCTTCTGCAGCAATGCGGTTTGAATGACTGAGCTGAATTTCCATCTCGTTGAGGTCACCCTCCATCTTCTTCTTAAGTCTGATTGCTTCATTTCTGCTCCTTATCTCAGAGTCAAGGGCAGTCTGCATGGTCTCCATTGCCCTCTGGTAGTTCCTCTTCATCTGGTCGATCTCCTCATCTTTCTCAGCCACCCTACGCTCAATGTCTGCCTTCACTTGGGTCAGTTCAAGCTGGATGCGAAGGATCTTGGCTTCTTCATGCTCCAAAGCCGCCTATATGTGTGAAATAGGACATCATTTATGTAATATGTCATCTCATTAACTCAAATTTATCGCGTTGGTTAGATGAGCAAGAAAATATCAAAATGTGCCCAATCTCCTGACTCTATCACATGCAGACAATGGGGGCCAATGATGGACTCAGTCGGCCTTCTAGCTCAAAGTGAGGTTAGTAAGCTCAGTATCATTTTTTAAACAGTCAGAAAATAACACCGCTGAGGTTTAAGGACCCCAAAAATTTGCAGAACAGGGGGACCTGGCTCTCAATAAAGCCATATAAACCCTTTGCCTCTGACTGGAGATTCCTATAGTTCTTCAGCAGCACCATGTATTACCTCAACTCGCTGCACCCCTTTTGGTGGGAATTATTGGGGGTCAGAGTTAAGACACAGGAGTAAGACCACCAGCGATCCAACAGTAATAGACTGTTGTATCACTACGCCATCAATGCCTTAAAGGGAACCTGTTAGTTTTATGCTGTCCGAATTATGAGCAGCATAATACCCAACGGGCACCCACATTGCCGACATCAATGCTTTACTCTGAAATGTGTTTCAGAGAGAACATAGTTTAAAAAACTAAAAACCAGTCAATAAAAAAGTCATCTGGGCTTCTTCTTGTTCATCTTGGCTAGATTAAAAGTTTGTTCCCTATTTGTGTATAGAGGAGACCTACTGGTATCACTCTAACCAAGTTGGATGGGGAGCCATCGTGTGACTTTCCTCCCGGCTCCAACTACATTTTAAACTATGTTTTCTCTGAAATGCTGCACTTTTTAAGTAAAACAGATGTCAGATGCAATGTCAGTGACTGTTGGGATTTTAAGTTGTCCATGGTTTGGACAGCATGCAACACCCCATAGATTCCCTTGAAGTGAAACGCCCCTTCTTAAGGTGGTATTTTCAAATTTAAGGTGGAACTGGTTTCACCACCTACTCTGGGTACTACTTGATAGCATGAGTTGTAAAAAGATACTGTGTGTTCATTACATAGGTCAGGATGATAATGTATTTTACATTGGTCTCCAACCCATGTTTGCAAATACCATGATGGTTCTTGTGTTAGCGAACAATAAGATCCCCCAGAAGTGGAAGTAGCTTTTTTGCACCAACTATAGGAACACTGGAGGACTTTACTGCACACTGCCTGTGGGGGAGCTGGTACTATAGCTACAATCTATTACAGTATGCCATGAGTTACCTCTGCTTCCTCTAGTGATGATTGCATTTCAGTCTTCTCCATCTCCACCTGCTTCTTGGCCTTCTCCAGCTCATGAATGGTTTTACTGCTCATGGCCACTTGTTCAGTGAGGTCCGAGATCTCCTCTGTGTAAAATGAGAATTTGTGTGACGAGGGTATTTCTCACAATCCCTTGTTAGGGCTTATTTACACAAACGGTTTTCTCAAAAAAGTGTTGTGTGTTGCGAGACACACAAAAATATAACCCACTATTTTAAATGGGTCTATTTACATGTACGACTTTTCTTTCACAGTGATGCTGCGAGAGGGAAAAACTGCAAAATTTCCTATTTTTCTGTGATTCTCTACAAA
Source organism: Eleutherodactylus coqui (assembly GCF_035609145.1). Lineage (NCBI taxonomy): Eukaryota > Metazoa > Chordata > Amphibia > Anura > Eleutherodactylidae > Eleutherodactylus > Eleutherodactylus coqui. The sequence goes on from NC_089849.1 coordinate 100,268,642, forward strand.
ACTTGCCCATTATTTCCCATGGGTGAGAAAAACAAAATCCCACTTGATTTTTAGATTTTTTTCATACTAAAACAACATGCGTGAAAATCACACGTACTGCGATGTGATGTGTTTTTCTCACAAAACGCATTGCACTCGCAGGCAAAATCGTAGGTTTAAGAACGTGATATCAGTCTTGGAGTTTCGTGGACCAATAGTGCACTCATCTTTGTAAATGTGACCTGGTAGACTACATGCAAAATATCCAATGCTTGGCCACAATCGGGTCTTATACTCACGCTGCAGGTTTTTGTTTTCCCTCTTGATTGTCTCCAGATGGTCCAGGGTCTCCTCGTAAGCATTCTTCATTTTGAAGAGTTCTGTACTCAAAGATCTTGATTCCTTCAAAGAGGCTTCAAGTTCAGACTGAGACTCCTCATACTTCTGCCGCCACTCGGCCAGGATCTGAAACACCGGAAGGTGAATTAAAACCAAACTTCAAATGATAACTTTCCTATAATAATCTATTATCTCAGATCCCTGACTTTTTATAGACTCATAATATTGTAGAGTTGGAAGGGACCCCCAGGGTCATCGCGTCCAACCCCCTGCTCAATGCAGGATCACTAAATCATCCCAGACAGATATTTGTCCAGCCTGTTTGAAGACTTCCATTAAAGGAGAACTCGCAACCTCCTGTGGTAACCTGTTCCCCTCATTGATCCCCTCACTGTCTAATATCTAATCTGTGGCTCCTCCCTTTCAGTTTCATCCCATTGCTTCTAGTCTTCCGTTGTGCAGGTGAGAATAGGGCTGATCCATTTGCACTGTGACAGCCCTTAAGATATTTGTAGACCGCTATTAAGTCTCCTCTCAGCCTAAACATTCCCATATCCTTTAACCATTCCTCATAGGACATGATTTGCAGACCGCTCACCATCTTCGTAACTCTTCTCTGAACTTGCTCTAGTTTGACTATGTCTTTTTTAAATTGGGGTGCCCAGAAGTGGACACAGTATTGGTGTGACCAAGGAAGAATAGAGGGGGATAATTAACTCACGTGATCTAGACTCTATGCTTCTCTTAATACATCCCAGAATTGTGTTTCCTTTTTTGGCTGCTGCATCACATTGCTGACTCATGTTCAGTCTATGATCTATTAGTATACCCAGGTCTTTTTCACATGTGCTGCTGCTTAGCCCAGTTCCTCCCATTCTGTATGTGCCTTTTGCATTTTTCTTGTCTAGATTTGTTAGTCGCCCCCCACTGTTCAAGCTTGTCTAGATTTTTTTGTATACTCTCCCTCTCTTCTCTTGTGTTAACCATCCCTCCTAGCTTTGTGTCATCTGCAAATTTGATCAGTTTCCCCTCAGTTCCCTCGTTTAGATCATTTATAAAAATGTTGAACAACACTGGGCCTAGGACAGAGCCTTGTGGTACCCCACTTGATACATTCTTCCACTTGGATGTGCAGCCATTTATGACCACTCTTTGACTATGATCACTCAGTCACTTGTGAATCCACCCAACAGTTGCCTTGTCAATCCCATATTTGGTCATTTTTTTCAATAAGGATGGTATGAGATATTTTGCCAAATGTTTTACTGAAGTCAGGATATTATCTCAGATCCTGACCTCTTATATGAAATAATCTCAGAGCCATTATTGACTGAGATTTCACCTCAAACCTCTGATATCTAATATATTGCCTCAGAGTTCTGATCTAGTATCCCTGATCTTGTCTTGTACTGAATGTTGGCATTTCTTAGCGCTTCTAGTGTGCTGTTACACCAGTTATATGTTAGCCCGTATTGACTATGATGGCTCCGTGTGCAGTCAGTTACACAAATGCACTGCACATGAATGAGAATTACGCCCGTCTGAATAGGTTGTTATGGGCATACATATATGCAGCTGTTCAGACATTCTTCTACCTTATCGAAGTTCTTCTGCTTCTTGTCCAGTGCAGCCGCCAAGGAGTTTGCTCTCTCCACATCAATCATTAGGTCTTCCACCTCTCCCTGGAGCCTCTGTTTAGTCTTCTCCAGGGAGGCACACTTAGAATTCACAGCCTCAATGTGTTCCTCTGCCTCCTGGAGGCGCTGTGCCAACTTCTTCCTACAGATTAGGAACAGTATTCAACATTGTCATTGCGGGTCCAGGCTGATTGTATATTGCAGGTCACATTATATTTCCTCGAATGTCATGGTGTTTACGCTGAATTATACTGCTCTAACTGTTGACTCCTAACAAATAGACTTTCAGCAGCATATTGTATATGATTAGTATGTTACAGGCTTTCTGACTGCAAATGTATATTAGTCATCAACTTGGGATCAGATTGTCTACATTCATGTTGTAAATTATACTGCTCTAACTGTAGAGACTCCTACTAAAATCCTTTAATATATTAAAACGTAACTTTTAATTCTCCTTATATAAAATAATATTTTAATAATTCTTTATTATTAGAGACATATCTGTGTCTCATCCCTCACTGTGTGTGATTATACGGACCTTTTGTTAATACATATGATAGTGCATAAAGGTTAATGAATCATCTGGACACAAACTATTACGGAAATTTTGTTTTGTCTTTTATAAGGCCCTCTTTTCTTGCATATTATTTTATATAAGGAGAATTAAAAGTTACGTTTTAATATATTAAAGCATTTCAGTCTGTGAAAACAAGTAATAAGCCTACTGATTCCCCTGCACCTGTGCACTGTAGAGACTCCCAACAACAGCAACATAAATCCAATAAAATTCAGAATTTTACTTTTTATCGTACATATACCAGTTATAAATGTTAAAGTGATCCTCTGGGCCTGAAGAAACAAAGATGGCCGAACCGCTTCTCTGACTTAATGATGCACATTGTACATGATTTGCATCACTAGTCTTAGACACTGTGTGCTGATCTAACTGGTCAGTGTTGCTTATGAGGACAGCACTGGTTAAATGGAATCTGTCAGCTCGACCATGGGGTTCAAACTTCAGGCATCATGTTATGGAGCAGAATATATAGTTTTATTGGTAAAGATTCAGTATAACTTGTATTTTATTCATTTATATCTCTGCTCATTCAGAGCTGAACAGTCCAGTGGGCGGGGCTATCAGTGATTGACAGCTGTGTATGACTGTACATGGAGGGGCAGCTGTCAATCAGTGATAGCTCCGCCCATTGGACTGTTCGGCTCAGAATGATTAGAGATATAAATGAAAAAAAATACAAGTTATACTGAATCTTTCCCCATAAAACTATATATTAGTCTGCTCTGCTCCTCTTGCTCTATAACATCATGCCTGTAGTTTGGACAGGATGTACAAGTTGACAGAGTCCCTTTAATCCAACAGGTGTAGTGTCTTAGATGAATCATGCATATCAGGTAGTCAGGGAAGCTGGTGCGGCCATCTTTTTTTCTCCCGGCCCAGAGGTTCGATTTAATGATTAGTTACTTAGCATCTTCCAGCTCCTCAGTGCGCTGAATAGCATCAGTCTCGTATTTTGTCCTCCATTGTGCCACTTCACCATTGGCCTTGGACAGAACTCTCTGTAGCTCTGATTTGGCCTCCTGCTCCTCTTCATATTGTTCTCTCAAGAGGTCACAGTCATGACGAGATGATTGCAAGCTGTGAGCCAAGGCATTTTTGGCCTGGTGGATGAAGAGGTTTGGAGAAGATAAGCAATTAGATGAGTCCTATGGCCTGGAAAAGACGTTCTAATCTAGAGCCTTTTTTCATCTCACCTTCACTTCTTCCTCTAGACTTCTTTTCAGCTCCTCAATCTGTTGGGTGAACGCCTGTTTAGATCTAGACAGCTGAGACACTAAAGATTCTCTCTCCTCCATCTGCCGAGACAGCTCGCCTGAAATCAAATACAGACCATGTCATTGGTGTGTTTTACATGGTTTTTGACATCCAAAAATGATCTTGTATTAGATACATGTGGGAAGATCACATCCATAATCTGATCCCACCTGCAAGAGCCAGGGCTCACCACCGTAAACCTGGGCCACAACTTTTGGTGCTCCTCAGAGACTTTTTGATGGACAGTCACATTAATAGTGCTTTGTATATAAGCAGTGCCCGGAACCTTACGCTAAAAATTAGCAATGCTGGGTTCTCACATGCCGGATTCTGCGCGGAAATCTCGTGGTAAGAGGAGAGCGCGGCCGCAGCGTAAGAAAAAAAAATGAACATGCGGCCGGCAAATCTGCGCCGCAGCGGGTTTGCCGTCCCGTGTGGACGAGATTTCTGAGAAATCTTGTCCACATCGCTGGCTAATCCCGAGATTAGCGGCCGCAGGCGGATTTGCTGCAGTGAAATTCCGGACGGAATTTCCGCGGCAAATCCGCCCAGTGTGAGTTACACACTGATGTGATCTTATGACAAAGCTTAGCTGAAGAGGTTGTGGGCTTAAAAGTGACAATTGCACCAAAAGTTTAGCACACAATAAGCCAATTAATAGGTGGTATAAAGTTGCACCAAATTAATCATCTAGCATGGACCACTGGCAGATTTTTGGAATGCCTGGTCTACCTTTATACTGTCTCACAATTAGGCAGAAGGAGTAAAGCGGCCCCATTGAGTTCTACATGGGAATTGTATGGAGAAAGTTCAGGACCGCAATCAGAAAGAACTCAAGTCTCGCCTGTTAACCATTTATATACCACTGTCAATTCTGACAGCAGCACTTAAATGGCTTGATAGAGAGAGGTAGCTCCCTTTGTCGCCTGAACAGCTCACCCGCAACAAGATTATGGGCAATCATTTGTTAGTCATACCAGCTTCAGGGGCTTGTTAGGGCCCTCAGTGCTGCCATGGATGATTACCTATTAAGCCTTGCCTGCAGGCATGGTTTAATAGAAAGCCTGTCAAAATAGAATATCCTACAACACTTAAGTATTGTAGTATGGTGTATAAGCAATCAGACAATCACTAATTCAAGAGTTCAAGTCTCCTATGGGGACTAAAAAAATAAACCTAAGTAAGATAAAGGTTTTTTTAAATTATTACAAAATATATTAACTTTAAAAATATATATTTTTAATCCCACCTCCAAGAGAAATTGTATAAAAAGTGATCAAAAAGTCTTATTTAACCCAAAATGGTACCAATAGAAACTACAGGTTGTTACACAAAAGAAACCGCCTTTGATGGAAAAATAAAAAGTTATGTTGGTCAGAAAAAGACAACAGAAAGCAATTAAAAAATAAAAAATAAAAAGATATTATCGTTTTTGAACATAGAACAAAAAAAAACTATATAAATTTGGTATTGCCATAATTGTACTGATCCAGAGAATAGAGTTAACATATCATTTTTTTTTGCCTCATCATGTATGCTGTAAAAATAACACTGGTCTCCCGCCCCCCTCCTGAAAAAACAAAGGCACAATGACGTTTTTTTTCTATCTCGCCCCACGTAGGAATTTTTAAAAGCTTTTCAGTACATCCTACTGTAAAACTGATAAATACAACTCGTTCCATACAAAAAACAAGCCCTCATATGGCTACATCAATGGAAAAATGAAAGTTATGATTTTTTGAAAGAAGGGAGGAGAAAGCAAAAATCAATTAATAGAACATTTTCCGTGTTCCCAAGGGGTTAAACATGAAAAACTCGCCACATAAAAAACACGCCCTCATACAACTATGTTGACGGAAAGATAAAGTTATGGCTTCCTTTGCCTCGTGAACCTAACTAGACCAGTTCCTTAAAGGGCTTGTCCAGTCTCAGGACAAAAATGTAGCAGTATAGGTATATTGAATAAAACCCTAAAACAATCCTTACCTATTAGATCCATCACTGCTGCTCTGGTCATCACTGCCAGGCTTTGTTTACTCGGCTGCAGTAATGATGTCCCATTGACAACACGTCACATCTGCAGCCAATCGCCTGCCTCAGAGGTAAAAGTCCCTGCATCTTATAGTCTGGAGTGAAAGATGCCTGAAGGCACTCAGTTGAGAGAAGGAGCCTAGTCAATGAACCAGTGGCTTACCTCCACCTTGGGGGTATGATCGCACTGCATGGCTGCAACCTCTGTTTGCCACCAGAGTTGAGCAGCTGCTGCTATACTGTATATATCCGTCCATGATTAAGCAGCCCTCTACTCTTTCCTGCTCTATTTGCTTGTATAAAACCTTAGTTTTTTCAGGGTGATTGCCCCTTATCAGTGTGCAGTAGATTTCTGGCTTGGCTAGTGAGAGACCTATAGACGTGGGTGTTCTTTCTCCTTAAGGAGAGCACCTAGAAGGTGTGAGGAGACTTAGAAGGCCATCAATGCTCTTCTGGGAAATATGCAAATGGAAAGATGGAACAATACCTCTGCAGCGCCACCTATTGGAATGCAGCCTTCCTGCACGTCAATATCAGACTTTTTATACACCTTAGAAATAACACCATGTAAGGGCTGAAAGAATAGGACCTCCTTACAACTAGAAGCAAGAGGAGACCTTCTGACATTTTGGAAGGTCTTGGCCAAGTCAATAAGTATTGTGACCTCTGGGTCTCCTCTCCACGCATGGTGCATGTATTCTATTATCATTTTCACCTGATTCGGTTTGGAGCCGAGCCTTCTGCAGGGTCAGCTCGGCCACGGCCCTCTGGTTCTCCTCAGCCTTGGACTTGAACTCGCTCAGATGGTCTTCAAGTGTGCGGGAGATCTTTTCCAGGTTTACCTGAACGGTTACAAGAGATGTCTGTGTGAAACTGATGTTTAGAGGTCAATATTCCTTGTAAATATTAGGGTGTCACCAGTCACCCCCTGTGCTCAGCGCGACCAATCAGATTCCACATTTCATTTACTAGACCCAGGTAATGGTTTATGGCTCTACTTGTTTGTCTGGGCTGAGTAGACAAATGTAAGCAATTTTCAGCCTAAGGGTGCGTTCACACGAGCGCATAAACGGCGCGTTTTTGCGCCCAATCGTATATACGTTGCCATCTGAGGCGTTGGTTTCCAATGTATTCGTTCACATGGGCGATTTTACGGCGCGTAAAAACGGAAACCCGCAGAAAACGGAACATACGCGACCGAAATACGCGCCGATGTATATTCGATGGCCGAAAAGATCGTTTGAAAAGTAGGAACAAACGATAATATGCTTTCTAGCTCTGGTCATGATCGCCGAAAAACGTTCTTTCCGACGCTTATACGCTGCGCACGTGCGAACGTAAATACGCCGACGCTCGTGTGACCGCACCCTAAGAGGTAGCAGAGCTACATTTGTCATTTGCTGATATGATATTGCAATTTGTCAGCTTTCTTTCCATAGGGCTATAAATAAGACTCACTCACGCAGGCATATTACACGGTGATTAAAGCCCACTGATTTCTATACGGGCCGTTCACACCTGCGCCTTTTCTTATGCGCGTGAAAAAAAAATGCAGCATAACCCTATTTTGGTGCATAATATGCACCAATATAGTCTATGGGGATTTAGCATACGCAGCAAATACGTACATGCGTATTTTCTGCGTACTGCATATTTTATACACGTGTCATACGCAGGACACATACGCCCATGTGAGTGAGCCCTAAATCTCCCGTGGTTCGGTTGTGGTTGGTAGTGTACCATCTTAGGCTGGATTCACACAGACTTAGGTGCAATTTAGGTGCACAAACATGCGGCATGTTCGCGTGGTTGAAACGCACTTAAACCCGCGTGTTGCTCCTGCTCGGTGTTTGCATATGCACATCTATGTGCTGCAAATACGCAGGCTTTCTGCCTATTTGTGGTGAATTTGCACAAGCCTATTCATTTCAATGGGCTCTTGCAATGTGCAAATGCGCAGAAGATAGAGCATGTGGTATATTTTTTCACACAACTGAAAAGCGCGCACAGTGTGTTGTATTCACTGCGTATTGTGCCCACAAATTTTGCACGCACAATATGCTATTGCTATAGTGCCCCGGATAGTTATTGTGCTTTATGGCGGATTCTGTTAGTTCCAGCTCTCCATTGCCCTGACCTTAGCCTTCGTCATGGCCTCCAGGTTGCTGTTAATGTCATCGATCTCCATCCTCATTTCGCTCTTCTCCTTTTCCATCTTCTGCTTGACCCGCTGCAGGTTCTCTATCTGCTCGCCGTACTCTGCACCACTGTCGGCATGCTTCTTGCGCAAGGCGGCCACCGTGGCTTCATGCTGCAGGGACATCTCCTCTAGATCTCTACGCATTTTTTGGAATTCCGCCTCCCTCTTCTTGTTGAGCTCGATCTGGGAAGAGGTAGCCCCCCCGGCCTCCTCCAACCTCTCGCTGATCTCTTCCAGCTCCCGGGAGAGATCAGATCTTTGCTTTTCAGCCTTCGCCCGAGTTGCTCTTTCAGATTCAATCTCTTCCTCGAGCTCTTCAATACGAGCCTAGGAACATAAGAATCGGGGTCAGAAATACTATATTAATTACAACCATTTGAGCAGAATATAACCGCTACCTCTTAACTGTATCGAGTCCCTCTATATTCTGGAGTCCCAATGAAAGATAAATTAGTTAGCACCATTTCACCTGGTTAATCAACTTCTCTTGTGATAGCCAATGGGGGAACCAGAAGGCCCATGCCCAAACTTAAAGTCTCTGCAGGTCCCAGTGACATGTGACCCTTCTCGCCTCTGTTCAATGGCCAACAAGAATCGGGCAGGGGAGGGGCTTATAGCACAAGCTATTATCGGGTTTGGGAGGGACTTCATTGGAGTAATTATGCCCTCTAGTTCAGTGTTGGTAGGGCATATGTAATGTCAGAGAGGTGCTGGTTTTACCTGAAGCTCCTTAATCTTCTTCTGATGTTGGATCCCCAAAACTTGCTCGTCTTCAACTCTACTTAGCAGCTGGCTGATTTCAAAGTCTTTCCTGTAAATAGAGGGAATATTCAGTGTAATGGCCCTTTTAGACAAAACAAGAAATGCACGATTCTTGTTTGCCCGAGCGAACGTGCCGGCGACATCATTACCAGCTCGTTCGCACTCGTGCAGCCTGTTTAGACAGGCAGGTCATCATTAGGGATCGTGAACTTCTCATTCAGTGTTTTACATTCCTACATGGGTCAGGAAGGGCATTGTTCCTCCATATGGTGAGCACCTAGAAGGTGTGAGGAGACTTATAAGGCCATCTATGCTCCTCTGGGAAATATGTAAATAGGAAGATGGAACAATACCTCTGCAGCACCACCTATTGGAAAGCAGCATTCCTGCAAGTCAGTGTTAGACTTTTTAAGCAAGTATTGGCTCACAATTCCCAGCTATTGTTACAAGGCTTGTTTAAAAAGTCTAACATTGACTCGCAGGAATACTGCCTTCCAATAGGTGGCGCTGCAGAGGTATTGTTCCATGTTTCCATTTGCACATTCCTATGTGAAACGCTTAAACGCAATGAGAAGTGAATGAACCAACAGTGATTTTTATGCCGACTGAAACTGAACGACAAACTAAAAGCAAACGATTTTCATTCGTCATTCAGTTGTTGGCTCATGTTTCGGCCTCATGTCCGAAGCCATCAGTGGAATCCGGCCCTGCCTGTGGCCGAGGACGCTGCTTACCCGTCCGGGTCTTTCTATTTTCTTCACTGCGGTTGTGTGCGGATACGCAGCCGCACATGAACAGTAGATTTTTTGTTTGTTTTTGGGGTTTTTTTTTAAGCTCCTGCTTCCCGCAGAATCTGCAGCTCCGTCCACAATTGTATTGCGGAGGGGCTGCGGATGGGATGGCTTTCATTAACCTTAATGGATGCCGTCTGTACGGGAACCCCACTGAAACAGAGCATGCTGCAATTTGTTTTTTGGACCAAAAGGTCCACAAATCATATCTGCATGCTTTAATTCAGGTGCAGACGACCATGTTTGCCTATGGGTGGCTTTATTGCAGATTCTGCATATCAGATCTGCCCATGGATAGTGAGCCTTGAACTGAACGATTGTCATTTAGTTTTGTTCGTTTGAACGATTTTTGTAACTATAGTCGGTCCATCTGAACACACCTTTAGATTTACATTGTACATTCATACAATGTAACAGACCTCCAGGTCAGGAGAGTGTGATTAGATACATTGTAGCAATCGCTCAGCAGGACTAGGTCGCCCATGAGTTTAGTATAGACAAAAACACTCTCAATTACCGACAGCAAAAAGAGATGTTAAAAATGGTAAGGCACAAAATCTGTTAGAAAGTAGAATTTTTTTTGTACCGTATGATGATTAACGCGGGCCGACAAATTGTCCAGATTCCATCGAGAATCTGAATTATTGGTCAGTGTAAAATCCTGCACCGACTGAACGACAAACAACAATTTGTTTGGCGTTAACTTTATGCAAGCCTAAAAACCTAAGAATCGTCCGATGTAAACGGGCAGTCATTGACCTATCAGCGACTGCCTGTTTACGGTAAATGGAGGCGGGTGCACCGGAACGATCATCGGCCCGCTTTGCCTCCATTCATTGAGCAATGATGCTTTTACACAGGAACAATCATTGCTGGGACAACTTATAGGGCATCTCCACCCAACAGGTCGTCCTGTGTAAAAGGGCCCTTACTCTTTATAGTAGTCCTTGGCCATACAACGTTACAGCAGATCTTGTTGCAATGTAAGCTATGCATAGCAGCAGGAGGGATTATGTGGTTCTGGTCTTTCCTATGCAGCATTGTACAGAATGACCAGAGGGGACCCCCGGCTCGTCCACATGACTCTGCCCTGTGTGTTTTCTTGGGTTATAAGTGAAATCCCCAGTCTTGGTTACTTTTTAAGCTTCTCATCCAGCTGCTGTCTATCGTTCTCCAGATCCATTATGGAGTCCTGGGCCAGCTTCAGGTCCCCCTCGAGTTTCCTCCTGGCCCGCTCGTTATCCATACGGACTTTCTTCTCCTGCTCCAATGAGCCTTGCAGCTACAGGAAAGGGTTAAGAGATATAATTCAGTGTCCAGCGGGGATCCTCTTACATCTAGCTTACCTCATCACTGAACACATATAGTTTACAGTACATCCAAGCATAGTCTCCATGTAGTAACGCTGCATCCCTCGCTTTACCCTTTTTTCACATCTAATGTTATACTCCAGTCACATCCAGAGCTGCACTCACAAGTCTGATCTAACAATGTGTCACATTCAGAGCGGTATTCATAATTTTGCTCTTACATCATGTGTCGTGTTTGCCAGTCACATGTAGAGATGGAGACAATACATTAAATTCCACTATGGATTTTTATATGGAACCATGGTAGATTTTTATGGATTTTTATGGATTTTATGGTGGTTTTAGTATAATTAATTCTTATCAAGATTAACTTTTATGAATTCTTCTATTTATATTCCCCTACCGTCTTTTATGTTATTAGCCTGTGTTTTACCTATTTAACATTGATTATCTTAGGCTATATATGCTATAAGTCCCACAGTTGTACGCTTCATATTATTAATATGCCCTCCTATTTAACTTCCATTTCCAGTTGTTAAAATTAGTTGATGATGCAAACGCTCTCCATGCTGAGACGCACGCGGGGAGCGCATTATGTAATCATTCTGCTGGCTATCTGCATTCCAGTGTGATGCACGGCTGCGGCACCTCCAATGACAGCGGGCAATGTACCTGGTATACTGCAAGGACGGGACGATATGTAAAGTTATGTACGTAGATATAAACTCAGTTGTCACTGACCAATGTATTTGCTTTGTACATCCTTGAGAGAGGGGATTTTTCTGTATATCCCAAAAACACATTGGTTTCTGAATAAACCTCTCCTACAGTAACATAGTAACATAGTTCGTAAGGCTGAATGAAGACAATGTTCATCTAGTCCAGCCTGTCTAGCCTCCTGTTTTGTTGATCCAGAGGAAGGCAAAAAATCCCAAGAGCAGAAGCCAATAGCCCTTTTGGGGAAAAAATTCCTTCCCGACTCCCTAATGGCAATCAGACTGTTCCCTGGATCAACCCCTAATAGTTCCTACCTGCCTGTATACCCGGATTAACAAATAACCTAAGATTTATATCCTATAATATCCTTCCTCTCCAGAAAGACATCTAGTCCCCTTTTAAACTCCTCTATGGATTTTGCCATCACCACATCCTCAGGCAGAGAGTTCCACAGTCTAGCTGCTCTAACAGTAAAGAATCCCTTTCTATGTTGGTGATGAAACCTACTTTCCTCTAATCGTAGCGGATGTCCTCTTGTTACCGTCGCAGTCCTGGGTATAAACAGATCCTGGAGAGATCCTTGTATTGTCCCCTCATGTACTTATACATGGTTATTTGGTCGCCTCTTAACCTTCTTTTTTCTAGAGTAAATAGTCCCAATTTTGATGCCTCTCTGGGTATTCCAGTCCCGTCATTCCATGTATTAGTTTAGTTGCGCTTCTTTGAATCCCCTCCAGTACTGTAACATCTTTCCTGAACACCAGTGTCCAGAACTGTACGCAGTATTCCATGTGAGGCCTGACAAGTGCCTTATATAATGGAAGGATAATGTTCTCATCCCTCGCCCCTATACCTCTTTTAATGTACCCCAAGACTTTATTTGCCTTTGCAGCAGCTGATTGGCATTGATTGCTCCAGTTTAGTCTATAGTCCACTAGTACCCCCAGGTCTTTTTCCATATCACTTTTCCCTAGCAGTACCCCATTAAGTATTCATTACTTTCTAAAGAGGAAGTCTATCTACATGAGATTCAGCGGATTCACCTGTTCCCCGTTTATGTACGTTTTTTCATTCTAACAATATTCATTTGATGTATTTCTAATTAGCCCCAGTACTGACTGAGCACCTGTATCTCCCAGTGTTATATCTACTGGTTGCCTGTATCTCCCACTGTTTTATCTACTTGTTGCCTGTATCTCCCACTGTTATATCTACTTGTTGTCTGTATCTCCTACTGTTATATCTACTTGTTGCCTGTATCTCCCACTGTTATATCTACTTGTTGCCTGTATCTCCCACTGTTATATCTACTTGTTGCCTGTATCTCCTACTGTTATATCTACTTGTTGCCTGTATCTCCCACTGTTATATCTACTTGGTTGAGGGTTAGCAGGATTGCTGGATTTTCCAGCTTTCTAGATCTGATGGAGTTGTAGCCGAGTATACAGTATCACCATGTTGAAATGTTAGGCAAATACAATAGTCCCATCAAAACTTTCGTGTTGACAAAGCCCCTCTAGGTCTGGGTTGAGTCTACGGTACCTCTGAATTGTTTGGGAGAACAAAGCTTGAAACAGTTGAAGTTAAAGAGAATGGAAAGTCAGAGTAGAGCAGTTGTGGGCTGCTTGCATGGTGGATTACTTGGACCTATATAAGGCCAGTTCAGCAATAATCTCCTGGGCTTACCATCTGACCGTTTAGGACCTAATTAACAATGCACCCTGTCCACAGTCCGTTTTGATGGATGCAACTTAAGCCCCATTTACACGCAATGATTATTGCTCAAAATTCGTTAAAATGATTGCTTTTGAGCGATAATCGTTGTGTGTAAATGCTACTATCCTGCACTTTTTGTTAGAATGATGATTTTTAGTTCAGCATAAAAGCCATCGTTCAGACCGCATGCTGGGAGCAGGAGATAACATTGTATTCTCTGTGCAGCCCTCACAGGCTGTTATCTACAGGGGAGCTACAGATTACATTGTTTTCTCTTAGCAGCCCTTGGTTGAACAATGGAGCTGATTACAGAGCTCAGACCTCCTTCAGAGTTCTGCAATAGCTCCTGGAGGCTCTTTTGCAGGCAAATGAAGCAGATAAAGTACTAATGGGCATAAGTGCCCATTAGTACTTATGTAAAATGATTGCTCAAAACTGTCATTCTCCTTATCTTTTGAACGAATTTTGAGCGACCATCTTGGTGTGTAAATGGGGCTTAATTCTTGAAGGAAGTAGTTGCTATTGGTGTTAAATCTTCAAAAGCCTCAGGACGGCTGTGAATGCGGAAGTTTCTGCCACAAGAGCGGTTTTCTACATCTTAAAGCAAATTATTTTCTAACATTATCTAAAAATTATATCTGTACTTTAAATTGATGTTTATAGACAGAGTTACACTTTAAAGTGTACTTTTCATTTTGGGTGACTTTTTCAGGATAGCTGGTGTGTGTGGCTACACAGTAGCAGTATTTCTGACTTATCATATAGCTTATTAAATGACTTGTATATGGCATGTATCACCAGTTTTCTCCTATGTAGGCTGTATCTCTAACTTTCAGTTTTCCCTGAGCTGGTGGGTAGAAACTATAACATTATAATGTCTCCATAAACCGCACACATAAGAAGAAGACATCCTACTCCCCTATCACTATCACTAGAGAAGAAGCAGCAGCATGGAAGACATTACACAGCAGAAGAGCTGTGAATGCAGCCCTGGGGCGAGAAAGAAAACGTACTGAAGAATTAAGCAGTAGCATCTCTGTGTGCCTTTCTCTCTCACGTTACAGTTGCTTCCTCACCCTCCTCTTCTCTCCATAGACTTCTATGAGCAGTATTCCTGATTATCTCAGTGAGTTGATAATCTATCTAAATTCTCAAAATGGATTTTCCAGTAAATTCAGAGTGAATGATCAGTGTAGGAGGGATGGGGGTAAAAGAAGAGGTGCTGCATGAATGGAGAAAAAGGCATTTCTGTCTAATAAGATCTATTACAAGGTTTCTTCTAGCCACTTGTACAATTGATTTATGCAGAGTTTGCCAAAAGTGCAGCGTGTATTTAAGGAGACCTTACAGCCTTTCCTAGTATGATGGTACAGGAGGGGGTTCTTTTTGCACTCACATCATCTAATTGCTGCTCCAGTTTGGTTTTCAGCTTGGTTAAGGCGTTGACCTTGTCTTCTTCAGCTTGAAGGTCATCCAAAGCCTGTTGATGAGCCTCCTGTAGGGCCTTCTTCTCCTTGGACAATTTGACGATGGTCTCATCCAGGGCGGCCATTTCTTCGGTCAGGTTTTTAACCTATAATAAAAGATGCCACATTGACATGGGCGGCTGGACATGTCTCTGTCTTGTAGGGATATCTCCTCCTGAGAAACCTACCTTGTTCTCAGTGGCATGTTTCTCCTTCTCAACTTTGGCCAATGTCAACTCAAGGTCATCAATGTCCTTTTTCAGTTCTGAGCACTCATCCTCTAGTTTCCGCTTCTTGGCTGTGAGTTCAGCATTGGACTCTTCCTCATCCTCCAGCCTTTCATTCAGTTCTTTGATCTTGGCCTCCAGTAGGATCTTACTCTTGATCAGCTGATCGCATCTCTCCTCTGCGTCTGTCAAGTTCTCTGTTTCCTGTAATTAAAAAAAAAAAAGAATTAATTGCCCCCATTACAGGGCTTGTAGTAGTTGTCACCCAGCAAATAAATCTGCACTGTAATTCTGTATATTCCCTGCTGTTCTGACTGTGTCAGTCCTTTTTGCAATTCCCGTATTCTATTCATGAACAAAGAGAGTCATGATGAATATGTGATGGAATACTACAATACACGAATTGGTAAGTCAGATGCATCCTCCCCCCAGAGGGCGCTGCAGACATATCCTCCCCCAGAGGGCGCTGCAGACATATCCTTCCCTTGAGAGCGCAGCGGACATATCCTCCCCCCAGAAAGCGCTGCAGACATATCCTCCTCCCAGAGTCCCCTGCAGACATATTCTTCCCTAGAGAGCGCAGTGGACATATCCTCCCCCAGAGGGCACTGCAGACATATCCTCCCCCCCAGAAGGCGCTGCCGACGGGTCCTCCCCCGGAGGGCGCTGCTGATACGTTCCCATACTTACAGACTGAACTTGCAGGTGCAGGTCATTCTTCTCCTGTAGAAGCTTCACCATCTTCTCCTCCAGCTCCTTCCTCTTTGCTTCAGATTTTGCCAGATTTTCCTTGGTCCTAGCAAATTCCTCCTTCATGGCCGCCATCTCCTTCTCGGTCTCTGCGCTCCTGAGAAGCGGCTTGATCTTGAAGTAAAGCTTCATCCATGGCCAGTGCTTGACATTCATGAATGCTCGGATGTTGTACTGAATAGAGAAGATGGCCTCCCTGAAGAGACAGAATTACAAGTGATTTAGGGTCTGAGTTCAAACTTTCCTATAGCTGCAGGGCTGAATTCCAGGCGGGACACAAAGGGCACAATGCGGCGGCCTCCACTAACCTGCCCCAGCGTACCTTCTCCAGATTGCTTCCTGACACAGAATGCAGCAGGAACCTGGACACTATATGGCGGCATTAATTGTATCCACTGCATGGCAGTGTTACTGGTGGGCTCTATTCGGCAGAGCTATTATTGGCACTAGATGTAATGGCTCATTCCTTGGGCATATTAGTATACCTGTTCATGAATACACAGCGTATTCACGGGCTGAAATACGCTGCAGCCCTGCATGTTCCTGCCTATTGGCAATCCTTTTTTTTGCGCGCGAATACGCAGCTTATTTACACGTGTAAAAAAAAAAAATGACCAAAATCCTATTGATTTTGTGCGTAAATACAGAGCATATACGCACGTTTCCTGCACATTTTGTGCATAATTACGAATGCCCATTGATTTTAATGGGCTCTTACGGTGCCAAATATGCACAAGATAGGACAAAGTGCGTATTTTTTTACGTGATTGCACAAAAAATACCCTCATGTGAACAAACCTATTTGAAGTGAATAGGTCCTATACATGGCTTATTACATGCGCAAAATATACACGCATAATACGCGGTGTATATATGCTCGTGTGAATGAGCACTAACAGTAATTATTGGGCACTATATGTTAGTATTATTATTGATGATTCTATAGCACTGAACTACATACGGTAATATTGATCACAGTATTAGTGAGTACAGTATGGCAATGTAATATATAGCACAGTATGTTGGTACTGCGGTGTATAGATCTGCATGGCATGGTAATTTGGGTGCCGTATGTTGGTATTATGGCATGTGGCACTGAATGTTGGTAATATGGAGTGTATGGCCCTGATATGCACACTGTATAAGTGAAATTATGATATCCAGCGATCTATGTCACTGCGCCACTGTATTCTTGGGCACTACTTGGGCATTTGGGCATAAAGAAATACACTACAATGTTTTGCTTGGGGTCTTCCAGGGCCCTTGATCCAGTGCTATATACCAAACGTAAGTATAGATGAGAGATTGCCCAGGAAACTAACGCTCTTCACCTCCTATCCAGCATCTTCTGGAACTCCTGTCTCATCAAAAATCCCCGGCATACAGCTTGTGTGCGGGTAATCAGCAGAGCGAGGCGATCATCCCTCATCTCTTCCAGGGTTCCCAGGAGACCAGCCTTAAAGAATACCTACAAGAGAAAAGTCCTCTAAGTATGCCCATAGTATATGCCACTATGGTTTAGGAAGCTGCAATCCACTGTAATAACACATGGTGACCAGTAGATGTCAGTATAACACAGTCCAGAGTGGTTAGACATACCAAGAACACAACTTGGACTGGCGGTATTTAAGGGTTACCTTGGTGTGCCCAAATTTATACTGAGTGTGATCAATGTCGATGGAGCTCAGGAGCTTCTCACAGGCTTTCTTGCTGTCTATGAACTGTCCCTCCGGGATGGCGCTGGCATTCAGAATTCGATATCTGCCCATATAAAAAATAACATATACACAAAAGACTCGGCATACTTCCTGTATGAAAACCCTGCAACCTGCCAAACAGAGTGGAAGATAACGGAACAATACAAGTAACTTGGAAAAGGGTGACTATTGATCAGGTGGATAGGATCTATTGCTCCCAGTTATCAGCCTGACATGAGGGAAGCCTACTGTAGAAAAGGTGAATTGGATCTATAGGTCCATTTAGACACACAGATGATCGCTCAAAAGATGGCTTTTGAGCGATCATTTTACATAATCTGCTAATTGGTACTAATGCCTATTAGTACCAATTAGCAGTGTGTGAGCCGCCAGGAGCTGTATTTATTCCTTTTGTTCTGCCGGCGGGGCTGACCGCTAAGAACAGCTGAGACAATGGAATCAGCGGTCCCCAGGAAGAACACAGCGTGCGGTCCTGCTTATCAGCTGTTCTGCTAAACATCAGTTTTCAAACTGGACTGAAAAGCATTGTTAGGCAGAAAACTGAAAGATGGGCACATTTACATGCAAAGATAATCGCTCAACAGATGGCTTTTGAGCGAATTGTGTGTGATGATTTTTGTGTTTAAATGGGCCTTATTACTTTGTTATCTGGCATTGCACACTGGTAAAGGTTCATTTATACACAAAGATGATTGCTCAAAATTTGTCAGAAACTGACAGCTTTGAGCAATCATTTTGCATTAGCTACTAATGATGTTAATTAGCTGCTAATGTCCATTAGCAGCTAATTAACAACATTTGCATGTTAATCAGCTGCCAGGAAATGTATTTACAGAACAGCGGGTGGTCTGTTCTTTAAATACATGTCCACTGTTCTGCCACTGGGCCGCTTGCTAATAACTATGTTATCAGCGCTCCCCGTTGAGAACTCAGCATGCGGTCCCTCTTATCAGGGACGATGGCTTTTATGCTGAGCTGAACTCAGGGATGGACGAAGAGCACACAGAAAAGGCCTATTTAGACACAACGATTATCGCTCAAAATTCGCTCAAAAGCCGTCTTTTAAGCGATAATCGTTGTGTAACTGCACTGACGACATGCAGTTTTCGTTAAGCAGTGGCTCATTGTTGGTTTTTCAGCATGCTGAAAGACAACCATGAGCCTTATCAGGGACTCACAGTGGGATACGGCTGATACTATTGTTTCAGCTGTATCCCGCTGCCTGATAACAGGCTGGGTATGAAGAACAGAGCGGTCCAGCTGCATTCTCCATACCCCGCACGGAGCGCTCGGCTGTATAACAGCCGGGCGCTCGGAGCAGGGAACAGCTGGATGCAGAAGACAAGTCGGCACACCCCGCTTGTCCTCTGCATCCTCCGCTGGCAGCGCAAGGTGATCACCCATCCTGATCGCTCATCTTGAGCTGTAAATAGCACAACGATAATATAATAATCGCTGTGTCTAAATGGGCTTTAAGTGCACAATGGGTGCACATTTACACACAAAGATGATTGCGCAAAAGTCGTTGTTTGGACGAATTTTAAACAATAATTGTGTGTAAATCGGCCTTTAGAGGCTGACAGTAGGACAGGGAAATAAACTCTACTGTTCCCTCGTAGTAGCTATTTTAGCCTCAGGAGAACCTGATCGTAAGATAGAAATGAGTCCTTCAGGTTGAACGCAGTATAAAAGCCCAATCTAGTTCACCTTTGTTTGAAATCTCCATAGAGGATGCGGTTTGGAAATCCTTTCCTGCAGATGCGGATCCCCTCCAGCACCCCGTTACATCTCAGCTGATGGAGGACAAGGTGGTGGTCCATTTCACCTGGGGGGCAGAGAAGATGATCAGTCACATTGGTTGCGATCCACGTATATAATGACAGGACAGACGGTCACGTTACCTGGGGTTTTAGTCTCGTTGGGGATTAGGCAGCGCACAAAATGAGGGTGTGTGGTCCGAAGGTTTGACATCAACTTGTTCAAGTTCTCCTGTAGATGATGGAGAATTAATTATAATAATACAATGGAATACAAATATAAGAACACTTCTTCCTGACAATTACAATAATATATTTTTTAAATATTTAATTCTTGCCTTTAGCTACTATGACAGCATCACAATCAGAGGGTCCACACAACCGGTAAAGGTCCTTCTACACAGGACAATTGTCGGGCGCTCCAGCTCCTAACAGTCGTCCCAGCAATGCTTGCTCCAGTGTCATATAGCAGCCATTATTGCTCAGTGAATGGAAGCCGAGCAGGCAGAAGGTCATTCCACCCGCCTCCCCTCACAGTAAATAGGCAGTCATTCATAGATTAACAACTGCTGTTTATACGGGCCGTTCGGGATTTGACTTTTATGCCTGCTGAAACTCAACGGCGAGTGATAAGCTAACAAATTATCATTCGTCATTCGGTTGATGGCAGCACTTACACTGAATGATTTTCGTTCAGATTTCCGCGATCGGAGCTATCACAATGTGTAATAGGCCCATAAGTCTCTGAGTACAGGTAAAGCAGTAAGTGTTACCTGCAATCCCATGGGTCAGGGACGCTATCTTAGGCTTCTTGCACATGAGCGCATATCGAGCCTTTTTCACGGCCGGCCAATATGCGTTGTGATCTGATGAGTTGGATTCCAATGCATCAGATCACATGGGCGTATTACTGAGACGTAAAAGCACCAGGCAAGGCCAATATAGCGCTGGGAATTTTTACGTTGGGCCCAAAAGATAGTCCTGGAACTATCTTTTGGGCCGGAATACGTCTGCCACAGCATGGCAGCAGCCGGAGGTGGGAGGGAGTTTAGCAGCTCTCCTCCCCTTCTTGCAGGCTCACTTCTCGTCTCCTCCCCAGTCATTTTGTACAATGGGAGGGGGTGGGGCGGAGCTAAGCGCTGGCCCGTCCTGGCTCCTCATCCCACATCCTCCAAATGATGGCTATGGACAAGGGGTGGGATGTGGGTGGAGCTAAGCTACCACCCCCTCCCCGCCTCTTGTCCATAGCCATCAATGGGAGGAGGCGAGGCGGGCCACCACTTAGGCCCACCCCTGCCCCGCCCCCTCCCATTGCAAAGAACAAGCGGGGAGGAGAGGACAGGTGAGCCTGCGATGGGGAGGGAGAGGAAATGGGCGACAACATGGTGAGCTTGGCGCATATGCACCAGGCTCCATGCCGTGTGAACGAGCACACAAACGTTAGATTTGTGCACCTGTTCATGAGCCGTGAAAACGCCAGCCAATATGCGCTCGTGTGAAAGAGGCCTTTGGGAGAGCACTTAAAAGGTGAATGAGTGAGGAGACTTATAAGGCCATGCATACTCCTCTGGATGATATGCAAGTAAGGGAGATGGAACAATACCTCTGCAGCGCCACCTATAGGAAGGCAGCATTCCTGCAAGTCAATATTAGACTCTTTATACAAGCCTTGCAATAACGACTGACAATTGAAAGCCAAACCAGAATCCATACACAGACAGCTGTTTCAGAGGGTGTTTGCCCCTTATCAGTGTACAGTAGGAGTCTGGCTTGGCAAGTGAAAGGCATGTGATGTGGGTCAGGAACACTATATTTTCTCCTTAGGCAGAGGATCTAGACTGTAAGTGAGGAGACTTATAAGGCCATTCATGCTCCTCTGGGTAATATGCAAATAAGGGAGATGGAACAATACCTCTTCAGCACCACCTACTGGAAGGCAGCATTCCTGCAAGTCAATGTCAGACTCTTTATACAAGCCTTGTAACAATGACTGGGAATTGTTCCATCTCCCTTATCTGCAGTCCTATGTAACACACAGTGATAAAACAGAACAAAATCTCACCCGGAAAAGAGCAGACACAGTCTGGAAGGAGGAGCCCTTCTTCTTTGCTCCCTTCTTGGCGGCTCCCCCTTCACCTGTAAGATAGAAGTAGCAGATAATAATTATTTTGAGAAACGGAAAAACTAAAAGCATGTTAGGCCTGCTTCACTCAGGGGACAAAATCGTACAAGAGTTGTGTGTTGCAAAAATATGAAGCTCATTCTTTTGAATGGAGTCAAGCACATGAGCAATTTTTAAAAAAATTTTTCCCCCTGCATGGCACCGCAATCCAATGATATGCGAGAAACAAATCGCAACATTTTCTATCTGGCTGCATGATCTCGCATCGAAGCCCCATTGATTTTTAGGGGTAAAGTAAAAAATACAATTCATGCAAGTATATTACAAATTGATGATACGAAGATAAGCTGTCAGGTGAGCAGAAGTCGTGTAAAAAGTAAGTGTTCATTTAAAAGGAATCTTCCCTTAGGAGAAACTGTCTGTTTATTACCTAATTCAGGGTGAAAGATGGGAATATTCCATTTGTGAACCCTGATCTCTCCATTTATTACATTGTTAGTATCCTACCTCCGTCCGTTCCAGAGTACGTGGCATAGAGGTTGGCCAAGATTTTCATAGAGGATTTCTGGTACAGTCCCACCACAGTCTCGTTCAGCGGGTCCTTGTTCTTCTCCAGCCAACCTTTGATGTTGTAATCCACAGTCCCAGCATAATGAATCAAAGAGAAGTGAGCCTCAGCTTTGCCTTTGGCTGGTTTGGGCTTCTGGAAGTTGCTGGACTTGCCGAGATGTTGATCATAAAGTTTGTTCTTGAAAGAAGTATCTGTTGCCTTGGGAAACATGCACTCCTCTTCAAGGATGGAGAAGATGCCCATTGGCTGTAGAAATACAGAAACAATATAACTACTATTATACTGCCTCACATATTCAAAAACATTACAACTATAATGGCACGCTCTAGGTTCAAGAATATATCTACTATAATACCGCTCCTATGTATAAGGATATAACTACTATAATACTGCCCCCTATGTACAAGGATATAACTACTATAATACTGCCTCTTAAGTACAAGAATATAACTACTATAATACTGCCTGTTATGTACAAGAATATAACTACTAGAATACTGCCTGTTATGTACAAGAATATAACTACTATAATACTGCCTCCTATGTACAAGAATATAACTACTATAATACTGCCTGTTATGTACAAGAATATAACTACTAGAATACTGCCCCCTATGTACAAGAATATAACTACTATAATACTGCTCCTATGTACAAGAATATAACTACTATAAAACTGCTCCTATGTACAAGAATATAACTACTATAATACTGCTCCCTATGTACAAGAATATAACTACTAGAATACTGCCCCCATGTACAAGAATATAACTACTATAATACTGTCCCCTATGTACAAGGATATAACTACTATAATATTGCCTCCTATGTACAAGAATGTAACTACTATAATACTGCCCCCTATGTACAAGAATATAACTACTATAATACTGCCTCCTATGTACAAGAATATAACTACTATAATACTGCCCTCTATGTACAAGAATATAACTACTATAATACTGCCCTCTATGTACAAGAATATAACTACTATAATACTGCCCCCTATGTACAAGAATATAACTACTGTAATACTGCCCCTATGTACAAGAATATAACTACTATAATACTGCTCCCTATGTAAAGAATATAACAACTATAATACTGCCCTCTATGTACGAGAATATAACTACTATAATACTGCCCCTATGTACAAGAATATAACTACTGTAATACTGCCCCCTATGTACAAGAATATAACAACTATAATACTGCCCTCTATGTACAAGAATATAACTACTATAATACTGCCCCTATGTACAAGACTATAACTACTATAATACTGCCCCCTATGTACAAGAATATAACTACTATAATACTGCCCCCTATGTACAAGAATATAACTACTATAATACTGCCCCCTATGTACCAGAATATAACTACTATAATACTGCCCCCTATGTACAAGAATATAACTACTATAATACTGCCCCCTATGTACAACAATATAACTACTATAATACTGCCCCCTATGTACAAGAATATAACTACTATAATACTGCCCCCTATGTACAAGAATATAACTACTATAATACTGCCTCCTATGTACAAGAATATAACTACTATAATACTGCTCCTATGTACAAGAATATAACTACTATAATACTGCCCCCTATGTACCAGAATATAACTACTATAATACTGCCTCCTATGTACAAGAATATAACTACTATAATACTGCTCCTATGTACAAGAATATAACTACTATAATACTGCTCCTATGTACCAGAATATAACTACTATAATACTGCCTCCTATATGCAAGAATATGTCTATTACCGGTATAACTCTACCCCTATGAATAAGAAAATACCTTCTCAATAAGCTCAATGCAGGCAGCCAAGTCCATGCCGAAGTCGATGAACGTCCACTCAATCCCTTCCTTCTTGTACTCCTCTTGCTCCAGTACAAACATGTGGTGGTTGAAGAACTGTTGCAGCTTCTCGTTGGTGAAGTTTATACACAGCTGTTCTAAGCTGTTGAACTACAAGTGACATATATTGATTACAATATGATAAAGGTGGTGCTGAACCTATCACTCAGGGCCCCCATGCTAGTACTACAGAGCCGAGGAGGTGGAGGGGCCCGGCACCGAACAACACAAATGCAAAGCCCTTAGCCCCGTTCCCAAATTCAACAAAGGTTAAGTTCAGAGCTCGCACACCCTGTTCTTGATGTCCCATCACTACAGAGTTGTGGCCTAGAGATTTATGAGCAGTTGGTCAAGGGATGACTGGAAGATCACATTTGGTTTTGCCACAATCTGCGCCTGTGTTTACAACCACTCTTATTTCCACAGCCTTGTCGTCATTGTCATAGCTTTGCCCTTTTGTCACAGCTATTGTCACAGCTCTGCCCTTATTAGTATGTGAGAGTTTTCGTACCAACCTCAAAGATTTCAAAACCAGCGATATCAAGGACTCCGATGAAATGTTGCCTGGGAAGTTTGGTATCAAGCTGCTGGTTTATGCGTGTGACCATCCATAGGAAGAGCTTCTCGTACACCGACTTGCCGAGGGCATTGACGTTATGGTGTACCTGTACAATACAGTAATGATCTGAGCAACTGGAAGCAGGAAGATGAGACTGAGGGCTGCAGGTTATTGTGTACTTACCTGCTCCACGGTTTGACCTTTGGTCACATATTCATTGCCCACTTTGACCCTGGGGTAGCAGAGAGCTTTCAGCAAGTCTGCAGAGTTTAAGCCGGTGAGGTATGCTGTTTTATCGGCAACTGGAGTGGAGACAATGAAGATGAGTGAGGCACTATGTAATTCCATAGAGTCCATCCCCACACGTGTAACACCCCTTTATTCTTTATAAGTATAAGGTGACCCCAATTGTAGCAGAAGAGCAGTGTGCTGATACAGTTATTTACTGAGTGCCGTCTTACCCCTCACCGGCAGGGGCATAACTATAGGGGAGGCAGGGGATGCAGTTGCACTTGGGCCCTGGAGCCTTAGGGGGCCCATAAGGCCTCTCCTGTCCACATAGGGAGCCCTGTACTATGAATAAAGCATCATAGTTGGGGGCCCTGTTACAGGTTTTGCTTGGGGCCCAGGAGCTTCAAGTTACATCTCTGCTCACCAGCGTGCACCAGAATAGGGCAACGTACATAGTGGGGAGAGTCAATACTGACATGTAACCACCTGGAAGAGGAGTAGATGGCGGGTGATGGAACTGATGATAGTGTTGTGCATTACAATGAGGCTGGCACCTTGGGCATGGCTATAGGTAGCACTTTAAAGACTATGCTGAGCATGGCACTATAAAGACTATGAAGAGCACTACAACCAGAGACATTGTGAGGGCTATTATGATGACTGCCATAGTATTCGAATGAAAGTATAATCAGGATTGGTCTAGAATGTGTGTCCACAGTCTTCAAGGATGGGGCTTATGCTGAAAACATTTGGTACCTCCCACTCTCCCGTCCTGATTCTTGGGTGGGATAAAACAATCATGGACATCAAACTTGACTGATCTAACATGAACCTATTGGCTGGATGTTCAGCATGTATGTAGAGGTCTGTCCCATCGAGTATCCTTGTTCCTATTCTCTTGGTAAGCCAGTGGTTCTATAAGGAACTGAGCCTTATTTAGATTGGACCTGAAGGTGATAAAATGGTCCAACCCTGTCCAGGACTCACCTTCAGTCCCATCAGGCTCTGCCTGCTCCTCTCTTGGCTTTTGCTTAAACTTCATGACTCCATAATGCATAACTGCGCCTGTTAACTTGTAAATTCCGACTTTCTCCTCAGGACTGAAGCCCAAGATATCAATCGCATTCTGCAACCATACAGAAAAAGACACATTTTAAAAAATGCCGTAATAACGCCTACACAATTATTCAGTCCTATCTAAACTAGCGTTGAATTCAATAAAAAACGCATCTCAAAAGCATCTCACATCAGTGGCCATAAGCTCCTCAGTGTCATCGATGCTGGCCACGGTAATCTCCCCTTGGCTGATGTATGGAAAATCATATGGATTTGTGGTGATCAGCATCATATCTGAAATAAGAGATCAACAGATGAGCGGCAGGATCTCAGACCCATAAAAAGAAAAACAAAAATAAGCTTTTTTTTAAATTAAAACCTTTCGGTCATTTTTTTTTTGTAGCCAAAATTTGGTGAAAGAAGACGACCACCACCCTTACAAAATTACCCTTACAAAATTTTTAGATTTTATGTTAAACTGCTGTGATTTTCCATAGTGAATGTGAGTTCTGAATAAAAAGTTGCATTTTTTTTTTGTTATAAAATAATTTATAAGTTGTCAAGTAAAAAAAAAATTATTTGACCATTTACACCTCTTAGCGAGCCCACGACTAACCAATTAATTCAGGTTTCTTGTTAGATAGGATTTGGTAGAAGATGTGGTAGCTTCGTTCTGCTGGGAGCTGAAAGGTCACCCTGGATTTCTCCAACAGATCTGCAATGATATGAGCGAGAAGTAAAATTTATAAGGGTTCACAAACCTTAATTTTGTTCATTAAACAGGTCAATGGAAAAAAAATGATTTTAACAATTATAGCATGTAACATTGACATCTACCAAAATTCAAAAACATTTGCAGTTAAGGCTGAGTTCACACTAGTGGTTTTTTGGCAGATCACCTTTTAACAAAAAAAAATGTACATAACGGAAGGGAAAGAAAAATTGAACGCAAAGCATTCTTTTAGGTTGGCAGATCACCTTTTAACAAAAAAAAAATGTACATAACGGAAGGGAAAGAAAAATTGAACGCAAAGCATTCTTTTAGGTTTTTTTTTTTGGCAAATCCTTCAAAAAATTGGAAAGTATGTTTTTCGTTCATTTTCGTTCCACTTCCATTTTTCAGAATTTTAAACGGATGTGTTTTGGTTTTGGTCATCTTTGTCTCCTGCCCTCTGGACATACTCAGAAATAAAACCCAATACAAAAATGTAAAGGAAAGACGGATAAAAAGATTGCTGTTATTTTTCATCTCTTATTGACTACGATGTAAAATAAAGTATTTGTTTTTGTTCCATTTTTCGAGTTAGAAACAAAAGCGCAACAAACTGGGTGCTCTCCTTGGGGAGAGACTATGCCTTCTCCCGACTTACTCACCCCCTAGGTGTCTCCACACACTTCTTGGGTGCTCTCCTTAAGGAGAGATGATACCCCTCAAGACCCACGTCACAGGCCTCTCACTAGCCAAGCCAGAAAGCTACTGCACACCGATGAGGGGCAAAACCCCCCAAACAGCTGTCTGTGTATGGATTTCTGGCTTGGTTTCCTATTCCCAATCATTGTTTTACAGACATTGTTAAAAAGACGTACATTGATTTGAAGGAATGCTGCCATCCAATAGGTGGCACTGCAGAGGTATTGTTCCATCTTCCTCATTTGCATACATTGCCCAGAGGAGCATGTATGGCCTTATAAGTCTCCTCACTCACCTTTCAGGTGTCTTCTCACCTGGGTGCTCTCCTTGGGGAGAGACGATGCTATCCCCCGACCTACTCATCCCCAGATGTCTCCACAGACTTTTTGGGTGCTCTCCTTAAGGAGAGAGGACACCCCCCTTGACCCACATCACAGGCCTCTCGCCATGCAAGCCAGAAACCTACTGCACACTGATGAGGGGCAAACACTCTGAAACAGCTGTCTATGTATGGTTTTCTGGCTTGGTTTCCTATTCCCAATCCTTGTTTTACAGAGTTATTTAAGTCATGCATTGATTTTAAGGAATGTTGCCATCCGATAGGTGGCGGTGCAGAGGTATTGTTCCATCTTCCTTATTTGCATAAATTACCCAGAGGAGCATGCATGGCCTCGATCACCTTCTAGATGTCTTCTCATACCCCTTCTAGGTGCTCTCCTTGGGGAGATACGATGCCCCTCCACCCCGACCCACTCACTCCCTAGGTGTCTCCACACACTTTTTGGATGCTCTCCTTAAGGAGAGACGACACCCCCCTTGACCTTCCAGTGTAAAAAAACAGAATGGAGACTGAAGACCATCCGTTTCAATCAGTTTCTCAATTTTCTGTTTCAATGCCTTTTTACGGGATGGAAAACAAACATTTTTTTCTGTTTTGCTGCTCCCACAGTAAGCAAAAATGCTGGTGTAAAATGGCCCTAACTAAGCAAAATGATGTAAAAACACTCACATGTTTCAATATCTGCTGAAGCAAGCTTCCCTGTGGTGCCAAAATGGATGCGAATAAATTTCCCCTGAAGAAGAAAAGAAATACGCAGTTAGTCATGTACGCCAATTATTATTATTATTTTTTTTAATTTGTGGAAAAAAACAAAAACCTACAAATCTGGACGAGTTGTCATTTCTGATGGTCTTGGCATTGCCAAAGGCTTCCAAAAGGGGATTGGCCTGGATGATTTGATCTTCCAATGTTCCCTGTACAGAACGAAAAAGGAATTCTCAACAGGACAGATTGATTACCAAGGAAATAAGCCAAATTAGACATTTCCACTAAAACTGGGAAGACAAACATCATGTCTGTGATATGCAGAACACGACTGCAGTGCTGGAGCGGCACCAATGACTGAAATCACAAATGCCCAAATAATGAGATATAAAAAAAAATCTAAATACTAAAAGTGCAAGTGTCTTATTCTATATTTCTACCTTTTTTACATTCCTTGATCCTACATTATTTTAATTTATGCCGTGTATTTTATATAATTAATTTTTTTTATTTTAAAGTATTTTAAATGTTCATTTATTTTAATATTTAATGGTATTTGTTTTCATTCAATTAGACTTACAAGTTATAAACTTACACCAGTTACGGAAATTTTTATTTTGAGTTTGAAAAAAAAAATGAGGCCAATTATCCCAAGGACACCAGAAACTATATAAAGTAGTGTCATTGGTTACCATGAACAACTAAGGCCAGGCGGACCTGATTCTGCATGCAGGAGGTCCACAACGGATTCCAGCTGTAAGCCCGGCCGGTGACCCTGCGGCCCTGATTGATCTGTACTGCGGATGACCGCGGCGGCTCGTGTGTGAACCGGGCTTAAAAGTTACACAACTGAAATATGCAAAAAAAAAATCCACATTTCAAAACGTACCTTCATCCCACTTAGTGACTCCTTCTTCTTTGAGTCACCAACTGATGCAATTGTTGCAAAGTACTGGATAACGCGTTTGGTGTTCACAGTCTTCCCGGCACCGGATTCTCCACTGCAGGACATAACATCACATCACATGACATTGTACTTAGACTTAAAGACTTTCTCCATGCCATGGAAGAGTAATAAAGAAATTAAAGGGATATTTCCATGTTCTGAAGCATATCTCTTTAGGCTCCCCAAACTCCACATCCCCTAAAAGTAGTTGAATGGTGCTGATAGGATAGGATAGGTTCCTTTAATACTAGATATTCATCATGGGAATGCCATGCAGATAAGGCTTCATGTACAAAAACACTGAAAAACACTGCGTACACTGAAAAAATGATAGAAGAAATAGGAAAGGCCGCTGCCGCGTTCTGTGCACATAAGTTTAATCTAACTAAAAGCACATTTTATGGGATGAGTTGTATCTGTTTAATGCCATTAATTTAAAGGGGTTGTAGCAGAATCAGGGTTTATCACTTATTCACATGAAAGGTGGTAAAGCTGTGATTGAGGGGCTCCTATCTCTGGGACGCCCACCAATCATGAGAACAAAGAATGGATAAAAAAAAGAAAAGTTTTTCATACACTTTGTGCCCTAAGGCCCCCGGCACACAGCAGAGCTGGATCCCACAGCGGAGTCTGCAACTTTTTCACAATGTGATTGCAGAAGGGCCGCAGATCGGATGGCTTCAATTAACTTCAATGGAAGCCGTCTGTGCAGAATCCGCACAAAAATGGAGCATGCTGCGATTTATTTATTTTTTCCCTCCACTTTGCGGAAACCGCAATTGTTTTCTGCAAGTGTGCGGGAAGAATTGATTTCCCATAGCATGCTCCCCCGTACAATTATGTTGATGGAAAAGTAAAAAAGTTATGGCTGTGAGAAGATGGAGGCAGAAAATAATTAAACTTTTTTCTAAGGATATTTTATATTTTAAAAGCAGCACAGCAAAAGAAAACTATATAAATTTGGTATGGTAGTAAATAAGGCAAATGCGAGTATCTGCCTTAACCGAGCGTGGCCGCTCATCTCTAGTAGTAATCGCACCGACCCACAGGATAAAGTTGTCCTGTCATTTTTGCTTCAGTGTGTACATCGTACAAATAAGATTAAGGGGTTAAGACATGTGTCTGCTGCAGCCAATCACTGGCTATAGAAGGTCACTGCTGTGGACAGTGATTGGCTGCAGCAATCACATGTCCTGGTCAACAGCAACCAGGAATTACAGAGTAGCTGTTAAGCAAGTTTAGGTAGTGGGAAAACCCTTTTAATGACATTGGCTGGATGTTTGGGGTCGTTGGCCTATTGCAGAATAAATTTGGAGTCAATCAGACACCTTCTATTTTTTGAAAGTAACCTTATTTTGCAGCATTTTCTTCACACTTGCCTAAAACGTTTGCACATTACTGTAGATATGAAATGAATTAATCATGATTTGAGGATATCCTATAGTAAGAACCCCTGTGACAATGTGTGCGGTGCTGATAATAATTACATCACCTGTGCAATACTGAGGAAATCCTGAAAACATGACCTGTAGGGGGCGCCGAGGATAGAGTTGAGAAACGTGGGCTAAATTAATCATAGGAAAAAAATCAAGTATGTGTGTACGTACGTGATCAGAATAGACTGGTTCTCGCGATCTGTGGGCGAAAAAGAGTAACTTAATTTACTATAATTTAATTTCCTTTTTTACATTGTACTAAGTCTAATCTTGAGATACAGAACACTTCAGTTACGGCCAAGTTTCTTCTGCTTATTTGCATTCTGGAAGATGTAGAGTTTATATCAGGCACTATAGAGTAACCTCCCAGAATGCAGTGCAGCTGAGTACAGCACGCTATTTCACCTTCAGAAGGATTGTGAACGCAGCTGCTGATAAGACTGGAATATAGAAATCTCAATATCTGCACACAATAGTATATAATTAGTAATTATTAGGAAATTATAGTACCAGTGTTTCTGGTGGCGCAAGCCCTGCCACATGCACGTCACACGCACACAGCCCTGCCACATGCACGTCACACGCACACAGCCCTGCCACATGCACGTCACACGCACACAGCCCTGCCACATGCAAGTCACACGCACACAGCCCTGCCACATGCACATCACATGCATACAGCCCTGCCACATGCACATCATATGCACACAGCCCTGCCACATGCATTGTTCATCCCTTACAACAGGGATGGGAAGCAGCACAGCACTGGAAATGAAGGACCTCTGATGATGTCACCGTCGAGCTCTGCCCCGATCACATGACGGTGACGTCATCAAAGGTCCTGCATCCATGTGCAGATTACGGGCGCACTATAAACCCCCTGTGGCTTAAATTACCATGGAATACTAACAAACATGTAGCTGGACAGCAGCTGTGTGCGCACATGACCTGTGATGATGTCACTGTCTTGTCATCAGGGGCGGAGCATATAACTCCTTCACTGGGGATGAAGGAGCTTTGATGATAGCACAGTCATGTGATTAGGGCGGAGCATGTAAGTCACTCACAAACCCCCTCACTCACACACGGACAGACAGGTCGTCCGGTTAGTAGTTTGATGTGCTCATCATTTCATGCAGTCACATAATAATAAAGGCAAAGGGACTCACCAGTCAACATGAACTGATAGGCGTTATCAGAGATGGAGAAGATGTGTGGTGGGGCCTCCTGACGCTTCTTGCCTCGGTAGGCGTTGACCACCTCTGGGTTGTATACAGGCAGCCACTTGTAGGGATTCACAGTGACACAAAATAAACCGGAATACGTCTACAATAAGGAAGTGAGAGTTACATTAGGTGTCCCTATGTTTTGCCTATCCGGTGTGTAGTACTAATTACTATATTCTAGGGACCTCCCACCAGTGATGTGTATATATAATGATGTACAGTAACTTTTCTCTATGATCCAGAGATCTAGTGTGTAGTACAAATCATGAAATAACTCTCATTCAGTGGTGTGACACCAATAGATGCAGACCACATGACTACTACCGATTAACCATTCACTAGCCCAACACTTACAAACTCCCAGACACCAATGGAACACTATAGAGTCGAACACTATGGAGCTGGACACACCATGCTCTATGTGGAGCATAACCAGACTCCACCCCCGTCTCCTGCACACACTGTACTCCAGTGGAAGGAGTTTGGTTATACTGTGTATAGAGAATACAGTGTCCAGCTCCATAGTCGTCTACTCTATAGAGTTCTGCTGAAGATTTGGGAGTGAAGGCTTGGCAAATGGTTCATCGAGAGGGACAGGGTGCTAGTCACTATTACTTAATGAGACACAGAGGGCGTAATATCACTTAAAGGGGCCACAGAGGGCCTAGTATTACTATGGGGACACACTGAGAGGTTTATTGGGGATAGCAGCAGGATAACAAAAGTGTGCAGAGACAAGTCATGGCTGGTAGAAATCTTCAAGGAGGTCTGGACCGAGACAGGAAAAAAAAATAGAAGCAGATGACTCCAATCTGAGAAGATAAGTATTACTGGAGCCCGCCGTGCTATAAAAGATGTCTTAAAAAATAATTATACCAGTGATGTATATGCAGTTATATCACTGCTCTTTTAACCCTGGTAATATGTAGTACTAATTACTATACTCCAGGTCAGGGGTGCACAACTGGTGGCCCACTATACCACTTTGGGCACCCCCAGCCATCTAATCAGACATGCTTGTATGTGTCTGGTAGCAGCTCAAATACTGTATATTCTCTATGTTAGACAGAAGAAGAATAGTGCGCAGCGTGAGAACCAGAACGGGTAAGAAGGAATGATGCCTTGCATGGCCATCTCTATGATTCCATATATTAGCAGAATGGAGAACTCCTGATACCCGTGTGGAACTCCAGAAAGAAGTAGATGAGTTCTTGCATGAGTGTGGATATGGCCATTGTAGTTTAGCAGAGTAGTGAAACACTTGGGTGTTTAAGCAACACACGTAAATGCCAATGGAAGGAGTTGTATACATGAACTATTCTTTTCTGGAACCTGAATGTGTGTGTGTGGGGGGGGGGGCTCTGAGAAAAAGGACCCCATTCTCCTAATAGATATGAGTCCTATCAGACATTTATGGCATATATTTTTAATACTTCTTGCAGCCCCTGATCTTGCTCACTCTGACAATGTGACCCTCGGACTGGAAAAGGCTGTGCGTGTATAGTGATACTATTAGCTCTACGTCCTGGAGACACGGTGTGTAGTACGGATTTCCCCATCCGTGTTGAGTATAGAGCGATACCACTGCTCTATGTTCTGATGATGTGGTGTGTAGTACTGATCACTAGACTCCGGGTAATAACTCCAATCGCTACAATGAAATCCAGATAAGATCTTTCTAAGACATTTGGGTTACAATTAAGACAGCTATATCTTACATAGATCATCCAGGCCTTGTAGCGGTCTTTGAGGTTGTACAGGACGCCAGGCTCGTGCAGGTGAGTTAGCATGGCCATATCTTCGATTTTATCGAATTTGGGAGGATTCATGGGAAAGACATTTTCAGGTTTCACCGTAATGGTCTGATATGTGAAAAATACAAGGCATTGGTTAGGTCATGAACCTTCATATTAAGGCGTTTGTACACAGAATGATTATTGCTCAAATGAGCGAAAATTAACGATAATCCTTCAGTGCAAACGTAGGCAATGATCGAATGCCGAACGATAAACCGCTTGCCTTTCGATCATCATTCATGTTGTACAGGCTTAAAAATCATCGTTACCCCGTAATTGTTCAGTTTAAATACTGATCTTCTCAGTCACTTATACAGCAAATGCGAAAGACTGAACAATTTCTCATTTGAATGCGCCAATGATGTATCTGCTGTATAAACAGGCTGAACGAGTGAACTCTGACATCGTTCTCTTGTTCAAGCTCAAAAATCTGCAGGTCTAGACGGACCCTAAAGGCTCATTTACACGCAACAATTATTGCTCAAAATTAGTTTAAACAATGGCATGCGAGCGCTAATTGTTGCGTGGAAAGGCAACCATCATTCACTCTTCGCCCAAACAATGATTTTAAGGTGAGCTTAAAGTCCATCATTCAGCCAGAGAGAGATAGCAGGGTCTGCATGCTGTGTTCGGTACGAAAGTCGGAGATTACATTGTATTCAGTCGACAGGCAATGCGAGAACAAAGAAGCTGTGTGCAGAGCTCAGATCGCATACTGTGCTCTGCAAACCGCTCCCAGAGGCACTTTTACACGCAGATGAAGCTGATAAAGTGTTAATGGACATTAGTGTCTATTTACACTTTATGCAAAACAGCCGCTAAAACTGTTAATCTTTCAATTGTTTGAAAGATTATCTTTGCATGTAAATGGGCCTTAAGTCCCTCCAAATTTTCATTATCACCTTGACTACAAGAATGACCAAGGTTTTCAATAGGCACTACAGTGTGTGATGCTTCCTTTCTGATGCAACGTTGTTGCAGGCTTTTCCCCAATAGTAATAGTTGCTACTCCAGCCCCAAGAATCACTTAAGGCCCATTTACACGGAGCGATGATTGCTCAAAGATTGCTCAAACGACAGTTTGAGTGACAGCTTTGAGTGATCATTTAGCAAAAAACAATTAAGTAGCTACTCAGCTACTTAATAGCAATTTAGTGTGCAAATTAAGCCTTAGCTGAAAGCAGTTAATTGCTGGAGGGCTCTTATCTGCTTTCAGTTCTTTTGTTCTCCGACGGGAAACAATGCTATCAGCACTCCCCGTGGAGAACTGCTGATAAGGCTGAAGGGCGATTTTTAGGTTGGCCTGAATTTAACGATCAGTTAGCAGTGCACGAAAAGTGCACGATGGCCGCACGTTTAGACACAACGATGATCGCTCAAATGATCACTTTTATAGCAATTTTTGAGCAATCATCGCTCCATGTAAATGGGCCTTTAGTGGAAGGGTAAACTGTTTTTATTTGATTAAAGGGGTTGTCCCGCGCCGAAACGGGTTTTTTTTTTTTTTTAACCCCCCCCCCGTTCGGCGCGAGACAACCCCGATGCAGGGGTTAAAAAACCGCTCAGCGCTTACCTGAATCCCGGTGGTCCGGCGTCTTCATACTTACCTGCTGAAGATGGCCGCCGGGGTCTGCTCCCTCCGTGGACCGCAGCTCTTCTGTGCGGTCCATTGCCGATTCCAGCCTCCTGATTGGCTGGAATCGGCACGTGACGGGGCGGAGCTACACGGAGCCGGCATTCTGCACGAGCGGCTCCATTGAAGAGAGCAGAAGACCCGGACTGCGCAAGCGCGGCTAATTTGGCCATCGGAGGGCGAAAATTAGTCGGCTCCATGGGAACGAGGACGCTAGCAACGGAGCAGGTAAGTAAAAAACTTTTTATAACTTCTGTATGGCTCATAATTAATGCACAATGTACATTACAAAGTGCATTAATATGGCCATACAGAAGTGTATAGACCCACTTGCTGCCTCGGGACAACCCCTTTAAGTTCCCCAAAGTGGACCATCACATTGCTATAAGCGTCTTTTACCCTCACCTATTAGGTTGAATTATCTTACCCGTCCGTCCTCTGTATCCACTGTTGTTTTCCCCGACTCTGTGCTCTTGACTTTCCCCTTGCTGTACTCAATAGTGGGGTCGGTAACAAAGCAGTGGGTTTTTGCATCAAAGGGCTGATTCTGAGCCTCAATCCTTTCCTTTTCAGTCTTTCTAAGGAATGGCGCAGCCACGCCAAACACCGACATCTCTGCGTCACTACTCATGGCTGCAGCTAGTGGGACATAAAATGAAGGCGGTAAGTAATCTACATTATTATATACAGAATTCTCCTAGTTCTATTTTTCTAGAACTCTTCCTGTGTGTCAGTCCTGGCATTCTATTCCGTGTACGAGTACTCCTGATAGAGAACTTTAATTTAGGTAGATAAACCAGCAAATAATTCTTGGTGTAAGAAGACAGATGACGCTGTGTGCCACTCCGGGGCCAGATAACTAGGTGATAAGAGCAGGAGCCGGACTTGGAAGTCTTCATCATGGCTCCAGCATGCAATGATACCATTTACAAGGTTCTTGTAAGACTAGGGGCTATTTCAGTGTAGGAGATTTTATCCTTGGGATCCGCTGTCCTATTCGCACATCTAGGGGCTACATCATCTGCCCAAGTGAGAGCGCAACGTTTGCCAGGTGTATAAGCCTAGGACAGAGATTTAAAGGGAACTTCCGCAATAGAAAAAAATATATGGCCAACTGGTATGATATGTGTGACCTAGGTCTTGCTCTACCAGAGCCTTGAATTTACATACATAGACCAGATTATCAGATGTTCCCAACCATTGGATGCCTACTACATGGCATCTCACAATGCGTGCCTTGGCAGCGCCAGCACTTCTCTCATAGACTCATTTAAAATCTCAGATGGACTGCCAAGGAAGTTCTCAAGTGCCGGACTAGAAGGTATATTCCTGATATTCCAGCAAGGAACGATGTTAACACGTCGTATATCAGGATTTCCAGAACAATATGGGGGCCTGAAGGTATTTCACAGTATTGGGGATTAAACAAATTTTTCATCAGTATTTTGTGAGCCAAAACCAGGAGCGGTTCCAAAATTTGGAAGAAATGTAAATCCATTGTTCTTTCTCTCTGTAGATTCTGCTCCTGGGTTTGGCTCACAAGATACTGATGAAAAATATGCCAGTGTGAAGGAGCCCTTAAGGTTAGTTTCACACGGGCGATCAAGACGGTGCCGTGAGAAAATTGCGCCTTTTTTCCTGTGATTTTTGAGCGTCAGCGCTTTCTCACAAAAATCGCAAGCTTGTGCATTGATAAAAAGGAGACACGCTAGGAAAACATGGGCGGTTAAAAGAAAAAGATAAATTAATTTTTAAAAAATTGCAAAATGCAGAAAGATAAGACCTGCTGCGATTTTTTTTTATTGGAACATCGCATGAGTGAAAGCATTGCTGATGTGAAGAAAACCATTGAAAACTATTAGTTTCATAATTTGGCCTTTTCACTCACTCTCGTGCCGTGCGATTTTATAGCCCATATGAATGCAGCCTAATGCCGGCTTCACACGGGCGTATTTGCGTGCAGAGAATAGAACCCATTGATTTCAATGGGTTCATTCACATTTCCGTATTTTGTGTGTGTATTTTGGTTGCACAAAAAAAAAATTTGAATATGCTCATTCATTCTGCAAATTTGCGCACCAAAGGTGCCCATGAAAGTTAAAGGGGGGTGCACAATACGCAAGGAGATGTATGAAACACTGCGTACTTGCACTGGAAAAAGAAGACTCCTGGAACTCATTAGCAATTTCAATTGGTGCGTTTGTTTGGCGTGGGCAGAAAAGAAATGGTAAAATATGGCAATATGAGCCCAAAAAAGCCTTGTTCAGCACGCAATTATTTTGTGTTGAGACATGCACAATTGCGCTTCTTCCGCGTGAAGCCAGCTTAAAAGTCACAAATTCAAATGACTCCCCCCCCCCTTAAGATTTCCTACCTGTTCAGTCCAGCCACCAGCTGCTAGAGAGCAATGGAGATCTAAGGATGAAGAGCAAGGATACAATTATGTAACATATACTGCTTTATATCTACAGTTACATAATAACCTAAACTCAGTAGTAACATCACTAATAATGCAGTAATATAGTCTAAGTATAATACAATGCAATATGCATTATAATGTACTGCAACAGTTTTTAACCTGTGGATCTCCAGCTGTTGTGAAACTACAAGTCCCAGTATGCCAGTGCAGAGATGGCTGTAGTAGCTACACAACAGCTTGAGGGTCACAGTTTGCAGATCACTGATATAAAACGCAGCAATATATTATAATAGACTGCAATAATATAACACAATGTAACCCGGCCCCATCCGTGCCTCAGGATGATGACTTACTGAATGCAGAACTGCAGGGAGCCCTGTGGGTAAGGAGCAACGCACTATATAAAGTGCTCTGCTAATCCCTACTGTTCATCTCTCCTCTATAATTGGAGAGCAGAGCTGCCCCCCCCCCTCGAAGTTTTTTTTCTCCTCTACACTGTATATATAACTATGATGTCGCTTTCTCTAATTTGTTTCCACTTAAGAATTTGGCAAAGGTGCGCAATCAGGAGACACACGACCTCTAGGTCTTTATAGTAGGATTAGCACCCTGTCTCCTGCAGAGCACCCCCAGTGACCACGGGATGAACCTGTGCGGGATCATTACAGGGAATAGAGTGAAGGAGAACAGATTATGTGATTCTTAATACTTGCTGATCGGGAAGTGTGAATGTGAATCACTTCTCCAGAGACAGACAGACACAGAAAATCCGAATGTACAATCCCATTCCTCAAATGAAGTGTGATTGTTCTCCCTAAGAGAAACCAAGTAATCTTGTAGATATGAGACCTTTTAATGGATAACAAAAATGAATGATGTTACAGCGAGCTTTCCAACCTCTCAGGGTCCTTTCTCAGGCATAATTCCTCAAATAGTATCAGTATGCCTACCAAAGACTAGAGAGTGCCCCCATATACAGTGCAAAGCAGAGCTCCCCTTTAGATACTGCCAACTAGTGTTTCCTCTTGGTCCTGCAATAATATTGATGGCCAACATGCCTCCTTTAGGACAATCAGAGCGCCCTTTTAGGGTCACTCAGTATCAGACAGATGGCTAGACACTTTGTGGGAAATGTTCCTGCTCTGCTGAAAGTCCTAGAAGTAACCCTTGATTTTTTTTGTGATTAGTCCAGCATGTCCTCTCTAGTAGGACGGTGTGTGCTGTTTGGCCCAAGACTCAGTGCAGGCTTTGCTTATAATGGGCATTACATTGGGTGCATGTGCAAGTGGCACTGTAGACTGGGCACCTCCATGTACGTTACGAGCCACCATTCTTTAGTTACGCCATGTTCACATCTGCATCAATAGCTTCGGTTGAAGCCTCCAGCAGATATCTGTATGTGGAACATGATGCTGTATAAAATAACATAGCAAGCTGCTCTATTTTGTCCAGGAAAATGCTAGAGGACATGACGGAAGCCACATGGACCCCATTATGGTCAATGGGATCTGTGAAGCACCATTCGTTGATACTGATAGGTAAAGGTAAAGTCCCCTGGTGCAAGGACCAAGTCATGACTGACTCCTAGGATGACGCTACATTTTGACGTTTTATTGCCAGACAATTTTTGGGGCTGGTTTGCCATTGTCTTCCCAGCCATCTTTACCCTCCAGCAAGCTAGGTACTCATTTTACCTACCTCGGAAGGATGCAAGGCTGAGTCAACCTTGAGCCAGCTACCTGAACCAGGGGGATTGAACCTGCAACCTTCAGGTCGTGAGCAAGAGCTTGAGACTGCATTCTGCTGCCTGATACTGGTAGATGCAGCCATCTTTGCTTGTCAGCTATTCTGTCTGGTATCTGCCACCTTTCTGATCTGGAAAGGTTGATGGATTAAGGAAGATGTTGAAGTGCATTTCCTGCCAAGCAAAGCATCATCAATATTCATTAACCTGCCTTTCCCACCTGTACTAGAGGAGCCTTTCATCCCATTTGCTTCTCTTGGGATGCTCCAAAAAGCCTTTGTAGCATGCTAACGAAAGTAGAAAGTCACTGGAGATGCTGTTGTCCTCTAATCCACATTTCCATGGACTGGATGTCTGGATCTCCCACGACTGAGCAGAGACGAAGAAAAGATTAATAACTGGGATTATAAATTATCCAACAATTTTAGCCAGACACAAAACATATTTTCCGAACCAGAAGCGTACAGTGAATACAACATATCATCTCCACCATTGTGTGACCCCCAGAACATGTGAACTCACACACCTGCTGGACTAATCCTGTACATATGGTGTATGGTATCTAATCGTTGGTAAACGCACGCTATGAACTATGGTGGCCACGTCTTCCCTATTGGAGCGCCTCCTACGAAAAAAAGGATTGAAATATTAAATTGGCTTTTCATCTGGAAGAGATGCGCATACACTTAGCCAGCCCTTCGGTGATGTAACAAGGATGACCGAGAAGAGACTCAAACAAACTTAAAAACTAAAAGGGAATCTCCTTGCCCTTTTATAATTGTCTCCTTTTGTATATTTTTACCTAAGCACTACTAAATCTTTTTAGAATAAAGTTTTAAACTTTGGCGCTTTAGGCAATCCATATCCCAAAAAAGTTT